>NC_057813.1:180214298-180820100 GCF_018294505.1 Triticum aestivum
TGGTAGAAACAAGAAACGTGATGGTCGCCGTGGTTCAACTTCCATGGACAAGCTGTCGTGTCTGCTGACACATGTATATCAAAACTAGAGTGTTTATATTTCAAGCACGTGAACAAGTATTATTCTACTAGTTTGGATCCATTGCAACGCACGGGCCAGCACATTGGTAGTAGTAGTGTCCATCTCTATCTCTAGAGGCCTTCCCTCGTTCATCCTTTTCTCTCACAAGATAAACTACTCATACAAATGCATCTTGATGTTCTGTGTAACGCACGAGGATGTTTCCTTGGGGGTCTCTCCAGCGCGGCATGGTCGTAGTTGCAAGTTGACGCCCCTTGAGATGCCGACGTTGAGGGGCACTCGGATTTCCTCCGATGAGAAGGTAAGATGAGTTTGATCACGTAGTAAATGCATTCTAAAGACTACTTCCGTGTCCATTTCCTAATTCTCCCCCTGCCCACTGTTTCATAGGCTAGGCTCGGTGCGAGTGGAGATTGGCTTGCATATGTACGGTAGGGTACCAACATCAATTTGCACAACATTTACAACGGTGACACCGTTCCCGTAGAACCTTTGTCCAACATTGGGATCAACCATGCAACGGGCCACCGCATGAATTGGTACGATGGAACCATGGTGAGATTGAATAAAAGATAGCACGAACCTTGCACATGGAAGTCAAAGGCGGACCATGCTGTCTGCGGCCGATTTGTTGCCGTACGAGTAGGAAGACGCTGTGCTCCTTTCTAACCGCATCTTCGCGGTGACAAACCAGGGGACTTATTTTGTATGGGACACATCCTACGATATACTCCCTCTTTCCCAATTTATTTGTTTTGAATATTTTCGTTTTATATGTTTCAAATTCAAATTTAGAGCTCCCCATCACATGTTGAGATTACAATGTCCATTAAATCGTTGTGTGCATGTATAGTAAAGAAAAAAATCTCGAGTTAGGCACGAGTTCGTGCTGCGGGAGCACCACAAGCCCTGGCGCAGGAGTTACATTTCCCTCTCAGGGCCGTCGGGACTGAGCTTCAGCGCCTTACTACACCTACCTTTGAGTCAATAACATGTGGAGCCGATAGGTGACTGGTCCACATGTAATGCTCCCGAAGGCAGAGGGGCAGTGGGGCCAAGAGGGGTGAGCCGCAGGTTAGGGGGCGTGTGGTTTCATGGGTTTGAGCGGCGTCGTGGGAATCGCGGGTGGCTGTGGTAGAAACTTGATGGTCGCCGCATTTTAGGTGGCCCAAATGTCATGCACACAAAGGCAGAGGGGCGGTGCAGCCGATAGGGGTGAGGCGCACGTCGGGGGGCGTGGTGCCGTGGGTTGGAGAGGCGTCGTGGGAATCGCGAGATGAAACGTGATGGTCGCCATAGTTGAACTTCCATGGACAAGCTGTCATGTCTACGGACACATGCACTGCATACCAATCACTGGAAGGAGTAGCAGAGAAAGCTATATATGCGGATAAATAGTTCCTTATAGTCAGGCCGACCCACGCTACTACTCTGTTCCAAAGACATGCACACCATCGAAATAGTCCATCTATATCAATATACACCGAGAGGGAATAATTTTTTTACAAGAGAGGAAATAGTTCATCCATCCATAATGCCCTCCTGCTGGAGCAGCGTTTTCTTCTTCTTCTTCTTCTTCTTCTTCTTCTTCTTCTTCTTCTTCTTGTTCTCATTCTCTGTGGGAGACAGCTTCGCAACAAGCTCTTTGGACCTTGGGGCTATCTCGAAACTCACACGGACATCGAGGGCAGCATATTTTATCAGCTCGTACGTCAAGGGATAATTCTCCCATCCAGACGACCTTAATGCCACCGTCTCGTCACCCTTCTGAAGATTGTACCGAGCACAAAATTTGCTACGTCGAATAGCGATGGTGTCTGTTTAGCTCAATCTTCTACAGGAATTTTGATTCTGGTTTGTAGGTCAGCGATGCTTTCCAAATCAAGGTTGTACGGCTCCAGCTTCTGTTTGTCCCCTTCGATGGCTGCCCCACAGAAGTATACGTCCTCCCGAGACAAGAAATCATGAAGCTCACCTGGTATGGAGGGCGAGTGTATGATGTGGTACAACAAAACAACATCTTCGAGGCACAGCTGAAGGACGGCGGCGCGCTGGATCTTCCCAGGGGCACGCTCCGTGTACTCTGCATCGAGACCGATGACACTCCTCTCTACCTTTTCGAGGGAGTTGGATACATTGTTGATCCACTGCCGAACAACCCTTGGGTTGACGGTGACGGTGGCTACTATGCGCATCGAGCCTTCGACGAGGACATGTTGGACGCTAAAAACCTGCATCTCGATCTCTTTCGCCATTTGGAACCGCTGGAACGGAGGGCTATGGTTTGGAGAATTAGGATTAGATGGCTAGTCTAACTGAAGTAGTAGATGATTATTTAAAGAGGTTAAAACAATGTGAACGCAGTGGGGTTTGGATGCAAATGAAGACGAAGGGGAGGTCAAGAAGCCGAGGCGAATCGGTTCCCGATGGAGAAGTAAATGGGAGAAGTGGCGTGCAGGCAGTTGATTAGACGGCTAGGTAGACTAAACGAAAAGGCTATGCGGGTAGACTGAGGAGTCGTACCTGTTCGTGTACGTGCCCATCCTTCCTGATAGGTGGGACCTATGCAAACAGATAAAAAAAATGTGTCGTAGCTTTTTTTTGAGCGCGTGAGTGGGAGACACAACATTCTCTGGTTAAGGAATACTCCCTCCGTTTAGGTGAGTATAAGTCACCTTATGAAAATCAGGTTCTCCCAAAACCTTTAGACGTGGAGCATTAACTTCCTGCTCGATCCCCTCCCAGCCTTGTTAGCCAGCATTATCTTCCTCTGTTGCCACGTTCTACCTTTCCATTTTTCCTCTTCTCAAGTGTGGAATGATCTGCATGCCGTCCTTGATGAACCAGAACGACCACTGCATGCATCGCGGCGGGGCGTTGATTGGGCATGCACGAGAATTTGGTTCTGCTCGCAATATGGATGATACCTGAATGATGAAGTGAACATGCATGCTAGCACGAGAGACCTATTTCCGCTATACAATACTGGAGTACTCATGTTCCTACTAGTAGTAGTAGTAGTACAACTGTGGTACACTTGATGGTCAAAATACTATTCATCCGGTCCTCACAGTGAAGTGACAACACCCTGCGCCTGACACTAGTCCAGGCGAGGCGGCGTGTTCGGGTTACCAAAGTCAGCCTCACCCTGTGTAATGTGCAGTCTGTCACCACCGCTGTACAGCACATTGGTGCCTCGCCTCGTCTCCCTCTCCGCTCCCATAGCACCACTCCATCTCCATCTCCTTCTCCGTCTCCGTCTCCGTCTCCATCTGACTGTGCCCCCGTGTACCGTCGCCTCACTTGCCTCCCCCAGTACCACTATTCCCTCGCTAGCTGCTCCAGCACCGACATCCTTCTCCCCCGTAAATCAAGCCCCCTTCCAAACTCCACCATGGCCGAACGCGAACCACACAGCATCCATATGAGCTGCGATTGGAGCAATCTCCCCAGTGACATCCTCGACCTCTGTTGTTCGTGTATGGATATGTTGACCGCCCTACGGCTGGCTGCATGCTCGAGGGACATGCACACGGCCATCGTCAAAGCGAGGCCTAAGCTTTTCAAGACACCCTGCTTGCTGCTATCTGGTCTTGCGAGATCGGCTCACCATGATACGGAGGCGTGCATGATTCCCCTCGACTTCAATCCAATCTCCATTAGCCGAAACTTCTTTGCAGGTATGTAGTGTGTCGCCGTACATCATTTCCCTCGACATCGATCCGATCACCATCACTCGAAACTTCTTGGCAGGTATGTACTGGGTCGGCATGAACTCCCACTGGATGGCTGCCTTCAGAGAATACGGTAAAAAGTTGGTGCTCGTGAACTTCCAGACCTCCCATGAGATTATTCTTCCTCCATTGGATTATATAGAGTATTACCATCGTGGTCCAAGTCATCTAGATTACTACGTCAGTTGGACGGATCTTGTTTTGCAGAAGATTGTAATCTGCCAAGTACCACAACGACATGCGAATTACGCAGACTTCAAGCTAATTGCCTTGTTCGACTGCGGACTCGCCTATCTTTATGTTGGTGCCTTTTTTTAGTTGGAGACAACTCGGCTCGCAGTGGATCATCGTCAAAGCTGATACACACTTCTGTGATGCTATTGAACACAATGGCATTATCTACGCGATCGACAAAGCAGATGGCACCATGTATTGCTGGGACGGCACGCGTAAGTTGTTTCCGTCATGTTAATGATGACGCTATGACACTGTTTGAACTTTTTGTGATGATTGGCATATCCCTGTTTGAGCAGAATTTGAGTAGAACTATGGCAATATATTAAAGGCGCCGTAAATCAGCTATATTTGGAATGAGTTAATTCATGCGATTGTGACCATGTCATTACAGCCAATTTGTTCCCTGAATAATCAAATGGTTAGGAATATATGGATATTATCCTTATTTTACAGTAATCTATATACTACTACTAAATATGAGTGTGTATCAATGGCCATGTTAGTTTCCTCATTTTCATGATGTAGAAATATGCACCATGCTGTTGGTTTCATCTAACCATACATTAGGGAAGTAAATGTGCATATGGAGAACTCTATATTTGGAAGTAGTGAAATCCTGCAACGCTTACCATGTGTACATACCTATATTCACCCTTCAGCAATCAATGGCTAGAATAATATCCTCACAAAATTTTTGCCCACAGAACACGAGTATATAACAATGCATGTTCTGTTAGTTACCTTGAAGAATTTTTTGTGAGGACAGAACATGATTACATAACATGCATGACATGGTAGTTTCCTGTGAAGAATCGATTGCGAGATAACATGAGTATAACCATGCATGGCACTTCTATATTTTCGAACCTAGTATACATTTCCCTGTATTTTCCTCCCAGTTCCAACAGGGACATATCAATGCTGTTTCTTGCATTATCCTACTCATACTCTGAACAATGCTGATCTTACATTAACAACGCCTGTCTTTTTTGATATGATGTAGTGTCCCTACAGTTACTGCCCTTTGTAATTACACCACCTTTGCCAAAAACAGGGAAGCACAACTGGTTCCTCGCTCGATCAGACGACGGCAAAAGACTGATGATCATTCGGACACATGAGCCGGAAAAGTTATATTGCAAAAACCCCATTGTATACAAGCACCGTGTAATACGTGAGTATCCGGACAGTGGTTGTTACGTCTAGGAGCAGGATACCAGCTTGTTGGGGCCTTTAGGATTTTTTAGTTGGAGGCGGGTAAACAACCTTGGTTCACACTCTCTATTTCTCGGACTCAATTATCCGATTAACTAGGAGATCACCGTTGGCAAGGACCTTGATGGCAGAGAGGCTCTGTTTGCTATGGAAAACTGTGTCTACATGGCGAGCCCTAGGAGTTCGGGAGCAAACTCCCCGGATTGTCAACGATACAACCTACAGCCAAAATAAGGTGAGAATGACAAAGGCATCCGGATTAAATTTGATCCTTGGATGTCTCAATTACAATAGGCAGTGATGTGGTTCAAGCCTTCAGGTTGATAGGTAACTGGGCTGTTGCATCGAAAGGGTGGAGTACTGGTATCTCCGGATCACTGGTCGCTGAAGCGAGGCTGCAAATTATGATGGTGTTGGATCATCTCTTCGAATGACTTTGTTGTCTTTGCTGCTGGTTCTGGATGGGTAGTTCTTTCTTTTGTTATGCACATTCCTTGTCATTCCTATGTCACTCTTTCTATGTAATAGTTGCTTCTATTTAGAATGTCATTCTCGTCTGGATCACGAGAGTCTGAGCGCTGCAGATGGGTATGTTTTGGTGGTGTAGCAAGACTTCTTATGAACTATCATGTCTTGCTGTTTATGTCAGTAGTAGTCACTAGTCAGTGTTTGAATGTTGTATATATCGTTGTTTCGAACTGTTTATTGTCTCGAACTACTGGTGGGCTAAATGAGGGCATCACCATTCTCCAGTGTTCAGAGTATATCTCCTTTTCTCAAGTTATATAATTTGAGCTCACTACCTTTTCGATGATGTACACTTGCTTGGGCCAGTGAGGTGTCGTTGAATATGGGCCGAGTAGTAACGCAATGCCAAACAGGTCAAAAATGACTCTCGGGCCGGGCTCTCAAAAGACCCTGAAAAAAGGCCGAGAGCATATTGGCGCGTGCTCGAAATTCATGCTACCTTTTCATCCCCTGTCTCCCGCCCCTCCCCCACCTCTGGAATCTCGATTCCTACTCCAGTTCACCCAAATCCCCCTCCTGTATTCCCTATACTCAAGCGCACTATCATGTCGCCGGTCAACGCAGATCTCCGAGCCGAAGATCCTGAGGTCCGTCCTGCCTTCGGTCGCTGCATGCTGTCGCTCAACACTGGCATGGCAGCGCTTGACGACCAGTTTGCTAGCAAAGTGCTGATGGTAACCATCAACGGCGACCGGCCTCCCGTCTCGCCGGGCGACCTTGTCAAAGCTCTTGGCATTGCGTACAACATCCAAATAAGTGACTTGCTCGTCGAAGTCTGTCCACCACTGGCTGATTTCTTCGCCAGGTTCCGCACAACTTTCGACTGCAGTCGTGTGTTCGAATCTTCCCGGCGTTTGTTCTGCGATGGCGCGCTGGTGATCTTTGATCGGTGGCACCTAGGATGGGGCTCGGTGCCCTCTGAGATTGAGTTTTTAACAAAGCTTACCTTCCACGGCATGCCTCGACGTGCTTGGAACAGCGAGTCCATGAACGAGCTTATCAACGACCTTGGAGGTAAGCTCGTAAGTATTTTTGTTCCTCCAGACAGCTGGGCTCTGACTGTTATGGCATGGATGAACAAGCCGTCCACCATACTGAAGGTGATTGGTGTTGAGATACCGGTGCAGGAACCAGGGTTGTACTATTCGTCGCCACCAAGGCCGCCACGGACCACGTTAGGGATGTACCTGTATCGAGTGTTCGTGCATGTCGAAGAAGTGGTCAATCCATCAATCGAAGTCCTGCCGCCGCTGCTGGTGCCAGGGTCCGTTGACGACGTCCATTACAGGAGTCAACGTCAGACTTTCCCCGTGTTGCTCGGAACGATGGATGGCACAGGGCCTACTCCATTGCGCGGCGGAGGCCACTGCTTCTTTGGGAGAAGAGGCAGGGCTGGCTGCCTGGATGTGCTCTAATTTGAGGTAACAACTAAATCTTGTCAGATAGTACTAGTTAAATCCGAGCTATGGGTCCTAATTTTGTACCTGAACTTTTTTTAGAAAGGGCTGTACGTCAACTTAATGTGCTAGCAGAACTTATTGTGTTGTCTGTCTATTTTCTTTGCACAACATTCAAGATATTTCCCCGTCATTTATAAAGACGATGAACCATTATGTACGACTTCGTTGGTTTCAACATAGCCCTTCTCGTAGCGATCCACTGCTTCCATCCTGATTGTGCCGCCTGCGTGAAATTTTTGTATGCAAGTTCAGTGTGCTATGATGTTCTATATGATTGTGTCAACAATTTTCCTTTCCATCAAACTCATGAAAGATATTAAAAAGATGAAGCGTATGAGACAAACTTAACTCCATTTTTTGTAGTTTTCTTTTATAAATAAACTAGTGCTAAAACAAGAAGCAAAAAGATTCAATTGCAAGATCTAAAGATATACCTTCAAGCACTCACCTCGCCAGAAAAGAGCTTAGTGACGGAGTGTGAGTACCCTTTACCTAGCCTCCCCGGCAACGGCGCCAGAAAAGAGCTTGATGTCTACTACATAACCTTCTTCTTGTAGACGTTGTTGGGCCTGCAAGTGCATAGGTTTGTAGGACAGTAGCAAATTTCCCTCAAGTGGATGACCTAAGGTTTATCAATCTGTAGGAGGCGTAGGATGAAGATGGTCTCTCTCAAACAACCCTGCAACCAAATAACAAAGAGTCTCTTGTGTCCCCAACACACCCAATACAATGGTAAATTGTATAGGTGCACTAGTTCGGCGAAGAGATGAAGATACAAGTGCAAAATAGATAGTAGATATAGGTTTTTGTAATCTGAAATAATAAAAACAGCAAGGTAACAAGTGGTAAAAGTGAGCATAAACGGTATTGCAATGATAGGAAACAAGGCCTAGGGTTCATACTTTCACTAGTGCAAGTTCTCTCAACAATAATAACATAGATAGATCATATAACGAGCCCTCAACATGCAACAAAGAGTCACTCCAAAGCAACTAATAGCGGAGAACAAACGTAGAGATTATGGTAGGGTACGAAACCACCTCAAAGTTATCCTTTCTGTTCTATCTATTCAAGAGTTCGTAGTAAAATAACATAAAGCTATTCTTTCCGCTCAATCCATCATAGAGTTCATACTAGAATAACACCTTAAGACACAAATCAACCAAAACCCTAATGTCACCTAGATACTCCATTGTCACCTCAAGTATCCGTGGGCATGATTATACGATATGCATCACACAATCTCAGATTCATCCAACCAACATAAAAGTACTTCAAAGAGTGCCCCAAAGCTACTACCGGAGAGTCAAGAACGTGTGCCAACCCCTATGCATAGGTTCATGGGCGGAACCCGCAAGTTGGTCACCGAAACATACATCAAGTGGCACATGATATCCCATTGTCACCACAGATAATCACAGCAAGACATACATCAAGTGTTCTCATAAAACTCAATCCGATAAGATAACTTCAAAGGGGAAACTCAATTAATCACAAGAGAGTAGAGGGGGAGAAACATCATAAGATCCAACTACAATAGCAAAGCTCGGGATACATCAAGATTGTGCCATAGAGGAACACGAGAGAGAGAGAGAGATCAAACACATAGCTACTGGTACATACCCTTAGCCCCGAGGGTGAACTACTCCCTCCTCGTCATGGATAGCACCGGGATGATGAAGATGGCCTCCGGTGATGGGATCCCCCTCCGGCAGGGTGCCAGAACAGGGTCCCGATTGGTTTTTGGTGGCTACAGAGGCTTGCGGCGGCGGAACTCCTGATCTAGGTTCTGTTCTGGAAGTTTTAGGGTACAAGAGTATATATGGGTGCAGGGGGTAAGTCAGAGGATCTACGGGGGTCCCACGAGGCAGGGGGGCACGCTCGTGAGCACCTCCCGTATCTCCTGACGTGCACTCCAAGTCCTTCGGGTGGCTTTCCTTCCAAAAATAACTTCTCCAGTTGATTTCGTTCCGTTTTGACTCCGTCTGATATTCCTTTTCCTCGAAACACTGAAATAGGCATAAAACAGCAAATCTGGGCTGGGCCTCCGGTTAATAGGTTAGTCCCAATAATAATATAAAAGTGGATAATAAAGCCCAATATTGCCTAAAACAGTAGATAAAGTAGCATGGAGCAATCAAAAATTATAGATACGTTGGAGACGTATCAAGCATCCCTAAGCTTAATTCCTGCCCGTCCTCGAGTAGGTAAATGATAAAAAAGAATTTTTGATGCGAAGTGATACTTCGGCATAATTTCAATGTAAATCTTCTTAACTGTGGTATAAATATTCAGATCCGAAAGATTCAAGACAAAAGTTCATATTGACATAAAAGTAATAATACTTCAAGCATACTAATCAAAGCAATCATGTCTTCTCAAAATAGCATGGTTAAAGAAAGTTATCCCTACAATATCATATAGTATGGCTATGCTCTATCTTCATCACACAAAGTATTTAATCATGCACAACCCCGATGATGAGCCAAGCAATTGTTTCATACTTTAGAAATCTCAAACTTTTTCAACTTTCACGCAATAAATGAGCGTGAGCCATGGACATAGCACTATAGGTGGAATAGAATGGTGGTTGTGGAGAATACAAAAAGGAGAGGATAGTCTCACATCAACTAGGCGTATCAATGGGCTATGGAGATGCCCATCAGTAGATATCAATGTGAGTGAGTAGGGATTGCCATGCAACGGATGCAATAGAGCTATAAGTATATGAAAGCTCAACAAAAGAAACTAAGTGGGTGTGCATCCAACTTGCTTGCTCACGAAGACCTCGGTCACTTTTGAGGAAGCCCATCATTGGAATATACAAGCCAAGTTCTATAATGAAAAATTCCCACTAGTATATGAAAGTGATAACATATGAGACTCTCTATCATGAAGATCATGGTGCTACTTTGAAGCACAAGTGTGGAAAAAGGATAGTAGCATTGTCCCTTCTCTCTTTTTCTCTCATATATATTTTTTCTCTTCTTTTTTTCTTTTTTGGTGGGCTTCTTTGGCCTCTTTTTTTTTATTTGGGCTTCTTTGGCCTCTTTTTTTTATTTCGGCTTCTTTAGCCTCTTTTATTTTTCATAAAGTCCGGAGTCTCATCCCGACTTATGGGGGAATCATAGTCTCCATCATCCTTTCCTCACTGGGACAATGCTCTAATAATGATGATCATCACACTTTTATTTTTCTTACAACTCAACAATTACAACTCAATACTTAGAACAAGATATGACTCTATATGAATGCCTCCGGCGGTGTACCGGGATATGCAATGAATCAAGAGCGACATGTATGAAAATTATGAAGGTGGCCTTGCCACAAATACAATGTCAACTACATGTTCATGCAAAAAGCAATATGACAAAAGTAATGTGTGCCATATGAACAGAATGGTGGAAAGTTGCATGGCAATATATCTCGGAATGGCTATGGAAATGCCATGATAGGTAGGTATGGTGGCTGTTTTGAGGAAGGTATATGGTGGGTGAATGATACCGGCGAAAAGTGCGTGGTATTAGAGAGGCTAGCAATGGTGGAAGGGTGAGAGTGCGTAATATCCATGGACTCAACATTAATCAAAAGAACTCATGCACTTGTTGCAAAAATTTAGAAGTCATCAAAAACCAAAGCACTAAACGCATACTCCTACGGGGATAGATTGGTAGGAAAAGACCATCGCTCGTCCCCGACTGCCACTCATAAGGAAGACAATCAATAAATAAAATTGTGCTCCGACTTCATCACAAAGCGGTTCACCATACATGCATGCTACAGGAATCACAAACTTCAACACAAGCATTCTTTAAATTCATAGTCACCCCAACTAGCATTGCTTTGATATTATCACCTCCATATCTCAAAACAATTATCAAGCATCAAACTTATCTTAGTATTCAACGCACTCAAAAGAGAGTTTCACATATCTTGAACACTAAGTATATTAAAATTAAGCAAACTACCATGCTATTAGCGACTCTCAAAATAATCTAAGTGAAGCATGAGAGCTCAATAGTTTCTTTAAAACAAATCCACCACCATGCTCTAAAAGATATAAGTGAAGTACTAGAGCAAAAATTATCACGCTCAAAGGATATAAGTGAAGCACATAGAGTATTCTAGAAAATTCTAATTTGTGTATGGCTCTCTCTCATTAAAGGATTTCAGATCTTGATACTTCATTCAAACATCAAGCAAAACTAAAGAAAATGACAATGCAAGGATAGCACAACTCATGGGAATAAGCAAAAACTTGGGTTCAAGCGATACTAACCGATAGTTGTTGAAGAAGAAAGGTGGGATGCCTACCGGGGCATCCCCAAGCTTAGATGCTTGAGACTTCTTGAAATATTATCTTGGGGTGCCTTGGGCATCCCCAAGCTTGAGCTTTTATGTCTCCTTAATTCCTCTCATATCATGGTTTCTCTTCTTTTTATCAAAAGCTTCATTCACAACAAACTCAACAAGAACTCGTGAGATAGGTTAGTATAAACCAATGCAAAACCTTATCATCTTCTACTGTAACAAATTACTAAAATCATAATTAAACATTGCATACTAAATGCCTCTGTATATTTAATACTCCTATCCTCAAATAGAATCATTAAACAAGCAAACATATGCAAACAATGCAACCATAACAGCAATCTGCCAAAACAGTACAGTCTGTAAAGAGTGCAAGAGTAACAATACTTACCTGACTCCAAAAATTATGAACTAAAATTCCCACTGTAATAAATTTATCAGAGCTTAATATTCAAAAAGATTCAACATTATACCATTCTCTGACTTTTCTAGGGAATTTTTGCAACAGTGGTAAACTTTCTGTTTTCAAACAGCAACGTGTATACTAGCAAAATAAGCATGGCAAAGGCTATCCTTGACTTTTTTATTGAAACTAAAGATGCAAAACATTATTCTAAATAAGAGAAAGAAAATACTAACAAGATAAAATGACGCTCCAAGCAAAACACATATCATATAGTGAATAAAAATATAGCTCCAAGTAAAGTAACCGATGAACGAAGACGAAAGAGGGGATGCCTTCCAGGGCATCCCCAAGCTTAGTTGCTTGGTTGTCCTTGAATATTACCTTGGGGTGCCTTGGAAATCCCCAAGCTTAGGCTCTTACCACTCCTTATTCCATAGTCCATCGAATCTTTACCCAAAAATTGAAAACTTCAACCACACAAAACTCAACACAAAACTCGTAAGCTCCGTTAGTATAAGAAAATAAAACCACCACTTAGGTACTGTAATGAACTCATTATAAATTCATATTAGTGTAATATCTACTGTATTCTAACTCCTCTATGGTTCATACCACTTAATACTAGCCATAGATGCATCAAAATAAGCAAACAACACAATGAAAACAGAATCTGTCAAAAACAGAACAGTCTGTAGTAATCTGTATAAAACGTATACTTCTGGAACCCCAAAAATTATGAAATAAATTTCTGGACCTGAGAAATTTGTCTATTAATCATCTTAAAAAAGAATCAACCTAAAAGCACTCTCCAGTAAACAATGGAAGCTAATCTCGTGAGCGCTAAAGTTTCTGTTTTTCACAGCAAGATCACATAAACTTCACCCAAGTCTTCCCAAAGGTTCTACTTGGCACTTTATTGAAACAAAAGCTATAAAACATGATTACTACAGTAGCATAATCATTGTGACACACAAAAACAGTAAGGGTAAATGTTGGGTTGTCTCCCAACACGCGCTTTTCTTTAATGGCTTTTTAGCTAGGCATGATGATGGCAATGATGCTCACATAAAAGATAAGAATTGAAACATAACGGGAGCATCATGAAGCATATGACTAGAACATTTAAGCCTAACACACTTCCTATGCATAGGGATTTTGTGAGCAAACAACTTATGGGAACAATAATCAACTAGCATAGGAAGGTAACACAAGCATAGCTTCAAGAATTTAAGCACATAGAGAGGAAACTTGACATTATTGCAGTTCCTACAAGCATATGTTCCTCTCTCATAATAATTTTCAGTAGCATCATGAATGAATTCAACAATATAACCAGCACCTAAAGCATTCTTTTCATGATCTACAAGCATGGGAAATTTACTACTCTCCACATGAGCAAAATTCTTCTCATGAATAATAGTGGGAGCAAACTCAACAAAATAACTATCATAATATTGAAAATTAAGATCAAGATGACACGTTTCATGGTTATCATTATTCTTTAAAGCATATATGTCATCACAATAATCATCATAGATAGGAGGCATGCTTTCATCATAGTAAATTTGCTCATGAAAGCTTGGGGGACAAAAAATATCATCTCCATCAAACATAGCTTCCCCAAGCTTGTGGCTTTGCATATCATTAGCATCATGGATATTCAAGGAATTCAAACTAACAACATTGCAATCATGCTCATCATTCACATATTTCATGCCAAGTATTCTATGTAATTCTTCTTCTAGCACTTGAGCACAATTTTCCTTTCCATCAAACTCACGAAAGATATTAAAAAGAAGAAGCGTATGAGACAAACTTAACTCCATTTTTTGTAGTTTTCTTTTATAAAATAAACAAGTGCTAAAACAAGAAACAAAAAGATTCGATTGCAAGATCTAAAGATATACCTTCAAGCACTCACCTCGCCAGAAAAGAGCTTAGTGACGGAGTGTGAGTACCCTTTACCTAGCCTCCCCGGCAATGGCGCCAGAAAAGAGCTTGATGTCTACTACACAACCTTCTTCTTGTAGACGTTGTTGGGCCTGCAAGTGCACAGGATTGTAGGACAGTAGCAAATTTCCCTCAAGTGGATGACCTAAGGTTTATCAATCCGTAGGAGGCATAGGATGAAGATGGTCTCTCTCAAACAACCCTGCAACCAAATAACAAAGAGTCTCTTGTGTCCCCAACACACCCAATACAATGGTAAATTGTATAGGTGCACTAGTTCGGCGAAGAGATGAAGATACAAGTGCAAAATAGATAGTAGATATAGGTTTTTGTAATCTGAAATAATAAAAACAGCAAGGTAACAAGTGGTAAAAGTGAGCACAAACGGTATTGCAATGATAGGAAACAAGGCCTAGGGTTCATACTTTCACTAGTGCAAGTTCTCTCAACAATAATAACATAGATAGATCATATAACGAGCCCTCAACATGCAACAAAGAGTCACTCCAAAGCAACTAATAGCGGAGAACAAACGTAGAGATTATGGTAGGGTACAAAACCACCTCAAAGTTATCCTTTCTGTTCTATCTATTCAAGAGTTCGTAGTAAAATAACATAAAGCTATTCTTTCCGCTCAATCCATCATAGAGTTCATACTAGAATAACACCTTAAGACACAAATCAACCAAAACCCTAATGTCACCTAGATACTCCATTATCACCTCAAGTATCCATGGGCAGGATTATACGATATGCATCACACAATCTCAGATTCATCCAACCAACATAAAAGTACTTCAAAGAGTGCCCCAAAGCTACTACCGGAGATTCAAGAATGTGTGCCAACCCCTATGCATAGGTTCATGGGCGGAACCCGCAAGTTGGTCACCAAAACATACATCAAGTTGCACATGATATCCCATTGTCACCACAGATAATCACGGCAAGACATACATCAAGTGTTCTCATAAAGACTCAATCCGATGAGATAACTTCAAAGGGGAAACTCAATTCATCACAAGAGAGTAGAGGGGGAGAAACATCATAAGATCCAACTACAATAGCAAAGCTCGGGATACATCAAGATCGTGCCATAGAGGAACACGAGAGAGAGAGAGAGAGATCAAACACATAGCTACTGGTACATACCCTCAGCCCCGAGGGTGAACTACTCCCTCCTCGTCATGGATAGCGCCGGGATGATGAAGATGGCCTCCGATGATGGGATCCCCCTCCGGTAGGGTGCCGGAATAGGGTCCCGATTGGTTTTTGGTGGATACAGAGGCTTGCGGCAGCGGAACTCCAAATCTAGGTTCTATTCTGGAAGTTTTAGGGTACAAGAGTATATATGGGTGCAGGGGGTAAGTCGGAGGAGCTACGGAGACGTATCAGTCAACATGGTCAAGGAACGACTTCCATCGGACGTGGACTGTACGTGGAGAGGCTGACAGCTGGGTCCACGGCCGCAACAAGGAAGTGCCTCCTTATTACGTGGAAAATAATGATTCCTCCACCTGACAGCTGGGAACCACCGGACGGGCCACTCTATTTCGCGAAAAAAACATTTCCCCTGACTGCTGGGACCCACCAGCTACATCTTTGCACGCAAGGAAGTGCGTCTGGGCAAAAAAACAAAACGATTCGCCCCCTGACCGCTGGGACCCACCAGCGACACATTCACACGCAAGGAAGTGCGTCCGGGCAAAAAAAACGATTCGCCCCCCTGACTGCTGGGACCCACCAGCTACATCTTCACACGCAAGGAAGTGCGTCCGGGCAAAAAAAAACGATTCGCCCCCCTGACTGCTGGGACCCACCAGCTACATCTTCCCAGGCAAGGAAGTGCCTGACAGTCGGGACCCACCTGGTCGAAGCGTACTAGCGTTGTCATTCTGGTCGCGAACGTGTACGTACATACTGGTCGATGTAGAGGCGCGCATGTGTTGTAGTAGAGGCGCGCACGTAGCATGTACATGTACGTACAGCGGCCAGGGTGCAGGAAAGAAAATACAGCCACGTATGTGTACATACGGGCGGGGTCTCAAACGCTTAGTTGCGCATACGTACGGCGAGGGCTCGTGTTCATGGGGAGGAAACGGAATGCGTCGTGTTCATGGGGAGGCAACGGAATGCGTCGTGTTCATGGGGAGGCAACGGAATGCTCGTGTTCATCGGGAGGCAATGGAATGCGTGGGAGCCAACCGGCTTGGACGGAATAGGTGATGGAAACGAGGCATGGCGTACCGCAGAACGGAGGAAACGGACCTCCTACGGTCGAAACGGGTCCTGTTGATCGAGAGGGGTGTGGCGTACCGCAAAACAGAGGAAACAGACCTCCTACGGTCGAAACGGGGTCCTGTTGATCGGGAGGGGTGTGGCGTACCGCAAAACGGAGGAAACGGACCTCCTACGGTCAAAACGGGGGTCTTGTTCATCGGGAGGGGTGTGGCGTACCACAAAACGGAGGAAACGGACCTCCTACGGTCGAAACAGGGGTCCTGTTCATCGGGAGGGGTGTGGCGTACCGCAAAATGGACGAAACGGACTTGTTGGAGCGCTACGGTCGAAAGGGGGGTCCTGTTCATCGGGAGGGGTGTGGCGTACCGCAAAACGAGACTCCACGGGATACTGTTCATCTCCACCGTCGACCTCCTCCAGCCTCCACACGCTACCGCCGACCTCCTCCAGCCTCCACGGGCTCCTGTTCATCCAGCCTCCACCACGCGCTACTCTACCGGCTACTGTTCAATCACCCCTCCACCGTCTACTGTTCATCTAGCCCTCCACCGTCTACTGTTCATCCAGCCCTCCACACCACGGGGTCCTGTTCAACCACCCCTCCATGGCCACCCCTCCACCATCTACTGTTCATCCAGCCCTCCACACCACGGGGTCCTGTTCATCCAGAGGCAACGCCAGCGCTCACTGTTCATCCAACCCCCACCCCCCGCAACGCTCACTGTTCATCCAATCGATTGGCTTTAGTTAGCAGCAGTAGCGAAGGAATCGCTCCATCGGGTTCGGTTAACAGCCATCGATCGATCGCTCGGGTTCAGTAACACATAGCCTGCAGTGCAATCGCTCGGGTTCAGTTAGAGCCCAACGCCTCGCTCGGGTTCAGTTAGAGCCAACGCGTCGGACACACGCGCGTACGTGTACGAGAGTAACGCGCATCGCTCGGCCCCCGACCTCCCACCGTAACCGGCAACTCCCCGAATTTTTCCTCCCCCTCGCTTCTACCACGGTTTTTTCCGTCATGGACGGCCCAAAGAATGTCATGCAGCTACGTCTCTGGCCCGCCCAGGACGAAAAACCCATTTTCTGTCATGATTTTTTTGTCATAGAAGTAGGAGCCCACCACATCTTTGATGATACCGGGTTTTGTCACAATTATCGTCATAGAAGTGTCATATGTATGACAGAAAAAAATTTCGTTCGGCCCAAAATGTCACGGATGTGTCTGTTTTTTGTAGTGCATGGTGTGTCATGTGTGTGTGCGTGCGTGTGTGCGTGTGCGTGCGTGCGTGTGTGTGTGTGTGTGATTTTTGACAAATTGAGAACATACAATAAATATAAAGACTGTTCTCATCTGTAATTCATATCGCTCTATAAACAGACTGAGATGAAGATGACCAGTAAGAGCTGCCATATTTTCCATAAAATATTATAACTATATATGTGATTTTGAACTCCAGAATCAGATACTCTTTGATGTAAAGATGAAACACATGACATGGACTTAGGTGTAGAAAATTACCACCCTCCAAAGAGGCAAACG
Organism: Triticum aestivum; assembly: GCF_018294505.1. Lineage (NCBI taxonomy): Eukaryota > Viridiplantae > Streptophyta > Magnoliopsida > Poales > Poaceae > Triticum > Triticum aestivum. The sequence continues at coordinate 180,231,999 of NC_057813.1, forward strand.
ACAGACCTTTTATATGCAACAAGGTAAAGAAGTTTACAAATTAACAGCTCGTCTGAATCTATTTCTAATGTGAGAAAGTAGGTTACCGAAATAACTTACATGAAGTTTATCAATAGGAACAGACATAAACAAGGTGATACATCCGTATTAAACTTGGATAGTAGCAACTTGGTTTCAGGGGCAACGGTATTTTTTTATTGGTGAATAGTTAAAAAAATAATACCACTCTTACCCACCCCTCAAGGGAAGATTAATTATCGGATTCAGCATTGTCAGTCACAACTGCTAATGAGCACAAAAATGTAACTAAAGCCTAATAAAGAACATTCACATTTCTGCACAAAAATGCAACTAAAGCCATGTCTAAAAAAAGAATTGCTCTTTGCGTAGTAGAAATTAAATCAATAGTCTGGAGAGAACTATACAGAAATAACAAAGATTTTAGGGAGATTTTTTTAGAAAAGGAGGATTATCCCCGGCCTCTACATCTGAGCGATGCATGCAACCATTTTATTAATTATTCACAAAGACCTTACAAAGTAGTACATCAGGTAGTCTGAAGCCACCATCCTAGCAACATATGTCGCTATTTCTATCCACTTGATGAAGGTGTGCCGATAGTCCGAGCCTAATACCAAACAGACATCGCACAAATGCCTAACATCTAAAGCCGGAGGCCCCAACCAAGCCACATACTGGGTTTGGGGGATACACCGGTCCGACGCACTCTCATGTGCCATCACCGCCATCTTCCACCAATCCATCTTCAGAGAAAAAAATAATGCACCGACCTTGCCAGGCCTCTCTGCCATCGACGCCACAATGACGCCAGACAACATCCTCCTCCTGCGCGAGTCCATCTCCTCGCATCAGACACCGAATCCCCATTGCGCCACGCCGTCGAGATCCACCGTCTTTGATGTGGCAAATGAAAAACCACTCCACCACTTGTCTCCTCGAACCAGCCGCTGCTCCAAAAACAATGCCCCCATGGGGGAGAACGGCGCCTAAAGTGTCAACGTTCGATCCAGGAACCCCGAGTCTAGGTTTTCACCCGGAGCAGCGCAAGCGAGTCGACGGTAGCTACATTAGTGATGTCTTCATCAAGATAACGACGCGAAATCGCCGCCATCACTAGCCCTGACCAAAGTCATAGCAGGGTTTTCACCGGCAGCATCGTCTCCCACTCGGTGCCTAGACTGGACGTGTGATGTCACAACCAGCTGGCCGACCACCTCCGGCGAAGGAAGTAGCCACCACCGCCACGCCCAGGGCCAGAGCCCCCGACGTCCTCGTGTTGCGGGTCGAGCCCAGGAGCAGTTTGCCATTGATGGAGCATGGAAGATACAAGGCGGCAGCATGCACGGCCCGCCGAAGCCTATCTGAGCCCAGATCGGACGCTAGCCGCCGCCGCTGGACATCCTGCCGTACGCCGCCGCCTGCTTGTTGGACCTGGCCGCCGCCGCCCTACACCATGCCGCCATGCAGCCACCACCGAGCCGCCGTCCAATCCCGCCACCAACGCGACCGTACGCAACCCCGCCACCACGCCCTGCGCCAGAACGAGGCGTCCCTGCCAAGGTGCCGCGCCCGTGCCACAGCAGATCTGGCGAGGAGGAAGGAGATCCCCGCCGCCGCCGATGCCAGCCGGGCTTCGCCTGGCGGCGCGCCCTGGCGGCAGCGAGGGGAAGGTGGAGCGAGGGGGCTGGGCTGGCGGCACGTTAGGTTTTGCCCTGTCTCTCACGGGAGAGATGGGACGAAACCACCAGATACCTAGTTGCGTGCAGCTGCGTGCTTTGCCTCATGCAAAGAAAGTAGAACATTGTGTTTATCAACTGCAAATATTTGTGGTTCTTCTTCCATTAGCAATGGTATCTACTTGGCAATAGGAAAAGGATGAAATTTAGGTACATAAATATTTGGTGTTTCTCCAAATTCTAAAGAGGAAATAACTGAACATTGAAAGAACAGTAAAAAATATACAAAGCAAGGATACACAAACACATACAACACACGCGCATGCAGGCAGAACTGGCCCAGCCATCACTGCCGCGACATGGATTCCTCGCCGCCGCCACTGCGACATACATGGATCAGAGGTAGATGCATAGCAGAAGAGTGCATAGGGAGAAGAGTCGTGCGTTGGTACCATGGGCGTACATGAAGGGCTCGGGGGCGTCTCTCTCTATGCTCGGCCCTGTGCCGGCGAGCTCCGGCTACAGCCGCGGCCTAGGGTGCGGAGGCAAGGATCAAGGACTCCGGCCGATGAAGATGGGGCGGGGGGTGGCTGCGGCGGAGGAGTTAAACCTAGGATCTGATCCTAGCAAGATAGGCGGTGGCTGTGGCTGTTTTTTGCTTGTTTTTTACATCGCAAGAAATCAACATCAAACAGAGTCCAAATGCAGTAAATTTTTTTGGAGATTTTTTTGGACCAGAACACCCAGGATGGGCCAGAGAAGTACTAGAGGGGTGCCCCGAGGGGGGCACAACCCACCTGGGTGTGCCTGGGGGCGCCCACTTCGATGGCCTCCCGCACCGCCTCTTCGCCCTATAAATCGTCAAATATTCCAAAAACCCTTGGGGTAACCCTAGATCAGAAGTTCCACCGCCGCAAGCCTCTGTAGCCACAAAAAAACAATCTGGACCCCGTTCTGGCACTCCGCCCGAGGGGGAGATCATCACTGGTGGCCATCTTCATCATCCCGTCGGGCACCATGATGAGGAGGGAGTAGTCCACCCTCGGGAAGAGTTTGTACCAGTAGCTATGTGTTTAATCTCTCTCTCTCTCTCTCATGTTCTTGAGATGTCACAATCTTGATGTATTGCGGGCTTTGTTAATATAGTCGGAGCATATGGTGTTTCCCCCTCTCTATCTTGTGATGAATTGAGTTTTCACTTTGAGATTTCGTTTCATCAGATTGAATACTTTTATGGATTTGAGAACACTTGATGTATGTCTTGCTATGAATAACCGTGGTGACAATGGGGTATTGATAGGTCTCCAATGTATCTATAATTTTTGATTGTTCCATTCTATTATATTATCAATCTTGGATGTTTTACAATCATTTTATAGTCATTTTATATCATTTTTGGTACTAACCTATTGACATAGTGCCCACTGCCAGTTGTTGTTTTTTTGCATGTTTTTACATCGCAGGAAATCAATAACAAACGGAGTCCAAACGCAGCGAAACTTTTTGTTTATTTTTTTGGGCCAAAAGACATCGAGTGGGCCAGGAACGCACCTGAGGGGATCTCCAAGGGGAGCACAACCCACTAGGGCATGCCTGGGCCCCCAGGCGCGCCCCGGTGGGTTGTGCCCTCCTTGTTGGCCTCCCGCACTGCCTTGCTACGTCTCCAACGTCTCTATAATTTATGAAGTATTCATGCTGTTATTTTATTATTCTTGGGAGTTTTACAATCATTTTATAGCAACTTTATATCATTTTTTGGGACTAAGCTATTGACCCAGTGCCCAGTGCGAGTTGCTGTTTTTGCTTGTTTTTTACATCGCAGGAAATCAAGATCAAACGGAGTCCAAACACCGGGTAATTTTTTGGGGATTTTTTATGGACTGGAAGACCAACAATGGGTCAAAGAAGCACCCGGGGGTGCCCCGAGGGGGGCACAACCCACTAGGGCACGCCTGGTCCCCCAGGCGCGCCCAGGTGGCTTGTGCCCACCTCAGTGGCCTCCCGTACCCCTTCTTTGCACTATCAATTCCCAAATATTCCAAAACCCTTTGAGCTTGACCTATATCAGAAGTTCCGCCGCCACAAGGCCTTTGTATCCATGAGATCCAATCTAGACCCCGTTCCGGCACCCTGCCGGAGTGGGGATCATCTCCGGTGGCCGTCTTCATCATCCTGGCGGTCACCACGATGAGGAGGGAGCAGTCCACCCTTGGGGCTGAGGGTTTGTACCAGTAGCTATGTGTTTGATCTCTCTCTCGTGATCTATATCATGGGCTTTGTTAATATAGTCGGATCATATCATGTTTCTCCCCTCTATACTCTTGTTATGAATTGAATCTTTACCCTTCCAAGTTTTGTCTTGTTGGATTGAATATTCAGAGATGAGAACACATGATATATGTCTAACAATATGAATACTTGACGTGACAATGAGGTATCTTATTGATTCACTTGATATGTGTTATGGCATTCAAGTCGCGGATTCCCGCGGTGATATTGGGGTAATCTATGCATAGGGGTTGATGCACGTTTTTCTCCGACGAAAACTTTGGGGTTTCTTTATATTTCTTTGTGTGGATTGAGTATTATGAATATGAATTTGCTTTGGTGTTATTCTAGTACGAACTCCAGGATAGATCGATCGGAAAAATAGCTTTGTGTTATTTTAGTACGAACTCTTGAATAGATCAAACGGAAAGAATAGCTTTGAGGTGGTTTTGTGACCTAAAAACAATTCCTATCTTTTGTTCTCCGCTAATAGGAACTCGAGAGTGATTCTTTATTGCACTTTGAGGGATAATCATATGATCCAACCATGCTAGCATTATTGAGAGGTTGCACTAGCAAAAGTACGGACCCTAGGCCTCATTTTTAAGCATTGCTACACCATTTTTGTGCACATTTACTATTTGCTACCTTGTTGTTTTTATTTATTCATATTATAAAAATATATCTCTACCATCCATATTACACTTTTATCACCATCTCTTCGCCGAACTAGTGCACCTATACAATTTGCCATTGTATTGGGTGTGTTGGGGACACAAGAGATTTCTTGTATTTGGTTGCAGGGTCGTTTGAGAGAGACTATCTTCATCCTACACCTCTCATGGATTGATAAACCTTAGGTAATCCACTTGAGGGAAAATTGCTACTGTCCTACAAAACTCTGCGCTTGGAGTCCCAACACGTGTCTACAAGAATAAAGTTGCGTAGTAGACATCATGCCTCTTTGATCTATAAATACCCAATTATTCTAGAAACACTAGGGGAGTCAACGAAAATCAATTCCAGCCGCCGCAGAGTCCACAAACACCAGATCCAATCTAGACACCATCTCGGAGGGGTGCATCATGTCCATTGGTGCCTCTCTGATGATGCGTGAGTAGTTCTTTGTAGACTGATACGTCCATTTTGCATCATGCTTTTATGTCAATATTTATTGCATTATGGGCTGTTATTTCACGTTTTGTCACAATACTTATGGCTATTCTCTCTTATTTTACAAGGTTTACATGAAGAGGGAGAATGCCGGCAGCTGGAATTCTAGGCTGGAAAAGGAGCAAATATTGAAGGACTATTCTGCGCAACTCCAAAAGTCCTGAAACTCCACGGAATACCTTAGAATAAATAAAGAAAAATCGTCGCCAAAGATGAAGGCCAGGGGGCCCACACCCTACTCACGAGGGTGGGGGGCGCCCCCCCTGGGCGCGCCCCCCTACCTCGTGGGCCCCCTGGTGGCTCTCCGACTTTCATCTTCTCCCATATGAAGTCTTCTGATGAGAAAAAAATAGAAGAGAACCTTTCGGGACGAGACTCCGCCACCACGAGGTGGAACCTTGGCGGAACCAATCTAGGGCTCCGGCAGAGCTGTTCTGCCGGGGACACTTCCCTCCGGGAGGGGGAAATCATCATCGTCATCACCAACGCTCCTCTTATCGGGAGAGGGCAATATCCATCAACATCTTCACCAGCACCATCTCATCTCCAAACCCTAGTTCTTCTCTTGTATCCAATTCTTGTCTCCAAGTCCGGGATTGGTGCTAGTAGGTTGCTAGTAGTGTTGATTACTCCTTGTAGTTGATGCTAGTTGGTTTATTTGGTGGAAGATCATATGTTCAGATCCTTTATGCACAATATTACCCCTCTGATTATGAACATGAATATGCTTTGTGAGTAGTTACGTTTGTTCCTGAGGACAAGGGAGAAGTCTTGCTATTAGTAGTCATGTGAATTTGGTATTCGTTCGATATTTTGATAATATGTATGTTGTCTAACCTCTAGTGGTGTTATGTGAATGTCGACTACATAACACTTCACCATTATTTGGGCCTAGAGGAAGGCATTGGGAAGTAATAAGTATATGATGGGTTGCTAGAGTGACGGAAGCTTAAACCCTAGTTTGTACGTTGCTTCGTAAGGGGCTGATTTGGATCCATATATTTCATGCTATGGTTAGGTTTACCTTAATACTTTTGTTGTAGTTGCGGATGCTTGCAATAGAGGTTAATCATAAGTGGGATACTTGTCCAAGTAAGGGCAATACCCAAGCACCGGTCCACCCACATATCAAATTATCAAAGTACCGAACGCGAATCATATGAGCGTGATGAAAACTAGCTTGACGATATTCCCATGTGTCCTCGGGAGCGCTTTTCCTATTATAAGAGTTTGTCCAGGCTTGTCCTTTGCTACAAAAAGGGTTGGGCCACCTTGCTGCACTTCATTTACTTTTGTTATTTGTTGCTCGTTACAATTTATCCTATCACAAAACTATCTGTTACCACTTATTTCAGTACTTGCAGAGAATACCTTGCTGAAAACCGCTTATCATTTCCTTCTGCTCCTCGTTGGGTTTGCCACTCTTACTTATCGAAAGGACTACAATAGATCCCCTATACTTGTGGGTCATCAAGACTCTTTTTTAGCGCCGTTGCCGGGGAGTGAAGCGCCTTTGGTAGGTGGAATTTGGTAAGGAAAAATTTATTTAGTGTGCTGAAATTTTCTGTCACTTGTTACCATGGAAAGTAATTGCTTGAGGGGCTTGTTCGGGGTATCTTCACCACGTCCGGTTGAGCTAAGAGTTTCTACTCAACCTACTGGACGTACTGAACCTATTGAAAATGAAACTCCTTTTGGAATTCCTTCGGGTATGATGGAAAAACTGCTAGCTAACACTTTTGCAGGAGATGGAACAAAGCATCCTGACGAACATCTACGCTTTATGGATGATATTTGTGGACTATTTAAGCTTGCATGTATACCCGATGATGCCATTAAGAGGAAGGCTTTCCCTTTATCTTTGGAGGGAGACGCATTGACATGGTATAGGCTATGTGATGAAACGAGATCATGGAACTATAAAAGATTGAAATTGGAATTTCATCAAAAGTATTACCTTATGCATCTTGTTCATCGTGATCGCAATTATATATATAATTTTTGGCATAGCGAAGGAGAAAGCATCGCTCAAGCTTGGGGGAGGCTTAAATCAATGTTATATTCATGCCCCAATCATGAGCTCTCAAAATTGAAAATTCTCCAGAATTTTTATGCTCGGCTTTCGGATAATAATCACACCATGCTCGATACTTCTTGTGCTGGCTCTTTTATGATGAAGTCTATTGAATTTGGATGGAATTTATTGGATAGAATTAAACACAACTCTGAAGATTGGGACCTCGACGAAGGTAAGGAGTCAGGTATGACACCTAAGTTTGATTGTGTTAAATCTTTTATGGATACCGATATTTTCCGTAAGTTTAGCACTAAATATGGACTTGACTCTAAGATAGTAGCTTCTTTCTGTTAATCTTTTGCTACTTATGTTGAACTCGCCAAGGAGAAGTGGTTTAAATATCATTCTCCCATAGAAGTAAAAGTAGCTGCACCTATTAAAGTTGAAGAAAAGATTGTCACGTATAATGATCCTATTGTTCCTACTTCTTATGTTGAGAAACCCCCTTTCCCTGTTAGAATGAAGGATCATGCTAAAGCTTCAACTGTTGTTCGTAAAAGCAATACTAGGACTTATACACCTCCTGAGCAAGTCAAAGTAGAACCCAGTACTGCTATTGTTAAAGATATCTTGTCTGATAATATTGATGGGCATGTTATTCAATTCACTGGTGAAACTTCTAGAATTGCTAAACCCTGTGATAGAGAAAAACATAGACCTGTGGTAGGTGTGCCTGTTATTTCTGTTAAAATAGGAGATCATTGTTATCATGGCTTATGTGATATGGGTGCTAGTGCTAGTGTTATACCCATTGACTTATACAAAGAAATTATGCATGAGATTGCACCTGTTGAGTTAGAAGAAATTGATGTTACAATTAAACTTGCAAATAGAGATACTATATCTCCAATGGGAATTGTTAGAGATGTTGAAGTCTTGTGTGGGAAAACCAAATATCCCGCTGATTTTCTTGTTCTTGGTTCTCCACAAGATAGCTTTTGTCCCCTTATTTTTGGTAGACCCTTCTTGCGTACTGTTAATGCTAAGATAGACTGCGAAAAGAATGTTGTTACTATTGGCTTGGATGATATGGTTCATGAGTTTAATTTCTCTAAATTTAGTAAACAACATCATGAGGAAGAATCGCCTAGTAAGGATGAAATTATTGGTCTTGCCTCTATTGCTGTACCTCATAGTGATCCTTTAGAACAGTATTTGCTAGACCATGAAAATGATATGTTCATGAATGAAAGAAGGGAAATAGATGAAGTATTCTTTAAACAGGAACCTATTCTGCAACACAATCTGCATGTTGAAATCCTAGGGGATCCCCCTCCACCCAAGGGTGATCCCATGTTTGAGCTTAAACCGTTGCCTGATAATCTTAAATATGCTTATCTTGATGAAAAGAAAATATATCCTGTTATTATTAGCACTAACCTTTCAGAGCATGAAGAAGAGAGATTATTGAAAACTCTGAAGAAGCATCGTGCCGCTATTGGATATACTCTGGATGATCTTAAGGGCATCAGTCCCACTCTTTGTCAACATTAAATAAATTTGGAAGCTGATGCCAAACCAGTTTGTGATCCTCAACGACGTTTGAATCCTAAAATGAAAGAAGTGGTAAGAAAATAAATACTCAAGCTTCTGGAGGGAGGTATAATTTATCCCGTTGCTGATAGTCAGTGGGTAAGTCATGTCCATTGTGTCCCTAAGAAGGGAGGTATTACTGTTGTCCCTAATGATAAAGATGATTTGATTCCGCAAAGAATTATCACAGGTTATAGGATGGTAATTGATTTCCGCAAATTAAATAAGGCTACTAAGAAATATCATTACCCCTTACCTTTTATTGATCAAATGCTAGAAAGACTATGCAAACATACACATTATTGCTTTCTAGATGGTTACTCTGGTTTTTCTCAAATACCTGTGTCGGCTAAAGATCAATCAAAGACTACTTTTACCTGCCCTTTTGGTACTTTTGCTTATAGACGTATGCCTTTTGGTTTATGTAATGCACCTGCTACCTTTCAAAGATGCATGATGGCTATATTCTCTGACTTTTGTGAGGAAATTTGTGAGGTTTTCATGGATGACTTTTCCGTCTATGGTTCCTCTTTTGAAGATTGCTTGAGCAATCTTGCTCGAGTTTTGCAGAGATGTGAAGAAACTAATCTTGTCTTGAATTGGGAAAAGTGCCACTTTATGGTTAATGAAGGTATTGTCTTGGGGCACAAAGTTTCTGAATGAGGTATTGAAGTTGATAAAGCCAAGGTTGATGCTATTGAAAAGATGCCATGTCGCAAGGACATGAAAGGTATAAGAAGTTTCCTTGGTCACGCCGGATTTTATAGGAGGTTCATCAAGGACTTCTCAAAAATCTCTCGGCCTCTGACTAATTTATTACAAAAAGATGTACCATTTGTCTTTGATGATGATTGTGTAGAAGCATTTGAAATACTTAAGAAAGCATTAGTCTCTGCACCTGTTGTTCAGCCACCTGATTGGAATTTACCCTTATGCTAGTAAGACTCTAGACAATGCTCAAAGAAATTATGCTACTACCGAAAAGGAACTTTTAGCAGTTGTATTTGCGTTTGATAAATTCAGACCCTATATTGTTGATTCTAGAGTAACTATTCACACAGACCATGCTGCTATTAAATATCTTATGGAAAAGAAAGATGCAAAACCTAGACTCATTAGATGGGTTCTCTTGCTTCAAGAATTTGATTTACATATTGTTGATAGAAAGGGAGCTGAGAACCCCGTTGCATACAACTTGTCTAGGCTAGAGAATGTTCTTGATGACCCACTACCTATTGATGATAGCTTTCCTCATGAGCAATTAAATGTCATAAGTACTTCTCGTAGCACTCCATGGTATGCTGATTATGCTAATTATATTGTTACCAAATTTATACTGCCTAGCTTCACATACCAACAAAAGAAAAAGTTTTTCTATGACTTGCCACATTACTTTTGGGATGACCCACATCTTTATAAACAAGGAGTAGATGGTGTTATTAGACGTTGTGTACCTGAGCATGAACAGGAACAGATCCTACTCAAGTGTCACTCCGAAGCTTATGGAGGACATCACGCTGGAGATAGAACTGCACATAAGGTATTGCAATCCGGTTTTTATTGGCCTACTCTCTTCAAGGATGCCCGTAAGTTTGTTTTGTCTTGCGATGAATGTCAAAGAATTGGTAATATCAGTAGACGTCAAGAAATGCCTATGAAATATTCACTTGTTATTGAGCCATTTGATGTTTGGGGCTTTGATTATATGGGACCTTTTCCTGCCTCTAATGGTTACACTCATATTCTAGTTGCTGTTGATTACGTTACTAAGTGGGTAGAAGCTATTCCAACTAGTAGTGCTGATCATAACACTTCTATGAAAATGCTTAAGGAAGTTATTTTTCTGAGGTTTGGAGTCCCTAGATACTTAATGACTGATGGTGGTTCACACTTTATTCATGGTGCTTTCCGTAAGATGCTTGCTAAATACGACGTTAATCATAGGATTGTATCTCCTTATCACCCGCAGTCTAGTGGTCAAGTAGAGTTGAGCAACAAAGAGCTCAAATTAATTTTGCAAAAGACTGTCAATAGGTCTAGAAAGAATTGGTCCAAGAAACTTGATGATGCATTATGGGCCTATAGAACTGCCTATAAAAATCCTATGGGTATGTCTTCGTACAAAATGGTCTATGGAAAAGCTTGTCACTTACCTCTCGAACTAGAACATAAGGCATATTGGGTTATTAAAGAGCTCAACTATGATTTCAAACTTGCCGGTGAGAAGAGGTTATTTGATATTAGCTCACTTTATGAATGGAGAGCCCAAGCTTATGAAAATGCCAAGTTGTTTAAAGAAAAAGTTAAAAGATGGCATGACAAAAGGATACAAAAGCGTGAGTTTAATGTAGGTGATTATGTATTGCTATACAAGTCTCGTTTAAGATTTTTTGCAGGAAAACTTCTCTCAAAATGGGAAGGTCCCTACGTTGTCGAGGAGGTCTATCGTTCCGGTGCCATAAAAATCAACAACTTCGCAGGCACAAATCCGAAGGTGGTAAACGGTCAACGGATCAAGCACTATATCTCAGGTAATCCTATAAATGTTGAAACTAATAATATTGAAACCGTGACCCCGAAGGAGTACAGAAAGGACACTTTCCAGAACGTTCCAGACTTCGAAAAGGAATAGGTATGTGGTACGGTAAGTAAACCGACTCCAAAACAATTTTTAAGGCAATATTTCTCCGTTTTGGAATATTTAGAAAAATAGAAAAATAAGTAGCAGTCCGAGGAGGAAACGAGGTCTCCACGAGGGTGGAGGGCGCGCCCTACCCCCCTGGGCGCCCCCCTACCTCGTGGGCACCTCGTGTGCCCTCTGGACTCCGTTTCCTTGCACGATACGTATTTTGGTCGGTAAAAATTCACTATATATATTCCCGAAGGCTTTGACTCCCGTGTCACGCAAATATCTTCTGCTTTCGTTTCGAGCTGTTGCTGCTACAGATTAAAGCAAGATGTCTTCTCAAGAGTCAGTCGGAGAAAGCCGGGTATCTAACCCGGCACCGGAACCAACGGTAAACAGCGACGCTGACCACTTTGGGCCGGCAATGGAGGAAGATATGGAGGCTGACCTGATGAGAGTAGATGCCATGGAAGATCAAGAAGTCACCTCTCGCCTCTGAGCTGGATTTACAATGGGGGAACTATAGAGCTCAACTATTCCAAACTCGGTTATCCCTTCCAATGTTAAATTTCTTTCCTATGAAAATATGAGGAGGAGTGTCTCTTGTTCTCCCGCAGCTATGCAACACCCTTGGGTGCAAGGAGCTTTAGCCGTTACAGGGAAGCTTCGCAAGGAAATAATGGACCTTAAGCAGCAAGTCAATAAGCTCGAGGAGGAGAACCGTATTCTGAGGGGAATCATCGCCAAGAATATTACACCACCAACAAAGAAGGAGACATAATCACATGGGTATGGGCACTCCCCTTGGCAACTGCCAAGCTTGGGGGAGGTGCCCTGGTATGGTATCACCATCACAACTCCTATCTTTACCGTTTTTCTTAGTTCGATCCTATTAGTAGTATCTTGATTTAGTAGAATAAAGTCATGGCATGATCTAGTTTTGAGTTTTGCTTTATGATCCTTCTTTGTAATCGAGTCCGTGAGCTACATAATAAAGATTAGTGTTGAGTCAAGGGCTTGAGTATTTTGCCATGATCTTGGGTGATTAGAAGAAAAAGAATAAAAAGAATCAAGAGTTCATATTGATCTTATTGAAAGTAATGACTTCACATAGAAAGAGTATGATGATTTAAAGTTGTTGGGAGTTGGCAAATATAGCTTTGGTCATCGTTAAAATTAATAGGAAGTAATAAGGAAAGAGAGGTTTCACATATAGATATATTATCATTGACATCTTTTATGATTGGGAGCACTCATTAAAATACGACATGCTAAAGAGTTGATGTTGGACAAGGAAGACAACATAATGAGTTATGTTCTCTTACATCTGAGATAAAGAATGTTGTCATGGTTCCTCTACCGTGTTGAGTCTGCCTTTCCCCCTCATGCTAGCCAATCTTCAGCGCTAATTAGAAATACTACTTGTGCTTCCAAATACCCTTAAACCAGTTTTGCCATGAGAGTCCACCATATCTACCTATGGATTGAGTAAGATCCTTCAAGTAAGTTGTCATCGGTGCAAGCAATAAAAATTGCTCTCTAAATATGCATGACTTATCAGTGCAGAGAAATAAGCTTTGTACGAACTTGTTGTGGACGCAATAAAAGCGACGGACTGCATAATAAAGGTTCACATGCAAGGGGCAATATAAAGTGATGTTCTTTTGCATTAAGATTTTGTGCATCAACCCTAAATGCGCATGACAACCTCTGCTTCCCTCTGCGAAGGGCCTATCTTTTATTATTATCCTCTACCTTATGCAAGAGTCACGGTGATCTTCACCCTTCCTTTTTCATTTTATCCTTTGGCAAGCTCAGCATGTTGGAAAGAACATGATATATATATATATATATATCTAAGTGGATGTGCGGGAGCATGAATTATTATTGTTAACATTACCCTTGAGGTAAAAGGTTGTGGGGCAAAAACTATAAGCCCCTATCTTTCTCTGTGTCCGATTAAAACTTTGTAACCACAAGTATCACGTGAGTGTTAGCAGTTATGAAGGACTAAGTGATAGTTGAGTATGTGGACTTGCTTTTAAGCTCTGACATAGACTCTTTCCGATGTTATGATAAATTGCAATTGCTTCAATGACTGAGATTATAATTGTTGGTGCCCACTAAAGTTTCTGATTCATGTTTTGGCTTTGTGAAAAGATCATCACTAGAACATAAGTAATCATATGACAAAATTTATATATGTTGCTCTTATGAAGTAATCATGATGCCTTCATGTCCGTATTTTATTTTTATCGACGCCTCTACCTCTAAACACGAGGACATATTTATTGTTATCGGCTTTTCGCTTGAGGACAAGCGAGGTCTAAGCTTGGGGAAGTTGATACGTCCATTTTGCATCATGCTTTTATGTCAATATTTATTGCATTATGGTCTGTTATTTCACGTTATGTCACAATACTTATGGCTATTATATCTTATTTTACAAGGTTTACATGAAGATGGAGAATGCCGGCAGCTGGAATTCTGGGCTGGAAAAGGAGCAAATATTGAAGGACTATTCTGCACAACTCCAAAAGTCCTGAAACTCCACGGAATACCTTAGAATAAGTAAAGAAAAATCATCACCAAAGATGAAGGCCAGGGGGCCCACACCCTGCTCACGAGGGTGGGGGGCACGCCCCCTACCTCGTGGGCCCCCTGGTGGCTCTCCGACGTCCATCTTCTCCCATATGAAGTCTTTCGATGAGAAAAAAATAGAAGAGAACCTTTCGGGACGAGACTCCGCCGCAACGAGGCGGAACCTTGGCGGAACCAATCTAGGGCTCCGGCAGAGCTGTTCTGCCAGGGACACTTCCCTCCGGGAGGGGGAAATCATCATCATCGTCATCACCAACGGTCCTCTTATTATGAACTTGAATATGCTTTGTGAGTAGTTATGTTTGTTCCTGACGACAAGGGAGAAGTCTTGCTATTAGTAGTCATGTGAATTTGGTATTCGTTCGATATTTTGATAAGATGTATGTTGTCTAACCTCTAGTGGTGTTATGTGAATGTCGACTACATAACACTTCACCATTATTTGGGCCTAGAGGAAGGCATTGGGAAGTAATAAGTAGATGATGGGTTGCTAGAGTGACAGAAGCTTAAACCCTAGTTTATGCGTTGCTTCGTAAGGGGCTGATTTGGATCCATATGTTTCATGCTATGGTTAGGTTTACCTTAATACTTTTGTTGTAGTTGCAGATGCTTGCAATAGAGGTTAATCATAAGTGGGATGCTTGTCCAAGTAAGGGCAGTACCCAAGCACCGGTCCACCCACATATCAAATTATCAAAGTACCGAACGCGAATCATACGAGCGTGATGAAAACTAGCTTGACGATATTCCCATGTTTCCTCGGGAGCGCTTTTCCTATTATAAGAGTTTGTCCAGGCTTGTCCTTTGCTACAAAAAGGATTGGGCCACCTTGCTGCACTTCATTTACTTTTGTTACTTGTTGCTCGTTACAATTTATCCTATCACAAAACTATCTGTTACCACTTATTTCAGTACTTGCAGAGAATACCTTGCTGAAAACCGCTTATCATTTCCTTCCGCTCCTCATTGGGTTCGACACTCTTACTTATTGAAAGGACTACGATAGATCCCCTATACTTGTGGGTCATCATAGACCTACGGGTCCGCAGTTAGTAGCTAGATGGATTCCTCTCTCTCTCTCTTGATTATCAATACAATGGTCTCTTGGAGATCCATATGATGTAAGCCTTTTGCGATGTGTTTGTTGGGATCCGATGAACTTTGAGTTAATGATCAGATCTATGTTTTTATCCATGAAAGTTATTTGAGTCTTCTTTGATCTCTTATATGCATGATTGATTATAGCCTCGTATTTATTCTCCGATATTTGGGTTTTGTTTGGCCAACTTGATCTATTTATCTTGCAATGGGAAGAGGTGCTTTGTGATGGGTTCGATCTTACGGTTCTTGATCCCAGTGACCGAAAGGGAAACGACACGTATGTATCGTTGCTATTAAGTATAACAAGATGGGGTCTATTTATAGATAAATAGATCTTGTCTACATCATGTCATCATTCTTATTACATTACTCCGTTTTTCCATGAAATTAATACACTAGATGCATGCTGGATAGGAGTCGATATGTGGAGTAATAGTAGTAGATGCAAGAAGGATTCAGTCTACTAATCTTGGACGTGATGCCTATATAATGATCATTGCCTGGATATCATCATGATTATTTGAAGTTCTATCAATTGCCCAACCGTAATTGTTTTCCCATCGTTTGCTATTTTTCTCGAGAGAAGCCACTAGTGAAACCTACGGCCCCCGAGTCTCTTTTCACCATATTTTCCTTTGCGATCTATTTTCCTTTGCATTTATTTGCAGATCTATTAAACCAAAAATACAAAAATACCTTGCTGCAATTTATTTGTTCCGTGATCTATTTATCCTATCTACCACTTTTATCTCACGTTATTTGCCTATCTTGAGGCACCATACTCGAAATGGATTGACAACCCCTTTAACACGTCGGGTTGCAAGTATTTGTTATTTGTGTGCAGGTGTTGTTTACGTGGTGTGAGGAGGTTCTCCTACTGGTTCGATAACCTTGGTCTCATTACTCAGCGAAATACCTATCGTCGCTATACTTCATCATCCCTTCCTCTTTGGCGAAATACCGACGTAGTTCTAGTAGACATCAAAAGGAATTTCTGGCACCATTGCCGGGGAGGATCTTCAACATCAACCAGGTTCCTAATCACAAATCTCATCTCCTCGCAATTTACATTATTTGCCATTTGCCTCTCGTTTTCCTCTCCCCCACTTCACAATTTTTTTGCTGTTTTATTCGCCCTCTTTTTCGTTCGCCTTTTTCTTGTCAGATCTCTTGTTTGCTTGTGTGAGCATGTGTCTTCTATTTGCTTGCATCTTCACTTGCTAAAAATCTGTTGATATGGATCCTCACCCACTAGCTAATCTTTTTAAGAGATTTAATTATGTTGAACCAGTTGCTAGTGCTTTGAGTGCACTTGATTATCTCTATGAAGTTTGGCTTGAATTTCGTAAATCTGAGAATTGTGATGAAGTGTTAGAAGAAGAAATTTATAAAGTGATTCATGATAGCTCCTTGAATAAAAAGCATGATTGCAATGGTGTTATTATAAATTCTATCAATGTCAATTGTGCTAATAATATGCAAAACCCCAAGCTTGGGGATGCTAGTTTTGATATGTCCACTACTTATTGCAATGATCATGATTGGGGTGATTCTTCTTTTGATCTTGAAAATTAATTTAAGCCTCATGATGAATATGTTAGTGATAATAATGTTTGCAAAAATATTGAAAGTGGGTTTGGAAGAGCGTCAGCTTTAGGTAAAAATAATCCCACATATTTGGAGAGTGTTCAATCTTATGATTTTTTTTATGAAAGTGGGTTTGGAGAGGTCATGATTTTTTTTGACGAGAATCCCACTATTTTGGAAGAGTGTCAACTTTGCATGCATGTGGATCATGTAGAAAATATCTTATGTGATAGCTATATTGTTGAATTTGAATATGATCCCACATATTATTATTATAAGAGAGGGAAATATGGTTGTGGCAACCTTCATGTCACTAAGTTACTTCTCTTCATGTTGAGATTGCCATTGTTTCTTTCTTCTTCCTTGCATATGCTAGATCTTGCTTGTCTTGGTAATTTGTTTTCCTATAAAATGGCTATGCAGAGGAAGTATGCTAGACTTAAGTGTGTTTTTTACATGTTTTATGATGCTCTCTTTGTGCTTCTATTCTTATCTTTCATGTGAGCATCAATGAAGTCTTATGTCTAGCTAGGGGCGTAAAATGATAGCGCTCGTTGGGAGGCAACCCCACTTGTATCTTTTTGCTTTTGGTTTTCTTGCTATTTTTAATAAATTACCCAATTATACCTCTGTTTAGATGTGTTTTTGTGGTTTAAATTAGTGTTTGTGCCAAGTAAGGCCTACGGGATGATTTGGGTGAAAGTTGATTTGATCTTGCTGAAAAACAGAAACTTATGCACTCACGAAAATAATTTTCATAAATCACAGAAACGTGCTTTTGAGTTGATTCTTTTCGCAGAAGATTAATATACAAATTTCTCAGGTTTTTCTAATTTCTCAAGAGTTTTGGAGTTACATAAGTATTCGAAATATCCAGATTGCTATAGGCTGTTCTGTTTTTGACAGATTATGTTTTCTTTGTGTTGTGTGCTTGTTTTGATGATTCTATGGTTTTCTTTGATGATTTTTTGCCATAGAAAATTTGGAATACAGTAGATATAATGCAAAAATAAAATATGAATAGGTTTGCAACATTACTTATAGTAGTGGTTTGCTTTCTTACACTAACAGATCTCACGAAGGTTTTGTTGAGTTTTGTGTGATAGAAGTTTTCAAGTTTTGGGGGTATTACGATGGATGAAGGAATAAGGATTAGCAAAAGGCTAAGCATGGGGAAGCCCGAGGCACCCCAAGATAATATTCAAAGAAGTAGCAAGCAACTAAGCTTGGGGATACCTCCGAGTGGCATCCCCTCTTTCTTCTAACAACCATTGGTATTTTACTTGGAACTATATTGTTATTCGTCACATATTATGAGTTTTGCTTGGAGCGTCTTGTATGATATGAGTCCTTGCTTGTTTTGCTTTGTGTTTTAAGTCTTGAATCCTTGCTTAACACACCTTTTTGAGAAAGCCAAAAATTATGCTATGCCTGATCCTATGCTTCACTTCAATTTTTAGAGCCTTGGATTTGCTCTAGTGCTTCACTTATATCTTTTTGAGCACGGTGTGCTTTGTTATTTTTGAAGAAATGCTCTCATGCTTCACTTAGATTTATTTGGGAGTTAGTAATTTTTTTTAAGAAATTCTCTCTTGCTTCACTTAGATTATTTTGAGAGAAAGAAAAAAAGTATGCTCATGTTCTTCACTTAATTTTTTTGAGCCTATCAAAAGCAACATATAAACATAGTCCCAAAGTGATAGATATCCAAGGAGGATGTAATAAAAACTTTCATGAATATCATTGGAAAAAATAAACTTGATTCTTGGTAATGGTTTTGGGATATGACGATATGATATGTGAGTCATGTTGATGAGTCATTTTGCTTTAGTAAGAATATTGATCTTAAGGTTTGTGATTCCCTATGCAAGCACGAAATTCAATAGTTATGCAATGGAATGTATATCCTACTTGCGGTACATTATTTGGTGTTACTTATGCTTAATGCTTGGGTACGAGACTTTTCGTTTCTTGGTTTTTCGCTTCTCAATCTTTTTGCTAGCCTTCATTTTGGCACTAAGTATGATCACTACTTGTGCATCCAAAACCCTTTAAACCAGTTTTGCCATATGAGTCCACTATATCTACCTATATGCGGTATTTCCATGCCGTTCTAAGCAAATTTGCATGTGACATCTCTTATTTTCAAAATAAATTTCTCTTTTGTGTGCTCTAACGCTCGCGAGGCGGTGAGGGGTCGCCAAATTTTCCATGCTAGATGTGTTATTCTCATGATGAGTGTTTATTCACTTGTCATTGCATGAGAGTACGACAAAGGTATGAGGGATACCTAGTCCCGAAATGAAAAAGGAATTTACTTTAAGTTGTCAAATAATAAATTCCTTGGAAAGTGTTGGTATGGAGGGCACCCGTGGATACGGTTAGCCATGGAAAGTGAAGTAATGGTGGAAAAAGGAATAAACTTTATTTTTTGTTTGGGAACCGCCTATGATGTATCTAGCATGGAAAGTGTTGGGAGCTCTAAGTTGTTTTCGTTGGTGAGAAAAGTATGCCTTCAAAAATATTTTTATCTCTCAATTTAAGCTTTGAGCTCTGGCACCTCTACAAATCCCTACTTCCCTCTGCGAAGGGCCTGTCTTTTACTTATGCATTTTTTATTTTGAATTTGAGTCTCCACCTTCTCTTATAAAGCAGCAACTAAGGGGCACTATGATCGTATTTGAGCATTGGTATAGCTAATATTTGAGTGTGTTTCATGAATGGATCAATGATGGAGCATAAGGGGCTAGGGATAACTTGCTCTAGTGTTGATATTTTTAAAGAGATGGTTGCTTGTTGGTATGCTTGAGTATTAAAGTCTTCATGTCAAAACTAGACTATTGCTTTGAACCATATAAAAGTCCAAATGTCCATGCTATAAAGAAATTTTTTTGATGATCATGTTAGGAAGCATTCCACATCAAAAAATCTGTTTTCATAATTTACCTACCCGAGGACGAGCAGGAATTAAGCTTGGGGATGCTGATACGTCTCCAATGTATCTATAATTTTTGATTGTTCCATGATGTTATATTATCAATCTTGGATACTTTACAATCATTTTATAGTCATTTTATATCATTTTTTGGCACTAACCTCTTGACATAGTGCCCAATACCAGTTGTTGTTTTCTGCATGTTTTTTACATCGCAGGAAATCAATACCAAATGGAGTCCAAACGCAGTGAAACTTTTTGTGGACTTTTTTGGGCCAGAAGACATCCAGTGGGCCAGGAATGCACCTGAGGGGAGCTCCGAAGAGAGCACAACCCACCAGGGCACGCCTGGGGGCCCAGACGCGCCCTGATGGGTTGTGCCCTCCTTGTTGGCCTCACGCACCGCCTCTTTGCTCTATAAATACCCCAGTATTCTAGAAACCCTAGGGGAGTCGACAAAAATCAATTCCAGCCGCCGTAGAGTCCAGAAACACCACATCCAATCTAGACACCATCTCGGAGGGGTGCATCACGTCCACTGGTGCCTCTCCGATGATGCGTGAGTAGTTCTTTGTAGACTTACGGGTCCGTAGTTAGTAGCTAGATGGCTTCTTCTCTCTCTCTCTCTCTCTCTCTCTCTCTCTCTCTCTCTCTTTCTTGATTATCAATACAATGGTCTCTTGGAGATCCATATGATGTAAGCCATTTTGCGGTGTTTTGTTAGTCTCCAATGAACTTTCAGTTCACGACCAGATCTATGTTTTTATCCATGAAAGTTATTTGAGTCTTCTTTGATCTCTTATATGCATGATTGATTATAGGCTCGTATTTCTTCTCCGATATTTGGGTTTTGTTTGGCCAACTTGATCTATTTATCTTGCAATGGGAAGAGGTTCTTTGTGATGGGTTCGATCTTACGGTGCTTGATCCCAGTGAAAGAAAGGGAAAGGACACTATGTATCATTGCTATTAAGTATAACAAGATGGGTTCTATTTCTAGATAAATAGATCTTGTCTACATCATGTCATCATTCTTATTACATTACTCCGTTTTTCCATGAACTTAATACACTAGATGCATGCTGGATAGCAGTCGATGTGTGGAGTAATAGTAGTAGATGCAAGAAGGAGTCGGTCTACTAACCTTGGACGTGATGCCTATATAATGATCATTTCCTGGATATGATCATGATTATTTGAATTTCTATCAGTTTCCCAACAGTAATTGTTTTCCCACCGTTTGCAATTTTTCTTGAGAGAAGCCACTAGTGAAACCTACGGCCCCGGGTCTCTTTTCACCATATTTGCCTTTGCAATCTATTTTCCTTTGCATTTATTTTCAGATCTATTAAACCAAAAATACAAAAATACCTTGCTGCAATTTATTTGTTCCGCGATCTATTTATCCTATCTACCACTTTTATCTCACGTTATTTGCCTATCTTGAGGCGCCGTACCCGCAAGGGATTGACAACCCCTTTAACACGTCGGGTTGCGAGTATTTGTTATTTCTGTGCAGGTGTTATTTACATGGTGTGAGGAGGTTCTCCTACTGGTTCAATATCCTTGGTCTCATCACTGCAGGAAATACCTACCGTTGCTATACTGCATCATCCCTTCCTCTTTGGGAAAATACCGACGTAGTTCTAGCAGACATCAGGTCTCATATTGATTCACTTGATATGTTTTTTGGCAATCAACTCGCGGATTCCCAAGGTGACATTGGGGTAATCTATGCATAGGGGTTGATGCATGTTATCGTCTTTGTTTCTCCAGTAGAAATCTTGGGTTACTCTTTGATGTTCTTTGTGTTGGATTGAGTATTATGAATGTGAAATTGTTTGATGCATATCGTATAATCAACTCACAGATACTCGCGGTGACATTGGAGTATCTAGGTGACATTAGAGTTGGTTGATGTGTATCTTATGGTGTTATTTTAGTATGACTTGTTGGTTAGATCGATCCACTACAAAAAAAATACACTTCCGTGATGATATGTGTTTGTCACAGTAGGTCGCGTTTTTTGTCATGCATGTACATCCATGACAAATTTATGACAGAATCAAGATAGTCATACCTGTGCTGCCGTAGAAGTGTTCCATGACATTACCAAAATTATCATCACGGAAGTGTTCACTTCCATGACGATAAATCGTGCGTCACAGAAGTGCTTTCGTCAAGGGTGACCGACACATGGCATCCACCGTAATGGAACGCCGTTAATCTATCGGGTCGGGTTTTGTATCCGATAGCCCGTTAACAGCCCCGACCAATGGGGATTTTCCACGTGTAAAATCATCATTGGCTGGAGGAAACACGTGTCGGCTCATCATTGGGACAGATGTCATCCACTCACTGGAAAAAAGGCACCTATGATATGTCGACACGTGGCACGACCCAATAGTGGCCCATTCCTGTGAGTTGATTGCCAAAAAACATATAGCCCATTTACAGCCCGCTAACCCAAGGCCCGTTACGCCCTATGCGAATTAGGCCCAGTAGTGTCATCTGGGCCATCCAATATGATTCCAGCCCGTTTTCACTTCTGGCCCATGTATGGCCCATGACGTCTTTCGGCCCATATGAGGCCCTATGTAACTCTTGGCCCATTAGCGGCCCCTGCTGAAACTGGCCCATAATGAACAGTGTATCACTTTACACCCATTAACGGCCTGTGGTGAAACTGGCCTGTAATGAACAGTGCATCACTTTATTCCCATTAACGTGCGGTTATTCCGTTGGGCCGTTTCCAACCCATGTTATCTTTCGGCCTTCTCAGAGCCCATTTATTCTTGGGCTCATTTCCAGCATTCGTTTACTTACGACCCGTTACTATCATTTACTGCTTGTGGGCCAAATTCAGCCCGTGGTTACAGTCGACCCGTTTGTGGTCCGTTAATACGTTGGGCCGTTTTCATAACATCATCAAATACGACCTATTTACGATGGCCCATTATGTTCGGCCCATTAACGGACGATTCCAACTCTAGCCCGTTTACGGCCATAATGCGGCCTGTTATTGGCCCATGTTTGGCCAATCATATGGCTCGTATAAGGCCCATTGATGATACGGCCCGTAGAATGCCCATTGTTTCTACGGCCCGTAGAAGGCCCATTGATGATACGACCTGTAGAAGGCCCATTGTTTCTACGGCCCGTAGAAGGCCTACTATTTCTACGGCCCGTAGAAGGCCCACTGTTTCTACGGCCCGTAGGAGGCCCAGTGTCACTACAGTAAATATTAGCCCATGGTTATTGTGGCCTAGTTTCAAAAAATAGGTTATTGCAGCCACTAGCAAACCGCGGAAAAAGAACTGCACTGACTACAGGCAAACAAATAAACAAGACAACAAGGAAATAAATAAGCAAGCAACTTATGCTAGGCTATCACGGCTATTACACATATTACATCCACTGGGCATCAAAGTTCGCCACCAGTGCAAATATAGGGAACAAAGCAGCATATAAACGCCGCAGCAAAACAAGTCCAGAACTGAAACCACTTCAGAAGAGTTCAAGAAACAATATCCTGGGTACCCATAATGCTGGCAAGATGCTTAGCAAGCTTATTAACTTTCTCTTGTTTGGCGCTTAAATCCTCCAGCGCTTGCTGTTGCACAAGAAAGTACGCATCTGAATTCTGCAGGGACTTCCTCAGTCCTTCGGCTTCTTGCCGCAGCACAGCTGACTGATGCCTTTCAGCTTGTAGCTGAGACTGAAGAAGCCGAAGTGATTCAGGCAGCGAGTTCGAAGAGCTTGTGCCAGCGGTACTGGCCAGTAACTCGAACACTACATCAACGCAGGACTGTGGGGTTTTCTCACTGTCTACAAGATCGTTTTTATCACCTTTCTTGGAGACCAACAGGGTTGTCTCACTATCTTGAACCTTATCTGCATTACTTTCTCTACCATTGCATAGTGGGGTGCTCTTCTCCAATATTCTGTTTGCATACTACAAGAGAAACAAGCAGACACATCACAGGTTTAGCTTGTAGTATACGAAACTCATTTTGGTAAACCGGTTCAGTAGTAAGGTGGACAGGATAACAACATGAAACAAACATATATCTATGTACTATGGTCACTGTATTGTCCATATCATTCTAGTTTATGTTCCCTAATCAAGATAGAGACACAGTTCAACTCATATATTTTTAAGACACAACAGCATAGACAGAATATAAGTGTGAGAAACTACACAACATTGGCAGCACTTGTAATGTGCATCACATGAGAACATAACTGTTTATACAACTTAAACTGAAATCAACATAGAGCAAGAAGTTAGAACAGCAATCCAGTTAAAGAAATAGGTTTAAAACATACCTGTTGCGCCATTGGAGTTTCAATTGGATCCTTCAAATTCGAAAGTAGTTGGTATGAGTAAATACAGTGATGCAACAGCAAAGGAGTATGGACCATAGCTACGGAATCTGACCTGAGAACAGTTGCTCTTCTGCTTTAAACGTGGAGTTTGGGTTAGCTGTGGTGGTCTTCGTGCTTTGGGCACTGCAGTAGCTTTACAAACTGCTCGTGTGGGGGTACTCTGTGGTGGACATGGTGCTTTGTCAACTATAAGTGGGTTACTATCCGCTGGGGTTGCGGTTAGATGGGTTGTAGCTGGTTCTCTGCCCAACGGTGTAAGTGTGCAATCTGGAAGAGTCTCGATTATGTGTGGTGGGGCTAGTTTGTGGGCCAGTACAACCATGGTTCTATCTGCATCGACGGGTAGCACTGTCTTTTGTGAAGAACGGGTTTTTGCTCCCTTAGATACTGCCATCACCCCCTCCAATTCAAATGGCTGATAAACAAGAAAAGAAATTGAACGTACAGACATTGTATGATAGACAGATGTGGTAATTCACATATATGTTGTCTAACCAAACAGGACAGCATGACACAATTTCACATATATGATGCCTAACTAAACAGGATAGCATGACACAGTTTCAGATATATGATGGATAACTTAACAGGATATAATGGCATAATTCAACATATGATGAGTACCTAAACAGGATGACATGACAAAACTATATGATGTCTTTCTAAAATAGGTTGGGATGAAATAATTCACATACATGTTGTCTAAGTATACAGGATGGCATGATATAATTGACATAATTGATTCATATACTAAGCAGCTGGCACTCGCATGTATGATCTCTAAACTAAGCAGATAGAATTCAATATTGTGCATATGATGTCTAAACTAAGCAATGCAAGACACCATATGCATCATATGAGAAATATAAACATTGCAACTTAGAGCATACACCTCAGGTGGGATATAGGACTGGTCATCTGTCTCTGAATCCTCCTCTGAGGAGCTCCCTGTAACCATCGAGATATATGCTTCAACAGGTACCATTGCCTGCTCTGAAGACCTTGTTTTCACTCCAGATTTTTCCATAACCGGCTCAAATGGCTGATACACATGAAGAGTAGTTCAATATACACAGATTGTCGACAAATGGAATACGTAATGAAAAAAATATGGCATGAGATAATTCACATATATGATGCCTGGCTCCATGGCGGTGCATAATTCACATATATGATAACTGGCTGAAAAACATGGCATTGCATAATTCACATATCTGATATAGAAAGCAAACAGGAGGCATTCACACAAAGCATGTCTAATCTAAGCAGATGGCATGGCAATGCAAGACACCATATGCATGATATGAGCAATATAACCCAGCCAAGTTAGAGCATGCACCTCGGGGGGGGGGGATACGACTGGTCATCTCTCTCTGAATCCTCCTCTGAGGAGCTATCTGTAACCAGCAAGAAATCTGCATCGACAGGTAGCACTGACTGCTCAGAAGACCTTGTTTTCACTCCAGATTTTCCCATGACCGACTCAAATGGCTGATGCACAGGAAGAGTAGATGAATGTATAAACATTGTTGACAAATGGAATACATTATGGAAAAAATATGGCACGATACAATTCACATATACGATGACTGGCTAAACAGGATGGCATTGCATGATTCACGTATATGATGCCTGGCTAAAGAAGATGGCATTGCATAATTCCCATATACTCCCTCCGTTCCTAAATATTTGTCTTTTTAGAGATTTCAAATGGACTACCACATACGGATGTATATAGACATATTTTAGAGTGTAGATTCACTCATTTTGTTCCGTATGTAGTCACTTGTTGAAATCTCTAAAAAGACAAATATTTAGGAATGGTGGGAGTATGATATAGAAACCAAACAGGTGGCATTCACACAAAGCAAATCTAAACTAAGCTGATGACATATAAGATGTATAATGTAAGCAATGCAAGGCGCCATATGCATGATATGACCAACATCAGCATGCCAGGTTAGAGCAAACACCTCAGGTGGTAAACAGGCGTGGTCGGCTCCTTCTGAATCTCCATCTGAACAGTTATCTTCCTCTGGAATACAATCTGGAAATGCAGGAGGGGGGGGCACTTCGCCCACCATGGAGCGGCGTCTGCATGACATTATATTCGCACGCAACGGTCTTCTCTTTTTCTCTACATGTTCAGTACGATTGTGTACAATATCTGACATGCATAATAAAAAAATAGTTAGATTTTGTAAGGCCTAAGGGGTGCATGCAAAAATCAAGACTGATGGTAGCAAACGAGTGGATGGATCCAAAACTAATGATAGCAGGTAGATTATAGCTTCAGTTTAAAAAGATAGACAATGGATCATCTATTGTTTGTTGCCCACCCAACATGAACCACATAGAAGACCCCAGATGAACCAGATAGTAGACAGATACTATTCGTTGCTGGCTCGATATGAGACCCATGGGCAATTCAAAACTCAAGATTGAACGATAAAGTAGCAGGTAATAATAACCGATGTATAACGTAAGCAAACACGAAAGACTGCGACCTCTCTTCCGGAACTGTGTAGTCCTCAGGTTCATCTGCTCAGTCGATGATGGTAATGCAGTTGGCGTGGCTGCCGGCAACGGGGAAGATGATCTGAGGCGGCGAAAGAAAGTCTGCAGGGGGGATCTCTGCTGCAGTGAACGCTTCTGTCGATGGTGCACCTCAGGTGGGGTGGATGACGGCACGGCAGGAGCAGGACATAACACACAGAGTTTTCTTTGACGCCTATCTGAAAATGAAGTAAATCTGTAAGGGCTCCTTAGAATTGGAGGATTCTATAAACGCAGGGACAGGAAAAACACAGGAATAGGATAGGAATGCACGTGCAAAACAGAGCATTTGGAAACATAGGATTTCAGTCAACCTGGGTGTTTGGCTCACATGAATTGGAAGAACAGAGGAATGGAGAAACAAAGTGATGCGACGAGTGTACAACCTCTTTGGCATAGCCTTGTGGACCTCAGCATCATTGGGTTGGACGTGGAGGATGGTGATGATGCTGGTGTGACTGTCGGAGGCGGGGAAGAAGATCCGAGGCCTCTGGAAACGGCGCCGAGGGTACTGCTCCGCTGTGATGGACGGTTCCGTCGTTGGAGCAGCTCCGCTAAGGTGTACGACGACGAGGCTGAAGCATGACAAGACACACAACGTTAATCTGAAGTGGGACCCTAATATCATCTGCAATAGATGATGTAAAATACATCACCAAAAAGTGCTAGATGTAAAACGCATCAGCCGCGCCACGGCCGCTCCGACAGATGTTGTAAGTACTGTTCACTCTGAACTTAACTGAAGAAAATGAACTTCATAGTCGAAACTGAATTTTACTGTCGAAACTGGTTGAACTAGTAACAGAGCATTGCAATAGATGTTTAGGGCGTTCGAGCACTAGTAGCAGAGAAGTAGTGACTAAATCAGCAGACACTCGAGCAGGGAACACACTAGCAGAGAGCAAGTCGTCCAGTAGCACCGCGAGCGAGTGCTAAAGCAGCATCTCCTATAGCTGTCGGAGGTCGTGCAGCAGCAGCATGAGCGCAAGCAAGAGCAAGAGCAAAGCAGCAGCATGAATGAAAGCAGGAGCAGTGCAGCAGCGTGACCGACAACAAGAACAGAGCCGCAGCACGAGCGAGAGCCAGGGCAGCTGCAGCTAGTGCCGTTGTGGAAGTCGCCGACGAGGAAGCAACGACATGGTTGAGAGACGCCGTGGATGATGTGGCCGGCGATGGCACCGTCGATGGAGACCCGCCATGTCTGCTCGCTATCGAGCACCGGCAGCCCCGTGAGATCGAATAAAAGATAAAATGCAGCGGTGAGTGCAGAACCTCCTTGGTGGCGCCGAGTTGGCCTCGGCTTCATCGAAGGAATTGGTGAGGGTGTTGCGGTTCCAGTTGGGCAGGTCAAGACGGCGCTGTGGGGATTGAGGTGGCGTGATAGACGAGGCGAACGTCGGGGCAGCTCCTTGGAGGTGGAGGACGGGGCGGCTGATTCGGCGGGACAACGAGATTGACAATGGATCCTCATCCGGTGTGGTGGATGAGGGACGGCGAGCTGTTGCGGTGGACGATGTAGTCGGGGAAGAGTCTCCGGCTGGGCGGCGGTCGGGAGGCCGACAAAGGAGCGTGGGGTTTCGCAGGTTTTGGTGGCCTCGGTGTACGAATGGGGGGGCGAAGGGGGAGGGGGGAGCCAAGCTTAGGGACGCGCTTGTCCGAAATGTAGGGTAAGTTACCAGCGTACCCCCACCAGTTTTGACACCGCGACGTGGAGCTTCATTTCCGGCTGAGGGGTAGAAGGGGGCTCATGTGTCTGGGCTGCGGGAGCGATTTCGGATGAGGAGGGAGTTCTCGCGCGCGTCCAGATTTCGGGATAACAAGGCGCGGCGCGGGTTGAAGAAGTGGGAGTTTCAAAGCAGGTCAGACAAAAGATACTCGAGCTTGAAAATTTCGGGATAACAAGGTGCGGATTCCTTGTTTGGCAGAACAAACTTAACGTGTAAAAAACAATTCATACAAAACACAAGAGAGTCTTGTCTCCTTTTACTATATTGCTATAGATGCCATTGAAAAACCTACAAGAAAAATGTAAAAAAAATCAGGAGAACAAGATTACCCTGCACAGTACCAAATCGATTCGCACTTCCCTCAACAACAACAAAAAACAAATCAATTCCCACCAAAGAAAGAGTAATGTCCCTTTTTATATGATTACAGATGCCATGATCTCGAATTTCAATTTTTGAGTCCACGTTATGTTGAATTCGAATATATCGTTAGGTGACCTTGCGGTTTATAATTGATGTAGTCGTACATTTTGATCTTCCATCATATATGAACATTTTACTCCACCATGTGAACATATATATTGTCGTCTACCATATGGACTAAATTTGAATCAATTTTCCTTATTTGAATACGATTGTTGTCAAGTTATACAATAATTCAAATATTATCTTGATAACAAAAAACATGCATATAGCAGTAATCATATTTCACTATGAACTACATGTACCATACGCTCTCCAATTCAAATATTTGTATCCATTTTATGTTGAATTCAAATCATAGTACATTATTGGTCTAGGTAGCGAGATGTTCGGGATAATCTAAACCCTGTTTTCATATGTATAATTTTTGGCTGAATTGGGACAAGTTTTGGTATAAGCTTCTTGCAAAACCGGAGATTCTCTCAACAAGCCTCGTGGTTCCGAGAGGGAACGTGTCACCTTTGTGTGCGAAACGATATACGCTGCCTCCCCCTGATTTTCTTTACAGAGGCAACATAGAACTATATGAGCGCCCTGTTAAATTTTGGAATTATTTCGGGTTCGTTTGGCCTTTTTATACATTAATTGAGTTTCTGGACTTTTAAAGTGCATAATCTAAATATGAACTGCATGCACATGCTCCGGTGCACCAAAGTTGGTTGAAAAATCACATGTGTGTCCTTGGTTGAATTTCTAGGTCCCATGGAAGAAATGAGAATGAAATTCAAACATCTGGGCATCGTGAGTCGGCCGAGAACATCGAGAAACTTAGATTTTAAATTCATGTAAATCCAAAACTCGTCTGGAAATCAAGAAACTTGGCATGGTGTCATGTCATGGCACTAACATGTTGTGGTAAAAAATTGGGCCGATTTGGAAGCTCGTGGTTCTAAGAGGGAACGTGCCACCTTTGAGTGTGAAACGATATACGCTGCCCCCCCACCCTTGAGTTTCTTAACAAAGGCAACATAGAACTACATGAGTGCCCTGTTAAATTTTGGAATTATTCCGGGTTCGTTTGTCGTTTTTATACATTAATTGAGTTTCTGGTCATTTAATGTGCATAAGTCAAATTTGAACTACAAGCACATGCTCTCGTGCACCAAAGTTGGTTGAAAATCACATTTGTGTCCTCGGGTGAATTTCTAGGTCCCATGCAAGAAATGAGAATAAAATTCAAACATCTGGGCATCGTGGCTCGGCTGAGAACATTGAGAAACTTGGTTTTTAAATTCTTGTAAATCCAAAACACGTCTGAAAATCATGAAACTTGGCATGGGTGTCATGTCATGGTACTACCATGCTGTGGTAAAAGAATTGGCCGAATAGGAACAGATTTTGGTATAAGCTTCTTGCAAACCGAAGCTTCTATCAAGAAGGCTCGTGGTTCTGAGAGGGAACGTGCCACCATTGAGTGCGAAACGATATACATTGTCCCCCTTGAGTTTATTTACAAAGGCAACATAGAACTACATGAGTGCCCTGTTAAATTTTGGAAATCATTCCGGCTTCCTTTGGCCTTTTTTACACATTAATTGAGTTTTTGGTCATTTAATGTGCATAATTCAAATTTGAACTACAAGCACATGCTCCCGTGCACCAAAGTTGGTTGAAAAATCACATTTGTGTCCTCGGGTGAATTTCTAGGTCCCATGCAAAATATGAGAATAAAATTCAAACATCTGGGCATTGTGGCTCGGTCGAGAACATTGAGAAACTTGGTTTTAAAATCATGATACTTGGCATGGTGTCATGTCATGGTAGTACCATGCCGTGGTAAAAAAATTGGCCGAATAGGAACAAATTTGGGTATAAGCTTCTTGCAAATCGGAGCTTCTCTCAAGAAGGCTCGTGGTTCTGAGAGGGAACGTGTCACCTTTGTGTGCATAATTCAAATTTGAAATACAAGCACAAGTTCCAGTGCACCAAAGTTGGTTGAAAAATCACATGTGTGTCCTCGGGTAAATTTCTAGGTTCCATGCAAGAAATGGGAATGAAATTCAAAATTCTGGGCGTCGTGGCTGGGCTGGAAACATTGAGAAACTTAGTTTTTTAATTCCTGTAAATCCAAAACACGCATGAAAATAATGAAACTTGGCTTGGTGCCATGTCCGATTTGCGAAGGCGCACACATTAACAATCAACAAAGTCATTTTGGAACAAGTGTTGTCACGTTACAATCGGAAACACAAGTGGGCGTTCTATTTACTACCATTTACGTGCCGCCACGCGTCCCCATTTTTTATTAGCTAGGAGGCGCCGTGCAGGGTAGCTATTTGAGTACGAGAGGCGTGCGATCAGACCCCTGCGCGTGCTTATCGGGAGGAGAGCCCTTTGACCTCCATCTGCCGTCTACCTCTCTCCCAAGGTCTCCATTAATGGCGCCCGAGCCTCTGTTTAATGGCGTGGCTATGTCTCACTCGACTGAGATTTAAGAGAGAAAAAAGAAAATCTGAAAGCACGGATCTTGATGTAAGATCCGACGGACCTATATAGCATCTACTGTGACTTATAGCAAGACTGATGAATATATAAGGACGATTAATTGTCTTACATAATTAGAAAGATAATTAAAAAAGCCACATGCGGCTACGCCCGAAATACACAAGGGCAAAAGAAGAAGGAAGACAAGGATCTGGCTCGCTGATCTCTACTTTCTTGATGCGTTGCTGCAGGCCGCGAGAACTAGTCTCTGCGGCGAGCGGCGATGAGCTCTTTCGTGTGCTCAAGACGCTGCTTGAGAACATCCATGGATTCCTCCACCAGCCTTTGGCGCTCGATGCGGAGCATGTCATTCTCGTCCATAAGTTTCTTGACGATGACGCTGGTCCTCTTCAACAAGGCACTGGTCTCCTCCTGCTGGTCTGCACTTCGGACGATCTTCACCCTCAGCAGGTCGCGCTCGGCTTGGAGCCTCTCATTGCCCTCCCTTAGTTGCCGGATGACCCCGGTAGCCTGCTCAAACGAGGCTTTCATGTCGTCCTGCAACCTCGCCCAGCCGGAGATCTGATCCATCTAGATATGGACGATCGCATGCATGCACCTGTAACAGTCGTTGCCTGCCCGCGAGAAATTTTCCCAGGCCGTCGCGGTGCTGCGGGACATCTCTGCTGCATTCACGGCGCGGCGGGACATCTCTGCTGCTTCCGCGGCGCGGCCGGACCAGTCTGCTGCATCAACGACGCGGCGGGACCTCCGTGCCAGCGGCGCGGCGGGACCTCTGTGCTGCTACTTCCGCGTGGCGGGACATGTCGGCTGCTTTCGCAGCGAGGTGGGACATCTCTCATGCTTCCGCATCCATACTTGCCTCTCCCTGGTGGCAATCTCTCAACCCAGAAGTCACGCTGGCCATGGCAGACGCAAGGGAAGGATGCTGAATGACTTGTTTGTTTTTGTGGATGAGGAGTTGAGGAGGAATGTGTAGTCGTCTTGGCATACTAGTATTTATAACCTAGTGCTAATACGCTCCTAAGTGGGAAACCGTTTATGTTGTGATCGGTGTGAATAGGTTTGCAATTCAATATAGCCTGGAGTAATTTGGAATGTGACGAGACGCAAGCTCAAAATTTATTGACGATTCTAGTTTCGAAGTGCGGCACTATTCCCGGATGGCGTTACGTGGGCACGTGTTCTTAGCCGTGGTGTACCTTTTCTATTGTGTACGTGCAATAACTGGCACCGTCGTATACATATCTTACAGTTAATGGGGCGTTCGACAGGAATAGCCGCGTGGCGAGCTATAGGCTAGTCTTTTTTTAGACGCATTAAACCTATCTCTCGGGACTTCTCGCACGCACCATCATGCCACCCACAAAAACTTGTACTCCGAGTTTAGTACCTTATTCAGGAAGAGAAGAGGTGCACGCACGCACTCGTCCTCTCACACACGCGTTTGTTTTTTTCTCGAAAAGGAGGATGATGACCCCCAGCTTCTGCATCTGGGAGTCACACACGCATCTGTAGCTATGAATTGTAGTGTTCTCAACCATCCGACTGGCTCTATAATGGATGTACCTATATACTAAAACATGTCTAGATATATCTATATTTTGACAAATGGAAGGCATGTATTGTGGAACGGAGGGAGTGCTTGTCATCAAAATTGATAAAAAGGGACGTATCTAAAACTAAAATACGTCTACATACATCTCCTTTTATCTAGTACTTCTTACCCAAAGGAACTTTATATCCAACAGACACAAAATATCCATTCGACTGTTGGAAATTACTGATCTGATGTCGAAGTAATTGCTGCATCGCCACCAAAACCCACCATTTCTTAAGCTAAAGTAGACCGAGGTAATCCCTATATTAGCATATTACTAAGATAAACAGAAGGCACTGTAGAAACATTTAGGACGTGAGCTTGTCAATCTGAATGTGCAGGGACACCAGCTTAGCCCCGGCCAGTAGCTTGGGCCGAACTGTGAAGAAGGTCAGCTCCTGCACGTCGACGTCGTTGGGATCCTTGCTGCTTGTCACCTCCATTTCCACCTTGACGGCATCGGTCGTGCCTTTGGGCTCTCCCAGCGGGCCGTTCGCCTGCAGCTT
This sequence comes from Triticum aestivum, assembly GCF_018294505.1. Classification (NCBI taxonomy): domain Eukaryota; kingdom Viridiplantae; phylum Streptophyta; class Magnoliopsida; order Poales; family Poaceae; genus Triticum; species Triticum aestivum. Next base: position 180,265,303 of record NC_057813.1, read on the forward strand.
GGCCACGTAGTGCGGCAGTGGGGACGCCCCTGCTCTGATGCAGACCACTGACATGACGATAGGCGCGCCGATGTCGAGCATGCTGCCGACCAAGAAAAACGCGCGTCCGTCCTCCTCCGTGAACAGCAAGAGCCGTGGCTCCGACAGTGGCACTTGCAGCTGGAGCACCTTGCCGTATTGGATCCTGTGCACGGGCATGGGATGCGCGTTGCTGATGTGGTGGTAGAGCGCCAGCGGTGGGCCTTCGTAGCCGCAGACGGGCATGGGGTATTTGCAGGGCGTGAGCAGACACGTGCTCTGGTGTTCGGCGAGCTTGTGGTAAGTGACGTAGAGCCCACAGCCTTCGTGCGGGCACACCACCCTCAGTGACGAAACAACGGCTTCCACCGCCGTGCTCCGCACGTCGAAGCCAGCGCCGCGCTCGCACTTCTGGCACTGCTGATGGTTCCCGGGGCGCTCGACGCGACAGTCCACGCAGTCCAGGTGCCTTCCCTTGCACTGCAGAAATCAATCGAACAACACATCAATCAAGAAACCTGCACCTTGCTCAATCAGCCGAATGGACGAGGTGTATTCGAACCTCATACACTGGAGGCGTCAAGGGGTGAAGGCACAAGGGGCAGTGGAGCACGGTGAGGTCCATGGAGACCTTAGTGAGCTCCCTCGTCAATTCCTGTTCCGTCTGCATGATCTTGCCCTCCTCGTGCACAACCATCTCTCACTTGGGCCGGGGCATTACAAAGCTTTACCGTCACATATTTTATACTCTACACATAACTCTCCTCCCGCATACCAAGGAAGGCAGTAGTTTGAGTTTTCTGGCAAAATTTGCCCCTACGCATGAGTAAGCTGCGTAAATATCGACAATAAATGCGCATGCAATGGTTGGCTGGTCCTCCTTCCTTTTCGCTTGAGTTGGCTTCGCTAGGCGGTCAAGCCGCATCTGGCGCTGCATGCATTAGCCTGCAGCCATTTTCTACTTTGGAAACTGGCGCGATTAATAGGGGCGGAACTAATCAAGCGGGGCACAGATGGAAACCAACGCGGACGCGCAGACTAATCTGAGAAAAACAAGAAAAAGTTATACGCAAAGTAAAAGGAATCGGAGGGAGTACTACTTCAAGGTGCATTAAATCAACACATGCAAGTATCAAAAGGAGAGTCACGGAATGCATGCATGTGTTGTAATTAATGCATCGGTAACCGCAAATTATTGAAATATATCGAGTGAAGTGCTTTGATATGTCGCGTCAACTCGTACATCAACGAGAAGTTTGATTATCCTCTCCCTTGCGGACTTAACTGCACCTCCCTTTGGCTGTATGACAGGTTGGCCGCCCACCTCTCGGGCCCACATGTCATACACGCAAAGGCAGGAGCGTCCCTCCCTCGCCCATGAGTGTGGTGGCTGGCAAGACTAGGAGAACCTTTCGCTACAAGCTCTCCCTCCCGCACGCGGTGGACATGCAGCAGTTCAATCGATGTCAGGTGGCCAGAAGTGTACTGTAGTACTCCTCCAGTGCAGTAGTACTCCATTATCGTTCGACTTCCCGAAGAGGCGAAGAGCCAAGCGCAGCCCGGACGCTCGTGTGGCAGTTTCATGTGTAGAGTAGTCTAGGATAGCGTGTACCGTGCCTGTAAGCTTAAAATCGTTCGGGTCGGCTCCATGCTATGTGGCCGTCTCGAAGTTTTAAAAAAAATTAAAATAGTCTTCTGGCCCTACCTGTCACCCTGGTGATTGTAGTTTGCACCCTCATCTGGTCAAGACAGGAATATATATTTTAATTTCTTTTTTTTCGAAAAGGGGGGACTCCCCGGCCTCTGCGTCAGAACGATGCATACGGCCACATATATTTTAATTTGTGGTGGGTAAATGTTAGAGGTTGCAGCAAATATATTGTACACTGCGGGTCTTTCAGCCAAGTTTAGAGGCAAGCATGTGGGGCCAGTGCTATGATGTGTCGCGTCAACTCGTACAACGAGGAGAAGCTTGATTTTACTACACGCCTTCTCCCTCGCCCATGTGCACAGTTGCTCGCAAACGAGAACATGCTTTTGCTTAGTAGTATACAATAAGCTATCTGGCCCGCTCGCGGTGGACGGACATGCAGCAGTGGATACGACACTGTAGAAGCAGTAGTAGTAACATCATTGTTCGTCTTCTCGAAGAGGCGAAGATCCAAGCGCAAAACGAATGTTGCATGAGACAAAATTGCTATGTGAGCCCACTATTGTACTACAACTACTTGCTAGTATAGCCCTGTAAACCAGAAAGGAGTATTTTCCCTTCTAGAGATTTCAACAAGTGACTAGACTACACCGAGACGGAGTACATATGAAGCAAAATGAGTGAATCTGCACCGTAAATAAATACGTACTAGTTCCATCGTTTTCCTCTCTGAGGTGCACAATACTGAGTATACTGACTAGTCTCTTTTTGACACGCATTTACGTTTTTTTTGACATGGTACAGACACAAGCGCTCATATACATGCGCATACACTCACCCCTATGAACGCACACATGCACGTCACTATCATCTTGAAATTTACAAAGTCACCATAGGCACCTCGTCGTCGACGGGTCCATAGGTGCTTGAATGCCAAGGAGAGAGAGGGTAGCAGTTCCCGAGACGTTGAACGGTCAATGATGCATCCTCAATTACATGCAGAGGGAATTAATTGGAGAAGCAGAATAGATCCAGCACGATGTGAATGCAACAGAGTTTGGACTCTCATATAATAAAGGCACCCCACCACTCCAGTCCATCTACTCCCAAGTCTCTGCACAACACTGCTCACTCCAATCCAAGACCAAGTGACGAGAAGCCACAAGCACCTATGGAGGCGATGGATGCGAGCGGCAGTCGGCTGTGCCAAATCATCCAAGGCGCCGGCCTACGGCCCCGCACCGTGCAATGTTTCCAGACGGTGCTAGCGACTGCAGGCATCGTAGCCCTCGTCGACGCTGGCTTCGCCTCTCGCATGGACGACATGATGGTCAACTCCATCCGCAAGTTCACCGCCGTCAAGAACCGCGCGGACGACCTTGCCGTACTGCTCCAGCCCGTGCGCCCAGGCTCCTCATTGCCTGCCACCCTCATCGGCCTCCATGGTGATGAACTCTTTCAAGCCCTGGTGGCCCTGCAGGTGCCGCAGGTCGCGACGAAGAATGTGCACCTCGAGGCCGCGCTCGCCGCGCAGCACCTCGCCATGCAAGAAACCGTCGACCTGCACATCCATGTCTATGAGGAAATCGTCTACATAGGCCACTACAAGGCAAGCGAGGCCAGAAAGATGTTGGCCTTCTTCCAGCGGCTGGAATCTTTGGACGCCATTGTTCAGAAGCACGTCGACCTGGCCACGATAGCCGCTGCTACTTAGGTGCCGTTGGGTGGGCCGGCGCCCTGAGTCGAGGAGGTGGACTTCGTCGATGGATGCATCTCTTCTTCTTTCCTCCTGTAACCAGCACTGCATCGCCTCGTGGCCTTAATGTTTTATTAGTATAGTACTCCCTCCATTCCCAAATATAAGTCTTTTAAAGATTCCAGCAAGTGACTACTACATACAAAGCAAAATGAATGAATCTACACTCTAAACTATGTCTACATACATCTGTATGTTGTTTTCCATTTGAAATAGTATCTAAAAAGGCTTATACTCCCTCCGTCCGGAAATACTTGTCGTAAAAATGACTAAAAATGGATGTATCTAACACTAAAATACGTCTAGATACGTCCATTCCTTCGACAAGTATTTCCGAACGGAGGGAATATTTATGAATGGAGGGAGTATATGGCATTTTTATTCCAGTCGTAACGTTTTCACTGTGAGGTGGGGCCGCAGTTGAGCAAACCCACCCCGCCCACCGGGCGTGGGCCGAGTTTAGAATTAGAAGAGAGAAACGAGGGAGGAGAGCTAGCTGTAGCACGGACGCCGTTGTCAGATGGGACTCGTGTTTATAGAATAGGAGTACTGAGCACTCGTGCCTCTTTTTTTTGAGGGAAAAATTAGTCGTATGTCGAGTACTCCCTCCATTTTTGTATACAAGGCCACAAACCCATATTACTGGTACCAAGGTAGAAATTAATGCTTACTTAATCCAATGTTGCAAGCTTGTCTTTACTCCTCGCTCGAGTTGTTAATTAATGTGTATTTTTCTTTTCAACACACAACAAGACAGCCCTCTCACTCCTCGTTGGTTGATTAATGTGATACATGAAAACCAAGCTTCTCACTCCCACATGCACGCAAGGGTATTAATGTCCTCGGTTGCTAGTATGAGGCAAACCTCATCAATTTTACCTCGATTGATGTTAATGGCCTTGTATAGTTGCAAATTGTAATTTTGATAGTGGCCTTGTATACAAAAATGGAGGGAGTACCACTAGTTGGGTGCGTGCGACCTATAGCTGTCATCACTTTAGGTCTCCTTTTCGAGCCGCGGCTATGCTTCACAGTTCACAGTACATATTTTTCACGCATTTATCCTCCTATATGTACTCCTAGGCTATTTCCACGTGCTCCCATTCGCCGACATGTGGGACAGAGAGCATTTGGGTCGTAGTGCATGCACGACTCGGAGCATATGCCGGGGTACTTTATATTTCAGACCTCACAAATTACATGCAACCCCCCCCCCCCCGCAGAAGAATAAATAAATGAATGAATTAGTACATGAAACCGGATTATTTTTGTGGAAACTGGAGCACGTTCATTAAATTTTGGACATAACACGTTTATAAAAAATGACCGGACCTAAACCAGTCTAAGGGCCTCTTTGATTTTTCCCGCAAAAAAAGGGCCTCTTTGATTCGCAGGATACTAAAAACACAGGAATGGGGAAAGTATGATGGCGATGAACCGAGACGAGGAGAACTCTAACTCAGTTAGAGGTTAGAGTTAGATTCTAACCCTGAACTAACTCTAAGAGGTGTATGGATGGCAGGGTTAGATTGACAATAAATGCTCTATCTCAATCATTTGACTACTTTGGACCCTATTTCCCGCCGGATTTGTGGCCGGCTCTTCTATGGCCTCCTTCCGCTCACAATTGACATAAACGAACCATCTATACAAATCAAGCATGCAAAACATGATAATTTTTACTTTGTCCATACAAATGAGATATCCCACTTAAACATACAAGTCGTCAATCAAGTTTCACAAAATAAAAAAAACACTTCATGAAACAAAGAATGAGCTAACTCATCACGGAAGTCATTCACGATAGGGAGGGAGCCCGGAGCCCCTCACGCACCGAGGGAGGAGCTCACCATCGTCGCTCTGGAGGAAGGCTCTGTAGAGCCCAAGCGCCGGGAACCCCTCCGACGTCGGCCCTTGCGAGTTGAGGTTAACACCGGCATGGGTAGCAGGGCCGCTTGCCACCGACTTGGAACTTAATCTTTGGGCCTCTAGAAATAATGCAAGCCTGTAACTAAAATACCTAGAAAGGTGAACTGAATCTTTGGGCCTCTAGAAAAATGCAAGCCTGAAACTGAAATATCTAGAAAGGTGAACTGAATCTTTGGGCCTCTAGAAATAATGCAAGCCTGAAAGTGAAATACCTAGAAAGGTGAACTGAATCTTTGGGCCTCTAGAAATAATGCAAGCCTGAAACTGAAATACCTAGAAAGGTGAACTGAATCTTTGGGCCTCTAGAAATAATGCAAGCCTAAAATTGAAATACCTAGAAAGGTGAACTGAATCTTTGGGCCTCTAGAAATAATGCAAGCCTGAAATTGAAATACCTAGAAAGGTGACCTGAATCTTTGGGCCTCTAGAAAGATTTATTACCTCCTCAAGCGGCATCAAACAATTCCATGCGTGCACGACAAATCTATACCAAGTTTGATCAGGATCTACTTTTCCAAATCAGAATTAGTGCTAGAGCAAGCAAGATCAATGATATGGCCGTGAGACAGAGAAGGAACGAACAAACTCACCCCTCTCGTGACCTCCCTGGTAGATGTGTTGCCGCCGTGCACGACAAAGGGAGAAAAACGACTGGTGAAGGGGGAGCGGGGCAACCTTCGAAGGCCGTAGGGAGAGGGTGGCCGGAGTAGGGCGGCGGAGGCCGGAAGGAGAGGGCGGCCGAAGGAGAGAGAGGGCGAGTGGTGCTTGGGCGGGCGGCCCTATGGGGAATAGAGAGGAGTCGTGTGAGAGAGGGGGGGAGCGATCTGGTGCGGGCAGGGGAGATTTTTTTAGTTCTCTTTTAGTGGGCCCGAGGATAACTAACCCAATTAGAACCTCTCCACCGGGCTAGTTTTTTAAGCTGGGTTAGAGCAAACTAGCTCAAACTAACCCCTCTTGTTTCGATAATTTGAGGCTATTTCAACCCAAACTAGCTCTAACTCAGGGATCCAAACAAAGAGGAGTGTTACTGTACATGCTACAGTGTGGACCGTAGCACATTGTTTTTTTATGGCCATATCACCACATTGTTTTCTACTGCTGGTTCATTGGGTTACCATGGTTCACACTGCTGGTTCACTAGGCTGCCGTGGTTCGCACTCCTCCGACTGAGTAGTACATAGTATAGTACTAGTATATACAGCATCATTCTTTGCTCCTTCTTACCACTCAGACATGTGGGAGAGCCAGCATCCGGGTCGACGTGTCATGCACCAGATTAAAGCGCGGAATGGAAGGGGGCATCACCCCGGTTGGAGCGCCAGTAATTCATGACTATAGTGAGTGGTCATATCACAAGTCTTTCCAGCAGTAACGCACCGTCAAATCGCACAGCCCCACTTGCTTACCCTCCTCGCCTCTCTGTCAAACCGCCTACCTGAAAACTGCCGCGCGTACTGCCCGGGAAAAGCCCCACCCTCAACTTTTAACTACGCAAAAATAGTTCGAGCTTGTTCGTTCTATATAAATACATTACTTACTCTATGTTTATTCACCCGTGGGGTTGTTCAATGGAGGGGCAGGGAGCACAAGTGAACAATACTGTAGTACTACTAGTAGTAAGTAGGAGTCGTACAGTAGTCACCTTAAATAGAGAGTTTCTTTTCTTTAATGCCACGTACACAAATTGAAACGCTTGTTGTGCAGAGAAAAAATATAATCACTCCACTATATATGGACGCTCTCTTCATTCTCTCATCCTCTCCAGATATAAACAACACAGCGGTAGCGACATTTTCTCTCTGCTCACCTCTGGTCACAGATCCGGCTAGATCCCTTCGGCCGGTCTATGTAGAGGACTAAAAGGTGCATTGTTCACGCGGTCATCGCCGCCGAGGGAGGAAACCCACAGCTGCCGGAGGGGCCCGATCCTCTGCCCGTGTCATTCCCTCCGACACGGCACCATCTCGAGAGGTCCTCCGACCCTTCTTCCTCCCTGCCGTATTTTCCGTAGATCCGACCTGCCGCCGCCGACATCCCGGCGACCCTCAGGTATAAATTCTTTGAAAGCGGCCTTGCTCTACTGCCCCAGCTCCCCACGTGTCTGCATGTGCATCTTTTTCTACTCCCATCAGCTCTTCCAAAGCCACCTAAATTTTTAGTATTATTAGAGGTAAAGCTACTTCATGCATTTGAATCTAGGGCTTTGTTCAAACAACGAAGAAAGGGGGGAAAGTTGTAGCATGAATCTAGGACTTGATTCAAAGAGGAAGTACTATGGTGAAAGTAGTAGAGACCGGATACCCAACTGGTCTCTTGGTTGAAAAGGGAAATAATGGGAAAACGCAGTACAAACTGGATAAGGAACAGATCTATTATTGGTTGAAAAAAGGATAGAAAGTGGCGGCTGGTGGACAAGTCAACAGAGTATGTCCAGGATTAGATTTGCTACCATCACATAGCGAAAGGTCTCCAGGATTAGATTTGCTGCCCTCACATAGTACAAGGTCTCAGGATTAGATTTGCTTCCCTCACATAGTAAAAGGTCTCAGGATTAGATTTGCGGCCCTCACATAGTAAAAGGTCTCACGATTAGATTTGCTTCCCTCACATAGTAAAAGGTCTCCAGGATTAAATTTGCTGCCCTCACATAGTAAAAGATCTCCAGGATTATATTTGCTGCCCTCACATAGTAAAAGGTCTCCAGGATTTGATTTGCTGCCCTCACATAGTACAAGGTCTCTAGGATTAGATTTTCTTCCCTCACATAGTAAAAGATCTCTAGGATTATATTTGCTACCCTCACATAGTAAAAGGTCTCCAGGATTAGATTTGCTGCCCTCACATAGTACGAGGTCTCCAGGATTAGGTTTGCTGCCCTCACATAGCATGAACAAACTCGGCATCACCACTTTATGCCTCCTTGTAGGTACATTGTGCTGATGCGTCCACTGTAGCATGTCCTTATACCAACCTTTTGCTGTTGTTAATGTATGGGCGCATGTAAATGAAGCGATCACACCATTACCTTAGGGACATGTCTAACCAGTGTTATTGTTAATCTAATGCCTCCAGTGAGAAGATGCAATTAAACTGTGTTACAAATGGCACTCCTGCTGTTTTCCCCAGTATGATAAGTAAGTTGCTCCTTTAGCTGCAGAGTGTCCTGGTGTCCCCACGGTCCCATGCCCTTAAACCAACTCTTTAGCTGCTGTTGATTTATTGTGTCTGGTAAATAAGCAATGCCACCATTAAAGTAATCCCATATTTGAGGAATCTCATTGTTGATCGTAATGCTTCTGGTAACATGAAGCATTGCTGATGTTTTAAAATTTCTACTGTCCTTGCGTGATTACCATGAACATAATTAAGATGCTTCTTTTCATTTTGTATATGTTTCGTATATTCTTATTGACCAGCAACTGTTTACTTTCTATCTTTTTGTGCAGATAGGGATATCCATTTCACCTTGTTGCTATTGTGACCTTTTGGTGAAATGCACAAAACACTTTTTTTGGAATGAGTGTCTTGTGCAGTTCAACTAAAATGTCACGTGGGCAACATCTCGCAATTTTGGTGGAACTGCACAAAATGGTGATTGGAGTTTCCAAAATCTCCATCAAGTTCTGCCGGTAATCTCATGCAAGATTTTATTAGCCTTTGCAAGATGGAGCCGTCACTGTCGCCACAGTGGCACTTTATTTTACTGGAACTGCACAAAAGGATAAGAAAATTATAGTTGCACCTTACATGAGCCAGACAGCCAACCTTAATGTTCCTCAATTTTAGTGCAACTACTAAAGAAGAACCTGTCAGCTCACAAGAGCAAGTACTTCTTGCTAGCTGAATGATGCAATCTTTGCTTCATTTCAGGTGAGCTGCAGAAAAAGGCGCATGAATTGAATCATGGAACTCCAGGAAGACCTCATCCAAGTAGAGCTGGAGGTTGAGTTCAAGGAGGCCGCTATTAAAGCGAAATCATGCTCTCCTGTCTCCTTGTTTGTGTTGTGCAAACATGCTGTGCAAAAAGGAATACTCAACTATAGGTGTTGTGATGGTCAAGAGCATTCGCCAAGTTCTTTGATTGTATGACATGGCTAGCCAAGATGGATTTAATCCCGATATTCACTTTATCAAAAGGCTCTAATGGGTTGGTTCTGAATCTTGCAAGCTGGGAATCAGTGAGATGTGTAGGCATCTTTTTTGTACTTATTATTTGAATCTTATTTGTTGGTTCTGAATCTTGCAAGCTGGGAATCAATGAGATGCGTAGGCATCTTTGTTGCACTTATTATTTGGATCTTATTTGTTGGTTCTGAATCTTATAAGCTGGGAATCAATGAGATGTGTAGGCATCTTTGTTGTACTTATTATTTGGATCTTATTTGTTGGTTCTGAATCTTGCAAGCTGGGAAACACGGCATGACGATGCAGAGGACAACAACCATAACAAACAGTTTAAACTTGGTAGTATTATCTTTGTGAAAGTGCGAAAAATATGCTGATCGTGTGTGTCCTGAGAATAATAATTCTAATTGTTGTGCATGTTGATCCTATGGCAGTGATAGAACGAGCGAATGCATTGCTTGTTTTAAGTATAAATTTCTATTAAAGCTAATTAAATTTAAGTAAAGTGACCACTAACTCCTGTTATTACAGTACCAATACAGACCCGCTCATGAACCGACGTGTGGCCGGAGTAGGTTTCTTAATGGAGGCGTTTCAATGCGCCGAGGGTGAATCTTCTACAGGGCGTGCAGTGGACGAGGGAGGGGTAGTAACTGTTGTCGCCTGTACACACTTAGCTTATTGTTGAATCCAGTTCCCCAAGAGCTAAAAACGAACTACTGCCGCCACCTACACACTCGTTCACTCGAAGAGACTCCAATGGCGATCCGAGGAGTGAGCCTGCTGGATATGGACTTCAGCAAGGAGTTCCCCTTTGATTTTGCCGTTCAGTCCTATGGCTACACCAAGTTGAATGTGATGTATGCCAATGATACAGACTCGGTGAAGCTCTACCTCGCCTCAGTCCTATGGCTACACCAGGTTCTGGAGCATTCGCCCGTTTCATCGGCAGCACCGACTACACCTTCGCTACTGTGGAGCGAAGGAAGAACGCGATGATTCGGCCATCTGGTGCAACAAGCTTGTCAACATCCAGAAGCAATAGAAATCATCAGCAACGGGCAGGAGAAGGACTCCGTGGTTGACCTCGCTGAGACCATCATCGACCCCTGATACGCCAGCATGAAAGAAGACCACCTGAACACGTGGGAGGTACCTCTGAATCTAGCCTACATAACCTACACGACCAAGGACGCATACGCATGCTACGACATGTACAGGCAGATCTTGGACATGAGGGCGTGTCCTTTTCTCGTAACCGACGAGTACACGGACAGCCGCAGCGTCATGATCAAGCATGCCAGGAAGGTCTAGATGTTGTACTTTATCAGTTTATAAGCACCTTTATCATCTGAGTGTTTCATGCATTAGCCTATGTGTCGTAATTATCTGTTTCGTCTGAAATATTTCTTTTAAGAACCCATTAACCTGATTGCTTTTTTTAGTGGCTATTTGCTTATGTATGTAAACTAGTTCACTTGTCCATAAAAAAAACTAGTTCACTCGGCTGCCGTGCTTTGAATCTCCTTCCTCCCAACATATTCCCCTCCTCAGGTGGACCCAGCAGGTCTCTGAATTTTCTCCCACTTTCTTTTTCGATGTAAACTGAGTTTTCTCCCAGTACTTTCCCCTGGAACCAACTCAACTGTCCCACGTCTAGCCTAAAAAATAATAATACCCCACGTACTATTAACTCATCGAATTAAAAATATAATTTATTTCGTAAGTTGAAAGTTCTTACAAAATAATAATAATAATTGTTTATATATAGCTTGGCAAGTTAACTCCTAGTGATTGCATACATAAGCTTGCAAAGATTTTACTAACGTGCAATCATGTGTTTATGTTTTTATAACATTTCTCCGTCTAGCCCAACATGATATTTTCACCCAGCCTAGCAAGTCCGCGGATTTCGAGAAAAATGCAAATGGGATTTAAACGGGCTGCATAGATGCTACATCATTGTTTCACCCAGCCCACCAAATGGACTGGCTGACATGTGGGCCAATAGGTCGAAGCCTAAGAAGGCGTTGGATTTGCATCCAACGGTCGGCATTCTTCATCAATATCTCGTCTTCTCCCCCCAGCGCTGCCGGAACCGCCTGCTCCAGCCTTCGGCGTCCAGTGGCGTTGTTTTGCGCTCCTTAGCAAAACGCTACCCCGCCGACGGCCAGGCCATCCCTCCACTCCGCACCTCCTGTTATTCTTTGCCGAGTGTAGGCCCACCCTGCACCCAAACCAGTCCAGTTTCCCACTCCTCTCCGTCTGCGACTCCACTACCGCGTCTTCCCCATCTCCGGGTCGTTCCAGTCTGGGGCCTCGCCGTCGTCCCCGGCCTCGGTGCGCTCGGCGCGGCATGGTCAACATACGAGAGTCATCGGAAGAGGACTGTACGTGGAGAGCCTGACGGCTGGGACCCACGAGGTCCATGGTCGCATGCAAGGAAAGTTCCTCCTTATTACGCACTGTACGTGCAATGTACGTGGGAAGGGCTTCTATATTTCGCGAAAAAAACGTTCCCCCCGCTGACAGGTCAGACCCACCAGCTATATCTTCGCATGCAAGGAAGTGCCTCCTTATTACACACCAAAAAATGAATACCCCCTGCTAGCTGGGACCCACCATAGTGGTTGGCTGACTTGTGGGCCTACTAAGTTGACGAGGACGGAGGGATTTGTCAACTTAGTCAATATGAACGATTCTAGCTCCAGTGACCGTACGATGTCCATCCAACGGCCATAGTGCTTCTTCAAACTCTGGTCTTCTTGCTCCAGCCGCCCAAAGCAGTGTCGGTCGTGCCGTGTGCTCCTGCCTCTCGTGGCCGGCTGTGATGCCGCGGAGGCCTCACCACCCCCTACTACTCCCACCGCTGGCCCAGGGTATCCCTCTACTCACCCATACCCCCTGTTATTCTGCGGCGATGGCAGCCTCACGCCGCAGCCGAACCAGTGAACCCTCGTACTCCTCTCCGCGTGGGCATCCACTGCCGCGTCTTCCCCGGCTCCGTGTTGTCCCCTTGGTAGGCCTCACCGTCATCCACCGCCTTGGTGCTCTCGGCGCGGCATGGTCAATGTGGTCAACGACCAACTTCCATCAGAAGAGTACTGCATGTGGAGAGGCTGACAGCTGGGCCCACGACCACAACCCAGTTTTTTTGTGATTTGCCAAGTAAGTCGCTTTGTCAGGCCTGCTGGGCTGGAAATCTTTCAAGAGGAGGATAGCTTTATTCGGCTGGCCGAGAAAATGGCCTATCAGTAATGAGAAATGGGTTGTACATTTTTAAAACGCATCAAACCGGCAATTAGTTTCAAATATCTTTTTTTCGTTTCGAGATTTTAAATTACATTAATTTTTATGCATGGAGAATTTGTTGGATTTTATATTGATATACATTTATTTTTAAATTCAGTTTGAATGTGAGTCGAAATTTCAGGATTAAAAACAGTTCGAACCGCACCAAAATATGCAAAATTTCGTATAATTTTTTAACCGTGGCCACAATATGGGCTGTAATGCTAACAAAAAGAATATGGGCTCCAAAAAAACCTTAAGAATTAGCAAATGGGACGTAAATTATTAGAAATAATGGCAGATGGGTTGTATGCTATTTTCTACAGATTTGAGGCTTTCCTAAAAAAAGGGTTGACGCACAAGCAGTGACTGTTGGATGTCCATCGAACGGTCGTCATGCTTCTTCAATCTCTCCTCTTCCTGCTCCAGCCGCTCAAACAAGCGCCGGCGGGACTGCCTGCTCCCTCCTCCTCGCGGCCGGCTGTGCTGCCGCACAGGCCTCACCGCCCCACCGTACTCCTATCGCTGGCCTAGCCATCCCTCTACTCACCCACACCTGTTGTTATTCTCCGGCGACGGCAGACGAACCAGTAAACCCTCGTACAGTCGTACTCCCCTCCACGTGGGAAACAACTGCCGAGTCTACCCTGCCTCCGTGTCGTTCTCGCCGTCGTCCACCGCCCTGGTGCTCTCAACGTGGCCTGGTCAACATGGTCAACGACCGACATGCATCTAAAGTGGACTGTACGTGGAGAGGACGACGACTGGGTCCACGGCTGCACGCAAGGAAATGCCTCCTTATTACGCGCAAAATAATGATTCCTCCACGTGACATCAGGGACCCACCGACAGGGCCTCTGTATTTTGTGAAAAAAACATTACCGCCGCTGACAGCTCAGACCCACCAGCTATATCTTCGCACGCAAGGAAGTGCCTCCTTATTACGCACAAAAAAAATGAATACTCCCCCTGTTAGCTGGGACCCAATATAGTGGCAGGCTGACTTGTGGGCCTACTAAGTTGACAGGGACGGAGGGCTTTTTCAACTTAGTCAATATGCACAATTCTAGCTCCAGTGACCGTACGATGTCCATCCAACGGCCGTAGTGCTTCTTCAACCTCTGGTCTTCTTGCTCCAGCCGCCCAAACCAGCGCCGGTCGTGCCTCGTGCTCCTGCCTCCCGTGGCCGGCTGCGATGCGGTGGAGGCCTCACTGCCGCCTACTACTCCCACCGCTGGCCAGGCCATCCCTCTACTCACCCACACCCCATGTTATTCTGCGGCGACGGCAGCCTCACACAGCAGCGAACCAGTGAACCCTCGTACTCCTCTACACGTGGGCATCCACTGCCGCGTGTTCCCCGGCTCCGCGTTGTCCCCTTCCAAGGCCTCGTCGTCGTCCACCGCCCTGGTGCTCTCGGTGTAGCGTGGTCAACATGGTCAAGGAACGACTTCCATCGAATGTGGACTGTACGTGGAGAGGCTGACAGCTGGGTCCATGGCCGCAGCAAGGAAGTGCCTCCTTATTACATGCAAAATAATTATTCCTCCACCTGACAGCGGGGACCCACCGGACGGGCCACCGTATTTCACGAAAAAAAACATTTCCCCCTGACTGCTGGGGACCCACTAGCTACATCTTCGCACACAAGGAAGTGCCTGAGAGTCAGGACCCACCTAGTCGAAGCGTACGTAGCATTATCATTCTGGTCGCGAACGTGTACGTACATATATACTGGTCGATGTAGAGGCGCACATGTGTCGTAGTAGAGGCGCGCACGTGTCGTAGTAGAGGCGCGCACGTAGCATGTACATGTACGTACAACGTCCAGTGCACAAGAAATAAAATACGGCCACGTATGTGTACATACGGGCGGGGTCTTGAAAGCCTACTCGCGCATACGTACGGCCAGGGCTCGTGTACATGGCTGGGTCGGAACGGAGAAACAGCATCGTCGTCATGTTCATGGGGAGCCAACCGACTGGGTCGGAACAGAATGCATGGTCGTTTTCATCGGGAGGGCTTGGACGGAACGGGCGATGGAAACGAGGCCTAGCGTACCGCAGAACGGAGGAAACAGCCTTGTGTTCGACCGGCCACATTCGAAACAGGATCCTATTCATCGGGAGGGGTGTGGCGTACCGCAAAACAGAGGAAATGGACCTCCTACGGTCCAAACGGGGGTCCTGTTGATCGGGAGGGGTGTGGAGTACCGCAAAACGGACGAAATGAACTTGTGTTGGAGCGCTACAGTCGAAACGGGGGTCCTGTTCATCGGGAGGGGTGTGGCGTACCGCAAAACGGGACTCCACGGGATACTGTTCATCTCCACCGTCGACCTCCTCCAGCCTCCACGGGCTACTGTTCATCCATCGTCGACCACCTCCAGTCTCCACCTGCGTCTGTTCATCCACGGGCTCCTGTTCATCAAGCCTCCACCGCGCGCTACTCCAACCACCCCTCTCCACGGGCTCCTGTTCAACCACCCCTCCATGGGGCTACTGTTCATCTACCCCTCCACCTTCTACTGTTCATCCAGCCCTCCATGGGGTCGTCCTGTTCATCCAGCCCTCCACACCACGGGGTCCTGTTCATCCAGAGGCAACATCCACTGTTCATCCACCCCCCACCCTCACTGTTCATCTAGAGAGGCAGCATCCATCGGCTTCAGCTAGCAGCAGTAGTGAAGGAATCGCTCGATCGGGTTCAGTTAACAGCCATCGATCGATCCCTCGGGTTCAGTAACGCGTAGCCTGCAGTGCAATCGCTCGGGTTCAGTTAGAGCCCAATGCCTCCCTCGGGTTCAGTTAGAGCCAACGCCTCGCACACACGTGCGTGTGTATGAGAGAAACACGCATCGCTCGACCCCGACCTCCCACCGTAACCGGGAACTCCCCGAAATTTTCCTCACCCTCGCTTCTACCACGGTTTTTTCCGTCATGGACGGCCCAAATACTGTCATGCAGCTGCGTCTCCGGCCCGCCCAGGACGAAAATCCCATTTTCTGTCATGATTTTTTGTCATAGAAGTAGGAGCCCACCACATCTATGATGATACCGGGTTTTGTCACAATTATCGTCATAGAAGTGTCATATGTATGACAGAAAAAAAATTCGTTCGGCCCAAAATGTCACGGATGTGTCTTTTTTTGTAGTGATTGGAAAGAATAGCTTGGTGTTATTTTAGTACGAACTATAGGATAGATTGATCGGAAAGAATAGCTTTGAGGTGGTTTTGTACCCTACAGACAATTTCTTCTTATGTTCTCCGCTAGATAAGAACTTTGGAGTGATTCTTCATCGCACGTGAGGGATGGTTATATGATCCAATTATATTAGCATTGTTGAGAGATTGCACTAGCAAAAGTATGGACCTTAGGCCTCGTTTTCAAGCATTGCAATACCGTTTGTGCTCACTTTTATCATTCGCTACCTTGCTATTTTTATTTATTCAGATTATAAAAATATATTTCTACCAGGCATATTATACTTTTATCACCATCTCTTTGCTGAACTAGTGCACCTATACAATTTTTCATTGTATTGGGTGTGTTGGGGACACAAGAGACTCCTTGTTATTTGGTTGTAGGGTTGTTTGAGAGAGATGATAACCCACAAGTATAGGGGATTGTTTGTATCCTTCTTTGATAAATAAGAGTGTCGAACCCAACGAGGAGCTAAAGGCAGAACAAATATTCCCTCAAGTTCTGTCGACCACCGATACAACTCTACGCACACTTGACATTTGCTTAACCTAGAACAAGTACGAAACTATTTTGCAAGAATAAAACTACGAGTAATTTGCGAGAATAAAACTAAGAATAAATTGCAAGGTGATAAAAGTGGATAGCTTTTGTCAACAAGAAAGTCATTTGTCCCTAGTCAACCGATAACAAGTACCGGTAATCATTCTTGTAATTTTATATGAGGGAGAGGCATGAGCTAACATACTTTCTCTACTTGGATCATATGCACTTATGATTGGAACTCTAGCAAGCATCCACTACTACTAAAGATCATTAAGGTCGTGAAACCCAACCATAGCATTAAGTATCAAGTCCTCTTTATCCCATACGCAACAACCCGCCTACTCGGGTTTAAGCTTCTGTCACTCTCGCAACCCACCATAAGAGAATCATGAACGTATTGAAACAGCCTACAGTGGGGGCCCCTCACGTTTGCGCGAGACGGAGGGCACCATAGGATAGCACCATGAAAGTGCTAGTTATCGACTAGAGGGGGGGTGAATAGGCGATTTTTATCAAAGTCTTCAAAACATGGAAGTTTCAAAGACAAACAATAGAAATGACCTAATTGATATGCAGCGGAAGATAAACTACAACAAGCAAGCCATAGTCAAGTATGCAATAGTGTTAACGTACGAACACTAATAGCAGCTAGGTAGTAAGGATCAGGATGGAAGATAGTATGAAGCCAATCAACAATAGTAGTCAAGCAATGAAGTCAAACAGATATGACAGATAAGCAACGACTTCACGAAGACAAACTCAAAGTAAAGGAGGGAAGGAATAGAACCAGTCACTTGTTGAAGACACAGGATTTGTTGGACCAGTTCCAGTTGCTGTGACAACTGTATGTCTGGTTAGGGAGGCTGAGATTCAACTCAGAAGACCGCGTCTTCACCTTATTCCCCTTGAGCTAAGGACACACAGTCCTCGCCCAATCACTCTGTTAAGTCTTCAAGGTAGACTTCCGAACCTTCACAGACTTCGTTCACCGGCAATCCACAATGACTCTTGGATGCTCAAAACGCGACGCCTAACCGGCTGGAGGATACACAGTCCTCAAGTGTAATAAGTCTTCAGGTCACACAGACAGAAAGACTTCAGTGATGCCTAACACTCTTTGGCTCTGGGTGTTTGGGCTTTGTCCTCGCAAGGATTTCTCTCTCAAAGGCTTCGAGGTGGGTTGCTCTCAACACGACAAAAGCCATAAACTAACTCTGAGCAGCCACCAATTTATGGTGTAGGGGGTGGGCTATTTATAGCCACAAGGCAACCCGACCTGATATGTCCGAAATGACCCTGGGTCACTAAGGAACTGACATGTGTTCCAATGGTCAGATTTCAAACACACACGGCAACTTTACTTGGGCTACAAGCAAAGCTGACTCATCCAGCTCTGGATAAGATTTGCTCTCATTGTCTTCGCTCGAAGACATAGGATTTGGGTTGAGCATCACTTCAGTCACTCTGACTTAGTTCACTTGGACCCCACTTAACAGTACGGTGGTTCCTATGACTCAACACAGAAGAAAAGGAAACAACGAAACAACTCAGTCTTCGCGCTTCATAGTCTTCACTCAATGTCTTCTCATGTCATAGTCTTCAATGTGAACATCTTCACACACCACCATTGTCTTCAATGTCTTCATACATTTTTAGGGGTCATCTCCGGTAGGTAAACCGAATCAATGAGGGACACTACCTGCGTTATCCTGCAATTCTCACAAACGCACCCTCACCCAACTTTGTCGTCAATACTCCAAAACCAACGAGGGCTGGCACTATATGCACTTACACACCATAAAGAAAATATACAATCATACCAACCAAGATCACGATTAACCCATAGGACAAAACAGTTCTACTCAAACATCATAGGATAACCATACATCATTGG
Source organism: Triticum aestivum (assembly GCF_018294505.1). NCBI lineage: Eukaryota > Viridiplantae > Streptophyta > Magnoliopsida > Poales > Poaceae > Triticum > Triticum aestivum. The sequence goes on from NC_057813.1 coordinate 180,283,715, forward strand.
GAAATAATATATGGAGTTGAGCACCATGTTTAAGTAGAGATTACAGTGGGGGAAGGGGTGTTACACCACTGCATAGAAGGGGAGAGAGTTGGTGGAGACGGTAGCAAGATTTTTGATGAAGATCGCCGTTACGATCCTAGCCCCGACGGCACTCCAGCGCCACCAGGAGAGAGGGGGAGAGAGCCCCCCTCCTTCTTCTTCTTCCTTGGCCTCCCCCTAGATGGGAGGAGGGTTCCCCCTCTGGTCCATGGCCTCCATGGTGGTGGAGGGGCGGGAGCACATCATTTCATTTGAGTACGTGTAATATGTCAAAATATCCGTAGCTCCGTTTCGTGCGTGTAATATGTCAAATTGTTCGTCTCAACGAGTACATCATTTCATTCCATTGCATCATATTTATTTGAGTTCATCTTGATGCCTGAATCATCATTGCAAGAGTGCTTCATGATGTTAATCTGCTGAAACTGTTATAACGAGCTTTTTTGTCATTTTTGCCATGTTTGATGTGTGCATCCTATGAGGTTGATGTCTTCGTGTGTTTTGATCCATGCCATGCCATCTTTACAGGGGTGCTTGCCATGTATTTTTGTGATCAATGTGGTGACAAGCACAAGCATGCAAACTAGGCATCGTGATGTTGCTGATTTTAGTTCCTGTTCTGCTGTTATTTTGATGCCATGTAAACATGATGCTACAGAGAGATCCATGCATATTTTGAGATACTTCAGTAAGGGTGTTTTGAACATATGGTTATTGTCTATCCATGCATGCCCCTGCTTACAATTATGGAGTAGTCTAGCATGTCATTTTCGTGCTCTACTTTTGCTTCAAAATGTTTCCTGGCAGATTGTTTACATGTTATTCAATTTTGCCAAGGTTGTTGTAGTTGATCCTTGCATGCTATGAACTTGTTCTTGCCTTGGTTTGTTTTACAAACATGACTTCTTGCTTTTGCTATGCTTATTTTGTCACGCAATGACTTGTGGTGAGTGAATCGAGCTTGTTAAGTAGGGTACTTGATGTTGCTGTTTTGCTAGGCTGAATCTGTTATTTCGTGATGCTATGTAAACATGTTGCTACTAGTCATTCTATGCATAATCTGGAGATGTTCACTAAATATGTTTTGTTCTACATGTCGTGCTCTATTCATCCATGCCCCTGGTTGCATTTATAGCTTGCTGTAACTTGTTGCAAACTTGCTCCAAAGTTGCTTGATAATGTTGCTGTCAGCCTGTTAACATTAAGTTCAGTTGTTGCCATGTGTTTTCCTATTGTTCCATGCATCCTATGGACTTGCTATTGCCATGCTTAGCTTCACAAACATGTCTTCTTAATGTTGGTTGCCTTGCCATGCCATGTTTCGCTCTTTAGTGAGTTGCACAAGCTCATCTACATGCCTTCATAATTCTGTTTCTGCCATGTTTGAATCTGTGTTATAACTTGCCATGTTTACGTGGGTGCCATCATATTTTCTGTTCCTTTTTGGCTTATGGTCACTAAGGGACTTTTGATCTATGATTTGAGTAGAATCATGCCATGTCTTGTTTTGCTATTATAACTTCCTGTAACATGTTGTTTGATAGCTCTAAACATTGCAACCTGATGTTATTTTCTGCAAAGTCTGAATTGTTATTATTTGCAATCCTGCCATGTGTGTTTGAGCATGTTCTAGTGATTTCTGGAGATAGCTCAGTGTTCATGTCTTGTTGTGCTTTACATGTACATCATGTCCGTGCCTTTTATTATAATGTTGGGGTGCTGTAGCTTATTGTTTTGATGCTTGCAATATGTCTAGTTGCTGTTTTGGACAGCTTGTCCTTTAAACTTGTTTCATGTGTGTCTGTTGAACCGTTGCTCCGTTTTGAGTGTGCTCTATATGAAACTTGCTTAGAATTGCATGTAGCTTCATATTATCATGTTGCATCCATGTTTTGAGGTGTTTGCTTGATGTTTGAATGCATTTTGCATCAATGCCATGTTTAACTTGTGTTGCTCATATCTTCTAGGCCGTAGCTCCAAATCTAATGAACTTTATATGTAACTTGACTAGAATCTCATGTAGATCATCTTGGTGCATCTTAACTTGCTGTTTAACAACTTGAACATAAGGTTTATTCAGATCTGGACCAATTTCAAAATAAGCATATGAGGACTTACCGGAATTGTTATATGTTGTTCCCGGCCTCATTTAAACTTGCCTTGATGTGTTGCTCTTGTTTGCATCATCCCTTGCCATGAGTAGCTTCATGTAGCCGTGCCATGCATCATGCTTGTTGTGTATCATGTCTTGTATATGTGTGGTGTGTTTACTATGTTGTGTGCTTCTTCTCGATAGTTCCTGTTTCGTTGCAATCGTGAGGATTCGTTCGTCTACGCTTGGTTCGTCTTCGTGGCTTCATCCGTTCGTCTTCTTCATGGACTTGTTCTTCTTCCTTGCGGGATTTCAGGCAAGATGACCGCTACCCTGGATCTCACTACTATCATTGCTATGCTAGTTGCTTTGTTCTATCGCTATGCTGCGCTACCTATCACCTGTTTATCAAGCCTCCCATATTGCCATGAACCTCTAACCTTTGACACCTTTCCTATGCAAACCGTTGCTTGGCTATGTTACCGCTTTGCTCAGCCCTCTTATAGCATTGCTAGTTGCAGGTGAAGTTGAAGGTTGCTCCATGGTGGACAGGATTTTGGTTGGGATATCACAATATCTCTTATATTATTAATTCATCTATATACTTGGTAAAGGGTGGAAGACTCGGCCTTATGCCTGGTGTTTTGTTCCACTCTTGCCGCCCTAGTTTCCATCATACCGGTGTTATGTTCCCGGATTTTGCATTCCTTACGCGGTCGGGTGATTTATGGGACCCCCTTGATAGTTCGCTTTGAATAAAACTCCTCCAGCAAGGCCCAACCTTGGTTTTACCATTTGCCTCACCACCACCTACTTTTTCCCTTGGGAGTCGCTCTCTCGAGGGTCATATTTATTCAGCCCCCCCGGGCCAATGCTTGTCTAAGTGTTGGTCCGAACCAGAGCCACTTGCAGCGCCACCTCGGGGGAACTCGAGGTCTGGTTTTAGTTGTACGTAGTGTTCATCTGGTGTTACCCTGAGAACGAGATATGTGCAGCTCCTATCGGGATGTCGGCGCATCGAGCGGTCTTGCTGGTCTTGTTTTACCATTGTCGAAATGTCTTGTAAACCGGGATTCCGAGTCTGATCGGGTCTTCCTGGGAGAAGGTATATCCTTCGTTGATCGCGAGAGCTTGTCATGGGCTAAGTTGGGACACCCCTGCAGGGTATAATCTTTCGAAAGCCGTGCCTGCGGTTATAGGCAGATGGGAATTTGTTAATGTCCGGTTGTAGATAACTTGACACCAGATCCGAATTAAAATGCATCAACCGCGTGTGTAGCCGTGATGGTCTCTTTTCGGCGGAGTCCGGGAAGTGAACACGGTTTCTGGGTTATGTTTGACGTAAGTAGGAGTTCAGGATCACTTCTTGATCATTGCTAGCTTCACGACCGTTCCGCTTGTTCTCTTCTCGCTCTTATTTGCGTATGTTAGCCACCATATATGCTTAGTCGCTGCTGCAGCCTCACCACTTTACCCCTTCCTTTCCCACTAAGCTTTGCTAGTCTTGATACCCATGGTAATGGGATTGCTGAGTCCTCGTGGCTCACAAATTACTACAACAATAGTTGCAGGTACAGGTTTATGCGATGTTACTTGTTTTGGAGTTCGTCTTCTGCTTCTTCTTCGATCAGGGGATAGGTTCCAGGTCGGCAGCATGGGCTAGCAGGGTGGATGTCGTTTGAGTTTCTGTTTGTGTTTCATCCATAGTCGGATGATGCTCTTATGTATTGTGATGTTGTATTCATGTGGCATTGTATGCCTCTTGTATGTATCCCCACTATTATGTAATGTTGATGTAATGATATCCACCTTGCAAAAGCATTTCAATATGCGGTTCTATCCTTGGTGGGACCTTCGAGTATCTTTAGGATAGTATCGCATATTGGGCGTGACAAGTTGGTATCAGAGCCTCGACCGACCCTAGGAGCCCCCTTGATTGATCGTGTAGTTTGGCCGTTGTTGAGTCTAGAAGAAAACTATTTTCGGAGTCTAGTTATATCGGAGAGTAGGAATTCTTTTTACTTCCCTGCCCCTTCGTCGCTCTGGTCGGGAATTTTGACGTAGGTGTTTTGAATTACTCCTCTTCCCCTTCAAATTTTTCTTTAGGATCACGCAGTGGGTTTTTTCCGGTAGTTGTTCCTTAGCTCTGTTCATCCGGTGCATTTCTCATCAAGTAGACTCGAGCCTCTTCATCATTGAGTTCAATCTCAACGAAGTTGTTTTTCTGTCCTCAGTTGTTTTCTTTTCCCACCCGCCCTCCCTTCTTCTTCTCAGAACCGGAGTCCGTAATCGAGTATCCATCCTACTCGTGCGAAGTCTTTGCCATCTTTCCTCAATGTTTTCAACCGGTGTTTTCTCTTCAAGATATTCGTCGATTTCCCCTTCCAAGTTGCCTTTGTTTTCCCGCCCTCCCACCCTCTTCTTCCCGGAGCCTCAGTCTCTTTCGAGCATCAATTTTCATTCGTACGGAGGTTCGTCAGTCTTCCCTCAATCATTTCAATCGGTGAATTCTCGTCTCGGTGGACATTCTTCATCTCTTCTCAAGTGGACTCAATTCATGTTTTTCGGTGTTGACCGCATTCTTTTCCGTAGCTGAAGTGTTTTCCCTGCTTGTTCGCCTCTCGCCAGTTTATCATTCCGGAGTTCGGAAGACATCACAGGAGATTTGTTTATGTTCCAATTAATTCGAGGTTGTCACCTCATTCATATATTTCAATTGTTCGGGTGCATCATCTATCTTTTCAACAATCCTTTTCAACGGTGTTTCCTCTTCAGTGGGCCCATAACCCACAGGTCTTTTCCAGGATCTTACCTGACTCTTCTAATTCCCCCGGAGTTATTCTAAATTCTTTTCAAAGTTTGACATAAGAATGAATTTCATCAGTCAGATGCCTTCTTCAAGATCGTTTTCAAACTCTTTTCATTGTTGGTTCAACCCTTCCTCTTTTTCATCCTCCCGGAGTATCTCGATAATTTTGGTGGTGTTTTCCCGTCGTCATTGAAGATCGCAGAAGAGTTTTTCCTCTAAATCTTGCCCGTTCTCTCGAAGATTCGTGGTTCTAGCTTCTTGTTAGCCTCTCGAATTATTTCAGTTTGTCAGATATTCTTTCTTACCCATTCGGAGTATGTCAGAAGTTGTTTTCCCCGTTTCTTTTCACCGGAGGCCATCCTTCTAGAAGAATTCTTCGTCCTCACATTTCAGTTACCGTTATCCAATTATTCCGGTGCTTCGTTCAAGTGTTCCTTAATCAGCTCATGATCTCTTTATTGTTTTCCATCTAAATCCCCTCGAGCATATTGGTTCTTCTAATTCTTCCCGGTGATTCTTTCTCTTTCATTAGTCATTTTTGAATTCTTACGGTGGTTCATTCAGATTCTTTTTCCTTTGTTATCATTTTAATCCATTCGTTCTTTCAATACTACCGGTGGTTCATGAAGACCTTCTCAAGTTTGCGACATGTCACTTCTCAATCCTTTTCAAGAAGAATAGGTAATATGCGAAATCCATCGCTTGTCATCAATTTAATTTGATGAAGGATAAGCATACAATAAATTTTATTCTTATTTCATCCAAGTGAGTAATCCCTTCCTTCGGAGTTTGTTCTTGATGGATAAATTCTAGTTCCAAGTGTTTTCATCTTTTCTTTTCCGGAGTTCAAATTTCCTCAGCCATTTCGTCGGAACCTACATCTAAATCATCGCAAGGCTTAATCTTATTCTTTCATCCTTCATTCTATCTCTTCATCCTTTTGTCACCGGACTTCTTCATGATTTAATTCATTCTTCAAGTGCTCATCAAGATTTTGTTGGAGGAGTTTAAGTATCTTTTCTTCTCGCGTTTCGAAGTGCAATTAATTCTTCATTTTCTTTTGAAGTGGAGTTTTGCATTTCTTCGTTCTTCTAAGCTATCCAATCATTTCCGTTTGTGGACGGTTATCACCTCATGATCTTGAGATGTTACCTATAAGACCACAACAAGCCTATTCTTTCATTGTTGATTTTCTCAACAACTACATTCAATCCTTCTAAATACTTTTCATTGAATACTCTTTCAATCCTTTCCGGAGTTTTGTGTCGTGTCTTCATCAAGTATCATTCCATCCTCTCTAGTTCATGTTCTTTTCCTTCTATTTTCAGTCGGAGTGTTGTCTAAATCCTTTCAGTCTTATTCGTTTCTTATCTCGTTCTAACCAGAGTGGTTTATTAGTCTATCTGATTCCCTGAGCTTTCGATTGTCGCCATTCTCGCCGTTCCTCTCTTCTTATCGAGTTCTCTCGATTCTTTGCTTCTTCTCTTGAGTTCTTGCTTCACCTCATACTTTTTTCCTTCCGTCTCGGTCCTAAGATCTCGGGACGAGATCTCTTGTTAGTGGAGGAGTGTTGTAACGCCCCGGATCTGATGCACCAGGTGTCTGCCAGTTATTCGCCATTGTTGCCATGTCATTTTCTTGCGTGTTGCATTTTATCATGTCCTCGTCTGCATTTCATCTGCATGTTTTTCAAAACTTGCATCCGTTCGGGTTCTCCCGGTTCTCTCCGTTGTCCGTTCGGAGTCCGGATCTCTCTCGCGCGCCCGTCGCCCCCTCTCAGACCTTGTTTCATGTGCGGGTGTTAAACTTTCTCGGAACGTACCGAGTCTTGCCAAGCGGCCTTGGTATAGCACCGGTAGACCGCCTGTCAAGTTTCGTGTCATTTGGAGGTCGTTTGATACTCCAACCGTTAACCACGTAGCCCGAAACCCCCCTTGTCTTTGCAGCCCAACACCCCTTCCAGAGTGGCCCAAAACCCATCTAACTCCCCTACATGCTCTCGGTCGTTCGATCACGATCGTGTGGGCGAAAACCGCTCCTCATTTGGACTCTCCTAGCTCCCAGAATCTATAAACATGTGCCTCCCATCCAAATTCGCGGATGATTCCAACCTAACCCTAGCAGTCTTCCTCCTCGCGCCGCCGGACATGTCCATCCGCGACGGACATGTCCGCCGGACACGTCGCTCCGACGAATCAGCCGCCGCCGCCTCTGCGCCCAATTGGAAGCCGTCACCTCACCCGCGCCCTCTCTCTCTCTCCTCCGCGCCCGCCGCCGGCCCGCGGGCCCGAGACCGGCCCACCCAAGCCGCGACCGGGCCTGCGCGCTGCCTGGCTCCCGCGCGGCCCGCGCCCGCTTCCCCCGCCGCCGACCGCCGTGCTCGCCGCCGGCGAGCGCCGCGCCGGCACCGCCCTCTGCCGCCTCGCCTCGGCCCCGCGCCCTGCGCCCGGCCGCCCCGAACGGCGCCGCCCCTCCGCTCCTCCGCCCGGCCTCCTGGCCTCCCGAGCTGCCCTGGCGTCGCTCCTCCCGGCCGGCCCCGTCTCGCCGGCCGCCCAGCCCGCGGCTTCGCAGTGCCGCCCCCGGGCCGCGTCGCGCCGCCTCCGCCGCGGTTCCGCCGCCCCGCCTCCGCCGCGGCTCCGTCGCCCCTGCTCCCTCCGTCCCGCGCCGTCCGCCTCTCCGTCGACCTCCAACTCCGGCCGCCGCCCTCGCCGGAGTTCGTCCGGCCAGATCGGGATGAGATCCACCGGGATCTCATCCAAACGGCATGCCCGTTCCGTACCGCTCCATCCCGGAACGACCCCGTCCAGCTTTTCCCCGAGGTGATTTTTTGCCTAAGTCCCCAGATCTGTAGTAATTATCATGCCATGTTCATCGCATTGTGTCTCTACATCCGTAGCTCCGTTTCGTGCGTGTAATATGTCAAATTGTTCGCTTCAACGAGTACATCATTTTATTCCATTGCATCATATTCATTTGAGTTCATCTTGATGCCTGAATCATCATTGCAAGAGTGCTTCATGATGTTAATCTGCTGAAACTGTTATAATGAGCTCTTTTGTCATTTTTGCCATGTTTGATGTGTGCATCCTATGAGGTTGATGTCTTCGTGTGTTTTGATCTATGCCATGCCATCTTTACAGGGGTGCTTGCCATGTATTTTTGTGATCAATGTGGTGACTAGCACAAGCATGCAAACTAGGCATCGTGATGTTGCTGATTTTAGTTCCTGTTCTGCTGTTATTTTGATGTCATGTAAACATGATGCTACAGAGAGATCCATGCATATTTTGAGATACTTCGGTAAGGGTGTTTTGAACATATGGTTATTGTCTATCCATGCATGCCCCTTCTTGCAATTATGGAGTAGTCTAGCATGTCATTTTCCTGCTCTACTTTTGCTTCAAAATGTTTCTTGGCAGATTGTTTACATGTTATTCAATTTTGCCAAGGTTGTTGTAGTTGATCCTTGCATGCTATGAACTTGTTTTTGCCTTGGTATGTCTCACAAACATCTCTTCTTGCTGATGCTATGCTTATCTTGTCATGCAATGACTTGTGGTGAGTGAATCGAGCTTGTTAAGTAGGGTACTTGATGTTGCTGTTTTGCTAGGCTGAATCTGTTATTTCGTGATGCTATGTAAACATGTTGCTACTAGTCATTCTATGCATAATCTGGAGATGTTCACTAAATATGTTTTGTTCTACATGTCATGCTCTATCCATCCATGCCCCTGGTTGCATTTATAGCTTGCTTTAACTTGTTGTAAACTTGCTCCAAAGTTGCTTGATAATGTTGCTGTCAGCCTGTTAACATTAAGTTCAGTTGTTGCCATGTGTTTTCCTATTGTTCCATGCACCCTATGGACTTGCTATTGCCATGCTTAGCTTCACAAACATGTCTTCTTACTGTTGGTTGCCTTGCCATGCCATGTTTCGCTCTGTAGTGAGTTGCACAAGCTCATCTACATGCCTTCATAATTCTGTTTCTGCCATGTTTGAATCTGTGTTATAACTTGCCATGTTTATGTGGGTGTCATCATATTTTCTGTTCATTTTTGGCTTATGGTCACTAAGGGACTTTTGATCTATGCTTTGAGTAGAATCATGCCATGTCTTGTTTTGCTTATATGTTCCTGTAACATGTTGTTTGATAGCTCTAAACATTGCAACCTGATGTTATTTTCTGCAAAGTCTGAATTAATATTATTTGCAATCTTGCCATGTGTGTTTGAGCATGTTCTAGTGATTTCTGGAGATAGCTCAGTGTTCATGTCTTGTTGTGCTTTACCTGTACATCATGTCCATGCCTTTTTTATCTTGTTGGGGTGTTGTAGCTTATTGTTTTGATGCTTGCAATATGCCTAGTTGCTGTTTTGGACAGCTTGTCCTTTGAACTTGTTTCATGTGTGTGTGTTGAACCGTTGCTCCGTTTTGAGTGTGCTCTATATGAAACTTGCTTAGAATTGCATGTAGCTTCATATTATCATGTTGCATCCATGTTTTGAGGTGTTTGCTCGATGTTTGAATGCATTTTGCATCAATGCCATGTTTAACTTGTGTTGCTCATATCTTCTAGGCCGTAGCTCCAAATCTAATGAACTTTATATGTAACTTGACTAGAATCTCATGTAGATCATCTTGGTGCATCTTAACTTGCTGTTTAAAAAATTGAACATAAGGTTTATTTAGATCTGGACCAATTTATAAATATGCATATGAGGACTTACCGGAATTGTTATATGTTGTTCCCGACCTCATTTAAACTTGCCTTGATGTGTTGCTCTTGTTTGCATCATCCCTTGCCATGAGTAGCTTCATGTAGCCGTGCCATGCATCATGCTTGTTGTGCATCATGTCTTGTATATGTGTGGTGTGTTTACTATGTTGTGTGCTTCTTCTCGATAGTTCCTGTTTCGTTGCGATCGTGAGGATTCGTTCGTCTACGCTTGGTTCGTCTTCGTGGCTTCATCCGTTTCGTCTTCTTCATGGACTCGTTCTTCTTCCTTGCAGGATTTCAGGCAAGATGACCTCTACCCTGGATCTCACTACTATCATTGCTATGCTAGTTGCTTCGTTCTATCGCTATGCTGCGCTACCTATCACCTGTTTATCAAGCCTCCCATATTGCCATGAACCTCTAACCTTTGACACCTTTCCTATGCAAACCGTTGCTTGGCTATGTTACCGCTTTGCTCAGCCCTCTTATAGTGTTGCTAGTTGCAGGTGAAGTTGAAGGTTGCTCCATGGTGGATAGGATTTTGGTTGGGATATCACAATATCTCTTATATTATTAATGCATCTATATACTTGGTAAAGGGTGGAAGACTCGGCCTTATGCCTGGTGTTTTGTTCCACTCTTGCCGCCCTAGTTTCCGTCATACCGGTGTTATGTTCCCGGATTTTGCATTCCTTACGCGGTCGGGTGATTTATGGGACCCCCTTGACAGTTCGCTTTGAATAAAACTCCTCCAGCAAGGCCCAACCTTGGTTTTACCATTTGCCTCACCACCACCTACTTTTTCCCTTGGGAGTCGCTCTCTCGAGGGTCATATTTATTCAGCCCCCCCGGGCCAATGCTTGTCTAAGTGTTGGTCCGAACCAGAGCCACTTGCAGCGCCACCTCGGGGGAACTCGAGGTCTGGTTTTAGTTGTACATAGTGTTCATCCGGTGTTGCCCTGAGAACAAGATATGTGCAGCTCCTATCGGGATGTCGGCGCATCGGGCGGTCTTGCTGGTCTTGTTTTACCATTGTCGAAATGTCTTGTAAACCGGGATTCTGAGTCTGATCGGGTCTTCCTGGGAGAAGGTATATCCTTCGTTGATCGCGAGAGCTTGTAATGGGCTAAGTTGGGACACCCCTGCAGGGTATAATCTTTTGAAATCCGTGCCTGCGGTTATAGGCAGATGGGAATTTGTTAATGTCCGGTTGTAGATAACTTGACACCAGATCCGAATTAAAACGCATCAACCGCGTGTGTAGCCGTGATGGTCTCTTTTCGGCGGAGTCCGGGAAGTGAACACGGTTTCTGGGTTATGTTTGACGTAAGTAGGAGTTCAGGATCACTTCTTGATCATTGCTAGCTTCACGACCGTTCCGCTTGTTCTCTTCTCGCTCTTATTTGCGTATGTTAGCCACCATATATGCTTAGTCGTTGCTGCAGCCTCACCACTTTACCCCTTCCTTTCCCACTAAGCTTTGCTAGTCTTGATACCCATGGTAATGGGATTGCTGAGTCCTCGTGGCTCACAGATTACTACAACAACAGTTGCAGGTACAGGTTTATGCGATGATCTTGACGCGAGAGCGATGTTACTTGTTTTGGAGTTCGTCTTCTGCTTCTTCTTCGATCAGGGGATAGGTTCCAGGTCGGCAGCATGGGCTAGCAGGGTGGATGTCGTTTGAGTTTCTGTTTGTGTTTCATCCGTAGCCGGATGATGCTCTTATGTATTGTGATGTTGTATTCATGTGGCATTGTATGCCTCTTGTATGTATCCCCACTATTATGTAATGTTGATGTAATGATATCCACCTTGCAAAAGCGTCTCAATATGCGGTTCTATCCTTGGTGGGACCTTCGAGTCTCTTTAGGATAGTATCGCATATTGGGCGTGAAAAGGGTGGAGGGGTATATATAGCTTCCACGCAAAATCTAACCGTTAGACATTTTGACCCAACACGGTCACACCAAATAGAGAAACTCGGTGAGACCGATTCAGTTCAAAATGTGAATGTTAGGAATCTCGATGCGACCGACGAGATCAACTCAGTGGGACCGATGTGCTAGGGCTAGGGCAAAACCTCATCTCGGTGAGACCGATAACATGAACTTGGTGAGAATTTCAGCGGTGAGCAAACAGAGACTTGGACATGCAAACTCGATGGGACCGATCGCTCATTTTGATGAGACCGAAATGTTACAAAAAAGAAACAAAGTGTTTGAATTCTAAACTCGGTGTGACTGATCGCTCATTTCGGTGAGACCGAAATGTTACGAAGGGAAACAGAGAGTTTGCAAAGCCATCTCGGTGAGACCGAGAGCCGTATCAGTGTGACCGAATTGATTAGGGTTTCTGGCAACCAACATGCTCACAGAATAAGATAGCAAATGAAATATGAGGCAAAGCATGCACAAACACTCTAGCATCTATCAAGCAATTGGCAATGACTAGGTCATCTATATATGAGTATATTGACTTAGGAGTCAAATGAGAACATTTGATCATAGGTCATACTCATTGTTTAAGCAAAAGTGGGGTTGCCACTTTTACATAAAGCATTGTTGTGCTCACACCATTAGAGTTGATTTAGCTCAATTCTGAGAGTAAAGCTCCCCCCAGATATGATATCCCCTTTTAAAGGGATGAACTAACCTTGGGTTTTGTCGATGATGACTTCATGTAGATGTTGAAGATGTGGATGCTCAATGTTGATGTAGGTCATTTGGAGCAATCCATTGGAGTGAGTTGCACTTTCAATACCTACATGGGTTAGTCCCACAATGAACAAACAAGGATATCCATAGACATAGAGTGAAGTACACATATGATGATGTCCATGAAAGCATTGTATTACCTTGTCCCTTGACTTACTAACAAGAGGGTTTGTGACTCCTTGAACTAGTACAAGATGTGGAAGTTAATTGCACTTGCCCTTGCCAGTATGAATATGGGTGAAGTATGTTGGCGGAGTCACTCACTAGTTCTTCTTATTTGGGATCCACATCAACTTGATGGGAATCCTTAGAGTTGTAGTAGTACTTGATGAAGCAGACCTTGATGTAGTCTTGGGAACCCACTTGACCAAGGCCTTTGGAGCTTCTTCAAATGCATCAATCTCCTCTTGAAGCTTGTCCTTGCCTTTTAGCTTGTGGTCTTGTGGTGGAAGATCATCTTGAGCTTGTGTTCCCTTGAAGAAAGTAGGGTCATACTTCTCTTGTTGAGGAACAAACTTCGTCTTGGGGTATTGATCTTCTTCCCAATCAACTCCATTGGCATTGAACTTTTGTTCAAAACCAACACCTTGATTCTTCCGGTGCCTTCCTTGCTTGCGTACAATTTCCTCAAATTGTTTACTTCCGGCAAGGCTCTTGTAAACACCTTTCTCTATAATTCCCTTCAATAAGCTATTTTCTTGCTCAAGTGTAACTTGGCTAAGAGAACCATTAGTGGAATCAAGAGAACTACTAGAAGCAACAATATTGGATTTAGCATGATTATCGTTACTGCTAGAATAAGAATCTTTCTTACTCTTATTGCTAGATTTTACTTGTGGCATGTAAGTAGACAAAAGTAAATGCTTGGCAATGTAAGAAGAACTTTTCTTCCAAATTGATTGCTTTTAAGAACTCATGCTCTTGCTCTAAATTGAGCTTTTCAAAGCATATCTTCTCATGAGTTTTTAAAAGTTCTCGATGATCCTCTAAAGTAGTTTTATGAGCTAACTTAAGAGTGTTTAGTTCTTTAGTTAGACGCTCAATCTCCTTCTTATTATTGTCATTCATTTCATCTTGATTAGCATGATTAATAGCAATTTCATCATAGTTTTCATCACTATCATTGTCAACAAGCAAATCATCATCACCTAGCAAATCATCTTCATCACTATTGAAATCAATATACTCGGGGTGTGATATGTTACCGCCTTTAGTCATGAAGCATCTTCCAATTCCTTCATTTGGTGAGTCAAATATGTCGTAGGAGTTGGTTGACACAAGTGCAAGACCGGCAACAGCATCAACTTGAGTATATTCGGAGTCGGAGTGATAACTTCTCTCGCAGTGGTTGTCGGAGTCGGAACCGGATACCCATTCACCAACACAAGCTTGATGTCTTTGTTTTGTGTATCTCCTTGATGGCATGTCATTCCTTTCCGAATCCTTACTTCTGCGAGAGGATCTTTGTTCATAACGATCATCTCTACTCCTTCTCTCTCTTGGAGGTGATTCTTCTCTTCTACTTCTCTTTTTAGATGAGTCTTCTTTTCTTTTGTAGGGAGCCATACACTCATTGGAGTAGTGTCCGCGTCTTCCACAATTGTAGCAATTTCAATCACGACTAGAAGATCTTTTGTCATGGTAGGACCTTGACTTGGAGCTTCTCTCTTTGCTTCTACTCTTGTAGAATTTGTTGAAGTTCTTCACATTTAAGCTCAATTCTTCATTGAAGATTTTTTTTCACTTGATGTGGCACGAGGATCACATGAAGCTCTATAAGCACCACTAGACTTGTTGTGAAGCTCTTCTTTATCCTTGAGTGACATCTCATGAGCAACAATTCTTCCAATGACTTCTGTTGGCTTTATCAAAGTTAGAGTTATCCATATGTGTTTGATTTCCAAGAGTACTGAGGTTTGTCAATTAGGTGGAGAACGTGCGTGCTGGACTGTTGTCGTCTTTATCCTCAGGGGAGCGGATTGGAATGCTCATGATCCTGAAGTCCCCGCGGCTGATGAGGAACCACCGCCGGCCAATGGCATTCCCCACCCCATGTTTGGTGAGGGTCTCACTGTAGAATAGATTTACCAACAATAGTTGCAGAATTGGCTGCTCCAGAATGGAATTGGGAATGAAAATGGACCTCATAATGCTACTCACCAAGATGCTCCTCAACCTGCACAGTGGGATGCCTGGCTTGAACCTCCTGTGGCCCAAATGCCCGCAGCTTTGGTTAATTTTCAGGCCTGGTTAGCTGCACAAGGTCTGCGTGTTCAGGATGGTATTTTGCCTAAGGACAATGTTTCTGACAGTCTCAATTCTGCCTGGGACTCTAGCTTGACTGCCAGCACAAATGGTTCCTCACAGGTTGTTGTTCCTGTCAATACCATGTTTGTGGTTCCTACTTGGCAATAAGTTGTTTCTATTGATATTGTTGTGTCTGCTGACAATCTCCATGTGAGCATCTCTGTTCAAGGCAATGATCTTGCTACTATCCTTACCAATGATCTGATCCATTGCAACACATTTACTACATACCTCTCAAGTTCCATCATGAGTGTGGTTGCTGCTTATGGCCCTTGGAGTTCAGGTTATGGACTGCCCCTGCTAGATATGCATGTTGCGGCTCCTATTACTGGTTTTCAGGTTGGTAATGATGAGACTGTGCTTTCAGTGCGTTTCTCTCCACGCATTCTAAATGCACCCTCTAGGCCATCTTCTGTTTAGATTTCTGAAATTCAGCCTGAAGATGCCAACCTACCAGAAGGGTCTGTTTTGGAAGCTCTTGCTGACACTGTTGAGGAGGGTTCTAATGAAGTTCTTCCTGAAGATGCTGCTCTCCCCGTCCTGGAAAACCAGCAGGAAAATTCTGGTTCACTCATTGTTGTATCTGATGATGATGGTAGTCTTGTTCTGCAGGAGGTGGGGACTGCTTTGGCGCCAACTGATATTTCAAATTGTGGGGCTCACCCTCTATCTCAGCATGTGGACGAATCTTCTGATTTGGGCTTGGACCAGGTGCTGCTGTAAGGGCATATTTCACCCCCATGTAGTTTTGGTGATTCATGGCAATGCTTTTGCGGACTAATCGTGTGCTTTGAGCATTTCAGATGTTTAGGCACAAGACGATTTGTTGTCCCTTTAAGCCTAGTGAAGACGGCGTTTCTCTATGTTTCTTTTCGGTGGATTTGAGTCGTAGGAAAGCCATACTCTTAAGAGGGGGTCTGCTTTGTAAAGGTTAGGGTGGAATCATCACGTACATGTCTGTTCCTTTGCACTACCTTTCCTTTGCATCTTTGGAGCATCGACCGTTTATCCGTGTCTTTGCAAAATGAAGGCCTCCTAGTGTTATTGAGTTGTGGCATGTGGTAGTACCACTCAAGGGAGCAGTAGTACCGCTCAAGGGAGTAGTAGTACCGCAAAGGACCATGGTAGTACCGGCCGATCGTGCGGAAGTACCGTGGCCTCTGGCCCAGCACAGCAACACGAATGGAAGTAGGGGCGGATGTAACTTTATACATCCGCGCCCTACGCGGTAGTACTACTCCTTGTATGCGGTAGTACCTTGTCGGATTTTTGCACAGACTAAAAATCAGAGGAAGTGCCCACGGATGTATTTTCCTTCATTTGTGCCTTCCCAGCCCAGACCAACCCTGCCTTGTGGTAGTACCGCAAGGGCGAGCGATAGTACCGCTCCTTGCTTCATTGCAACAGGGCTGGTCTGGCTCCAACCGTGCAAGCGTTAGTACCGCGGTGCCTCGTGGTAGTACCGCAGGCCCTTGCAATAGTACCACATATATGGTGCGGTAGTACCGCATGTCGCGGGCTGGATAAGTGGATAACAATTGGATTTGTCCCTTCACTATAAAAGCGGAGTTTTCTTCTCCGAGTTGACCACCTCTTCCATCCCTAAGCTCCATTGTTGCTCTAAACTCCATTTTCACCCGATCTCTCTCCCTAGCCAATCATACTTGTTGATTCTCTAGGGATTGGTTGAGAAGGCCTCGATCTACACTTCCACCAAGAGAAATTCAATTCCCCCCACTAATCCCTTGCGGATCTTGTTACTCTTGGGTGTTTGAGCACCCTAGATGGTTGAGGTCACCGCGAAGCCATATTCCATTGTGGTGAAGCTTCGTGGTGTCGTTGGGAGCCTCCAATTAAGTTGTGGAGATTGCCCCAACCTTGTTTGTAAAGGTTCGGTCGCCGCCTCCAAGGGCACCAATAGTGGAATCACGGCACCTGTCAGTGTCAAAACCGGCGGATCTCGGGTAGGCGGTCCCGATCTGTGCGTCTTAGGCTGATGGTAACAGGAAGCAAGGGACACAATGTTTACCCAGGTTCGGGCCCTCTCGATGGAGGTAAAACCCTACTTCCTGCTTGATTAATATTGAACATATGAGTAGTACAAGAGTAGATCTACCACGAGATCATAGAGGCTAAACCCTAAGAGCTAGCCTATGATGGTATGATTTTAATTGTGATCGGCCTTCTAAGGACCATCCTCTCCGATTTATATAGACACCGGAGAAGGCTAGGGTTTACATGGAGTCGGTTACAAGGAGGGAAATATAATATCCGGATCGCCAAGCTTGTCTTCCACGCAAAGGAGAGTCCCATCCGGACACGGGCCGGAGTCTTGTGTCTTGTATCTTCACGCTTCAATAGTCCGGACGATGTATATAGTCCGGCTGTCCAGATACCCCCTAATCCAGGACTCCCTCAGTAGCCCCTGAACCAAGCTTCAATGACGATGAGTCCGGCGCGTAGTCTTGTCTTCGGCATTGCAAGACGGGTTCCTTTTCAGAATACTCCAAGGTAATTATTGAACACGTAGACCGTGTCCGGATCTGCAAGATGATCTTCACACACCTTTGTAGGGAACATAGCATAAATCCGTTCTGCTGGAAATCCTTGTAAGTCGTGCCCTTACATCGTGGCCTGGTCCAACATGAACCGGCGTTTCCTGCCCTACCTCGACTCGCATTGCGAGGCGGTTTTATTGGCACGTCCTGCCAAAGCAGAGATCGTGTTCCTCTTATTACGGGATCTTTCATAAATATGGGCGTGTGTGACCCCACGGCGACCGTTGGTATGACTCCGTGTATTTTAGATAAGTCTCAGGTAGTCACGCTGAGGACTCTTGATATTCATCCCCTTTATAAAGGGGTCAAGGCCTACGCCTTTTTTCCACCTCCCTTGCTCCTTCTCGCGCCTCGAGTTCTAACACCGAAGACCCAAGCTCCAACACCCCAGATCCTCCAACATGTCCGGATCCGACGCAAAAGGCCGGTGGGCAGCCTCCTCGATCCAAGAGGAGGACATTACGAAGCTTAGGGAGGTCGGATACCTGACCGCCGATATTCAGCACAGGCTTCCTGTTCCAGGGCAAGTTATCCCTACGCCGGAGCCCAACGAGAGCGTTGTGTTCGTACCACACTTCCTCCGAGGCCTGGGCCTCACCGTCGACCCCTTTGTGAGGGGGCTCATGTTCTACTATGGGTTGGATTTTCATGATCTGGCTCCAGACGCTATCCACCATATCTCCTCGTTTATTATTATGTGCGAGGCTTTTCTCCACGTCACCCCACACTTCGGCTTATGGCTCAAGACCTTCAATGTGACGCCGAGGATGATCGAGGGGCGACATGCGGAGTGCGGAGGTGCCATAATAAGCAGGAACGCTGATGCCCCATGGCCAGAGGGTTCTTTCCCAGAAGTATCCGATGTATGGCAACGAAGGTGGTTTTATGTTACAACTCCCAGAGGCACAAAGTGGGTAGCTGCCCCCGAGTTCCGCTCGGGCCCTCCATCATAGTTAGCGTCTTGGACCGACGTAGGACAAAATTTTGGGCCCGCTGGTGATGTACCAGAACTGCAGAATCACATCCGGGAGCTTATTGAGAGGGACATAAATCTTGTCAGCATAATGCAAGCGATGCTAATCCAACGGATGTTGCTGTGCAAATGTCGACCTCTCCGGATGTGGGAGTTTAATCCGGAGGGTCCGCGGACTATTAAGCACTTCTTCGGCCTGAAGTTTGAAGGGATGTGTAAATTATTCTTCGGACCACAAGTGAAGTGTCCGGACACCACCGAGGATGCGGGCCTAAGCTGCAATCGCCTAGATGCCCAAGTAAGTAACCTTAAAGATGGACACTTCATTTATATTTATCATAACTATTATTCTGAAAATCCCTCCGTGGCCAGGAATGGCTCAACAAGGCGGAGAGAATCAGGTGTCCGGCGCCACTTCCTGAAGGTTCGCTTTGTCCAACCGTCGCCAAGATGCTTGGCCGGGTGCTCAGCAAAATCCCCTCAGGGAAAGGCAAAGGAAAGGGCAGTGAAGCCGAACTTCACACACTACGCATCCAGACCGGGGGAACCGCTACCTATCCTACGGAGGATAATCGGGAAGGGGAGGTTAAAGTCTCCTCCCCGCGCCGGAGGAAGAGGGCCGCCTCCATAGACTTGGAGGCGGAGATGCCCAAACAAGGGAAGAGGGTATCACCAGGGGGCTCTGCCGCCACAGGCACCCTCACCGCACCGTGCCCACCAACGGGCCAGCCCACCACCGAGCTGTACGTTATTCATTAATTCGAAGGTATGGTGTTTCTCCGAGATTCATAACCGAGACTTTGTCTTTTGCAGTCCAGCGAGCAGCTCCTCTCAACAGAGTTCGTCTTCGGGGGATCTTCCTCTGGAGATGATGGAGAGTGAGACCCCACCCACCTCTCCGCCTCGTGAAGCGGGCAACACTGAGGTGTTGTCACGGAGGACTCTGGATCTGCCGAAGCCGGAAGCGAACACGTCAGTCGCCCTAAGCCCGAAGCGTTTGGCTCCCACGGGGGGCGATGAGAAGGGTCCGGCACAGTTCGATGTCCGGCCGAACGTACTGACAGGCCTTCTGGCGCAAGCCGTGCTCTCGGAGGATCACCTCTCTTTAATGAGCACGGTGCTCACGAAGATTTCATCCGCTACAAGCGGTTTGAATGAGGCCTTTACAAGCCTGCTCAAAGGCTTTGAGTTATGTAGTGAAAAATGCACTATTTTTAGTTGTGAAGCGCGTGCTAGGTGTGCTCCCTATGGATAGTAGCCCCTGAGACTCTGGTTGCCCGCCATAGGCGGCAAATGGGGGGTCATTAGTAATGGCTACGTCGTACATGTGCGTAGGTATATAAGGATCCGGAAGCCGGCCAGTCTGTTGAAGTTGTCGAACTGAGGAGGCAGATCGGATCTATTGATGCTGATATCACGCTGGTAAACAAATGGCTGGAAGAGTCACAGGGTATGTGCTCTGCTTCCCTTATTATGATGCATAGGAAAATGCGAGAGGGGTATAATATTAATGCAATGTGTTTGTACTGCAGATGGTGCTGCTGCCGTGGAGGCCCTGAGGGCGGAACTTGCTCAGGCCAAGGAACAAGCTCGGGCTAGCAATGCGGCTGCCCTAAAGGCGGCCGAACAATTGAGAGCCGAACAGGCTGCTCATCGCCGAAGCGAGGAAAAGATAGCCGAAATGGCTGGGGAGTTGAAAAATGCCGACGACCGGTATGTACTCCTTGAAAAGGAGAATAAGGCTAGTTCGGCCGAGCTGGACAAGGCACTTAATGCCGCCAAGGAGATGCGGACCGAGGTCCGAGGTATGCGGGAGGAGCTCCAACAGGCCGACAAAATCGTGGCTGGGGGCTCCTACTCACTGCGGACGAAGTTTTTGGATCCGAAGTATGCTCCCCTGGCTGGGTGCTGGAGTTCTGCAGATGCATATGCGGACTTGGTGAATAGTACAGCTGACGCTGCTAAGTTCTTTGAGGGTCAAGGTGATAAAGAAGTGGAGAAGCTTTTCTGGTCGCAGTTCAATGCTCCCACTCGCCTGCTACCGCTGAATGAGAAGGTGGCTGCTGTGGCGGAGCTCCACAGGCTGTTCGGGCTTGCAATGTGGTGTGTAATAGACCATCTTTGGCCGAAGGGGCCTAAGCCGGACAGCTACTTTGGTCTGGTGCAGCAATTCCATGGGGCTGTGTCTCAGATTGACGCCATGAGGAGGTCGGTGTGCATAGAGGGTGCATGGATGGCTCTTGCCCGCGTTAAAGCCTATTGGACGGATATGGAGGCCACCATTATAGCGACCCAGGATCCAGCGGGAGGCCAATATCCGGCCGAGCACTACTTGCCGCAAGTCACAGAAGGTGCCCGCCTAATAGAGGCGCAGTGCTCGAAGAATATCTTGTTCGAGTGATAAGTCGAATCATTGTAAAAAACAATGTTTATTTCTATTATGAGGCTATATTTATACTTTTTGCCCGGAAGTATGATTGTATCCCCTTTGCGGCCGTTTTTATATAGATATGAGTAGTCCGAAAGTTAGCAGTCGTTGGCTTCAGCCCCCACCCATACAATGTGGGGGTGTTCGCTAGAAATATGCTTAATCACACTTGATCCAACATCTTGGTCCATTAAGGAGGTGATCACACGTCGAACTAGGCAACCGGACTATATAGCTGTAACACTTTCGCTTAGCCATGGGGGTCTAATGGTGGGGCTACTATGTAGCCCCTCGTACATTCGTGTGCATCCAAATACGGGCGCGTATGTACATGGTCGGGAAATGGCCCTTCGTTAATGCATAGGAATCCGTAAAGATTCCGGTGAGTCTTCGAGTGGTTGAAAAGTCTCTCGCTGTATCATGACAGTCAGTTTTCGGCTGTCTCTACTGAGGTGCTCATCCGGAATAACCAGGGCACAATGGCAATAGTTCTCGTTTGGCCGCCTTAGCCGATAATAACGGAACATAAGGCAGCAAACCCAGGAGACGGGCAAACCCAACATTTGACCAAAGACATGATTCGGAGCTGATGCATATAAGGCCAAACTCGTGATGCCGAACACTCCCGAAGGTATTCGGTCTTTCTAAAAGAAAATAGGCTGAAGAAAGCCTGTTATAAACCCTAAAGTTCCAGGTACGTGCGATTGATCTGTCGTGGCGAGATGCCAAAAACGGCAGTATCCTCTGTGGGCATGGAACCCATGGGATGGTTAAACAACAAGAGGCAGTAGAAAAGGTTTACACAGGGGCTTAATCTAAAAAGAAAACTGTTAAACGGGGCCCTGCTGCACATCTGCGCCTTTGTCTCTGTTGTGCCATATCCTGGAAGGGTATCGCCCGAACGTTTTCTGTGGAAAAAGAAAATTCGTAGGAGAGAATAACGTAAGTATGCGATTGATAATAAAAGTGTAAGATATTGGCTTGCCAGTAAGGTTGAGCCAGATGTGGGGCTGCATTAAATATTTATAGCCCCTGGTATCCGTTATGGGAGTACATATATGGTGCCCTGGTTCAGTTTTATTCGAGCTACCGAACTCGTCTAACCGTGTCTGTGGTCGAAATGACCAGTTATGTTTTTTGATATTGGAGGCCGCTTACAATCTGGCTGCTAGGACCGTCGCGTGTTCCTCTGCGCATGAAGAGCGCTCTGTGATTCCGCTAACGGTGATAACGCCGCGTGGACCGGGCATCTTGAGTGTAAGGTAGCCATAGTGCGGCAATGTGTTGAAGCGGGCGAAGGCCGCTCTTCCAAGCAATGCGTGATAGCTGCTTTGGAAGGGTGCTATGGTGAAGAGTAGTTCTTCGCTTCTGGAGTTACCTGGGGAGCCGAATGTTACTTCCAGCATGACGGAGCCCCTGCCGTAGGCTTCAACGCCTGGTATCACCCCTTCAAAGGTGGTGTTGCTTTGGCTAATTCTGGATGGGTTTATCCCCATTCTGCGGACAGTGTCCTCGTATATTAAATTGAGACTACTACCGCCGTCCATGAGGATGCGGGTGAGACGGTATCCGTCGATTATTGGGTCTAGCACCAAGGCCTCTGATCCTCCACGCCGAATACTAGTTCGGTCGTCCATGTGATCAAAAGTGATCGGACGAGACATCCAGAAGTTAGATGTGGGTATGATGGGCTTTACATCGTGCGCGTCTCTGAGCGCTTGTTCGTGCCTTCTCGTAAATGTGTGAGTCGCGTGGATCATGTTTACTGTTTTAACCTCTGGCGGGAATTTTTTTTGTCCCCCAGTGTTCGGCTGGCGAGGTTCGTCCTCGTCTTCACTTGGTGTTTCCCTCCCCTTGTGTTCGGCATTTAATTTGCCGGCCTGCTTGAAGACCCAGCCTTCTCTATGCGTGTGGTTCACGGGTTTCTCCGGGGTGCCATGAATTTGGCATAGTCTATCCAGGACTCTGTTTAGACCGAACGGTCCCTCTCTACTGCCTTTAAATGGCTTATTTTGCTAATCAGGTCGAGAGCCCCTGAATCCGGCATTGACCGTTGTGTTATCCGGGCTCTCTTCCTTGTTTTGGCGTTTTTGTTTATTACGCCATGGCTTCCCGTTGCCATCCCTTATTTCAGATGTGTTGGGGTCGCTGGTGCCTTTACGGGCTAACCAGCTATCTTCACCCGCGCAAAAGCAAGTCATAAGGCCTCTTAAGGCTGCCATTGTCCTTGGCTTTTCTTGGCCAAGGTGCCGGGCGAGCCACTCATCGCGGATGTTGTGTTTGAATGTTGTTAAGGCTTCAGCATCCAGACAATCGACTATTTGATTCTTTTTAGTGAGGAATCTGTTCCAAAGCTTGCGGGCGGACTCTCCGGGTTGTTGGATTATGTGACTTAGATCGTCTGCATCCGGAAGCCGGACATAAGTCCCTTGAAAGTTGGACCTGAAAGCGTCCTCGAGTTCCTCCCAACTCCCGATTGAATTTTCGGGGAGGCTTTTCAACCAGTGTCGAGTTGGTCCCTTGAACTTGAGGGGAAGGTATTTGATGGCGTGGAGGTCATCCGCACGAGCCATGTGAATATGCAGGATAAAATCCTTGATCCAGACCCCTGGGTCTGTCGTTTCGTCGTATGCCTCTATGTTCACAGGTTTAAAGCCTTGTGGGAATTCATGGTCCAGTACTTCTTCGGTGAAGCACAGGGGGTGAGCAGCCCCTCTGTATCTGGGCAAGTTGTGGCATGCAGTCGGCTGTTGTTGTATCTGGTGCTTATTCCGAACTGGTATTTGGCTTGTATGAGCATTTTGGTGACCATAGTCCCTCGCCGGGGTGTGTCCCTTAGATCCATAGATGGACCTGGTTGCACCGGCTTTCTTATCCATATGCTCACGCAGATCGTGCGCGGCGTCAGTAGCCGCTTTGTTGTGGTTGTGAAGTGGTACGTGTGGTCTCCTGGTCGTATTATTCTTTGGTGGAACGGCCTCATCGTCGAATTCTGGCAGTAGCTTGTGTTTTGGATAGCTTTTTGTATGGCGATCATCGCCATATCTTTCTTCAGTGTCTAGCACTTTATTCCATCTGCGACTGAGCTTTTCTTGTGCGGCTTTAAGCCGTTGTTTCTGCTTCTTTAGACTTCTTGTTGTGGCCATAAGTTTTCGGTCGAGGTCGTCTCGTTCCACTCGTTCGTCCGGAATGGTGAATGCATCCTTGTCCGGAGTGTGTTCCTATTCTAGGGCGGTTTCATGAGCTCGTCCCTCCGGATCATTGTGATCGGGTATTTGCTCCGAACTCGGTTTGGTGTGACCTGGCTCGTCCTTCTCCATCGCTGGGTCCATGTGGTTGTTACTGCCTTCGGAGTTTACTGGTATATCGATCCTTCTTGTGATCTTGTCGCTATTTTTACTGTTGCTGGACTTTGAGCGGCGTCTGCGCCGCCGTTTTGGCTTTTGCCCGGGTTTTTTATCGTCCGGATTATCACCGTCGTCCTTCTTGGGTGTATCCACCATGTATATATCGTGTGACAAGGTAGTAGTCCCGCGCCCCAGAGATTCTGAAGCTTCTCCTGCGTCGTCGTCCATACCGTCGATGTCTTCGGAGTCGAAATCAAGAATGTCGGTTAAATTATCGATCGTGGCAATGAAGTGGGTGGTGGGTGGGCAACGAATTCCTTCGTCGCCTGCTTCCCACTTAGGCCGGACATAGTTCGGCCTAGAGTCTCCTCACAAAGAGAGAGACTTTAATGAGTTCAGCATGTCGCCAAAGGGCGAGTGCTGGAAGATGTCCGCAGCGGTAAACTCCATTACCGGAGCCCAACCTAGCCCGACTAGCTCGAGGGTATACGGACCGGGACCAACAACCGGATACGAGTCCGGGGGCCCGAGGTTACAGGCCTCAATAGAGGTGAGACCTGTGTTCGGCTCCACCGCCGATGAGTATGCGGCCCGTGGGGCAGGGTCCACCCCTCCGTCCTTAGGCAACGCAACCTGTTCCGGATTTAGATCCGAGGCTACTGCGGGGATGGTATCCCGAGCATTGTCTGACAGCAGGTCTAGGTCGTGCTCGTCATGACTGTCCGGCGCTTCTGGCACAGGCCCGAATCCATCGAAGATCAAGTCCCCGTGAATATCCGCCGTGTACTTCAAGTTTCCGAATCTGACCTGGTGGCTAGGGGTGCGGCTATCGATCTGCTCCAGATGACCAAGCGAATTGGCCCGCAGTGTGAAGCCGCCGGACATAAAGATTTGTCCGGGGAGACAAGTCTCCCCCCAGACCGTGTTGTTGTCGATTGAAGACGCCATTAGGCCTCGAAGTGACGACACAGAGGAACTCTCGATGAAAGCACCAATGTCGGTGTCAAAACCGGCGGATCTCGGGTAGGGGGTCCCGATCTGTGCGTCTTAGGCTGATGGTAACAGGAAGCAAGGGACACAATGTTTACCCAGGTTCGGGCCCTCTCGATGGAGGTAAAACCCTACTTCCTGCTTGATTAATATTGAACATATGAGTAGTACAAGAGTAGATCTACCACGAGATCGTAGAGGCTAAACCCTAAGAGCTAGCCTATGATGGTATGATTGTAATTGTGATCGGCCTTCTAAGGACCATCCTCTCCGGTTTATATAGACACCGGAGAAGGCTAGGGTTTACATGGAGTCGGTTACAAGGATGGAAATATAATATCCGGACCGCCAAGCTTGTCTTCCACGCAAACAAGAGTCCCATCCGGACACGGGCCGGAGTCTTGTGTCTTGTATCTTCACACTTCAATAGTCCGGATGATGTATATAGTCCGGCTGTCCGGATACCCCCTAATCCACGACTCCCTCAGCACCTTGCATTGTGTGAGGGCGTGAGGAGAATACGGTGGCCCTAGTGGCTTCTTGGGGAGCATTGTGCCTCCACACCACTCCAACGGAGACGTACTTCCCCTCAAAGGGAAGGAACTTCGGCAACACATCCTTGTGTCCATCGGTTCCACTTTTTTGTTATCTCTCACCTTTACTTGTGCAAGCCTATATTGTGTTCTATACCTTGCTTGCTTGTGTGCTTTTTGTTGTTGCATCATATAGGTTGCTCCCCCTAGTTGCATATCTAGACAACCTACTTTGATGCAAAGTTTAATTTGGTAAAGAAAAGTTAAAAATTGTTAGTTGCCTATTCACCTACCCCCTCTAGTCAAATATATCGATCCTTTCAATTGGTATGAGAGACTCTTCTCTTTATTAAGTACTTAACCGTCCGAAGAGTATCGTTGACACCGTAGATGGTGAGGAGGAGCACCCCAGTGTGAATCCTTCTTCGTCTACGGCCGATGGGGGATCCCCGGTTTCACATGAGGAATTCAATGCGGCCTTGGACACGTTGAAAACCTCCATGATGACCGAGGTCAAAGGCATGTTCAAGGAGTTTCTTGATGGTCTTAAGTTATCCACCGCACCGTTGGAAGTGGTCGCTCCCACTAACAAGGTGGCGGATGCTAACTCCGAGAAGGGGGAAGCTTCTAGTGATAAAGTTCCTTTGCCTAGTAGTAGAAGTGGAAATGGCATCTTTGCCCATGTTGAACCACCTTTCGCTTATGGAGGACCGGTTCCTTCCACTCATTTCAATCATGTTGTTCCTCTCCTAAGTTTGTTAAAAATGAGGACTTTGCCTCTTGGGTCTATTACTTTAAACGTCATTTGAAATCTTTGGAGAATTATTGAGCAAGGTTCCTACCCGCATGACCCAAGCAACTTCACTCCGAGAGAAGCCGCTGATAATCAATTCAAGGAGTCTGCTCTCTTCATCATTCAAGATGCTATTCCACCGGAAGATATTGCTCATCTTTGACCCTTCACCATGGCCAAGGAAGCTTGGGAACATGTTGTTTCCATTTACAAAGGAAGCACAAGCATTCAACGCTCCAACTATGAAGTGGTGCAAGATGAAGCCGATGAGTCTGCAATGAATGAGGATGAAGAACCTTGTGAGCTCTACCGGAGATTAACCACTCTCGCGGTCTCACTTTGAGATCATGGGAGCAAGGATACGGATGACAATTGGATCAAGCACAAGTTTCTCAAGGCCATGATGCCCTACCACAAGGCCATGTCATTCGTCATCTGTCAAAGGCCGAACTTCCATACCTTGTCCTCAAGTGAAGTGTTGGATGAGTTTGTTGCTATGAGAATATTGGAAAAGACCGCCAATAATGCGGTGATGCACTCTCAACGGGTGAAGAAACCCAACCTAGCCTTGAAAGCCAAGGCAAGTGTGGAAGAAGAGGAAGAAGAGGAAGATGAGGAGAGTAACCCCAGAGATACAAAATATGATTACCATGAGCACATGGCTCTCGCTTCAAGGCAATTTTGGAGCAAGAAGAACTCAAGGCCCAACTTCAACAAGAACAACTCAAGTGGCATCAAGGGCATGCAACGCATGAGGACATGCTACAACTTTGGCAATGTGAGACACTTTATTGCAGAGTGCCCTTACGAGAAGCGGGAAGACAATGGTGGTAAGCTCATCCAAAAAGACAAAGCCAAGCCCTTCCCCAACAAGAACAACTTCACCAAGAAGACTCCGTCCAAAGGGTTGGTGGCACAAGAAGAGTACAATGAGGATGATGATGATGATGAAGATGGTGAAGCGATGGCCATGGCCTCCGTTGCCATTGCCACAACTCCACGGGTGTCCCTCTTTGATTCACCCAACGAGAACATCACCGCCAAGTGCCTCATGGC
Source organism: Triticum aestivum (assembly GCF_018294505.1). Lineage (NCBI taxonomy): Eukaryota > Viridiplantae > Streptophyta > Magnoliopsida > Poales > Poaceae > Triticum > Triticum aestivum. The sequence continues at coordinate 180,311,074 of NC_057813.1, forward strand.
CAAAGCCACCAACAAGGTAACCCCCAACATCAAAACTACCATCATTACAAATCCTCCATTGACGGATTGCATTGATGAAAGTGAAGGTTCTAATGAGGAAGCGAATGAGTTTGAGTCTTTCATGAGTAAGCTCCAGGGTAAATCCAAGAAGCACTTTGTTTCTCTCTTGGAACAACTTGGCGAAGCCAATGATATGATCGAGGCTCACGAAGAAGCCATCTCTAAGATGGAAGGACATAGTCGTGACTATGCCAATGAGATATCAGATCTCTCTAATGTGCTTGAGGAAGATCGTGGTCATCGTTTGGCTCTTGAGGAGTCACACAACGATGATTATGCTAAATTAAAGAAAGATCTTGATCATGCTCTTGTTGTATCTCGTGTGCTTAATTCCGAGAAGACTAAACTTGGGGTTGACCATGCTAGACTCAAGAAGGAGTTTGAGATACTTGACAAGGCTCATAAGGCCTTGAAGGGTGCTCATGCTAGCCTCAAGGAGTCTCATGATCAACTCCAAGTGAAGCTCACCAAGGAGAAAGCCACTTTTCCTCATATAGTCTTAATTGATAATGCAAATGCTACTAACCCGTGTTGTGAGCATGTGCATCTTGTGGAGGAGAATGCCAAGCTGAAGGAGCAACTTGAGAAAGGCATTGTGTCTTGCATACAAGGTGAGAAGAACCTCAATGATCTTTTGAGCAATCAAAAGGAAGTTGTGGGCAAGGAGGGACTTGGGTTTGCACCCAAGTCCAAGAACAAGACGAAGAACGACATGGCCAAACAACCTCTTCCTCTCAAGCAAACTTTTGTGAAGGAGGGAGAGGGTGATACTAAGGAGAAGAACAAGAAGAACAATGTGAAGGGTGGTGGTGTCAAGAAGGGCATCGCCACTCCTTCGAACAAAGCCGGGAACTTTAATCCTTCTTATGTGCTATGTCGTGCTAGTGATGGGCATGTGTATGCCAAATTTGTTGGTTCTCCTTATGAGTACATTGAATGTTTTGTTTGGGTTCCTAAGACCCTTTTCACTAACATCAAAGGACCCATTACTAAATGGGAACCTAAAACCAAGCATTGATTTCTTGTAGGTGTTTGCTTCTGGTGGGGGATCATGGTTGCTCGATAGTGGAGCCACAAATCATATGACTGGAAGCAAGGACTTGGTGGTGGACGTGCACAAGGTCTCATCTATGCCCACCAATGTCGAATGGGGTGATGCCTCGTCTTCTAAGGTATTGGGTTTTGGCAAGGTTGTCATTTCTCATGATCTCACAATCGAGAAAGTCATGCTTGTTGAGTCCCTTGCATACAATTTACTTTCCGTTTGTCAACTTGCAATCATGGGCTTTGCTACATTCTTTGATATTGATACCGTGGCCCTCTTGTGGAGCAAGACTCTTAAAGTGGGCATGTCGAGAATGGTCTTTATGTGATTAACTTTTTGGAGCCACCCACTAAGACCACAACATGCCTAATGGCTATTTTTATGTGGGATGGCTTTGGCATTGCCGTTTAGCCCACGTCAATATGAGATCTTTGCAAAGTCTTCTCGAGGGGGATCATGTCCGTGGACTAACAAATGTTAGCTTTGCCAAAGATCGTGCTTGCAGTGCTTGTATCGAAGGAAAGTTACATGAGAAGGCTCACCCTCCCACGACTATTATCTACTCGAAGATACCCTTGGAGGTACTTCACATGGATCTCTTTGGGCCTCCATCCTTTGATAGTCTTGGGGTAGAAAGTATTGCTTGGTGATTGTGGACGATTATTCGAGATACACTCGGGTATACTTTTTCAAGAGGAAGAGTGAGATTCAACGAACCGTCATCGATTTTGCAAATGAAGCTCAACGTCAACACAATGCAAAGATCTTGACTATAAGAAGTGATAATGGCACCGAGTTCAAGAACTACACCTTGGATGAGTTTCTTAGTGATGAGGGAATCAAGCATCAATATTCCGCACCTTACATCCCTCAACAAAATGGTGTAGCGGATAGGAAGAACAAGACGTTGATGGACGCGGCAAGGACCATGATGGCGGAGTTCAAGTCTCCCTACAACTTTTGGGCCGAAGCCATCAACACCGCTTGCCATGCATCCAATCGGCTCTATCTCCGCAAGGGCTTGAACAAGACTCCATATGAGATACTTACCAGTAACAAGCCCAACCTCAAGTACTTCCGGGTGTTTGGTTGTAAGTGTTTCATTCTCAAGAAAGGTGTTTGTTTGTCTGAATTCGAGGCTAGAGCTCATGAGGGAATATTTATTGGTTGTGCTACAAACTATCATGCTTGCTGTGTCCTCAACCAGTCCACGAGACTCATTGAGGAGAAGTGTAACATGGAGTTTGACGAGGATAACGACTCCCAAGTGGAGCAAAGTGGTACTTGTGATGTAGGTCATGAAATTCCTCCCCAAGCCATAAGAAGAATGGTTGTTGGTCATATCCTACCCATTGAGGAACCCCTTGTGGCCGAAGGAGAAGGAAAATGATCCACTCAAGTGGAGCCATCACCAACCCAAGACCCACACGCTTCCGAAGAACAAAGTGAAGGCCCTCAACCAAGTGAACAAGATCAAGGGCAAGATCAACCTCAAGATAGTGGTGAGCCACCAAGTGATGCCCAAGGTCAAATTTTCTCTTTCGATCAAGTTTAAGATCAAGAGCAAGCTCAAGATCAAGAACAAGCTCAAGACAACGCTCAAGATGATCAAGTTTCCACTCCTCAACTCACTACTAGGGAGGAATTGGAGCATCGTGTCGCTAAGATTGCATCCAAGCTCACAACAAAAGATCATCTCATGATGAATGTGCTTGCAAGCTTGAGAGGGGGTAAGTACTCATAAACAATTAGCAAACTATTGTGAACATCACACATTTGTTTCTTGTGTCGAACCCCAAAAGGTCTATGAGGCGCTCAAGGATCCGGATTGGCTCAATGCCATGCTTGAGGAACTCAACAACTTCGAGCACAACAAGGTGTGGAGATTAGTGCCAAGGCCAACGGGGAACCATAATGTCATTGGAACCAAGTGGATATTCAAGAACACACAAGATGCTCACGGGATTATTGTTCGCAACAAGGCTCGGTTGGTAGCACAAGGCTACTCCCAAGTCGAGGGTATCGACTACGGTGAAACCTTTGCTCCCGTTGCTCGCCTTGAATCTATTCATTTGTTGATTGCTTATGCCTCTCATCATAACTTCAAGTTGAAACAAATGATGTGAAGAGTGCTTTTCTTAATGGTCCTATTAATGAGTTGGTGTATATCAAACAACCCCCGGGGTTCGAGGATCCCTATTTCCCCGATCACATGTACCAACTCGACAAGGCACTCTATGGCCTTAAACAAGCCCCAAGTGCGTGGTATGAGCACCTTACCGAGTTGTTGCAAGATCTTGGGTTTGAAATTGGGAAAATTGACCCCACTCTTTTTACTAAAAAGGTCAAAGGGGAGTCGTTTGTATGCCAACTATATGTTGATGATATTATCTTTGGTTCCCCTAACAAATCTTTCAATGAGGAATTTGCCGCTCTCATGACCTCAAAGTTCAAGATGTCCATGATGGGAGAGTTGAACTTCTTTCTCGGGTTCGAAATCAAGCAAAGAAGAGAAGGCACCTTCATCAACCCAGCCAAATACACTCAAGACATGCTCAAGAGATTCAAGCCAAGTGATGTCAAGCTGGCTTCCACTCCAATGCTTGTCAAATGCCAACTTGACATTGATCCCAATAGTAAAGCGGTGGATCAAAAGGTATATCCCTGCATGATTGGCTCCTTGCTTTACCTTTGTGCATCTAGACCGGATATCATGTTGAGTGTGGGAATTTGTACATGGTTTCAAGCCGCACCTAAGGAAAGCCACTATGTGGTGGTCAAGCGAATCTTTTGACATTTGTCTCATACCCTAAACTTTGGCTTATGGTACCCAAGAGGAGCCAACTTCATTCTTTTGGGCTATTCAGACTCAGATTTGGCAGGAGACAGAGTGGATATGAAGTCCACCTCCGGAGGGTGCCAATTTCTTGGTTGCTCTTTGGTGAGTTGGTCTTCTAAGAAGCAAAGTTGTGTGTCTCTCTCATCCACCGAAGTGGAGTGTGTGGCTGCCGGTAGTTGTTGTGCTCAACTTCTATGGATGAGGCAAAATTTTAAGGATTATGGTGTCATTTGTGACGAAGTGCCTCTTTGGTTTGACAATGAAAGTGCCATCAAGATCTCTCTCATTATGCATAAATTGATCAACTCTTTCACATTAGCCATTCTTGATGGTACTTGTGCTTCAAAGACGTCTTTTGGTCATGGGCCCAAGGATAATTCTTCACGGTGCCATACCAATTGACTCAAACATAGGTGGCTTCGGCCACCGTCCTCTCCTCTAAAGGGGTTTTGGTTGTGATTGTTCTTTGTTGCCTTTTGCCTTCTTGTCGTGTCGTGTTTATGTTTGCGTTGCCTCGTGTGTGTGTGTGTGTGTGGTTGCGTGTCCGGTCGCTTGAAGGTTTTTGTGCAAAGACCGTGTTTCTCTATTTTGTCAAAACAAGCACTTTCTTGGGTCTACGGTACTACCGCGGCAAGACATGATACTACCACAGGAGAAGAGCACGGTACTACCGCTACCAGCACGGCAGTAATTTTTTACTACCGCTGGAAGAGCGGTACTACCGCGATGACCCGTGGTACTACCACGCCGTCGCGAGCGGGTGGGGGTCAAGTGCGGGCAGGGGGAGTTTCAACTCAACCCAGTTTCCCCACTCCGTCTCTCTCTCTCTCCTACCTAAGGACGGCGCCGGGGGACCTCGCCGGATATCCATCTCCGGCCGCTCTCCTCGCATTCCGACCGGTGGGGTCGATCCCCACCTCGCCCTCATGCCATGGAGCAAGGTTTCTCCCCGAATCCCTCTATCTTTGCCTCGTAGTTTTGATTCTAGGTTTTTGGGTAGATTCATGTTGTTCTTGAGATTTTAGGCCAAATCTTTGCAAGAGAAGGATGTAGGAGAGTAGTAGTGCAGTAGATATGCTATTTGGAATGTTGCCACATAGTATTTTTGATCAACCGTAGTACCAATCCAAAGTTGTGGATGTGCCTAGATCTGTTTCGTGCCGGCTTGGATTCTGAGCGGTACTACCGCACCTCCCATGTGGTACTACCGCTCTGGCCGCATCTGCCTCGCGCGGTACTACTGCTCCTCTGGAGCGGTACTATCGCTCAGGGCGCAGAAGTAAAATTTTACTTCTGCTCCGGGCGCGGTACTACCGTGCCATCCCGGTGTGGTACTACTGCGGCTAGAGCAGAAGTAAATTTTTACTTCCCGCTTAGTGGCGAGGTACTACCGTTGACTTCAAAGCTACCTTGTTGAAACTTCCCAATCTTATGTCTACGTGTTTCGTTTGTTATGGTTGTGGTCTTCGCATTGATCCTTCTCGTTTCTCTTGTGTGTTCTTGTGTTGTGTGTCATAGGTGATGGCTGCAATGTCCGTCGCTCGAACCCAAGCCACGACACGAGCTCTAAGCATCTGCGCAATCAATAAGCACCGGAGGGCTCCAATGCCCAACACCGCAGTGCCAAGCAGACCACCAACAGGTACAAGGAGCCAGTTCTTGGCATGGATGAGATGCCTATGTCTGAGTTCATCATTCGAAGGAGAATCAATCCCTATGTGAACCCTCGTGAGAATGTCAAAGGGAATGAGTTGTTCTGGACCAAGCAGCAGAATCTCATATACATCGATGTGATCAAGTCCAAGCACAACCTCTATGTCCCAATGCAGTGGATTGATATGAGTCATCTGAGGAAGAACCGGGACTACTTCGGTGAGGCACTGGACTTGGTGGAGCAGTTTGGCATTGAAGAATTCATCACATTCCATATGGACTTTGACTCGGAGCTCGTGGCATAGTTCTTTGCCTCCGTACACTTCAGCACAGATGGGGAGCGGACTATGTCTTGGATGACCAATGGGAAGAAGTTGTCTGCTACCTGGAAGGAATTCATGCTGCTGCTGAATGTTCGTGATGAGGGGCCTGATGTGCCCGTTGGCGCCCGCCCTCACGGCAATGCCGAGTCAGCCAACAAGGACAAGCTTATGCCATTTCTTGTAGAGAAGAAGCTGCCCAATGGCTCTCAGTCTTGGGTGCTTAACCCCTTCCTCGATGTCATGCACTGAATCTTCCGCAACACCCTCTTTCCTCGCGTCGGTGAAAAATATAAGGTGCATGCTTATCTCATGGATATGATGCTTCTGTGTGAGGAGGCGCATCAGCATGCTGCCTAGCCTCTGGACATCTCTCCTATCATGTGGAATGAGCTCAGGTTTGCGGTCTACAATCGCAAAGTTCCCATCTATGGTCCTTACCTACACCATCTGATCTCGAAGACTTGGGACAAGATGGTTCCGTAGGAAGACTTCTCTGCTCCAAACTGGGTTCGCCACGAGCCTATCAAGCTGTGTCTGAAGAACAAGTGGGCCAATACCACTACCAGGGTTGAGGCTGAGGCTGCTAGGAAGAATGTGGATGAGGACGAGGTTGAGGAGGAGGAGGAGGATGAGGATAGTTCTGCTGGGTATGCTCCTCCATCTACTAAGCCCCCTTGTGCTACGAAGCTGAAGGAAAAGATGAAGGCCTTGTTCTGTATGCAAGCGAAGGGGCAGTACACGACCCATGTTGCTTCCATGGAGAGTCGCCGGCGCGACAAGAGGATCTTGAGGACTTTCAGCGAGCATGTGGAGAGCGGGTCAGAGGTGAACATCACTCCGGAGGTTGAATGGATAGCCAAGCAGGTCTATTAATGGACCGAGTCAGAGGAGGAGACCATCGCATCTACCGAGTCTGATGAGGAGCGTGCTGAGTGATCTCTGCAGAGGCTGCTACCACCTGTGTTGTAGGTGTCCCCTCTGCCTTTTTGGTGTCTCGATGCCAAAGGGGGAGAGAGCGTAGGATATGTTACAGTCGGGTCCCCTACCACTAGTCTGGCTAGCCTTCTTTCGGGCAGGAAGCAGGCCTAAACGACGGGCGGGCATCTGCTGCTACGCAAGCAGCATTGTTCGCCACCACCCGAGAAGCAAAAGATTCGAGAGTCAAGGCGGAAAAGACAAGCATAGTGGTCTAATGACAAGGGCCGACGACGTTAAGCTCGGGACGGAGCCGTATCGTGTGTCTTTGTTTTTGTTTTAGTTTCGTTGGACCCTTGTTTGTGTTGCTTTGGTTTGGGTTGTGCTTGTGAGACCCTATCATATGGTGTAAGACATATGCACTCTAGCTTATATTATTGTCTTTCATGCTTAGTACTTCGTGAGCCTATGCTATCTTGTGCCCTTTACTTTATGCTCATAATCATTGCCTTGCCTCCATGCTTAGTGTTAGTTATATTGTTGCAAGGTATGCCTCGTCTATAAAATATAGGGGGAGTGTTGATCCTAGTATGTGTGTCATGCAGTCCAAAGCATTTATATAGAGTGCGCACATCTAGGGGGAGCCTGCCTATATTTTGTAGATGGTGGGTTTGCTTATATTCATTTATGTACTCTTATGTGAAAATCTCGTATTGTCATAATCCACCAAAAGGGGGAGATTGTAAGGGCATATTTCACCCCACGTAGTTTTGGTGATTGATGACAATGCTTTTGCGGACTAATCGTATGCTTTGAGCATTTGAGATGTTTAGGCACAAGACGATTTGTTGCCCCTCGAAGCCTAGTGAAGACAGCGTTTCTCTACGTTTCTTTTCGATGGATTTGAGTCGTAGGAAAGCCGTACTATTAAGAGGGGGTCCGCTTTGGAAAGGTTAGGGTGGAATCATCATGTACATGTTTGTTCCTTTGCACCACCTTTCCTTTGCATCTTTGGAGCACCGATCGTTTATCCGTGTCTTTGCAAAATGAAGGCCTCCTAGTGTTACTGAGCTGTGGCATGCGGTAGTACTGCTCAAGGGAGCAGTAGTACCGCAGAGGCCCACGGTAGTACCAGCTGGTCGTGCGGTAGTACCGCAGGTCCTTGCGGTAGTACCGCTCCGCGGGCGCGGTAGTACTGTGGCCTCTGGCCCAGCACAGCAACACGAGCGGAAGTAGGGGCGGATGTAATTTTTTACATCCACGCCCTACGCTGTAGTACCGCTCCCTATATGCGGTAGTACCGTGTTGGATTTTTGCACAGATTGGAACTCAGCGGAAGTAGCCACAGATGTATTTTTCTTCGTCCATGCCTTCCCAGCCCAGACGAACCCTGCCATGCGGTAGTACCACAAGGGCGAGTGGTAGTACCGCTTCGGCGGTTCTACCACTCCTTGCTTCAATGCAACAGGGCTGGTCTGGCTCCTGCCACGCAAGCGGTAGTACCGCGGTGCCTCATGGTAGTACCATAGGCCCTTGCACTAGTACCGCATGTCTGGTGCGGTAGTACCGCATGTAGCGGGCTGGATAAGTGGATAACGGTTGGATTTGTCCCTTCACTATAAAAGGGGAGTTTTCTTCTCTGAGTTGACCACCTCTTCCATCCCTAAGCTCCATTGTTGCTCTAAGCTCCATTTTCGCCCGATCTCTCTCCCTAGCCAATCAAACTTGTTGATTCTCTAGGGATTGGTTGAGAAGGCCTTGATCTACACTTCCACCATGAGAAATTTGATTCCCCCCACTAATCCCTTGCAGATCTTGTTACTCTTGGGTGTTTGAGCACCCTAGACGGTTGAGGTCACCGCGGAACCATAGTCCATTGTGGTAAAGCTTCGTGGTGTCATTGGGAGCCTCCAATTAAGTTGTGGAGATTTCCCCAACCTTGTTTGTAAAGGTTCGGTCGCCGCCTCCAAGGGACCAATAGTGGAATCATGGTACCTTGCATTGTGTGAGGGCGTGAGGAGAATACGGTGGCCCTAGTGGCTTCTTGGGGAGGATTGTGCCTCCACGCCGCTCCAATGGAGACGTACTTCCCCTCAAAGGGAAGGAACTTCGGCAACACATCCTCATCTCCATCGGTTCCACTTTTGGTTATCTCTCACCTTTACTTGTGCAAGCATGTGTTCTATCCCTTGCTTGCGTGTGTGCTTGTTGTTGTTGCATCATATAGGTTGCTCACCTAGTTGCATATCTAGACAACCTACTTTGATGCAAAGTTTAATTTGGTAAAGAAAAGTTAAAGATTATTAGTTGCCTATTCACCCCCCCCCTTCTAGTCAACTATATTGATCCTTTCAGCTGCCCACTGCCCCAGGCCCATCTCTTGCTCGCCCATGCTGCTCTAAGTTTTAGGTGCCCCTGGGTTACAACTGAAGTACGTCACATTACCCGCTCCACTCATTATGACGGCTTTAGAGTGCCACAGATTTCAGATGTCCGAGCCCTGCCTCCAAAGTCAAGCCAAGAAAATTCCTGTCTGATACACCAAGCTCCTCAACTTTTGCTGTGGACCAGGCTCCACCACCCACACCTCTTTGCATCATGCAGGATATTGGTATCAACCGATGCACTGTCCCACTGTTCGAGTTAACTGAAGATGCTTTGCTGGCTTCTAAAGCTCCTGAAGACCACACCATGATCGCAGGGGAGGGATCTTCCCTTCGGAGTAGACTTTTGGCTTCCTTATGCCTCTTTTGCGTAATTGGAATGTTCTATGCTGGAAAATTTGCGGGGTAAATTCAGACAAAAAACTCATGTCTCTATCCAATGATATCTCTGTTAGTGGTTGTGCTATCGTTTGCCTGCAGGAAACTAAGAAACCTCTTATTGATCTGGATTTTATAAAAACTTGTTGCCCTAAGAGATTCGATAAATTTACTTTTGTTCCGTCTAGAGGTGCTTCGGGTGGTCTCCTCACTATTTGGAATAGCTCCGTTTTTTCTGTTGATGTGGCTATCTCTAATGACTTTGTTTTGGGTATCAAATTCACTAGTACACTCTCAGCACAAACCTGGACCTTATATAACATTTATGGCCCATGCACGGGTCCAGTTCGTGATGATTTGACCGAGTGGATGTATGACATGGATATTCAAACGAATGAAGATTGCATGTTCCTTGGCAACTTTAATTACATCCGTGGCCCTGAGAACCGCAATAAACATGGAGGTGATCCTAATGACATGTTCACATTTAATGACATTATCCGTAAGCATAACTTAATTGAACTGCCACTCAAGGGCCGTCTGTATACATGGAGCAATATGCAAGAAGATCCTTTACTAGTGCAACTTGACTGGTTTTTCACCTCGCTCCACTGGACTCATGTGTACCCCAACACACTAGTTAAACCTCTTTGCAAACCAGTTTCAGATCATACTCCCTGTGTGGTAAGCATTGAAACAAAGATTCCACGTGCCAAACTATTCAGATTTGAATCATATTGGTTGCTTCACCCTGGCTTTATGGATGTGGTCAAAAAAGTTTGGGATCGGCCTATCAACTCATCTAATGCGGCCACGATTCTTTGCCGAAAATTCAGGTTACTATGTCAAGAATTAAAAGCGTGGAGCAAGAATATCTCAAGGCTCTTGGTGGCAATTGAGGATACAAACAAAACCCTTGCTGAGCTGGATGATCTCAAAAACCTAAGACCTCTCACTATCCCCGAATGCAACTTTCGTAAGATCATCAAGAAACACCTCCTGAGATTATTGGACTATCAGAAGCAGTATTGGAAGAAGAGATGCACCATTCGTTGGGTTAAGTTCGGAGACGAGAACACTAAATTCTTCCAAGCAGTTGCAACAGAACGCTGCAGGAAAAACAATGTGGCTATCCTTCAAAGTCCAGAGGGACTGATGGTAGAGGATCATACGGGTGAAGAAGCCCTCCTGTTCCATGCATACACTGATAGACTTGGCACTTCCAACCCAACACATATGCGGTTTGATCTTCCTTACCTACTTCGGCCGACTGAGAACCTGGACCACCTCACGGTTCCATTCACCAAGGAAGAGATTGACCTGGTAGTCAAGGAAATGCCTACTGATCGTGCACCAGGCCCAGATGGTTTTAGTGGGTTGTATCTCAAGGCTTGCTGGCAAATCATCGAAGAGGACTTTTATACACTCTGCGCTCAATTCCATGCAGGTGATTGATACATCTCCAACGTATCTATAATTTTTTATTGTTCCATGCTATTATATTACCCCTTTTGGATATTTATGGGCTTTATTTTACACATTATTATCATTTTTGGGACTAACCTACTAACCGGAGGCCCAACCTGTATTGCTGTATTTTTTTGCCTATTTCAGTATTTCGAAGAAAAGGAATATCAAATGGAGTCCAAACGGAATGAAACCTTCGGAAGCATGGTTTTTGGAACGAACGTGATCCAGAGGACTTGGAGTGCAAGTCAAGAAGCAGCCGAGGCGGCCATGAGAGGGTAGGGCGCCCCCCCCCCATAGGGCGCGCCCCCCTATCTCGTGGGCCCCTCGGGCGGCCACCAATGTACTTCTTCCTCCTATATAAGCCTACGTACCCCAAAAACATCCAGGGAGCACCCAAAACACAATTTCCACCGCCATAACTTTATGTATCCGTGAGATCCCATCTTGGAGCCTTCGTCGGCGCTCCGCCGGAGGGGGAATCGACCATGGAGGGCTTCTACATCAACACCATAGCCCTTCCGATGAGTTGTGAGTAGTTCACCACAGACCTTCGGGTCCATATTATTAGCTAGATGGCTTCTTCTCTCTTTTTGGATCTCAATACAATGTTCTCCCCCTCTCTTGTGGAGATCTATTCGATGTAATCTCTTTTTGCGGTGTGTTTGTCGAGATCCGATGAATTGTGGGTTTATGATCAAGTTTATCTATGAATAATATTTGAATCTTCTCTCAATTCTTTTATGTATGATTGAGTTACCTTTCAAGTCTCTTCGAATTATCAGTTTGGTTTGGCCTACTAGATTGATCTTTCTTGCCATGGGAGAAGTGCTTAGCTTTGGGTTCAATCTTGCGGTGTCCTTACCCAGTGACAGAAAGGGTTGCAAGGAACATATTGTATTGTTGCCATCGAGGATAAAAAGATGGGGTTTATATCATATTGCATGAGTTTATCCCTCTACATCTTGTCATCTTGCTTAATGTGTTACTCTGTTCTTTGTGAACTTAATACTCTAGATGCAGGTAGGAGTCCGTCGATGTGTGGAGTAATAGTAGTAGATGCAGGCAGGAGTCGGTCTACTTGGCACGGACGTGATGCCTATATATATGATCAGGCCTAGATAATCTCATAACTATCCGCTTTTCTAGCAATTGCGCGACAGTAATTTGTTCAACCATCGTAATACTTATGTTATCTCGAGATAAGCCTCTAGTGAAACCTATGCCCCCCGGGTCTATCTCTTATCATATTTGCTTTCAATCTACTTTTATTTGCATCTTTACTTTTTGCATCTATATTATAAAATACCAAAAATATATTTATTTTATCATATTATATCTATTAGATCTCACTTTCGCAAGTGGCCGTGAAGGGATTGACAACCCCTTTATCGCGTTGGTTGCGAGTTCTTGGTTTGTTTGTGTAGGTGCGTGGGACTTTTGAGGAGCCTCCTACTGGATTGATACCTTGGTTCTCAAAAACTGAGGGAAATACTGATGCTACTATTGCTGCATCACCCTTTCCTCTTCAAGGAAAACCAACGCAAGCTCAAGACGTAGCAAGAAGGATTTCTGGCGCCGTTGCGGGGCAGGTCTTCGCTCAAGTCAAGACATACCAAGTACCCATCACAAACCTATCTCCCTCGCATTTACATTATTTGCCATTTGCCTCTCGTTTTCCTCTCCCCCACTTCACCCTTGCCGTTTTATTTGCCCTCTCTTTCCCAATCTCTGCTCTCTCTTTCGCTTGCCTTTTTCTGTTTGCTTGTGTGTTGGATTACTTGTTGCCATGGCGCAAGATAATACCAAATTGTGTGATTTCTCGAATAACAATAACAATGATTTCCTTAGTACTCCGATTGCTCCTCTTAATGATGTTGAGTCTTGTGAAATCAATACTGCTTTTGCTGAATCTTGTTATGAAAGATCAATTCGCCGACCTTCCTAGTGAAGATGTTGCTACTCATCTAAACAACTTTGTTAACTTGTGTGATATGCAAAAGAAGAAATATACAGATAATAATATTGTTAAATTGAAGTTATTTCCATTTTCACTTAGAGATCGTGCTAAAGTTTGGTTTTTGTCTTTGCCTAAAAATAGTATTGATTCTTGGAACAAGTGCAAAGATGCTTTTATCTCTAAGTATTTCCCTCCCGCTAAGATTATCACTCTTAGGAACGATATTATGAATTTTAAACAACTTGATCATGAACATGTTGCCCAATCTTGGGAAAGAATGAAATTGATGATTCGCAATTGCCCTACTCATGGTTTGAATTTATGGATGATCATACAAAAAAAATTATGCCGGTTTGAACTTTGCTTCTAGAAATCTCTTAGATTCGGCCGTGGGAGGCACGTTTATGGAAATCACGTTAGGAGATGCTACAAAACTTCTTGATAATATTATGGCAAATTATTCTCAATGGCATACCGAAAGATCTTCTAGTAAAAAAGTGCATGCTATAGAAGAAATCAGTGTTTTGAGTGGAAAGATGGTTGAACTTATGAAATTGTTTGCTACTAAAAATACTCCTCTTGATCCCAGTTATATTCCTTTGTCTACTTTGATTGAGAATAATAATGAATCTATGGATGTGAATTTTGTTGGTAGGAATAGTTTTGGAAACAATGCTTATAGAGGAAACTTTAATTCTAGACCGTTCCCTAGTAATTCCTCTAATAGTTATGGAAATTCCTACAATAATTCTTATGGTAATTTTAATAAGATGTCCTCTGATTTTTAGAATAGTGTGAAAGAATTTATGATTTCTCAAAAGAATTTTAATGCCTTGCTTGAAGAAAAATTGCTCAAAGTTGATGATTTGGCTAGGAACGTTGATAGACTTTCGCTTGATGTTGATTCTATTAAACTTAGATCTTCTTCCCCTAAGCATGATATCAATGAGTCTCTCAAAGTAATGAGGATTTCCATTGATGAGTGCAAGGAAAGAACCGCTAGATTGCGTGCTAAGAAAGATAGTTTTATAAAGGCGTGTTCCTCTAGATTCCATGAAAATAATGATGGAGATCTTAAAGTTATTGATGTGTCTCTTATTAGATCTTTGTTTTGCAATATGAATCTTGATAATAATGGGACTGAAGATGAGTCAACTTTACCTAGAAGGTGTCCCAAAAATTCAGAGTTTTTAGATCTTGATGCTAAATTTGGTAAAAGTGGGATTGGAGAGGTCATGACTTTAAATAGCATTGAACCCACTATCTCGGATTTCAAGGAAGTTATTTATGATAATTGTTCTTTAGAAGGTTGTATTTCCTTGTTGCAATCCGTTGTTAATTCTCCACATGCTTATAGTCAAAATAAAGCTTTTACCAAATATATCGTTGATGCCTTGTTGCAATCTTATGATGAAAAACTTAATTTGGAAGTTTCTATACCTAGAAAACTTAATGATGAGTGGGAACCTACTATAAAAATTAGAATTAAAGATCATGAGTGTTTTGCTTTGTGTGATTTGGGTGCTAGTGTTTCCACGATTCCGAAAACTTTATGTGATATTCTAGGTTTCCATGATCTTGATGATTGCTCTTTAAATTTGCACCTTGTGGATTCCACCATTAAAAAGCCAATGGGAAGGATCAATGATGTTCTCATTGTTGCAAATAGAAATTTGGTGCCCGTAGATTTAATCATTCTTGATATAGATTGCAATCTTTCTTGCCCTATTCTTCTTGGTAGACCTTTACTTAGAACGATTGGTGCGATTATTGATATGAAGGAAGGGAATATTAGATTTGAATTTCCATTAAAGAAAGGCATGGAGCACTTTCTAAGAAAGAAAGTCAAATTACCTTATGAATCTATCATGCGAGCTACATATGAATCGAGTGCCAAAGATGGCACTACTTAGATCTATCTTCGCTTTTATGCCTAGCTAAGGGCGTTAAACGATAGCGCTAGTTGGGAGGCAACCCAACTTTCTTTATGTTTTTTGTTTTTGTTCCTGTTTAGTAATAAATTTTGCATCTACTTTTTGTTTAGATGTGTTTTTATCTTTTAATTAGTGTTTGTGCCAAGTAGAACCTATAGGATAACCTATGATGATAGTTGATTTGATTCTGCTGAAAAACAGAAACTTTGCGCTCACGAGAAAAAATTCAATAAATCACAGAAACGTGCTTTTGCATTTACTATTTTTTTCTTCTAATCAATAAACAAAATTTCCAGTACGTCCTATTTTGGTAAGCTTTTTAGAGTTCCATAAGTTTGCGTTAGTTACAGATTGCTACAGACTGTTCTGTTTTTGACAGATTCTGTTTTTCATGTGTTGTTTGCTTATTTTGATGCATCTATGGCTAGTATGTAAGGGTATAAACCATAGAGAACTTGGAATACAGTAGGTTTCACACAAAAATAAATAAAGAATGAGTTCATTACAGTACCTTATGTGGTGGTTTTGTTTTCTTTCACTAATGGAGCTTATAAGATTTCCTATTGAGTTTTGTGTTGTGAAGTTTTCAAGTTTTGCGTAAAGCTTTTATGGACTATGGAATAAGGAGTGGCAAGAGCCTAAGCTTGGGGATGCCCATGGCACCCGAAGATATTCAAGGATAGCCAAAATCCTAAGCTTGGGGATGCCACGGGAAGGCATCCCCTCTTTCGTCTTCGTTCATTGGTAACTTTACTTGGAGCTATATTTTTATTTGCCACATGATATGTGTTTTGCTTGGAGCGTCGTGTATTATATTAGTCTTTGCTTTTTAGTTTACCACAATCATCTTTGCTGTACACACCTTTTGGGAGAAGCCTATTTTATTAGAATTTGCTAGAATACTCTATGTGCTTCACTTATATCTTTTGAGATTGATAGTTTTTGCTCTAGTGCTTCACTTATAATTTTTAGAGCACGACAGTGGCTTGATTTTATAGAAATTGTTAGTCTCTCATGCTTCACTTATATTATTTTGAGAGTCTTTTAGAACAGCATGGTATTTACTATGGTTACAAATTTGGTCCTAGAATGATGAGCATCCAAGTTGGGTATAATAAAAACTATCATAAGAAGTGAATTGGATGCTATGATCAATTTGTTGCTTGATAATTGTTTTGAGATATAAAGGTAGTAATGTTAGGGTCATGCTAGTGGATAATTATGAAACTGAGAAATACTTTTGTTGAAGTTAGTAAGTCCCGTAGCATGCACGTATGGTAAAAGTTGTGTGACAAATTTGTTGCATGAGGTGCTCTTTTGATTGTCTTCCTTATGAGTGGCAGTCAGGGATGAGCGATGGTCTTTTCCCACCAATCTATCCCTCTTGGGGCATGCGTAGTAGTACTTTGCTTCGAGGGCTAAGTAGACTTTTGCAATAAGTATATGAGTTCTTTATGACTAATGTGAGTCCATGGATATACGCTGTCACGCCCAAGATGCGACCCTATCCTAAAGGAACTCGAAGGTCCCACCAAGGATAGAAGCGCATCTTGGAGTCGCTTTTGCAAGGCGGATATCATTACATCAAACCGTTACATAATAGTTGGGGATACATACAAGAGGCAAACAATGCCACATGAATACAACATCACAATACATAAGAGCAACATCCGACTACGGATGAACACAAACAAAAACTCAAACGACATCCACCCTGCTATCCTAGGCTGCCGACCTGGAACCTATCCCCTGATCGAAGAAGAAGAAGAAGAAGAAGAACTCCAAAACAAGCAAACATCGCTCTCACGTCATGATCATCGCAAAACCTGTACTTGCAGCTGTTGTTGTAGTAAACTGTGAGCCACGAGGACTCAGCAATCCCATTACCACGGGTATCAAGACTAGCAAAGCTTAATGGGTAAGGAAGGGGGTAAAGTGGTGAGGTTGCAGCAGTGACTAAGAATATATGGTGGCTAACATACGCAAATAAGAGCGAGAAGAGAAGCAATGGAATGGTCGTGAAGCTAGCAATGATCAAGAAGTGATCCTGAACTCCTACTTACGTCAACCATAACCCAAAACCGTGTTCACTTCCCGGACTCCGCCGAAAAGAGACCATCACGGCTACACACGCGATTGATGCGTTTTAATTCGAATCTGGTGTCAAGTTATCTACAATCGGACATTAAAAAATTCCCATCTGCCACATAACCGTGGGCACGGCTCTCGAAAGTTTATACCCTACAGGGGTATCCCAACTTAGCCCATCACAAGCTCTTACGGTCAACGAAGGATATTCCTTCTCCCAGGAAGACCCGATCAGTCTCGGAATCCCGGTTTACAAGACATTTCGAGAATGGTAAAACAAGACCAGCAAAGCCGCCCGATGTGCCGACAATCCCGATAGGAGCTGCACATATGTCGTTCTCAGGGCAACACCGGATGAGCAATCCGTACAACTAAAACTAGACCTCAAGTTTCCCTGAGGGGGCGCTGCAAAGGGCTCTGGTTCGGACCAGCACTTAGAGAAGCACTGGCCCGGGGGGCGTAAAATAAAGATGACCCTCGGGTTGGCCGACCCAAGGGAAAGGTGTAGGTGGTGGGGAGGCAAATGGTAAAACCAAGGTTGGGCCTTGCTGGAGGAGTTTTATTCAAAGCGAACTGTCAAGGGGGTCCCATAAATCACCCAACCGCGTAAGGAACGCAAAATCAAGGAACATAACACCGGTATGACAGAAACTAGGGCGGCAAGAGTGGAACAAAACACCAGGCATAAGGCCGAGCCTTCCACCCTTTACCAAGTATATAGATGACTTTATTAAATAAGAGATATTGTGATATCCCAACCATAATCCTGTCCACCATGGAGTAATCTTCAACTTCACCTGCAACGAACAACGCTATAAGAGGGGCTGAGCAAAGCGGTAACATAGTCAAACAACGGTTCGCTAGGAAGGGTGAAAAGGTTAGAGGCTGACATGGCAATTTGGGGAGGCTTGAAGAACAAGTGATAGGAAGCATAGCATAGCGATAGAACGAAGCAACTAGCAAAGCAATTATAGTAATGAGATCCAAGGTGACGGTCATCTTGCCTGAAATCCCGCTAGGAAGAAGAGCGAGTCCATGAAGAATACGAACGGGAGTAGTCGAAAGAATCCTCACAACCGCAACATTACCGGAACTAAGAAGCAACACCGAAAAGAAACAAACAACATGGTAAATGCACAAACATAAACATGGCATGATGCACAAACAAGTATGATGCATGTCCGGTTTAATAAGGCATGGCATGGCAAAGTGCAACAAACAATACTACAAGTTAAGTGGAGCTCAATATGCAACGAGTTACACATAGATGAAACACCACATTCATTTATTTAGTTCACTCTTGTTTATGTACCCAACAATATTAAATGTTTATTAACATGGCAAGAGGTGAAGCATAATAAAACTACCTATCTAGGCAATTTAAATGAGGCCGGAAACAACAAACAACAATTCCGGAAAATCCCCATATGCAAATTATGAATTTGGTACTATTCTGCCCTAAACCATATTTTAGAGTTATTAAACATGCAAGATGAGTGCACCAAGTTAATCTATGCATTTTTCCACCCCATTTACATATAAAATTTACTTAAAATGGAGCTATGGTTATTTAGTTATGAAATAAATCATTTTAACATGGCATTTAAGCAAATTTAACCAAACAGCATTTTACACATTTTAAACATGGATGAAAATAGCATATTATGAAACTAGATGAAATTCTAAGCATTTTACATGTTTAAACCATTTTAATCCGATGCACCGTTTATTAGTTATTATATGCACGAACATGGAGGGGTTTTCTGCAAATCTGTAAAACCTGGATAATAGCTAAATTCGCAGCAGGGAAAAAAACACATCGGGCCGAATTGAACAGTGCACTGAGGCAAGATGGGCTGCTCACCATGGGCCAAGGCCCAGTCGGTGGAGGAGGAAGCAGCAGGCCGGCGGATCTGGTGGCCCACGACGAAAGCGAGGCAGAGGAGGGCGCGTGCGGGCGACGTGGCGCTCGCCTACGCTGGCACTGGACCAAGTCAACGAGGGGAGCGCTGGTCGCCTCGTTCATGAAGCAGGGGATCGAGCAGTAGGGGGAAGGCAGCGGCGATGCTGGAGGGTCCTGGCGTGGGCACTGGTGGCCGGGGATGGGGCCCAGCCGGCGGGATCCGGCAGGAATGGTCAAGGGAGGCGGAGGCTAGCCGGATCTGGTGGTTTTCGACGAGGTTCCCTGACAGCAGTGCTCCATCGGGAGCCCTTGGCGAACCTGCGGCGGGTCAGAGAAGGGGAGGTGAGAGAGAGAAGAACAGAAGAGGGAAGGGGAGGCAAGGAAGAGAGGGGAAGGACGACGGAGAGGGCGTGATGGGTGCCTGCCTGCTGGCTTGCTCCGGTGAGGCGGAGAGGAGGCCGGGGTCCATCGGGAGGCTTCCATGGCGCTGGTGTGCTCCTGCTTGAACAGAGAGAGAGGCCGAGAGGTGAGAGGCATCCAGAGGAAGTAGAGAAAGCGAGAGGAGGGAGATGGCAGGGAGTGGGACAACCTGGTGGTGGGTGGAGGAAAACGAGGAGGAGGGGGGGCCCGAGGTGGATCGAGACCGGGTGGCGGCGACGACGGGGACAACCTTCCTAGAAATTAGGGTTGGCTTGATTATATAGTGAGTGGTTTAGGTTGGGGTTTAATTGGACCCTCCGATTTAGATCGGGTGGTCGAGAAAAAATAGGCTAGGGAAGCCCAAATAAGAAACCGGAAATAGTTTATAGATGTTTGGGGATGATCCAGATCCAACGGTCACAACAGCCCGGGTCGGGTATAGGGAAGTTTTCGAGCGCACGCAAGAGGGGGTCGGTGGTTGTGCAGAGAGGTTGGGTGGTTTGACAAGAGGGGAACGCAAACACGGTTGGTCTCGAAACGGTCAACGAAAGCAAGGGATGACGCGTCAACTACGAGTGGATACGGGTTTTATGAAAACATATGGATGTGATGCACATGATGCTATGATATGAGATGCATGGCATGAACAAAATGCAAAACAAACGACAATAACCCAACCACGAAGGAAAATATCATATCGCCTCTCCGGAAAAGGCAAGAGTTGGAGTTACGAATATGGAAAGTTGTATCCGGGGTGTTACATACGCACACTCATCCTTCCACTTTGCTAGCCTCTCTTATTACTGCGCAACTTTCGCCGATATTGAACCCATTATTTACCTTCCTCAAAACAGCCACCATACCTACCTATTATGGCATTTTCATAGCCATTCCGAGATATATTGCCATGCAACTTTCCACCCTTCCGTTTATTATGACACGTTTCATCATTGTCATATTGCTCTTTGCATGATCATGTAGTTGACATCGTATTTGTGGCAAGGCCACCTTCATAATTTTCATACATGTCGCTCTTGATTCATTGCATATCCCGGTACACCGCCGGAGGCATTCATATAGAGTCATATCTTGTTCTAGCTTTGAGTTGTAATTCTTGAGTTGTAAATCCATAAAAGTGTTGGAAATATGCCCTAGAGGCAATAATAAAATGGTTATTATTGTATTTCCTTGTTCATGATAATTGTCTATTGTTCATGCTATAATTGTATTAACTAGAAATCGTAATGCATGTGTGAATACATAGACCACAACATGTCCCTAGCGAGCCTCTAGTTGACTAGCTCGTTGACCAATAGATGGTTATGGTTTCCTGACCATGGACATTGGATGTCATTAATAACGGGATCACATCATTAGGAGAATGATGTGATGGACAAGACCCAATCCTAAGCATAGCACAAGATCGTGTAGTTCGTTTGCTAAAGCTTTTCTAATGTCAAGTATCATTTCCTCAGACCATGAGATTGTGCAACTCCCGGATACAGTAGGAATGCTTTGGGCGTACCAAACGTCACAATGTAACTGGGTGGCTATAAAGGTGCACTACATGTATGTCCTAAAGTGTCTGTTGGGTTGGTACGAATCGAGACTGGGATTTTTCACTCCGTATGACGGACAGGTATCTCTGGGCCCACTCGGTAATGCATCATCATAATGAGCTCAATGTGACTAAGTAGTTAGTCACAGGATCATGCATTACGGAATGAGTAAAGTGACTTGCCGGTAACGAGATTGAACAAGGTATAGGGATACCTCCGATCGAATCTCAGGCAAGTAACATACCGATTGACAAAGGGAATTGTATATGGGATTGATTGAATCCCCGACATCGTGGTTCATCCGATGAGATCATCGTGGAACATGTGGGAGCCAATATGGGTATCCAGATCCCGCTATTGGTTATTGGCTGGAGAGGTGTCTCGGTCATGTCTGCATTGTTCCCGAACCCGTAGGGTCTACACACTTAATGTTCGGTGACACTAGAGTTGTTATGGGAAATAGTATGTGGTAACCAAAGGTAGTTTGGAGTCCCGGATGTGATCACGGCCATCACGAGGAGTTCCGGAATGGTCCGGCGGTGAAGATCGATATATTGGACGAAGGGTATTGGAGTCCGGAAGTGTTCCGGGGGCACCAGGCTATGGCCAGCATGACCGAAAGGTGTTTCGGGAGCCTCGGCAAGTGTTGCAGGGCCTCATGGGCCAAGGGGAGGGGGAAAACCAGCCCACTAAGGGGTTGTGCGCCCCCACACCCTTTCCCATGTTGCTTCAGGAGGTGGGGTGCCTCCACCTGGCTTGGGAGGCAATCCTCCACCTGCTTGGCTTGGGGGGCAAGTCTCCCTAGGATTTTCCCTAGGGAGATCCAATCTGCTTGGCCACCGCCCCCTAGGGGAAACCCTAGGGCGCCTCCCCCTCTCCCCTTGCCCCTATATATAGTGGAGGGGTGGGAGGGCTGCCACAACCTTGCTTTTGGCGCAGCCCCTCCCTCCTCCAACTCTTTCTCCTCCTCCGTAGTGTTTGGCGAAGCCCTGCAGGAATACCACGAGCTCCACCACCACCATGCCGTCGTGCTGTCGGAGTTCTCCCTCAACTTCTCCTCTCCCCTTGCTGGATCAAGAAGGAGGAGACGTCCCCGGGCTGTACGTGTGTTGAACGCGGAGGCGCCGTCCGTTCGGCGCTAGATCGGATCTTCCGCGATTTGAATTGCCACGAGTACGACTCCATCAACCGCGTTCTTGTAATGCTTCCGTTAGCGATCTTCAAGGGTATGAAGATGCACTCTCCCTCTCTCTCTCTTGTTGCTAGAATCTCCATAGATTGATCTTGGTGATGCGTAGAAAATTTTGAATTTATGCTACGTTCCCCAACAAAAAGTGTGATGATCTTCATTATTAGAGCATTGTCTCGGTGAGGAAAGGATGATGAAGACTATGATTCCCCCACAAGTCGGGATGAGACTTCGGACTTTACAAAAGAAAAAAAGAAAAAGAAAAAGAAAAAAGAAAAAAAGAGGAAGGCCAAAAAAAGAGGCCAAAGAAAAAGGAAAAAATAGTAAAATGAGAGAAAAAGAGAGAAGGGACAATGCTACTATCTCTTTTTCCACACTTGTGCTTCAAAGTAGCACCATGATCTTCATGATAGAGAGTCTCCTATGTTGTCACTTTCATATACTAGTGGGAATTTTTCATTATAGAACTTGGCTTGTATATTCCAATGATGGGCTTCCTCAAAAATGCCCTAAGTCTTCGTGAACAAGCGAGTTGGATGCACACCCACTTAGTTCTTTTTGTTGAGCTTTCATATATTTATAGCTCTAGTGCATCCGTTGCATGGCAATCCCTACTCACTCACATCGATATCTATTGATGGGCATCTCCATAGCCCGTTGATACGCCTAGTTTATGTGAGACTATCTTCTCCCTCTTTTGTCCTCACAACCACCATCTTTTACCACCTAAGTGCTATGTCCATGGCTTACGCTCATGTATTGCGTAAGAGTTGAAAAAGCTGAAGCGCGTTAAAAAGTATGAAACGATTGCTCGGCTCGTCATCGAGGTTGTGCATGATGGGAGTATTTTGTGTAATGAAAATGAAGCATGGCCTAACTATATGACTTTGTAGGGATAAGCTTTCTTTGGCTATGCTATTTTGATAGGACATGATTATTTGTTAGTATGCTTTGAAGCATTATTATTTTTATGTTTTATAAACTTTTATCTTGAATCATTTGGATCTGAACATTCATGCCACAATAAAGAAAATTACATTGAGAATTATGCTAGGTAGCATTCCACATCAAAAATTCTGTTTTTATCATTTACCTACTCAAGGACGAGAAGGAATTAAGCTTGGGATGCTTGATACGTCTCCAACATATCTTTAATTTCTGATTGTTCCATGCTATTATATTACCCCTTTTGGATGTTTATGGGCTTTATTTTACACATTATTATCATTTTTGGGACTAACCTACTAACTGGAGGCCCAGCCCGTATTGCTGTTTTTTTGCCTATTTCAGTATTTCGAAGAAAAGGAATATCAAACGGAGTCCAAACGGAATGAAACCTTCAGAAGCGTGATTTTTGGAATGAACGTGGTCCAGAGGACTTGGAGTGCAAGTCAAGAAGCAGCCGAGGCGGCCACGAGAGGGTAGGGCGCCCTCCCCCCTATAGGGCATGCCCCCGTGTCTCGTGGGCCCCTCGGGCGGCCACCGACGTACTTCTTCCTCCTATATAAGCCTATGTACCCCGAAAACATCCAGGGAGCACCCGAAACACAATTTCCACCACCATAACCTTCTGTATCCGCGAGATCTCATCTTGGAGTCTTCGTCGGCGCTCTGCCGGAGGGGGAATCGACCATGGAGGGCTTCTACATCAACACCATAGCCCTTCCGATGAGTTGTGAGTAGTTTACCACAGACCTTCGGGTCCATAGTTATTAGCTAGGTGGCTTCTTCTCTCTTTTTGGATCTCAATACAATGTTCTCCCCCTCTCTTGTGGAGATCTATTCGATGTAATCTCTTTTTGCGGTGTGTTTGTCGAGATCCGATGAATTGTGGGTTTATGATCAAGTTTATCTATGAATAATATTTGGATCTTCTCTGAATTCTTTTATGTATGATTGAGTTATCTTTGCAAGTCTCTTCAAATTATCAGTTTGGTTTGGCCTACTAGATTGATCTTTCTTGCCATGGGAGAAGTGCTTAGCTTTGGGTTCAATCTTGCGGTGTCCTTACCTAGTGACAGAAAGGGTTGCAAGGCACGTATTGTATTGTTGCCATCGAGGATAAAAAGATGGGGTTTATATCATATTGCATGAGTTTATCCCTCTACATCATGTCATCTTGCTTAATGCGTTACTCTATTCTTTGTGAACTTAATACTCTAGATGCAGGCAGGAGTCGGTCGATGTGTGGAGTAATAGTAGTAGATGCGGGCAGGAGTTGGTCTACTTGTCACGGACGTGATGCCTGTATATATGATCATGCCTAGATAATCTCATAACTATTCACTTTTCTATCAATTGCTCGACAGTAATTTGTTCACCCACCTTAATACTTATGCTATCTCAAGAGAAGCCTCTAGTGAAACCTATGGCCCCCGGCTCTATCTCTTATCATATTTGCTTTCAATCTACTTTTATTTGCATCTTTACTTTTTGCATCTATATTATAAAATACCAAAAAAAATATTTATCTTATCATACTATCTCTATTAGATCTCACTTTCGCAAGTGGCCGTGAAGGGATTGACAACCCCTTTATCGCGTTGGTTGCGAGTTCTTGGTTTGTTTGTGTAGGTGCGTGGGACTTTTGAGGAGCCTCCTACTGGATTGATACCTGGGTTCTCAAAAACTGAGGGAAATACTTACGCTACTATTGTTGCCTCACCCTTTCCGCTTCAAGGAAAACCAACGCAAGCTCAAGACGTAGTAGCGATCTTAATCTACAGAGCATAAATGATGGCCTAATCACTCTGATTCCCAAGAATGGATCTCCCACCACAGTCAATGATTACCGTCCGATCACTTTGCTCAACTGCTGCATGAAACTCATCACAAAGCTCCTGGCCAACCGATTACAAAAAGTTATTCTGCGCATTGTACATCGCAACCAATATGGCTTCATCAGAGGGCGTTTGATCCAAGACCGCCTGGCTTGGACATTCCAATATATTCATCAGTGCCAAGCTTCCAAGCGACAGATAGTTCTCCTAAAGTTAGAACTTGCAAAAGCCTTTGACACAATCGAGCATGAAGCAATGATCAACATCATGAAACATATGGGGTTCAATGCAAAATGGCTGTCATGGATAAGGACGATTTTTTTCTCTGGATGATCCTCTATTCTTCTCAATAGAGTGTCGGCCGACAATTTCACAGCCGCCGTGGTGTCCGTCAGGGGGACCCACTCTCCCCTCTCATCTTTGTGCTAGCCATAGATCTCCTATAATCATCAATTAATGATGCTTTTAGGAGAGGTCTAATAAACTTGCCCTTCCCCTCCAATGGGAATATGGACTATCCTATCGTCCAATACCCCGATGACACGATCCTACTCATGCCTGCCTGCCCTAGACAAGCCGCGGTCATCAAGAACATATTGTCTGACTATGCTCAGTCCATTGGCTTGAAGATCAACTTCCACAAGTCGACACTCATCCCCATCAACTTGGATTCTGAATTGGCCACCAATATTCCAGCAATTTTTGGATGCTCAATTGGTTCTATGCCCTTCACCTACCTTGGCCTGCCCCTCAGCACTTCCGGACCCATGATTCAAGATTTCATGCCGCTTGTCAGCAATATTGAAAGGAACCTGTCATGAACACTCTTGCTTATGTCTTATGCTGGGAAACTTACATTGCTCAACACTACAGTCACATCTTTGCTCATTTATGCAATGTGTACGCTAAAGTTTCCGCCAAAACTCATTGAAATGCTGGATAAAATCAGAAGGAGATGTCTCTGGGTCAAGAAGATAGGCCAGGGAGAGAAATGCAACTCGCTTGCTGCCTGGGACATGGTATGTAAGCCCAAAAACAAGGGGGGCTTGGAGTGATAAACCTCAAAATTCAGAATGAAGCCCTCCTCATGAAGTTCTTGCACAAATTTTATAACAAAATGGACATCCCCTGGGTGCAACTCACTTGTGACACGTACTATAAGAAAAAAAATCCCGCATGCTATGGATCCATTCGGATCATTCTGGTGGCGTGACGTTCTCAGGCTCACCCCTACTTTTCGAGGGAGCTCTCGCATCAACATTGTCTGTGGCACCACAGCCCTCTTTTGGAAAGATCTATGGGATGATCAACTGCTTCAGGACTCACACCCCCGGGCTTTCTCACATGCAACCAACGAAGATGTCTCTGTCAGAGATTTCTTGGGGATCACGTCTCTCGGAGCGGCCTTTCTCCTACCGCTCTCTCCCCAAGCGTTTGACGAGATAAGGCACATGTAGATGATCACGTCATCCTTCCAACCCATGGCTGCCTCATCGGACGTTTGGCATTATGTTTGGGGCAAAACCATCTTCAAATCCAGATATTATTACCGCTTCTTCTTCAGGGATGTTCAATCTCGTCAAGTGTTAGTGTGGCTATGGAAATCCAAGTGCACAATGAAGCGGAAGGTTTTTGCATGGCTATTACTCAATGACAGGCTGAACACCCGGAATATGCTTAAACGCGCCACTACAACATAGATGATAACCACAAATGCTTCTTGTGTGGACTCAACATTGAAGAAACGGTCGAACACATGATCTTCACCTGCTCATTTAGTTGGCAATGCTGGCAAGCTCTGGACATTAATTGGGAACCATTATCTGGTCGGGTGCAAGCTATCGAGGACAAAAAAACAACAACCCCACGCAGATGTTATTTGAAAATTTTATTGTGGCTGCGTGGAGCATTTGGAAGGAGAGAAACAATAAACATTTCAGATTGATAGACCCATCATTTCGGTCCTGGCTTGAAAGATTCAAAAATGATTTTGAACTCCTGCAACATAGGGTCAAAGAGGCACCTAGGCCTCTTGTGTTGAATATTGTAAACTCCTTACACTAGACCCTCTTACTTTGTATTTGCTCCTTTGGCATTGACCCAAAGTGGTCAAGCCTACCCATTCATCATGTAAATATTCACCCTGTATAGTGTTCTATGATTATTAATATATTTACACAGTAGGAGCCTTTCCTACTGTTTCTGGTCCAAAAACAAAGTGCACATGGTATGATATTTTCCATCCAAGGCTCTGAGGATCTTCTTGATGATGAATCTGTAAGTCATCTCTTTGCGTCCTAAGCTGGCAATCTCATTTGTGATGAGAGCAAGCCTAGAGTACATTGCAGCGACACCTTCCCCTTCCTTCATTTTGAAGTTGGCTTTCAAGCACATCCAATTCGGATTCCTTGATGGACCGGTACCTTCATTCATATCAATCAAAGTATCCCAAATTTCCTTTGCATTCTCAAGACGACTGATTTTGTTGAATTCTTCGAGGCACAGTCCATTGAAGAGGATATCACAAGCTTGTGTATTGTATTGCAGCATCTTCAATTCTCCGTTGTTGCTTCACGATTTGGTTCTCTTCCATCAAAGAATTCACCTTGCAAACCAATACACACAATAGCCCAAACGGTGGGGTTATGTCCAAGAATTTTTTTCATCTTATGCTTCCAACTAGCAAAATTAGTACCATCAAAGTAAGGACTTCTACGGTGGTAATTTCCCTCGCTAGACGCCATACTCTCATAGGTTGTGAAACCAAGGCTTGATCACCAAAAACTATGGAAATCAAGGCAAATAGAGACCAAAGCTCTGATACCACTTGTAGGATCGAAATTATGTCTAGAGGGGGGGTGATTAGACTACTTGACCAAATAAAAATCTAGCCTTTTCCAAATTTTAAGTCTTGGTAGATTCTAGCAACTTAGCACAAGTCAAGCAATCAACCTACACATGCAACTCTAAGAGTGTGGCAGCGGAAAGTAAAACATTGCAAATGAAGGTAAAAGGGAAGGGTTTGGAGAGGGCAAACGCAATGTACACACGGAGATTTTTGGCGTGGTTCCGATAGGTGGTGCTATCGTACATCCACGTTGATGGAGACTTCAACCCACGAAGGGTAACGGTTGTGCGAGTCCACGGAGGGCTCCACCCACGAAGGGTCCACGAAGAAGCAACCTTGTCTATCCCACCATGGCCATCACCCATGAAGGACTTGCCTCACTTAGGTAGATCTTCATGAAGTAGGCGATCTCCTTGCCCTTACAAACTCCTTGGTTCAACTCCACAATCTTGACGGAGGCTCCCAAGTGACACCTAACCAATCTAGGAGACACCACTCTCCAAAAGGTAATAGATGGTGTGTTGATGATGAACTCCTTGCTCTTGTGCTCCAAATGATAGTCTCCCCAACACTCAACTCTCTCTCACACAGATTTGGCTATGGTGGAAAGATGATTTGAGTGGAAAGCAACTTGGGGAAGGCTAGAGATCAAGATTCTAGTGGTTGGATTGGAATGTCTTGGTATCAACACATGAGTAGGTGGTTCTCTCTCAGAAAATGAGTAGTGGAAGTGTAGGCACATTCTAATGGCTCTCTCACAAATGGAGAAGAGGGAGGGGGTATATATAGCCTCCACACAAAATCTAACCGTTACACACTTTTGACTCAACTCGGTCAGACCGAATAGAGAAACTCGGTGAGACCGATTTAGTTCAAAATGTGAATGTTAGGAACCTTGGTGGGACCGACGAGATCAACTTGGTGGGACCGATGTGCTAGGGCTAGGGCAAAACCTCATCTCGGTGAGATCGATCGCATGAACTCGATGAGACCGATTTCAGCGATGAGCAAACAAAGAATTGGCCAAGCAAAGTCGGTGGGACCGATTGATCGTTTCGATGAGACTAAAATATTACGAAAAAGAAACAGAGAGTTTGCAATGCGAAATCGGTTGGACCAACCGCTCATTTCGGTGAGACCGAAATGTTACGAAGGGAAACAGAGAGTTTGCAAAACCATCTCGGTGAGACCGAGAGCCGTATTAGTGTGACTGAACTGATTAGGGTTTCTAGCAGTGGCTATGTAAAGTGAACTCGGTGGCGCCGAATAGATCAAATCGGTGGGGCTGAGTTTGACTTTAGGTTTTGGACATATGTGGAAATGAGAAAGTGGCTGAGGGTTTTGGAGCAATATATCTAAGCATTTTGAGCAAGCAAGCCATTAAGCAACACCTCATCCCCTTTTAATAGTATTGGCTTTTCTTATGGACTCAATGTGATCTTGGATCACTAAAATGAAAATGAAGAGTCTTGAGCCTTTGCCAATCTTTGTCCTTAGCATTTTGAGGGGTCCACATCTCTAGTCCATGCCATACCAATCATTGAACTTTCTGGAAGTGAACTTGAATGGCTATTAGTTCAATGAGCTATATGTTGTTATGAATTACCAAAACCACCCGGGGATTATTTGCACTTTCAATCTCCCCCTCTTTGGTAATTGATGACAACATATAGATCAAAACTTCGACAAATGATAATATCAATGAAATACGTCATCGCTTTGAGAAATATGTGATAAGCAAGAGATCCCCCTAAATTTGTGCGCTATTTAAAATTTGCTTTTGAATGCAAATGCATCATCGATTAGGATCATGGGTTACTCTTCCATGTCACATACATCTTGGTGGTGTGCTCAAAATGATAAGCTATAAGAAACATGCACTCATCACCAAGGCAAACATGAATGATCATACACATATCATCAAGCAAGCACACATTTAAGCATAATATGATCAAACACATGATCAGAGAAGTATCTCACACACAAGCACAAATAATGTAGCATGCAAATGATCAAAGCAAACACGACCAAAGTAGCAAGAGAGGCAACAAAAGACAAAACTCTCTCTCTCTATCAAAGCCTAATGATTTATACATCTTCTCCCCCTTTGGCAAATAAGTTACCAAAAAGCTTGAAAATGCATAGTGCTATTCGGCACTCTAGGCACGATCCCCGCGAGCTTCTGATGGGATCTTCTGGCTGGTTGCTCCATTTTGTATAGATGGTGTTGAGAGGAGTCCTTCAACAAAAGCATTTGTAGAAGTTTGTGGAGCTGGAGGAGTTGAGACTGGAGGAATCACTAGAGCAGTTGCTGCAGGTGCTGACACTATTGTCGTGGGATCACTAGCAACTGGCATAGCTGAAGACCTTTGTGCCCTAGACACTTGCTGAAAAGCATCTGTGGTCGGTCCTTAATCCCTGTCCTCAAGCTCTTCCTGGATCTTCTCCATAGTTGATTGGATCTCAGTAACCTTCACATCTAGATCATAAAGCTTTTACTCAATGATCCTTTCAAGACTCTCTTGAATTTTGATTCATGGTGGCTAATCCCTTCTCAATCCTCAAAGTAGCCTCAATCAGATAGCTAAGTAGATCCTGTTTGGTCTTAAGGATCACGTATGAAGCATCTGGAGCATTGGATGGCTTAGCTGCTTTCTCTGCTTTTGCTTTCTCTCTCTTCTCCCGAGCTTTTGCACATGTTGGATGGGAGGCATCCATGACAACTTCATTGTCCTCAAAGTCTGGCCTCGGGGAAGGATACTCTTTGTCAAGTAGATATGTCCATTTCCCCATCTTGGAGTTGTTGAGCATCTAAATGTGAGGGGCGTATCCACAAGATCTCTTTTGATCAGTTGTAGTCCTCTTTATTGTTTCAACAATTAAAGCCATGACCTTGAACTTTTGTGGCACATCAAACAAATGCGGCAAGTTGATAGAATGGCCACGGATCATCCTCTGATCTCCTGACTTGGGCAGCAAAGTGTGCCTCAGAATAGTGTTGATAGTGGGTAAGCCAGAGAGAAGATAGTAGATGGATCCAAATTTGTGTGTCTCGAAAGCCTTATCAGAAATTTCCTAGTACATGTGTGCCATGGAATTGTGGTCCGTCCTAGGCTTTGCATACACATCAATGTCATTCTCTTCTTCAGCAGGGGCATTTATCAACTTGGCCCATTCAAAAAAAGTAGATTGATATCTTGTGCCTTCAGTCATCCAGACTATTTTGCCATTAGGGCAGAAGTGTGCAGTGAAGTAGAATTGCATAATCATCTCATCATTCCACTTTGCCAACTTCTATCCAACAAACTTGTCAATATCATTGAACTTGAAGCTGCCATGCACACCAGGGAAGTAATCAACATTGTTGTCAATATATTTCCAGTCAACCCACTTCATATCACAGATAATGGGCTTCTTGTCCAGCAGCACATTTTCATAGAAGTCATGTTGTTCCTTGGGGTGGAATCTATAGTCAAGAATAGTCCTTCTCCTCACAGCATAAGGATCAGACTATCTCCACAGTCTCAGTCATGCATCCTTCCTATCCTTCATGCTCTCAGCAATGGGATGGTTATCATCATGATCTGGTATCTTGGGCTTCAGCTTTCTTAGCACTTGATGTTCTTCTTCTTGAACTTCAGGCACTGGAGCCTAGTTCTTCTCAACGATAGAGATATTCCTGGTGGATCTCTTTGGTGCACATGGCTTTGAAGCTTGAGCAGCAACATGCTTGGAGATGTCATGGACTTAGATGGAGCAACCCCAGCCTTGGTAGCATCCCCATTAGCTTATGGGTCTTTGGAGGTGGTGCAACTGACTCTTCCTCCTCATCTTCATCCGATTCTCTGACCATAGAAGGCTTGCCAATAACTCTGGCCATAGTCTTCTTGACTCTTTCTTTCCTTTTCTTTCCTCCAGCAACCTCTTCTACTCTTGGTTCAAGAGTGAACTACATAGTTTCCCGAGTAGAGGCTTTGGCTTTGGACATGGGCACTCTCTTGGCAGGAGCTTTCCTTCCCATGACAGGCTTGGTGAAGGTAGCAATACCAAATTCCTTCTTGACAACCTTCTTCTTTGAGGTTACTTCCTCAATTTCAAAATCCTCATCCTCTGAGTCAGAAGAAGTTCACTTCTTCCTTTGCCTGACAGTGGCCTTTGGCAGATTGCTTGGATTGCTTCTGCTTCCTTCATCAAAGCTGTTGTTGGAGGGACTAGTGCCCTCACTCAGATTAGCCTGCTCCTCTGACCTGTTCTGACTATCACTTTGGTCTGATGTCTCTGAATCTGTCCCTGTGAATAGGTAGAGTAGATGAGCATCACAAAGCACAGATGTTTTGGCAAAAAGTTAACACAAAAACTTAATTTTAGTTTTCTGCAGAAAGCATTTCGGAGCTATGGATTTTTCCAACTCGGTGACACCGAAGCAGCTGCAGCGTCTAAACATGCGATTTTGATCAGATCGAGATGCAGTTCGATGACTCTGAGATGCTAGGGTTTCACAAAGTTAGTGGTTTCGGTCACACAATTAGTACACTTTGGTCAGATTGAGTAGTACATGTGCAGTGGCCTGAGCCAAATCGGTGAGACTGAGACTTTCAGATCGGACGGTCCGAGATGAGTTCGGCTGAAACCTAACACTAAGTTTTTGCATTAAATATAATCTAAAGGAAGTTTTAGGTGGATAGAGTAAAAGATAACACAAAGAGGTCGAGTCCGTACCCTAACTTGGTGGCAAACTCGCTATGGCGACAATGGCGGTGGAGATTCCCGTTGACGGCTGTAGGACCTTGAAGTGTGTCTAGAGGGGGGGTGATTAGACTACTTGACCAATTAAAAACTTAACCTTTTCCCAATTTTAGTCTTTGGCAGATTTTAGCTATCTTAGCACAAGTCAAGCAATCTTCACACAATTCAAGCAAGCATGCAAAGAGTATATGAGCAGCGGAAATTAAAGCATGCAACTTGCAAGAATGTAAAGGGAAGGGTTTGGAGATTTCAAACGCAATTTGGAGACACAGTGATTTTTGAGCCGTGGTTCCGATAGGTGGTGCTATCGTACATCCACGTTGATGGAGACTTCAACCCACGAAGGATAACGGTTGCGCGAGTCCACGGAGGGCTCCACCCAAGAAGGGTCCATGAAGAAGCAACCTTGTCTATCCCACCATGGCCGTCGCCCACGAAGGACTTGCCTCACTAGCGGTAGATCTTCACGAAGTAGGCGATCTCCTTGCCCTTACAAACTCCTTGGTTCAACTCCACAATCTTGTCGGAGGCTCCCAAGTGACACCTAGCCAATCTAGGAGAGACCACTCTCCAAGAAGTAACAAATGGTGTGTTGATGATGAACTCCTTGCTCTTGTGCTTCAAATGATAGTCTCCCCAACACTCAACTCTCTCTCATAGGATTTGGATCTGGTGGAAAGAAGATTTGAGTGGAAAGCAACTTGGGAAGGCTAGAGATCAAGATTCATATGGTAGGAATGGAATATCTTGGCCTCAACACATGAGTAGGTAGTTCTCTCTCAGAAATGGTAAGTTGGAAGTGTAGGTTTGTTCTGATGGCTCTCTCTACGAATGAAGAGGAGGTGGAGGGGTATATATAGCCTCCACACAAAATCTAACCGTTACACACAATTTACCAATCTCGGTGGGACCGAATCAACAAACTCGGTCGGACCGATTCAGTAAACCTAATTTCGGTGGGACCGACATGCAACTCAGTGAGACCGATATGGTTAGGGTTAGGGCATAATGTAATCTCGGTGAGACCGATTACACAAACTCGGTGAGACTGATTTTGGTAATTAGCTAACCAGAGAGTTGGTCAGGTAAACTCGGTGGGACCGATTCGCTCTTTTCGGTGAGACCGAGATGCTACGAAAGGGAAACAGAGAGTTTACATTGCAATCTCGGTGGGACCGATCGCTCACTTCGGTTAGACCGAAACGTTGCGAAGGGAAACAGAGAGATTACAATCCCATCTCGGTGAGACCGAGATCCCTATCGGTGAGACCGATTTTGCCTAGGGTTTGTGGTAGTGGCTATGACATCTGAACTCGGTGGCGCCGGATAGAAAGAATCAGTGGGGCCGAGTTTGACTTTAGGTTTAGGTCATATGTGGATATGAGAAAGTAGTTGAGGGTTTTTGGAGCATATCACTAAGCACTTGAAGCAAGAAACTCATTAAGCAACACCTCATCCCTCCTTGATAGTATTGGCTTTTCCTATAGACTCAATGTGATCTTGGATCACTAAAATATAAAATGTAGAGTCTTAAGCTTTTGAGCTTGAGCCAATCTGAGG
Source organism: Triticum aestivum (assembly GCF_018294505.1). Lineage (NCBI taxonomy): Eukaryota > Viridiplantae > Streptophyta > Magnoliopsida > Poales > Poaceae > Triticum > Triticum aestivum. The sequence goes on from NC_057813.1 coordinate 180,345,125, forward strand.
GAGTCCCGGATTAGGGGGTGTCCAGGTAGCCGGACTATGACCTTTGGCCGGACTCCTGGACTATGAAGATACAAGATTGAAGACTTCATCCCGTGTCCGGATGGGACTTTCCTTGGCGTGGAAGACAAGCTTGGCGATACGAATATGTAGATCTCCTCCCATTGTAACCGACTCTGTGTAACCCTGGCCCTCTCCGGTGTCTATATAAACCAGAGGGTTTTAGTCCGTAGGACGAACAACAATCATACCATAGGCTAGCTTCTAGGGTTTAGCCTCTCTCATCTCGTGGTAGATCTACTCTTGTACTACCCATATCATCAATATTAATCAAGCAGGAGTAGGGTTTTACCTCCATCAAGAGGGCCCGAACCTGGGTAAAAACATCGTGTCCCTTGTCTCCTGTTACCATCCGCCTAGACGCACAGTTCGGGACCCCCTACCCGAGATCCGCCGGTTTTGACACCGACATTGGTGCTTTCATTGAGAGTTCCTCTGTGTCGTCATCTTTAGGCCCGATGGCTCCTCTGATCATCAACAGCGATGCGGTCCAGGGTGAGATTTTTTTCCCCGAATAGACCTTCGTATTCGGCGGCTTTGCACTGCGGGTCAATTCGCTTGGCCATCTGGAGCAGATCAAAAGCTACGCCCCTAGCCATCAGGTCAGATTTGGAAGTTTGAACTACACGGCTGACGTCCGCGGACACTTGATCTTCGACGGATTCGAGCCACAGCCAAGCGCGCCGCACGGCCACGATGGGCATGATCTAGCTCTGCCGCCGAACAGTGCCCTGGAGGCCGCCCCAGTGTACGCTCCGACCCTTAGCTCGGAGCCGACTGCGCCAGTCGAGGACGGGTGGCTGGACACCGCCTCGGGGGCTGCAATCTCTATGACGATCGAGCCGAACGCCAGTCTTGTCCTTTGCGAAGCTCGCGGCTCCAAGGTGCCGGACTCCGAACCTTCCGCACCCCTATCGATCGAACCCGATTGGGCGCCGATCATGGAGTTCGCCGCCGCGGACACCTTTCAGCACTCGCCCTTCGGCGACATTCTGAATTCACTAAAGTCTCTCTCTTTATTAGGAGAGCGCTGGCCGGACTATGGTCAGCAGGGATGGGATGCGGATGACGAAGAAATTCAAAGCCCACGCACCACCCACTTCGTCGCCACTGTCGATGATTTAACCGACGTGCTCGACTTCGACTCCGAAGACATCAACGGTATGGATGACGATGTAGGAGACGAACAGGAACCAGCGCCTATAGGGCACTGGACAACCACCTCATCCCATGATGTATACATGGTGGACACACCTAAAAGAAACGATGATGAGGAACAAAGGGGCGCAACGAGGGATCGTTCCCTCAAAAAGCAATCAAAGCGGCGGCGTAAGCGCCGCACCAAACCCCACCTCAACAGAGACCCATCCACAGAGCAGGGCAAACCGACGGACGACGAACATGCCGTCGAGCAACCGTCCGAACAGGGCAACTTGGATAAACAAACCGAACAACCCGTCCCCGGCGAAGATAATAGTCCGGACGACCTCACGCCGGACAAGTTGCTGGAGTAGAAGAACCTCCACAAAAGGCTCGTCGCCACTGCGTGTAGCCTGAAAACGCAGAAGCGGAAGCTCAAAACAGCGGAAGATGCACTCAGAATCATATGGGGCAAAGTACTCAACACCGTAGACAAATACGGCGACAGTCACCACACAAAGAGCTATCCGGAGCAAAAATTACTGCCGAAATTTGATGAGGAGGCCTTAGAGCCCCCGCAGTCAAAAAATAAGGAAGCCACCAGGTCGGATAAACGACCCCATGACCAACATAGAGCGGCAAAGGGCGCCGCACTCAAGCCGGCACGCGATCCGCACAAGGATTCGCATCAAAAGGACGGCCCAGCCAGATCTATCTACGGGCCAAGAAAACAAGCTCTAGTAAGCAATGCAACGCAACAAATATCCGAACATCGCGGCACACCCAAATACAAGGGCGCCGCACACCCCCTATGTTTCACCGATGAGGTGCTGGACCATGAATTTCCAGCGGGATTCAAGCCCGTAAACATAGAGGCATACGACGGAACAACAGACCCTGGAGTCTGGATTGAGGATTATATCCTCCACATACACATGGCTAGAGGAGATGACCTCCACGCCATAAAATATTTACCCCTCAAGCTCAAAGGGCCAGCACGGCATTGGCTTAAAAGCCTTCTCGAAAACACCATCGGAAGTTGGGAAGAGCTCGAGGATGCTTTTCGGGCAAATTTTCAAGGGACCTATGTCCGACCTCTGGATGCAGACGATCTAAGTCATATAACTCAACAACCCAGAGAGTCAGCCCGGAAACTCTGGAACAGATTTCTTACTAAAAAGAACCAGATAGTCGACTGTCCGGACGCCGAAGCCCTAGCAGCTTTCAAACACAGCGTTCGAGACGAATGGCTCGCCAGACATCTCGGCCAAGAAAAGCCAAGGACAATGGCTGCATTGACAAGCCTCGTGACTCGCTTTTGCGCAGGAGAGGATAGCTGATTGGCAAGAAGCAGCACCAGCGACCCAAGCACATCCGAAGTTAGGGATGAAAATGGGAAGCCGCGCCGTAGCAAGGACCAGCGCCGGATCAAGGGAAACAGCCCGAAGAGCACGGCAGTCAATGCCGGATTCAAAAGCTCTCGGCAGAATCAGAAAAAGCTGCCCCTCAAGGATAACATGGACGAGCTATCTAACCTTAACAAAATCTTGGACAAAATATGCCAAATCCACAGTACTCCCGGAAAGCCTGCAAACCATACCCACAGAGATTGTTGGGTCTTCAAGCAATCCGGCAAACTCAACGTCGAACACAAGGGGCTCGACATACCAATTGAGTACGATGACAAACCCCACAAGCAGAGCACGGGAGAACAAAAGAAGTTCCCACAACAAGTCAAAACAGTAAACTCACTTTACGTGACAAAAGGGAAAAACAGAGTGGCGCCTATAGAGATACGCGCCATACGGCCTGTCCCAGAGGAGTCCCACCACTGGTTGTTACAACCAATCATCTTCGACCATCAGGATTACTCTAGAAGTATCCGGAACGCAAGTTGGACTGCCTTGATATTAGATCAGATAACTGACGGACTGCACTTTACACAAGTCCTAATGGACGGCGGCAGTGGTCTAAACCTACTATATTAGGACACCATCCGCAAAATGGGGATAAACCCAACAAAAATTCGCCATGGCAACACTTCCTTTCAAGGGGTAACGCCAGGCCTAGATACCCATTGTACGGGTTCTCTTCGGCTGAAAGTTATGTTCGGCTCCCCCAACAACTTCCGTCGCCAAAAGCTAACCTTCCATATCGCCCCATTCGCAAGTAGCTATCAAGCACTACTGGGACACGAAGCTTTCGCCTGCTTTAACGCAATACCGCATTATGCATCCCTTGCGCTTAAAATTCCCAGTCCGCGAGGCATCATCTCATTAAAGGGAAATATCGAGTGTTCCTCGAGCGCGGAAGACTGTGCGGCTGCCTCGACAGCCACACACTAAACCGGCTTCATCAATCAAAGCACCTAGACAGGTCGTTCAGACCCCGGACTTGGCTAGACGAGTCTAGCGTAAACATACAAGGGCTTACTAGCCGCATACCCCCGCACAAGGGGCTCCGCACGTTTACACCAAGAGACAATAAAGCTCAATTCTACCCATTTTCTGAATTATAATTTGTTTATTTGATATAACATAGATTTTCGCACGATCTTTTTCAACTAAGTTCCTCTCTTTTACAGATGAACACCGTGCTACACCCGTCCAGGATACGGCACAACGGAGACACAGGCGCAGATGTGCAGTAGGGACCCGTTCCAAGGATTCTTTTCAGATTAAGACCCTGCGTAAACTTTTTTTACTGTCTCTTGTTGATACACATCCCTCGGTTTCTTGTTATAACCGAGGAGGATGCTGGCGTCTTGGCATGTGGCCACGTCAGAAATTTGTGCGTACCTGGACACCAGGGGCTTCTTACCAAGGGCGTTGTTTAGCCCGTTTTCATAAAGACCGAATACCTTAGGGAGTGTTCGGCGTCGTGAGTTAGGCCTTATATGCATCAGCTCCGAATCATGTCTTTGGTCAAACATTGGGTTTGCCTGGCTCCTGTGTTTTGCTGCCTTACGTTCCGCTCTATGGCTAAGGCGGCACCAGGAGAACTACTGCGATTGTGCCAAGGTTCGGCCAGGCGAGCACCTCAGTAGAGAAAGCCGAAAACTGACTGTCATGATATAGCGTGAGACTGGTCAACCACTCGATGACCCGCCGGAATCTTTAGGAATCCTCCGCATTAACGAAGGGCCGTTTCCCGGCCAGGCACACACGCGCCCCGAATTCGGGTGAGCGCGGTGCCCCTAGGGGCTATATAGTAGCCCCACTGTCAAACTCCTATGGCTAAGTGAAAGTGATAAAGCATTATAGTCTGGTTGCCTCGTTCACTGCGCTACCACCTCCTTAATAGGACTAAGACGTTGGATCAAGTGTGAAAATGCGCCTTTTGCGAACACCCCCGCATTATATGCGTGGGGGCTGAAGCCAAAGACTGCCATCTTTCAGGTTATATACACATATACGTTAACGGCCGCAGAGGAGGTATTCTAAATTCTTGAAGGCACAAGTATAAAAAGCTTTTATATTAAATCGAAACATTGTTTTACAATAATACATGTTATTCGAACATAACATCCTTCGAGCACTGCGTCTCAATTAAATGAGCACCCTGCAGAACTTCCTGAAAATAGTCCTCGGCAGGTACTCGGCTTTCGTCCGAATCTTGGGACGCAACAGCAGTGGCCTTCATCTCCGCCCAGTATGTCTTTACACGGGCAAGAGCCATTTGCGCACCCTCTATGCATGCCGACATCTTCATTGCATTAATATGCGGCACCGCACCAAGGAACTGCTACACCAAGATAAAATAACTCTTCGGCTCGGGCCTTTTCAGCCACAGATGACTCACGACATGCTTCATGGCGAGTCCGGATAACCTATTCAGCTCCGCCCACGCGGCCAAACGATCGGATACGGAAAGTGGGCGCTCTGGATTGTGGAACTGCGACCAAAAAAGCTTTTCCGCTTCGTGGTCATGTTGATCGCGGAAGTGTTCGGCCGCGTCTGCGGCACTTGCAGCCAAATCCAGATAAGTGTTCGCTGCAGTCCACTTCCGGTCCAATGGAGCATATTTAGGATCCCCGAACTTCATCCGCAGCATATAGGGCTTTCCAGCTATGATATCTCCGGCCTGACGTAGCTCCTCCTGAAGGAAATATGCCCTAGAGGCAATAATAAAGTTATTATTTATTTCCTCATATCATGATAAATGTTTATTATTCATGCTAGAATTGTATTAACCGGAAACATGATACATGTGTGAATACATAGACAAACATATAGTCACTAGTATGCCTCTACTTGACTAGCTCATTAATCAAAGATGGTTATGTTTCCTAACCATAGACATGTGTTGTCATTTGATTAATGGGATCACATCATTAGGAGAATGATGTGATTGACATGACCCATTCCGTTAGCCTAGCACTTGATTGTTTAGTATATTGCTATTGCTTTCTTCATGACTTATACATGTTCCTGTAACAATGAGAATTATGCAACCCCCGTTTACCGGAGGAACACTTTGGGTACTACCAAACGTCACAACGTAACTGGGTGATTATAAAGGAGTACTACAGGTGTCTCCGAAGGTACATGTTGAGTTGGCGTATTTCGAGATTAGGTTTTGTCACTTCGATTGTCGGAGAGGTATCTCTGGGCCCTCTCGGTAATGCACATCATTATAAGCCTTGCAAGCAATGTGACCAAATGAGTTGGTTACGGGATGATGCATTACGGAACGAGTAAAGAGACTTGCCGGTAACGAGATTGAACTAGGTATTGGATATCGACGATCAAATCTCGGGCAAGTAACATACCGATGACAAAGGGAACAACGTATGTCGTTATGCGGTTTGACCGATAAAGATCTTCGTAGAATATGTAGGAACCAATATGGGCATCCAGGTTCCGCTATTGGTTATTGACCGAGAATAGTTCTAGGTCATGTCTACATAGTTCTCGAACCCGTAGGGTCCGCACGCTTAACGTTACAATGACAGTTTTATTATGAGTTTATAAGTTTTGATGTACCGAAGTTTGTTCGGAGTCCCGGATATGATCACGGACGTAACGAGGAGTCTCGAAATGGTCGAGACATAAAGATCGATATATTGGAAGCCTATATTTGGACATCGGAATCGTTCCGGGTGAAATCGGCATTTTACCGGAGTACCGGGAGGTTACCGGAACCCCCCGGGGGGTTATTGGGCCTACATGGGCCTCGAGGGAGAAGAGGGAAGGAGACAGGAGGGGGCCGCGCGCCCCTCCCCTTCCTAGTCCGAATAGGACAAGGGAAGGGGGGCGACGCCCCCCCTTTCCTTCCTCTCTTCCTCCTCTTTCCCCCTTCTCCTATTCCAACTAGGAAAGAAGGGAGTCCTACTCCCGGTGGGAGTAGGACTCCCCCCTTGGCGCGCCCTCCTTGGCCGGCCGCCTCCTCCCCCTAGCTCCTTTATATACGAGGGCGGGGGGCACCCCATAGACACACAAGTTGATCTACGGATCGTTCCTTAGCCGTGTGCGGTGCCCCCCTCCACCATATTCCACCTCGGTCATATCGTCGCGGAGTTTAGGCGAAGCCCTACGCGAGTAGAACATCATCATCGTCACCACGCCGTCGTGTTGATGGAACTCATCCCCGAAGCTTTGCTGGATCGGAGCCCGGGGATCGTCATCGAGCTGAACGTGTGCTGAACTCGGAGGTGCCGTATGTTCGGTGCTTGGATCGGTCGGATCATGAAGACGTGCGACTACATCAACCGCGTTGTGTTAACGCTTCCGTTTGCGGTCTACGAGGGTACATGGACATCACTCTCCCCTCTCGTTGCTATAGCATCACCATGATCTTGTGTGTGTGTAGGAATTTTTTTAAAATTACTACGTTCCCCAACAGTGGTATCAGAGCCTAGGTTTTATGCGTTGATGTTATATGCACGAGTAGAACACAAGTGAGTTGTGGGCGATACAAGTCATACTGCTTACCAGCATGTCATACTTTGGTTCGGCGGTATTGTGAGATGAAGCGGTCCGGACCGACATTACGCGTACGCTTACGCGAGACTGGTTTCACCGTTACGAGCACTTGTGCTTAAAGGTGGCTGGCGGGTGTCTGTCTCTCTCACTTTAGCTGAATCGAGTGTGGCTACGCCCGGTCCTTGCGAAGGTTAAAACAGCACTAACTTGACGAACTATCGTTGTGGTTTTGATGCGTAGGTAAGAACGGTTCTTGCTAAGCCCATAGCAGCCACGTAAAATTTGCAACAACAAAGTAGAGGACGTCTAACTTGTTTTTGCAGGGCATGTTGTGATGTGATATGGTCAAGACGTGATGCTATATTTTATTGTATGAGATGATCATGTTTTGTAACCGAAGTTATCGGCAACTGGCAGGAGCCATATAGTTGTCGCTTTATTGTATGAAATGCAAACGCCCAGTAATTGCTTTACTTTATCACTAAGCGGTAGCGATAGTCGTAGAAGCAATAGATGGCGTAACGACAACGATGCTACGATGGAGATCAAGGTGTCGCGCCGGTGACAATGGTGATCACGACGGTGCTTCGAAGATGGAGATCACAAGCACAAGATGATGATGGCCATATCATATCACTTATATTGATTGCATGTGATGTTTATCCTTTATGCATCTTATCTTGCTTTGATTGACGGTAGCATTTTAAGATGATCTCTCACTAAATTATCAAGAAGTCTTCTCCCTGAGTATGCACCGTTGCGAAAGTTCTTCGTGCTGAGACACCACGTGATGATCGGGTGTGATAGGCTCTACGTTCAAATACAACGGGTGCAAAACAGTTGCACACGCGGAATACTCAGGTTAAACTTGACGAGCCTAGCATATACAGATATGGCCTCGGAACACGGAGACCGAAAGGTTGAGCGTGAATCATATAGTAGATATGATCAACATAGTGATGTTCACCATTGAAACTACTCCATATCACGTGATGATCGGACATGGTTTAGTTGATTTGGATCACGTGATCACTTAGATGACTAGAGAGATGTCTGTCTAAGTGGGAGTTCATAAGTAATATGATTAATTGAACTTAAATTTGTCATGAACTTAGTACCTAATAGTATCTTGCTTGTCTATGTTTGTTGTAGATAGATGGCTCGTGCTGTTGTTCCATTGAATTTTAATGCGTTCCTTGAGAAAGCAAAGTTGAAAGATGATGGTAGCAATTACATGGACTAGGTCCGTAACCTGAGGATTATCCTCATTGCTGCACAGAAAAGTTGCGTCCTGGAAGCACCGCTGGGTGCCAGGCCTACTGCTGATGCAACTGACGACGTTAAGAACGTCTGGCAGAGCAAAGCTGATGACTACTCGATAGTTCAGTGTGCCATGCTTTGCGGCTTAGAACCGGGTCTTCAACGACGTTTTGAACGTCATGGAGCATATGAGATGTTCCAGGAGTTGAAGTTAATATTTCAAGCAAATGCCCGGATTGAGAGATATGAAGTCTCCAATAAGTTCTATAGCTGCAAGATGGAGGAGAATAGTTTTGTCAGTGAACATATACTCAAAATGTCTGGGTATAATAATCACTTGATTCAACTGGGAGTTAATCTTCCTGATGATAGTGTCATTGACAGAATTCTTCAATCACTGCCACCAAGCTACAAGAGCTTCGTGATGAACTATAATATGCAAGGGATGAACAAGACTATTCCCGAGCTCTTCACAATGCTAAAAGCCGCGGAGGTAGAAATCAAGAAGGAGCATCAAGTGTTGATGGTTAACAAGACCACCAGTTTCAAGGAAAAGGGCAAAGGGAAGAAGAAGGGGAACTTCAAGAAAAACAGCAAACAAGTTGCTGCTCAAGAGAAGAAACCCAAGTCTGGACCAAAGCCTGAAACTGAGTGCTTCTACTGCAAGCAGACTGGACACTGGAAGCGGAACTGCCCCAAGTATTTGGCGGATAAGAAGGATGGCAAAGTAAACAAAGGTATATGTGATATACATGTTATTGATGTGTACCTTACTAATGCTCGCAGTAGTACCTGGGTATTTGATACTGGTTCTGTTGCTAATATTTGCAACTCGAAACAGGGACTATGAATTAAGCGAAGATTGGCTAAGGACGAGGTGACGATGCGCGTGGGAAATGGTTCCAAAGTCGATGTGATCGCGGTCGGCACGCTACCTCTACATCTACCATCGGGATTAGTTTTAGACCTGAATAATTGTTATTTGGTGCCAGCGTTAAGCATGAACATTATTTCTGGATCTTGTTTGATGCGAGACGGTTATTCATTTAAATCAGAGAATAATGGTTGTTCTATTTATATGAGTAATATCTTTTATGGTCATGCACCCTTGAAGAGTGGTCTACTTTTATTGAATCTCAATAGTAGTGATACACATATTCATAGTGTTGAAACCAAAAGATGCAGAGTTGATAACGATAGTGCAACTTATTTGTGGCACTGCCGTTTAGGTCATATCGGTGTAAAGCGCATGAAGAAACTCCATACTGATGGGCTTTTGGAATCACTTGATTATGAATCACTTGGTACTTGCGAACCGTGCCTCATGGGCAAGATGACTAAAACGCCGTTCTCCGAAACTATGGAGCGAGCAACTGATTTGTTGGAAATCATACATACTGATGTTTGTGGTCCAATGAATGTTGAGGCTCGCGGCGGGTATCGTTATTTTCTCACCTTCACAGATGATTTGAGCAGATATGGGTATATCTACTTGATGAAACACAAGTCTGAAACATTTGAAAAGTTCAAAGAATTTCAGAGTGAAGTGGAAAATCATCGTAACAAGAAAATAAAATTTCTACGATCTGATCGTGGAGGAGAATATTTGAGTTACGAGTTTGGTCTACACTTAAAACAATGCGGAATAGTTTCGCAACTCACGCCACCCGGAACACCACAACAAAATGGTGTGTCCGAACATCGTAATCATACTTTACTAGATATGGTGCGATCTATGATGTCTCTTACTGATTTACCGCTATCATTTTGGGGTTATGCTTTAGAGATGGCCGCATTCACGTTAAATAGGGCACCATCAAAATCCGTTGAGACGACGCCTTATGAACTGTGGTTTGGCAAGAAACCAAAGTTGTCGTTTCTTAAAGTTTGGGGTTGCGATGCTTATGTGAAGAAACTTCAACCAGATAAGCTCGAACCCAAATCGGAGAAATGTGTCTTCATAGGATACCCAAAAGAGACTATTGGGTACACCTTCTATCACAGATCTGAGGGCAAGATTTTCGTTGCTAAAATCGGATCCTTTCTAGAGAAGGAGTTTCTCTCGAAAGAAGTGAGTGGGAGGAAAGTAGAACTTGATGAGATAACTGTATCTACTCCCTTATTGGAAAGTAGCTCATCACAAGAACCGGTTCCTGTGGCAACTACACCAATTAGTGAGGAAGCTAATGATATTGATCATGAAACTTCAGATCAAGTTTCTACTGAACCTCGTAGGTCTACCAGAGTAAGATCCGCACCAGAGTGGTACGGTAATCCAATTCTGGAAGTCATGTTGCTTGACCATGATGAACCTACAAACTATGAGGAAGCGATGATGAGCCTAGATTCCGCAAAATGGCTAGAGGCCATGAAATCTGAGATGGGATCCATGTATGAAAACAAAGTATGGACTTTGGTTGACTTGCCCGATGATCGGCAAGCAATTGAGAATAAATGGATCTTTAAGAAGAAGACTGACGCTGATGGTAATGTAACTGTCTATAAAGCTCGACTTGTTGCGAAAGGTTTTCGACAAGTTCAAGGAGTTGACTACGATGAGACTTTCTCACCCGTAGCGATGCTTAAGTCTGTCTGAATCATGTTAGCTATTGCTGCATTTCATGATTATGAAATTTGGCAAATGGATGTCAAAACTGCATTCTTGAATGGATTTCTGGAAGAAGAATTGTATATGATGCAGCCAGAAGGGTTTGTTGATCCAAAAGGTGATAACAAAGTGTGCAAGCTCCAGCGTTCCATTTATGGACTGTTGCAAGCATCTCGGAGTTGGAATAAACGCTTTGATAGTGTGATCAAAGCATATGGTTTTATACAGACTTTTGGAGAAGCCTGTATTTACAAGAAAGTGAGTGGGAGCTCTGTAGCATTTCTGATATTATATGTAGATGACATATTATTAATTGGAAATGATATAGAATTTCTGGATAGCATAAAGGGATACTTGAATAAAAGTTTTTCAATGAAAGACCTCGGTGAAGCTGCTTACATATTGGGCATCAAGATCTATAGAGATAGATCAAGACGCTTAATAGGACTTCCACAAAGCACATACCTTGATAAAATTTTGAAAAAGTTCAAAATGGATCAGGCAAAGAAAGGGTTCTTGCCCGTACTACAAGGTGTGAAGTTGAGTCAAACTCAATGCCCGACCACAACAGAAGATAGAGAGAAAATGAAAGATGTTCCCTATGCTTCAGCCATAGGCTCTATCATGTATGCAATGTTGTGTACCAGACCTGACGTATGCTTAGCAATAAGCTTGGCAGGAAGGTACCAAAGTAATCCAGGAGTGGATCACTGGACAGCGGTCAAGAACATCCTGAAATACCTGAAAAGGACTAAGGATATGTTTCTCGTATATGGAGGTGACAAAGAGCTAGTCGTAAATGGTTACGTCGATGCAAGCTTTGACACTAATCCGGACGATTCTAAATCGCAAACCGGATACGTGTTTTTATTGAACGGTGGAGTTGTAAGTTGGTGCAGTTCTAAACAAAGCGTCGTGGCGGGATCTACATGTGAAGCGGAGTACATAGCTGCTTCGGAAGCAGCAAATGAAGGAGTCTAGATGAAGGAGTTCATTTCCGATCTAGGTGTCATACCTAGTGCATCGGGACCAATGAAAATCTTCTGTGACAATACTGGTGCAATTGCCTTGGCAAAGGAATCCAGATTTCACAAGAGGACCAAGCACATCAAGAGACGCTTCAATTCCATTCGGGACCAAGTCCAAGTGGGAGACATAGAGATTTGCAAGATACATACGGATCTGAATGTTGCAGACCCGTTGACTAAGCCACTCTCACGAGCAAAACATGATCAGCACCAAGACTCCATGGGTTTTAGAATCATTACTATATAATCTAGATTATTGACTCTAGTGCAAGTGGGAGACTGAAGGAAATATGCCCTAGAGGCAATAATAAAGTTATTATTTATTTCCTCATATCATGATAAATGTTTATTATTCATGCTAGAATTGTATTAACCGGAAACATGATACATGTGTGAATACATAGACAAACATATAGTCACTAGTATGCCTCTACTTGACTAGCTCATTAATCAAAGATGGTTATGTTTCCTAACCATAGACATGTGTTGTCATTTGATTAATGGGATCACATCATTAGGAGAATGATGTGATTGACATGACCCATTCCGTTAGCCTAGCACTTGATCTTTTAGTATATTGCTATTGCTTTCTTCATGACTTATACATGTTCCTGTAACTATGAGAATTATGCAACTCCCATTTACCGGAGGAACACTTTGGGTACTACCAAACGTCACAACGTAACTGGGTGATTATAAAGGAGTACTACAGGTGTCACCGAAGGTACATGTTGAGTTGGCGTATTTCGAGATTAGGTTTTGTCACTCCGATTGTCGGAGAGGTATCTCTGGGCCCTCTCAGTAATGCACATCATTATAAGCCTTGCAAGCAATGTGACCAAATGAGTTGGTTACAGGATGATGCATTACAGAACGAGTAAAGAGACTTGCCGGTAACGAGATTGAACTAGGTATTGGATACCAACGATCAAATCTCGGGCAAGTAACATACCGATGATAAAGGGAACAATGTATGTTGTTATGCGGTTTGACCGATAAAGATCTTCGTAGAATATGTAGGAACCAATATGGGCATCCAGGTTCCGCTATTGGTTATTGACCGAGAATAGTTCTAGGTCATGTCTACATAGTTCTCGAACCCGTAGGGTCCGCACGCTTAACGTTACGATGACAGTTTTATTATGAGTTTATAAGTTTTGATGTACCGAAGTTTGTTCGGAGTCCCGGATATGATCACGGACGTAATGAGGAGTCTCGAAATGGTCAAGACATAAAGATCGATATATTGGAAGCCTATATTTGGACATCGGAATCGTTTCGGGTGAAATCGGCATTTTACCGGAATACCGGGAGGTTACCGGAACCCCCCGGGGGGTTATTGGGCCTACATGGGCCTCGAGGGAGAAGAGGGAAGGATACAGGAGGGGGCCGCGCGCCCCTCCTCTTCCTAGTCCGAATAGGACAAGGGAAGGGGGGCGGCGCCCCCCCCCCTTTCCTTCCTCTCTTCCTCCTCTTTCCCCCCTTCTCCTATTCCAACTAGGAAAGAAGGGAGTCCTACTCCCGGCGGGAGTAGGACTCCCCCCTTGGCGCGCCCTCCTTGGCCGGCCGCCTCCTCCCCCCTGGCTCCTTTATATACGGGGGTGGGGGGCACCCCATAGACACACAAGTTGATCTACGGATCGTTCCTTAGCCGTGTGCGGTGCCCCCTCCACCATATTCCACCTTGGTCATATCGTCGCGGAGTTTAGGCGAAGCCCTGCGCCGGTAGAACATCATCATCGTCACCAAGCCGTCATGCTGACGGAACTCATCCCCGAAGCTTTGCTGGATCGGAGCCCGGGGATCGTCATCGAGCTGAACGTGTGCTGAACTCGGAGGTGCCGTACGTTCGGTGCTTGGATCGGTCGGATCGTGAAGACGTACGACTACATCAACCGCGTTGTGTTAACGCTTCCGTTTGCGGTCTACAAGGGTACGTGGACATCACTCTCCCCTCTCGTTGCTATACCATCACCATGATCTTGCGTGTGCGTAGGAAATTTTTTGAAATTACTACGTTCCCCAACACCTCCTTCATAGCTCTCATCGCAGAGCGAGTATCCTTGGCCTCGGCAGTGACCTTCTCTAGGTCCTTCTGTGCCGCCCTATCTTCTTTTTCAAGAAGCTTGCAGCGGTCGGCAGCATTCTTCAATTTTACAGCCATCTCGGCCATTTCCTTCTTGCTCTGGCAGTGAGCAGCCTGTTCGGCTTTTAGCTCTTCAGCCGCCTTTAAGGCAGCCGCATCGCTTTTCCTGGCCTGCTCCTTGGCTCGGGCAAGTTCCGCCCGAAGGTTCTCCATGGCAGCGGCACCATCTGTAGTAAGCACACATGTTATAAGGTACGGGCATCAAGCTCCTCTTACTAGATGTCTTCGAAGACATTACATACCTTGTGCCTCGTCCAGCCGCTTGTTGACAAGCACGATGTCGGCATCTGCCACGTCAAGTTACCGCTTTAGCTCGGCAAATTCATCAGTCCGGCTAGCCACCGAACACTTCGCCACCTACATAGGAAAGGTGACATATTATACCTGGGATTATGATCCTCCGCGCGCCGTCATTTTTGACAACGCACAGAGTCTCAGGGGCTACTATTTATACAGGGCGCATCTCATATATGCGGATCTGTCAAAAGGTACATCATTTCGCGTACCTCAAAACCTGTCAGTAAACTCTTGGCGGCCTCGTACAACCCGCTCTCCGCGGAAGAAATCCTTCCAATCACCATATCCATCAACGCACGATGTTCTTTTGAGATAGACGCTCGCCCGAGCAGATCCTTCAGCTCCTCCGACCGTGCACCGGATGGTGCCGGACTCGTCTGATGGCCCTTTTCGAAGGCCGGATTCGGAGAAACCCTCCATGACGACACCTCGGGGTCGCCCGCCTCGCAAGACGGTATAGCTGGGGGAGGCGTTCCGCTCTCCATCATCTCCAGACGAAGATCCCATGAAGATGAGCTCTGCTGAGAAGGGCTGAGATCCGAACTACAAGGTAAAATTTTAGTTATCTTCCTCAGAAATAAAACAGGGATGTCTCTCATTTTAAAACCCCTCTCTTTACTTACGGCTCGGTGGAGAGCTGATCCCCTTGGGGGCGCAATGCGACCGGGGCACCCACCAGCGCCGGACCCTCTGACGAAGATTTCTTCCCCCGCTTTGAGACCGTGGTCTCCGGGTCTTCAGAGGCGGTCCTCTTCTTCCCCTGGTTAGAGGAATTCTCAATTCCTCCTTTCCTGACAGCCTCCTTCGGGGAGGCGGTAGCTTCCTTGTTCCCCTCTTCGCCTTCTTCCAAAGGCACAGCCTCTAGCATCCAGGTTAACACGGGATCCGACGTAGTCTCAGGGAGGGGGGTGGACACCTGATTAGCTTTGCTTTCGGTATCCACTCATGTTTAAGGGACAACTCTTTTAAGGGCAATTTTATAATAAGTATACGGATAGCGTGTCCGGGTACACGACTACTTACTTGAGTATCCGAGCGATTGCAGCTCAGACCTGCGTCCTCGGACGAGTCCAGACACATTGCTTGTAATCCGAAGAACAATTTGTACATCTCCTTGGGCGTCATGCCCACAAAGTGCTGGAGGGCTCGCGGTCCTTCCGGATTAAACTCCCACACGCGGAGGGGGCGACGTTTGCAGGGCAGGATGCGGCGAATCAACATAACCTGCGTCACTACGGCCAGATTGATATCTCTTTCTAGGAGATCTCGAACGCGGCCCTACAACAAGGGCACGTCCTTGGACGGCCCCCAGTTAAGCCCTTTATTGACCCATGACACTAGTTGTGGTGGGGGACCCGAGCGAAAAGCCGGTGGCGCCACCCATGTGGTGCCCCTGGGAGCTGTGATATAAAACCACTCTCGTTGCCATAAGCCGGACTCCTCTTGAAAAGAGCCCTCGGGCCATGGGGCGTCGGCAATCTTGCTTATAACAGCACCTCCGCACTCTACGTGCTGCCCCTCGATCATCTTCGGCTCTACCTTGAAGGTCTTAAGCCACAATCCAAAGTGAGGAGTAATATGGAGGAAGGCCTCACACACGACAATGAACGATGAGATTTGGAGGATGGACTCCGGAGCTAAGTCGTGAAATTCCAGCCCGTAATAAAACATGAGCCCCCGAAGGAAGTGAGACGTGAACACCATGCTCTCACCGGGCTTGGGAGTGGGAATAACCTGCCCTTGAGCAGGCAGCCTATGCGAGATTTCGCCGGTTAGATACCTGGCATCTCTCAGCTTTCGCACGTCTTCTTCCGTAACGGAGGAAGGCATCCACCGGCCTTGGAGGTCGGAGCCGGACATCGTCGAAGGTCCGAAGCGCCTGAATCTGGAGCCTTGGGTGTTGGAGCTCAAGGTGAGAGGCGGATTTGCTTGAGATTGAAAGAAGGGAGTCAAGCCTTGGTCTCTTTATAAAGAGGTTGAATACCAAGAGCCCCCCCGTGACCGTTTGGGACTCGCCTTCGATTGGGGAGACATACCAACAGGCACGATTGGGTTACCCACACCCGTATTGGTGAGAACCCCGGAATAAGGGGACACGATCTCTGCTTTGACAAGATGTGCCAAGGAAACCGCCTCGCTAAACGCTGAGGTGGGACAGTAAAATGATTCGAATAAAGGCTTGGCTGTGGCATGATGTCACGCTGTGGAATACGTCAGCAGATTAGATTTGTATAAATATTATTCTCTCTACGGTGGTGTGTGGAACTTATTTTGCAGAGCCGGACACTATCCTTGTGTTCAAAATCTTTTATGAAGTGTTCGGAGGAGGAACCCGCCTTGCAATGCCGAAGATAATCTACGTGTCGGACTCGTCGTCATTGAAGCCTGGTTCAGGGGCTACTGAGGGAGTCCCGGATTAGGGGGTGTCCCGGTAGCCGGACTATGAACTTTGGTCGGACTCCTAGACTATGAAGATACAAGATTGAAGACTTCGTCACGTGTCCGGATGGGACTTTCCTTGGCGTGGAAGACAAGCTTGGCGATATGGATATGTAGATCTCCTCCCATTGTACCCGACTCTGTGTAACCCTGGCCCTCTCCGGTGTCTATATAAACCAGAGGGTTTTAGTCCGTAGGACGAACAACAATCATACCATAGGCTAGCTTCTAGGGTTTAGCCTCTCTGATCTCGTGGTAGATCTACTCTTGTACTACCCATATCATCAATATTAATCAACCAGGAGTAGGGTTTTACCTCCATCGAGAGGGCCCGAACCTGGGTAAAAACATCGTGTCCCTTGTCTCCTGTTACCATCCGCCTAGACGCACAGTTCGAGACCCCCTACCCGAGATCCGCCGGTTTTGACACCGACACAATCCTTTTATCCTTAATATTTTGAGGGATCCACTTTCATCATCCATGCCATGCCATTCATTGAGCTTTCCTGAAATATTTGTCTTGGAATAGTATTAGCTCAATGAGCTATATGTTGTTATGAATTACGAAAACCACCTAGGGATAGTTGCACTTTCAACGGCAGCGAAGACCAACAGTACGAGGTCATTGGTGACGAGAAGACGATCCGGAGACCAGGAGGGGTGGCAGAGCTAGGCCGGTGCGATTGGTAGTTTGAAGAAATTTCCAAAGTCCAACCTGCGGAGTATATATACCCAGTCACTGTCGGTGTGACCGAGTGGATTGACTCAGTGGCACCGAGATGCAAAACTGTGAGCAGTTACTGGAACTCGATGTGGCCGAACTGTTCTAATCGGTTGCACCAAGGTGAAAACCTAGATCAACCTAATGATTTTGGTGATACCGAATATGGTGGATCCGTCTGACCGAGATGCATTAAGAGGTTTTGGAAGTTTAAGTTCTTGACGAATCGGTGGCTCCGAGTGATCCTCGCTCGGAGGGTCCGAATTCAACTTGTTCAAACTTTGTGATGAGCAAGAATAGAGTTTGAGACAAGAAAAGCATAGATAGATAGAGGGAGTACTTGGGCATTCTTGTCCATCCATTTGGCAAAAAGAAAAGGCCAAACAATCAAAGCAACAAATGAATATCCTCGAATGAAGAAAATTATGCAACCAACATGCTCACAGAATAAGATAGCAAATGAAATATGTGGCAAAGCATGCACAAACACTCTAGCATCTATCAAGCAATTGGCGATGACTAGGTCATCTATATGTGAGTATATTGAGTTAGGAGTCAAATGAGAACATTTGATCATGGGTCATACTCAACATTTAAGCAAAAGCGGGGTTACCAGTTTTTCATAAAGCATTGTTGTGCTCACACCATTATAGTTGCCTTAGCTCAATTCTTAGAGTAAAGCTCCCCCTAGATGTGATATACCCTTTTAAAGGGATGAACTAACCTTGGGTTTTGTTGATGATGACTTCATGTAGATGTTGAAGATGTGGATGCTCAATGTTGGTGTATATCATTTGGAGCAATCCATTGGAGTGAGTTGCACTTTCAATACCTACATGGGTTAGTCCCACAATGAACAAACAAGGATATCCATAGACATAGAGTGAAGTACACATATGATGATGTCCATGAAAGCATTTTGTTACCTTGTCCCTTGACTTATTAACAAGAGGGTTTGTGACTCCTTGAACTAGTGCAAGATGCGAAAGTTGATTGCACTTGCCCATCCCAATATGAATATGAGTGAAGTATGTTGGCGGAGTCACCCTCAAGAACTCTCTAGTTATTCTTCTTTGGGATCCACATCAACTTTATGGGAATCCTTGGAGTTGTAGTAGTACTTGATGAAGCAGTACTTGATGTAGTCTTGGGAACCCACTTGACCAAGGCCTTTGGAGCTTCTTAAAATGCATCAATCTCCTCTTGATGCTTGCCCTTGCCTTTTAGCTTGCAGTCTTGTGGTGGAAGATCATCTTGAGCTTGTGTTCCCTTGAAGGAAGTAGGGTCATACTTCTCTTGTTGAGGAACAAACTTCGTCTTGGGGTATTGATCTTCTTCCCAATCAACTCCATTGGCATTGAATTTTTGTTCAAAACCAACACCTTGATTCTTCCGGTGCCTTCCTTGCTTGCCTACAATTTCCTCAAATTGTTTACTTTCGGCAAGGCTCTTGTGAACACCTTTCTCTATACATCCCTTCAATAAGCTATTTTCTTGCTCAAGTGTAACTTGGCTAAGAGAACCATTGGTGGAATCAAGAGAACTACTAGAAGCAACAACATTGGATTTAGTATGATTATTGTTACTACTAGAAGAAGAATCTTTCTTACTCTTGTTGCTAGATTTTACTTGTGGCATGTAAGTAGACAAGAGTAAACGCTTGGCAATGTAAGAAGAACTTTTCTTCCGAAGATCGTCATTGATTGCTTTTAAGAACTCATGCTCTTGCTCTAAATTGAGATTTCCAAAGCGTAGCTTCTCATGAGTTTTTAAAAGTTCTCAATGATCCTCTAAAGTAGTTTCATGAGCTAACTTCCGAGTGTTTAGTTCTTTCGTTAGACGCTCAATCTCCTTCTTATCATTGTCGTTCGTTTCATCTTGATTAGCATGATTAATAGCAATTTCATCATAGTTTTCTTCACTAGCATTGTCAACAAGCAAATCATCATCACCTAGAAAATCATCTTCATCACTATTGAGATCAATATACTCAGGGTGAGATGCCTTAGGTCCTTTAGCCATGAAGCATCTTCCAATTCCTTCATTTGGTGACTCAAATATGTCATAGGAGTTGGTTGACACAAGTGCAAGACCGGCAACACCTTCATCTCGAGTATATTCGGTGTCGGAGTGATAACTTCTCTCAGAGTGGTCGTCGGAGTCGGAACCGGATACCCATTCAACAACATGAGCTTGATGTCTTCATTTTGTGCAGCTCCTTGATGGCTTGTCCTTCCTTTCCAAATCCTTACTTCTACGAGAGGATCTTCGTTCATAACGATCATCTCTACTCCTTCTCTATCTTGGAGGTGATTCTTCTCTTCTACTTCTCCTTTTAGATGAGTCTTCTTTTCTTTTGTAGGGAGCCATACAGTCATTGGAGTATTGTCCGCGTCTTCCACAATTGTAGCAATTTCGATCACGACTATAAGATATTTTGTCATGGTAGGACCTTGACTTGGAGCTTCTCTCTTTGCTTCTACTCTTGTAGAATTTGTTGAGGTTCTTCACCATTAAGCTCAATTCTTCATTGAATACTTGTTTTTCACTTGATGTGGGAGGAGCATCACATGAAGCTTTATAAGCACCACTAGACTTGTTGTGAAGCTCTTCTTTATCCTTGAGTGACATCTCATGAGCAACAATTCTTCCAATGACTTCGTTGGCTTGAGATCTTTGTAATTGATCATCATTTGGATCAAAGTGCACATCGTATCATATTTTCCATCCAAAGATCTTAGGATCTTCTTGATGATGAATCTGTCGGTCATCTCTTTGCTTCCTAACCCCACAATCTCATTTGTGATGAGAGCAAGCCTAGAGTACATTTCAGTGACACCTTCACCATCCTTTATTTTGAACTTGTCAAGTTGACTTCGAAGCACATCCAATTTGGATTCCTTGATGGACTTGGTACCGTCGTGCATATCAATCAAAGTATCCCAAATTCCTTTGCATTCTCAAGATGACTTATTTTGTTGAATTCTTCGAGGCACAATCCATTGAAGAGGATATCGCAAGCTTGTGCATTGTATTGCAGCGTCATCAATTCTTTCACAGTTGCTTCACGGTTTGGTTCTCTTCCATCGAAGAATTCACCTTGCAAACCAATACACACAATAGCCCAAACGACGGGGTTATGTCCAAGAATATGCATTTTCATCTTATACTTCCAACTAAGAAAATTAGTACCATCAAAGTAAGGACCTCTATGGTGGTAATTTCCCTTGCTAGACGCCATACTCTCATGGGTTGTGAAACCAAGGCTATGATCACCAAAAGCTATGGAAATCAAGGCAAATGGAGACCAAAACTCTGATACCACTTGTAGGATTGAAAGTTTGTCTAGAGGGGGGTGATTAGACTACTTGACCAAATAAAAATCTAGCCTTTTCCCAATTTTAGTTCTTGGCAGATTTTAGCAACTTAGCACAAGTCAAGAAATCAACCTACACATGCAATTCTAAGAGTATAGCTGCGGAATGTAAAACAATTGCATATGAAGATAAAGGGAGGAGTTTGAGGAGGCAAACGCAATGTTGACACGGAGATTTTTTATTCGTGGTTCCGATAGGTGGTGCTATCGTACACCCACATTGATGGAGACTTCAACCCACGAAGGGTAACGGTTGCGCGATTTTAGCAACTTAGCACAAGTCAAGCAATCAACCTACACATGCAATTCTAAGAGTGTGGTAGCGGAAAGTAAAATATTGCATATGAAGGTAAAAGGGAAGGGTTTGGAGAGGGCGAACGCAATATAGATACAGAGATTTTTGGCGTGGTTCCGATAGGTGGTGCTATCGTACATCCACGTTGATGGAGACTTCAGCCCACGAAGGATAATGGTTGCGCGAGTCCATGGAGGGCTCCACCCACAAAGGGTCCACGAAGAAGCAACCTTGTCTATCCCACCATGGCCATCGCCCATGAAGGACTTGCCTCACTTGGGTAGATCTTCACGAAGTAGGCGATCTCCTTGCCCATACAAACTCCTTGGTTCAACTCCACAATCTTGACGGAGGCTCCCAAGTCAGGCTGCAAGCGGGACGCTAAGCGGCCGTCCGCGTCCACCTCACAACCGCCGCATATGTTAAGTGGGATACTCGCGGAAGTCCATGTATTACTAAGTGGGATAGCCCGGCAAGTTTTTGGATCGAGGACGAACATACACAAGCGCTTGTGACGCGGAGCAGAGTTTGTACGTGGGTGCAATCAAAACTCCATTGGGCTGGTGTTGTGGTGCAGCTAGCCACGACTCTGCATTAACACTGCAGCTAGCTACGTCATCGAGTAAATTATGTTGAAGCTAACTATGCAGCTAGCTATCCCTCTTTGTGCCAGCGGCAGGCAATAAGTCTTTTGTTGTTCCTTCATTCTTCCACGGACTGAACTGGTTCAGCCGTTCAGGACCAGCTCATACGAGAGCGCAACCAGATGAACGCCCGTATGCCTAGTAGGCCATGATGGCGTCGACGACAAGCGGAGGTGCAGGCTAAGTGTGTCCAGCTGCGACACCCCCGCCGTCCAGTTCCACCATGGACACCGCTGTCTATAAGCTCCATAGTGTGTCGTATGCGGGTTGGCTGCGTTCGTTTAGTTCCTCCCTCTTGCGCCCTGTCGGCTGAGTAGTAGCAGTGGCAACTAATCGCCCTGTCTGCAGCCATGCTGGAGCTGGACGGTGGCGCCGCCCTAATCCCCCACCGCATCATCACGGGGAAGTGGGTTTGAGGCAGGCGCCGCGGGACAACCCGCATATCCCACCTATATGGCCGGTTTATCCGTGGGTTTCCATGAACACTAATTATGTGGGCTTTTATGTGGGTATCGCGGACAGCCCGCGCCCACTTGCAGCCTGACTCCCAAGTGACACCTAACCAATTTAGGAGACACCACTCTCCAAAAGGTAATGGATGGTGTGTTGATGATGAACTCCTTGCTCTTGTGCTCCAAATGATAGTCTCCCAAACACTCAACTCTCTCTCACACAGATTTGGCTATGGTGGAAAGATGATTTGAGTGGAAAGCAACTTGGGGAAGGCTAGAGATCAAGATTCTAGTGGTTGGATTGGAATGTCTTGGTATCAACACATGAGTAGGTGGTTCTCTCTCAGAAAATGATTAGTGGAAGTGTAGGCACATTCTGATGGCTCTCTCACAAATGAAGAAGAGGGTGGAGGGGATATATAGCCTCCACACAAAATCTAACCATTACACACTTTTGACTCGACACAAAATCTAACCATTACACACTTTTGACTCAACTCGGTCAGACCGAATAGAGAAACTCGGTGAGACCGATTTAGATCAAAATGTGAATGTTAGGGTGTTGGAAATATGCCCTAGAGGCAATAATAAAAGCATTATTATTATATTTCCTTGTTCATGATAATTGTCTTTATTCATGCTATAATTGTGTTATTCGGAAATCGTAATACATGTGTGAATAACAGACATCAACATGTCCCTAGTGAGCCTCTAGTTGACTAGCTCGTTGATCAACAGATAGTCATGGTTTCCTGACTATGGACACTGGATGCCATTGATAACGAGATCACATCATTAGGAGAATGATGTGATGGACAAGACCCAATCCTAAACATAGCACAAGATCGTATAGTTCATTTGCTAGAGTTTTCTAATGTCAAGTATCTATTCCTTTGACCATGAGATCGTGTAACTCCCGGATACCGTAGGAGTGCTTTGGGTATGCCAAACGTCACAACGTAACTGGGTGACTATAAAGGTAGACTACGGGTATCTCCGAAAGTGTCTGTTGGGTGACATGGATCAAGACTGGGATTTGTCACTCCGTATGACGGAGAGGTATCACTGGGCCCACTCGGTAATGCATCATCATAATGAGCTCAGAGTGACCAAGTGTCTGGTCACGGGATCATGCATTACGGTACGAGTAAAGTGACTTGCCGGTAACGAGATTGAACGAGGTATTGGGATACCGACGATCGAATCTCGGGCAAGTAACATATCGATAGACAAAGGGAATAGCGTACGGGATTGATTAAATCCTCGACATCGTGGTTCATCTGATGAGATCATCGTGGAGCATGTGGGAGCCAACATGGGTATCCAGATCCCGCTGTTGGTTATTGACCGGAGAGTCGTCTCGGTCATGTCTGCTTGTCTCCCGAACCCGTAGGGTCTACACACTTAAGGTTCGGTGACGCTAGGGTTATGAAGATATGTATATGCAGAAACCCGAATGTTGTTCGGAGTCCCGGATGAGATCCCGGACATCACGAGGAGTTCCAGAATGGTCCGGAGGTAAAGAATTATATATAGGAAGTGCTATTTCGGGCATCGGGACAAGTTTCGGGGTTATCGGTATTGTACCGGGACCACCGGAAGGGTCCCGGGGGGCCACATGGGCTGTAGGGGGTGCGCCTTGGCCTAGATGGGCCAAGGGCACCAGCCCCTATAGGCCCATGCGCCTAGGGTTTCCCCCTAGGAGGAGTCCTAGTGGTGGAAGGCACCCCTAGGTGCCTTGGGGGGGAGGGAAACCTCCCCTTGGCCGCCGGCCATAGGAGATTGGATCTCCTAGGCTGCGCACCACCCCCCCTTGGCACCCCTATATATAGTGGGGGAGAGGAGGGACCTAACACACCAGCCCCTGGCGCCTCCATCTCCCCCCGTTACGTCTCTCCCTCGTAGTCTCGGCGAAGCCCTGCTGCTGTGACGCCCTGCATCCACCACCACGTCGTCGTGCTGCTGGATCTTCATCAACCTCTCCTCCCCCCTTGCTGGATCAAGAAGGAGGAGACGTCTCCCGTCCCGTACGTGTGTTGAACGCGGAGGTGCCGTCCGTTCGGCGCTGGTCATCGGTGATTTGGATCACGTCGAGTACGACTACATCATCACCGTTCTTTTGAACGCTTCCATGCGCGATCTACAAAGGTATGTAGATGCATCTAATCACTCGTTGCTAGATGAACTCCTAGATGATCTTGGTGAAGCGAGTAGGAAAATTTTTGTTTTCTGCAACGTTCCCCAACATAGGGATCTTGGTGGGACCGACGAGATCAACTCGGTGGGATCGATGTGCTAAGGCTAGGACAAAACCTCATCTCAGTGAGACCTATCGCATGAACTCGGTGAGTCTGATTTCAGCGATGAGCAAACAGAGACTTGACCAAGCAAACTCGGTGGGACCGATCGCTCATTTCGATGAGACTGAAATTTTACAAAAAAGAACCAGAGAGTTTGCAATGCAAACTTGGTGGGACCGATCGTTCATTTCCCTAAGACTGAAATGTTACGAAGGGAAACAGAGAGTTCGCAAAACCATCTCGGTGAGATCGAGAGCCGTATCGGTGTGACCGAATTGATTAGGGTTTGTGACAGTGGCTATGTCAAGTGAACTCGGTGGCGCCGGATAGATCAAATCTGTGGGGCCGAGTTTGACTTTAGGTTTTGGACATACGTGGAAATGAGAAAGTGGCTGAGGGTTTTGGAGCAATATCACTAAGCATTTTGAGCAAGCAAGCCATTAAGCAACACCTCATCCCCTTTTAATAGTATTGACTTTTCTTGTGGACTTAATGTGATCTTGGATCATTAAAATGAAAATGAAGAGTCCTAAGGCTTTGCCAATCTTTGTCCTTAGCATTTTGAGGGGTCCACATCTCTAGTCCATGCCATGCCAATCATTGGACTTTATGAAACACTTAACTTGAATGGCTATTAGTTCAATGAGCTATATGTTGTTATGAGTTATCAAAACCACCCAGGGATTAGTTACACTTTCACTTCATCCTATAAATTCTCAAATATTCCAAAAACCCTTGAGGTAACCCTAGATCAGAAGTTCCTATGCCGCAAGCCTCTGTAGCCACGAAAAACCAATCTAGACCCCGTTCCAGCACTCCACCGGAGGGGGAGATCATCACCGGTGGCCATCTTCATCATCTCGGCGGCCACCATGATGAGGAGGGAGTAGTCCACCCTCGGGGCCGAGGGTTTGTACCAGTAGCTATGTGTTTAATCTCTCTCTCTCTCTCTCGTGTTATTGAGATGTCACAGTTTTGATGTATTGCGGGCTTTGTTAATATAGTGGGATCATATGGTGTTTTCCCCTCTCTATCTTATGATGAATTGAGTTTTCCCTTTGAGATTTCGTTTTATCGGATTGAATACTTTTATAGATTTGAGAACACTTGATGTATGTGTTGCTATGAATAACCACGGTGACAATGGGGTATCATATTGATTCAGTTGATATGTGTTTTGGCACTCAACTCGTGGATTCCCGAGGTGACATTGGGGTAATCTATGCATAGGGGTTGATGCATGTTCTCGTCTTTGTTTCTCCGTACAAATCTTGGGGCACTCTTTGAGGTTCTTTGTGTTGGATTGAGTATTATGAATCTTAAATTGTTTGATGCATATCGTATAATCACTCACAGATACTCGCGGTGACATTGGAGTATCTAGGTGACATTAGAGTTGGTTGATGTGTATCTTATAATGTTGTTTTAGTACGAACTCTTGATTAGATCGATCGGAAAGAATAGCTTGGTGTTATTTCAGTACGAACTCTAGGATAGATTAATCGGAAAGAATATCTTCGAGGTGGTTTCGTACCCTACAAACAATTTCTTCTTATGTTCTGCGCTTGGAGCCCAACACGAGTCTAAAAAACAAAGTTGTCTAGCAGACATCGGGCGTGTCCGGGCACGTCCGTGCGTCCCATATTGGCCCTAGATATTGACCGGGTTTGGGAAGTGCCGGTCACTTTGGGTGTTTGGGCCGGATATGGGATAATCGGTTGTATGCCGACTTTTTGTCCGGATACTGACCGGACAGCTGTCCGGCCGGTATGGGGGTCCGATTGTAGATGCTCTTAGGACTTTTTTCTTTTCTCAGAATTATATTGCACTAAGTTCCCGTCCACTCAAAACACTTTTTACCACGTGAACCAACCTGTGGTTGGATGGTTAGAGGGACTGTGGTATTCCCAGCCCACCAGGGTTCAAATTCTCATGCTCGCATTTATTTCTGGATTTATTTAAGGATTTCCGGCGATGCGCATTCAGTGGGAGGCGACGTTTCCGTCGACGACGAGGCGTTTATGGTGACTTCGTAAATCTCAAGATGATATGCCGGCTCAGACTTTCGGAATTGCTCATAGGGGTAGAGTGTGTGTGTGCGCGTTCATAGGGATGATTGTATGCGTGTGTGTATGAACGCTTATGTCTGTACTGATGTTAAAAAAAACACTTTTTACCACTTGTTTTACCTGCATCCAGGTAGCTAGCCGATGGGTGGGTTTTTGGTTGGTGCTCGCAGGGTCGTCACACCCAAGCCCCACCGATGCTGGGTGACTGGGTCGGGTCTGCCTCATAGACCACTTGGTCCTATTGCCCGTGCAGCGTGCACGGCAGCTAGCGCAGCGCCCCTAGTGCTGGTCCAGCGGGCACGCACACACGCCGGGGGGCACCGGCCGGGGCGCGGCGCAGCCCTTCCCGGTCACGCGCGACCACGGCCGGCAAGCTTTGACGACCAAATAATGGTGTCCCTCTTGCTTTCGTCCTCGGTGCACTCTGGGCCGTCCGCATACGTGCACCACGTTTCCGGCCTCGACCCATCTCTCCTCCCCTCTTCTTCTTGGAGCTCCCTCACCTCCCGCACACTTCGTCCATGATCGATCCATATCCATCCTGCCTCTCCGTCGCCACGCCATGGAAGGACCACTGCTGCGCCTGCGTCTCCTGTCTCCCCTCGCTTTTCAGTAATCAGGAGACGGGGCGAGGGAGACGATGCTACAGTGTGTATGTGTACGTACGCGCAATTGGGAGGGATGTACAAGTAGGACGGCGTTCGTAAACCTGCCGTGCCCGGCAGCCAAAGAGAGAGTAGATGAGCAACTAGCTTTGCTAATTCAACAAAGAACGTGCGTTGGTTAAATAGCTCACCGCCTCACCTCACAATCACATGGCATGCAGGAGCTCTCCGCGTCACACACAACCTACACCTGCGTCGGCAACGCGGTGCTTCCGTTGGTTGATAAGAATCTACTTAGTTTAGGATGGACGCATTTGCACACACATGAATTTATTGAGCAGTTGTAAGAAACTACTCAGGTTCAAAGATATACTAGCAGCTTCCGGCAATTACAGTACCCCCTTCAACTTTATATTAAATCAGCGCCATTTTTTTTAGACCGAGGAAGTGTATGATTAGATGAAACATTTTGTATATGCATTGTGGTTGTGTATTGATGCATTGCGTCAGCCTTCTTTCTAAAAGAAAAGAAAAGGCTTGGTTTGCGAGTAAAAGAAATGGTTATAGGTGATCTAATCGCGAGCGGAATCTGCACGTAGGAAACGATTCTCCTGGTGACTAGTTTAATTCCAGAAAAGCTCAAAAGTTAGTTCTTTCTTTCGATCAGCCTTCGCACTTAAGGAAGTTATTAGGTCCACTTGTATGCTGCTTTGACTTAATATATAGTTAAGCCAAAAGTACATCTTGCTTGGAAGCAATGTAGCGCCCTCTGGAAACCTCCAACCTTTAGACAGTGGAGACCTTTTCTTTAGAAGAAACATGGTATAAATATACACACTCACGTATACGCATGAACACTTAACTCTATTAACGTGCGCACACACACACCTTACATCTATATAAGCACCTTTGAGAAGCAGAGTCGGCAAATCTTTAAGTTGAGGAAGTCATGACAGTGGTCTCACAGTCGATGTAACGTCGCATCTCATTAAACGAACAACAACGGGAAACCAAAAATAAAACCAGCAAACTATGGTGGGTTGGTTCCACCATAAGAACCTCACCATTTGAGCCAAATTTAACACCAAACTTGAATTAACTACCAATAAATCTTGGGGGAGGATAGCGAGCAACCGAAACTTACATGCGATTCAACTCTACACCATGCGTTTGGACATTCAAAGATGTATTGAGCCCGATAGACTTGTAGGGCGTAAAGTGTTTCTTGCGACTCAAACTAATAGCTTCTTTAAACAGCTAGGCTAGGGTTCCTCCCTCCCCCCCCCGGCCCCCCGCCGCCGCCCCCTCTTCCGCCGCCGCCGGTCGCCGGCCCCGCGCACCCCGCCTCCCTCTCCCCCACCCCTCCCTCGCGTTCCCGTCCGCTCGCTCGCCCCCTCCCCTCCCCCCGCGGGCAACGGGCGGGCCCCTGTCGCTCCCTCTCCTCCGGTCCCCTCCCCGTCCCTCTCCCTCCCCGTCGCCGCCGGCTTGGTCCGCCGAGCCTTCCCCGCGCGCTCATGGGGGGCGCGTGGGCCTCCCGATGGCGGCGGTGCAGCTCGGCCGGCTGCGGTGTGGCTCGGCGGAGGGATCCCGACGGGCTTCGAGGTCCTTGGTGTGGTGGCGCGGCCGTTGGCTACGGGGCGGCGTGGCAGTGCTGGTGGCCGGCGGCGCCCGCGCGACCCAAATCTGGGCACTTTCGGGCTTCATCTGGGCTAGGGCGGGCCGGCGACTCGGTGCGCAGCGATGCTGCTCCCTGGTTGGTGGCGAGGAGGCAGTGGTCTGCGGGCGGTGGCGGCTTCGTCAGCTGGCGAGCTGCAACATGACGACAGGGGCTGTCCGGACCCTTTTGGGTCCGGCCAGGCCTCGGTGCCTGGCAGGCCCCTTGTCCGTGCATCCGGTCGGCTCTGTGACGGCGGTGGTGGTTGTCCCCTCACGTCGGTGATGTTGCGGATGCCCCCGAGCCCACTATCTCTTCTCTCATCCTCTAGGTCTCGTGTCGGTGACCTCAGGGAGATGCGCGAACTTGATTCGGTGATCGTGGTGGCACATGTTGGTGGACGGTGTGATGGAAGGTGCACTATGGTTCGTCTGGGGTGGTGGTGGGGGTTTGAGTTGGGAGAAATCTCTGGCGGCTCGTCCGGCCCCGACGCGGCAACGCCTGTGGGTATACCTGGCCATGGGAAGCCTGACCCGGGCGGCCCGGCCCGATGCTGCCCCCGGGCCGGGCTCGGGCCTAGATTTTGAGCCCGAAGGCCGGGCCGGGCCGGACTCGTCGTTTTTGTGTTTTTCTGAAGGTTGGGCTGGGTCGGGCCAGAGCCTGACGGGCTTTTACGTGTTCGGGCCGAGCTCGGGCCCAGAAAACAGGCCCGATGGCCGGGCCGGGCCGGGTCTGGGCTTGTGTTTTTTGCGTCAGGCTTGGCTAGGCCCGGCCCGAGGTATGGCCAGGTATACCTGTGGGTGCCGCCGGACCTTCCTGAAGGGCGTCGGGTACACCCTCCCCCCACGTACCGGGGGAAACCCTAGGCCTAGTCCGGGCAGCAGCGTCATCGTCGTCGCCTCCTTCTTGAAGGTGTTGCTTGGTACCCGGTGCTTCGGAGTGCTGGGAGCGTGGTGGTACTTCTCCAGAGGGTGCAGCAGTTGCCGGTCATCTATGTTTCATTGATCTGTCATTGTTGGCATTGTTGGCATTGTGCTGCGGCTTCAGCACCTATCGCTGACTCTATTGGTGGTTGCTTTGTAATACAAAGCGGGATGAAATCCTTTTTCGTGAAGTGTTTCTTGTAATAGCAAGTATCATTAGCTATCGTTGATAGCTGTCGCGTTACCCACACAATTGCGCTTGAGTTGCTTTTGCATTGCTTTGTTATTTGCAGAAACACCGTATCATCAACGAGATGAGTCGTATGTACACAATACTCGATTAATATGTAATATTTACTTATTATTATTTTTAAAAAGGAGGAATACCCATGTTCTCTGCATGAAAGCCATGCATTCCGCCATTTTATTATATTAGTGCACATAACCTAGCAAAACATATGGATCAATCCGAAGGCACCTTTCTGGCAACTACTGTCGCTACACATACAATCTTGATGACGTCCCCTGATGTAATATTTAATTATGGGATGTTGATCAAGACGTCGATCACCTGTAGGGCACATTGGACAACCAATTGAAATTAGCACATGTTGAGGCAGCAAGTAGTTAGAACACATTTTAAAAGATCCATCCAACGGTTATGATCTACTTGGGTCAATTTTAAAAGAGTTATAGGATCTTATATGTATAGTTTTATGAATCCTATGTAACAAATTATGAGTTCGTGAGCAATCTATTCTCCACACCATCTAACAGGCCACATCAGTAAGCAACAATGCATGTGGAAGATACATATCTTTTTATTTTCCCGCTCTAGTAATGTTAGTAAAATATTTTATAACTATATAGTAATCAACCTCAACGATTCATATTTATTTTCACTTTTTCAGCAATGCACGTGAAGCGGTAATAAATGGTGTCCATTAAATAAAGGCAATATATATCATGTTTATGTAAGATTTTCTAGCATATCTCTATTTGGTGTGCAATATTGCGCTCTTAATATGGTGTATATATAATTGCATTTATTTCATATATCTATTTTGTTGCTTTTCGATCTTGCCAAGTTTAAGCACCCCCCCCCCCCTTTTTTTTTTGCGGGTGAAGTTTAAGCACCCCTAACTTGATATATTCTTTTGGAGTAAGACAAAAGGCAAGTATTTTTTGTTTGAAGTAAAACAAAAGGCAAGTAGATAAACATGATGTGCCCATATCTCTTTTGGATACATCTGTAGTAACTTGTAAATATCCACCACCACTCCCATCTTGATACGCTCCCACATTTAGAAGCCATTCAAAGTGAATCATCAAAGCCTTAATCAGACACTGCCAACGCCACAGGCACTAACTGGCAGGAGATTAACACCCCTTTTTGCATGGATCATCTTAAAAAGCATTAATGGAACGGGATAATATCTCCGGATCCAAAAGGCATGCTACAAAACGTAGGAAGAACTGGTCCATCCCACCCGAAAGCAACGCCCCACATTTCTCGGCGAGAAGAGAACGGAATGGCCATCTCGTAGGCCCATTCCCGTACCCCCATCGCCCGGAGTATATACTTACATCCACCGTATACCCTACGCTAAAATACAAATAAATAAGGGTAATACCACCACCGGCGGCCACTCCCCTTCAGTTACCTACCCCAAGGAGCGAACCGAGCCGAGAGAGGTGGGGGAGAGAGAGAGACGCAGCAGAGCAGAGCTCCACCCGAGGGGAGAAGGAAAAGAAAGCTCCGGCCTCGCCCCTGCCTGCCTGCCTGCCTGCTGTCCCAAGCCCCAAGCCAAGATTCCCTCGTTGCATCGGCGTAAATGTATGTGACTCCCCTGCTCCTTCCGTCCCTCATCCATCAGAAATCTGGAATCCTCCGCTTCTTCTTCTTCCTCCGTGCGCGTCGTTTCCTTTGGTTTCTTGGATCTGCCTCGGCGAGGGGAGAAGGTGGTTTGGGTTCCATTTTCTTTGTTTATCTTCTTGTTCTTGCGCCCTTTTTTGGGTAGGGATTCGGGCTGTCATGTCAGGTTCGATCTCCGCCTTTTTTTCCTTCTTCTGTTCCGGAGGGTTCCTAGGATTGAAATAAATGAGATGCTGCTTCTCTGCGCGGAATTTATTGCGGCGCTCGCTTGCTTGCTTTTAGTGGCCAATGCAGGTTCCCCTCCTGGCCCTGCGAACTGCAAATCGTTTCTCTCCACCATTTGCTCCGCTGCCCCCTTCCGTTTCTCTGCTCAGATCTGTGGCGCAGCGCAGGGTTTACTCCTGCCTGCCGCAACAAATGTGTGTTCTTTCTTAAGTCCTCTTTTTCCGCTTCTTGCAACTGACTGGCAATCCTTTGGAATTTCTTCCCCCGCAGAGCGCCATTCCAACGCGGGCTCCGAGCTGGTGTCCAAGAAGTTGAATTTGGAGGAGAAAATGTCGGGTAAGAATGAGCTCTGCTGTTGCGGTGTCCGCGTCATCCTTCTTGCGTGTTCTTTTTCCTTGGGGGGGGGGGGGGGGGGGGGGAAGTGTGTGTGAGGCGCCGCTCTCTCTCTCTGCAGTGATCCATGCCGACGACATCGAGATATCGCTGTGCGACGGCAACTCGGAGGACGAGCGCCGCCGCCGGAAGATAGGGTCGCTGCGCCGCAAGGCCATCCACGCGCTCAAGAAGCGCGGCAGGCGTCGCGTCGACTTCCGCTTCCCGCCGGCCATCTCCATCGAGGACGTCCGCGACGCCGAGGAGGAGCGCGCCGTCTCCGCCTTCCGTGAGCGTCTGGCCGCGCACGGCCTCCTGCCCGACAAGCACGACGACTACCACATGATGCTAAGGTCCTGTCAGCAAACCATCACCCCTTATCCTTTTTTGGCCCTGTGTTGTTTGGATAGCTCTGTGAAATGCCAGGATCTGAAACTCGCCGTATGAATGTGTGATGCAGGTTCTTGAAGGCTAGGAAGTTCGACGCCGAGAAGGCAATGCAGATGTGGGCAGACATGCTGCGATGGAGGAAAGAGTTTGGGGCCGACACAATACTTGAGGTGATCACACTGACCTGCAACAAGCATGCAGAACAAGGAGTCTCTGCTTTACGCCTAACATTCGACCCGTTCGTGTGGTCAGGATTTTGAGTTTGATGAGCTGGATGAGGTGCTGTGCTACTACCCTCAGGGCTACCATGGCGTCGACCGTGAAGGCCGACCCGTGTACATCGAGAGGCTCGGCAAGGTCGACCCTAACAAGCTCATGCAGATCACCTCTGTGGACAGGTACATCAAGTACCATGTGCAGGAGTTTGAGAGGGCCTTCAGAGAGAAGTTCCCTGCCTGCACATTGGCTGCCAAGAGGCACATTGACTCCACCACCACCATCTTGGATGTCCAGGGTGTGGTATGTGAATCATCCTTCTTGGTCTACGCGTGTATATCTTTTTCTGTTTGTCAACGTATTGCTCAATGTGTTTTCGTCAATGTTTTTTTTGTCATGTGCAGGGTTTAAAGAATTTCTCCAAGACTGCTAGGGAGCTAGTACATCGCATGCAGAAGATAGACAGCGACTATTATCCTGAGGTAATTTTGCAGCGCAATGCTTCATGCTAGTGTTTTGGCATGGTGGAGCGATGGTTCTAAAGTCATAAAACTGCAGACGTTGCATCAAATGTTTGTTGTAAATGCGGGCAGTGGGTTCAAGTTGATCTGGAACAGTGTGAAGGGCTTCCTTGACCCAAAAACTTCATCCAAGATTCATGTAAGCCCACTTGATTATTTGTCAGGATCATGCCAGTCCATTTTGCGAGCGTCAATTAATTTGTTTAACCTTTATTAATGCAGGTTCTTGGTTCGAATTACCAGAGTCGACTTCTTGAAGTAATTGACCCAAGGTCAGTGTAAATTCATGTTGAGGAACAAGTTTTAATCTTAATCCTTATCCATTTCATTTTCTTGTGAATTGTGATGCATTCTGCAACATTTTTACAATAGTTGTGTGCTCCTCTCAGTGAGTTGCCAGAGTTTCTTGGTGGTTCATGCACCTGCATTGACAAAGGAGGTTGTCTTGGGTCTAACAAAGGGCCATGGAATGATCCTTATATCTTGAAGGTATTTTTGGCGCTCTAATTATGTGAAAGTCTTCATTGGTGTACTGCTTATGTTTTTTTACATTCTGATTGATTATATTTTTACCACTCTACTTATACATGTACCATTTGTAGCTGATACACAATCTGGAGGCTGGTTCTGTGAGGGATATCAAGCCAGTTTCTGAAGGCGAAGAAAGAAGCGATTCTTCTCTTCGACTGGAACAGTTGAAGGCAAGATTATGAAATAATACTTCACATTCAACTATAATCTAGCTGATTGCTGCTTCTAACTTCGTATGTGTTACTTGCAGTGGCAAGGCATGATGAGTGACACATCAAACGCTGAATCAGGGTCGGATATTGATGACTTTGGATCCTCATTTATTCCTAAAGGTGCTGAGTATGGCTGCCTCACTCCAGTCCATGAGGAAGTGAGTTCACTGCTTTATTCTTGCTTCGTACGAGTGTGATTACCTTTGTTCTATTTGGCTCTCTATAGCATTAAAAGCCATGCTATGCCTACCGCAACTTACTTTAATCGTTTATGTGAAACCTTCTACATGTGAGTTGTTTTCAGTATTTATTATACTTGCTGTAGGTAAAGGGCATAGATTCAACTTACTATGTCTGTTACGAACAGAGTTCCCTGGAAACGTCTCTTGAAACTGGTAGGAGACTGCGGCGAACTACTGAAACTGTGCCAAAACTACTAGCTGATAACCGGCAATTTTCCATCAATGGAAGCCCTCGTGATTTAGGTATCATCTTTTCCCTTGCATTTTTCTTATTTAACTCTATCCCATTAATTGTTACACAGCTTGCTAACATTGTTATATATTTAGTTGCCTATATATGATGTCTATTTGGTTGGTTGCTCTAGCCCAAGATTTAAGATAAATTTCTGTTTGTCTATTTGACCAAAATAATCTGTGTTGCTTGTAAACTCCAAGAGCTGCATTGTTTGTTTCTCAGTTGCATGAACAATGCATCCATAGAACAATAGATAGAAGTAAAAATGGCATTGCAATGCTAGATGCCTAGGTTGTGCGTGGTAGATTCCTAGATGGAAGATTGGAAGGCATTGGCATAAAACACTTCAAATACTGACCGGACAGAATGAAGTACAGTTCATGTGGTATACCTGCCAGGAACAGTTGCCCTGTGTAATGTACTCCCAGAGGACTGTTTCATTTAATGTACCATACAGTACGTTGCTTGTTGATATTTACTGATGAATCTATTTGCCTCCTTGGTGATAGTATACTTGCACGAAGTTACTGCCTTATCTATCCTTGGTGATATTTATGAATCCATTACTTGATCCAGTTGGCTAGTTTTATCTTCCTCATTGTTGATTTTGTTTGTTGTACTAATGGCAGGGAGCAATGCTGGCAAACTTGATGGTTCAATCGTCCGATGGGGCTTTGAAAATCTTGTTAAAGTTGTGACAGCCTTGATCAAGCTATTCTCCTTCTTCAAGCTTTTCATCTCTAGTAGAGCACTGAGGAGGCTTGAAAACGCCCGGCCTTCCACGGTGCCAGTCCCAGCTGCAGAGAAGCCGCAGCCCCGAACAGTCAGTGCTGATGAGATGAGTGCTTGCTTACAGCGCATTGAAAATCTTGAATCTGTGTGCAACCATCTTGCAAGCAAGCCACCAGAGATGCCCAAGGACAAGGAGCAACAGTTGCTAAACTCGTTCGAGCGCATCAGATCCATCGAGGCTGACCTGGAGAGGACCAAAAGAGTAAGTTTTACACTGCACTGTTGTTTTCATTGAATCGCAGACTTGAGAGTTGTTAGTTGGGCCTGTCTCAACGCAACTTCATCACATGATGTCTATTTTTGGAGCATTGCTTTGCTTCTTTGTGGATGCATGCATTGTGGTTTATGCGTAGTTTTGGTGAATTGATCAGGCACTGCATGCGACGGTGGCGAAGCAGAATTCATTGGCGGAGAGTCTGGAAGCTGTACAGGAGTCGTCGAGAGTCAAGGTACGCCGTCTACAATTAGAACTTGCTCAACCGATTGTATTCCAAAATGAATTGGTGCTCACCCCAATGCTTGCTTGTGCAGAGGAGGTTGTTCTGCTCATAGGACGACCTGACCTGACCTGATCCGAGGCACCGACCATGTCGAAATTAACAGTGAAGCTGCCAGCGCCATTTTTGACCTCCCCGTCCGTCTCGAGAGAACAGCGAAAGAGAAGATAGCATGAGACGATGCTCGTCGCTTCCTTTCGGAACATCAGCTCTCCTTTTATTTTTTGGTTATTAGTTCATATTTTGAGCCCGGTAGCCCCTCCCTCCCTCTCTCGTTCCCCTTCCCCTGGTGAACGCAGCGCAGCGCAACGTGCTATGTTTTTTGCTGGCCGAAAGTGTATGAATCTCTGCTGCGGCTGCCTTTGCGTTCCACTGGGGGCGGGGGCGGGAGCGGGAATGGAATCCGTCGAGGTTTGACTGACCCGAAAGAACAGCGAGTGACAGGCTTTACCGCTGAGCTGATGATGTCTGTGTAAATGGTAGGGGCACTGCCACCTCTCATCTGATGTGAACTGAACTGATGATAGGTTATTGTGATGGGAATGCAGAGGCTCGGCTGTCCAGAAATCTCGTGATCTCGCCCGACATGGCAACGTGGGTTGATGCTGTTGGCCCGTACGAATCTTGCACGGTCTTTTATTACAGGGCAGTGGGCTGGGCTGGGCACGGCACGGCACGGCACCCCCTAGTGCGTGACCCGGATTCCACGGCCTCCGCTTTGTTGCGCACTCGCAAGTTGCCGGCAGGACTGGGCGCGCCAGCTGCCATCGGTGCCGTGGTCTTTTGATGCGGTTAGTTTTTCCTTTTTAAGCTAGGCCGCGGTGCAACCGTTGGATGTGGATCCTGTAGTGGTGAGCATACGCTTGAGGCTGCTATGCGTTGTAAGACCTCCTATACAGCGGTTAAGGCGCCGACTGCAGCGCTCGCGAGCGCATTCGTCTAGGCCAGCCCAGTTACAATCGGACGCGTGGTATGCCCCTCTTTTTTTTTCGTGAAACCACCCTTTTTTTTGCGTAGTAATATGTGACTTTTTAATAAAATAAAGATTTTTTTTGCGGGTGTTAATAAAAATAAAGATTCACTTACAAGCCACGTAAACATCGATATTACAGGACTGAAAAGATAAGATAATCCTATGCAAAAAACTAGCGCATGTCCCTCTCCACTAAGGAAAAGGAGACATATCACATCTACACCCGAGGTCGACGCGGCTCCATCGCTGATCAACAGCTTTACGGACCTCCAAAGTAGTTTGCCTGAAGCAAAATCATTACCGTTGAAAGAATCAGACCGAGGCAACGTGTCCCCGGACACGCCATCGAACTTCAGAACTGATACCCCCGCACGACTACGACGTCGGAGAAGGAAACCAGAACTTTCAGCCTCCAACCGTAGACCCAACATAAGATGCACCATCTTTCAGCTGTCACTTGTGTAGACAACCGTCTGCGCGTACTCTTGGATGACAAAACCTCCCTGCTCCACCATGACGTCGGAGACAACGCCGTAGCAATGGGGACAGAGCAGAAGAAGAGACACACCTGATGGAGTTGCTGCCACCGCCTAGCCGACATCATCCATGAACCCTAACGCCGTCGATCTAAAGGATCGGCAAACACACGTTGCCATCAACTCCGAGACGCCGCCATGAAAGACACTGCCGGTGTGGGAGTGAAGTTGAGGCAGATTTATTCGTCCGGGTGTCACTCCCACCACCCAAACAACGCACCACGACCTACAAATTCAAACCCTAACTACAGAGCAGAGGAACGGGGTCCCCTTCCCTCCTGTCGTCGGAGCAGCAGCCGGAGGGAGAGGGGGCCAGCGCCCTCGCAGTGGAGATCGGTGGAAAAAGGGATCGCCTCCCTAGTCACCTTGTGGCGGCGGCTAGGGTAGGAAAACGTTTCGTTGCCCGTCCTTTTCTTTTTGTTCCACTAGAAAAACAAGCAGTTGCCGCTTTAAAAACTCGACTACCGGTATTTCATACAGAATTTATAAGCTTGATGAAATAGAAAAATGTTCATGATTTTTGTAAAAATGTCACAAAGTTGAAAAAGCTTGAGAATAAGAAAACAAATATGAATTAAATAAATGTCTCAAATTTGAAAAAACTTCTAAAAATTATTCACGAATCTAAAAAGTGTCTAAATTTCAAAAAAATGTAATAATTATTCATGAATTTGGAAAAGGTTCACGGATTTGATTTTTTTGGTTTCCATAAAAGTTAATAAATTTGAATGTTTGGTGATTTTAAAAAACTTCAAGGATTTTGTAAAAATGTTAAATTTTTTAAAAAGTTCTTGGGTTTGACAAAAAGTTTGCAGACTTTAAATAACAAATATGATAAATGAAAAAATAAATAGAAATAAACAAAAAAAATAACTGAAACAGAAAACCAGAAAGAGGAACCGTTCGGAAGGGCAGATCCTGTATGACGCTCGTGTGCGTCCGATCTCGTTGTTTCCTGAAGCAAAGCGAGCGACGGAGGCAACACGGGCCGGCCCACTTCGAGCCAGCACCCGGTTTTGGGAACCTTCTAGGAGGTTCCCTGAACCGTTTTTTTGTTCTTTTCGGTTTTTTCCTGTTTTCTTTTTTCGTTTTTTCCTTTTTCTTTCTTTTTTCTGTTTCTGTTTTTATTTCTCTTCTTTTTCCTTTTCGTTCATTTTTTCCTTTTTTCTTTCTTTTTTCTTTTTTGCCTTTTTCTTTCTTTTTTCTGTTTCTGTTTTTATTTCTCTTCTTTTTTCCTTTTCTTTCATTTTATAATTTTTCGTTTTTATTTGTATACTTTGTTCAAAAAAAAATTGCTTTGGCATCCCAAATTTTGTTCATCGTTTCAAAAAAGTGTACACAGTTTTAAAATTTTACTCACTATTACAAATTTTGTTCGCAATTTAACATTGTTCAGCGTATATGAAAAAATGTTCAATGGGTATTTCATTTTTAAAACTGTGAACACAAAATTGTTCAGCGCATATACACAAAGTTGTGCAATGTGTAGTTAGAAATGGTTCAGATTTTTTTTACAAAAATGTGCAATGTATAAAATTTGTTCATCGTATATCTCAAAAATGTTCAATATGTTTCAAAATTTTGTTAAGTGTATATCACAAATATGTTCACTGTGTTGTTAAAAATTGTTCATCGTATATCTAAAAAATGTTCAATGTATATTTGAAAATCGTTCATCACTATATAAAAAAATCAATAAACTTTTGTTCATGTTTTGAATAACTGTTCACGTTTTCCAGAAAGAAAACACTTTTTAACAGTTGTTCGAGTTTCAAAATTTGTTCAGGAAAACATTATACATTCTTTTGAATGAAGATTAAAAACCAGATCTGCCTCCGTACATAGTACTTCAAGTTTACGTTGTACTTACAACCAATCCGAGTCGCTAGGTGCAGTGGCCGATGACGCAGCCGTACAAGGTCACCGGTTCGAATCCAACCAGGCTATAATTTTTCGTTTGTATTCTGTTTTTCTTATGTTCACTCGTGGCCTCGTAATGGGCCGGCCCGTTTGCGCGAGCCCTGCGCGGAAGCTCTCCTGTTTGACGCTAACGAGCGTCAAACAGGAGCTCCCGGAAGGAAGCTTCACAAAATCAGGTGATGTAAGTTTGTGTAAACAGAAAATGCAATGGCCCATTTATTAGGTAGGTGCGCTGGGAGGGTGTGTGCCATGTGTAAAAAGGCTTACGAGTGGCGCGCAAAGCGCCAAATAGCAATTTGGCAGGCGTTCTTGCATCTGGAATCTAGTGAAGGAACCGGGGCCATGTGCATTTCCATGCCACTCTCACTTCAGCGTATCCTTCTCCTATAAAAAAAAACTGAAAGAGAGAAACTTGTCCATGATCGGCCTTGGCTGATGTGGCAGAATGTGTGAACATATCCGGACATACCCATATTCATCCCATGTAAGAGTTGGGTTTATGGGGCAGGTTTGAGAGGCGCGCTGGGAGAGCGTTTTTTGTGTCCGGAGACATGGGGGAGATTTGAGGGCGTACCTTGAAGATGCTCTTAGTTTGGAATGGGCCATGTCCGGGGTATCACATGGTTTTTTAGTCCTTTATTGTTCATTCTATTATGTCAAATTTTCTATTTTCCCCTATTATTTTTATTTTTCTCTGTTTTAATTTTCTTTGTATACATAACTTTTTTAGATATGAATAGGAGTATCATATGCCTTTATTTTATTTGTATACATTAACTTTTTTAGGTACAACTCCGCCTATGTTGTCTCAACATAGCCGGTCCCAAGCCCGGGTAAAGGAGGAGGGTTGTGATAGGCTTGGCGAGCCAACGTAAAAACTCAGCCACTCTTATGGAGATAAAACCCAAAAGATTTTCGTTGGGGCGTAACCCTCTCAGCGACGCGCCACATCGGAACCCGGGTGTGGTGGAAAATGGGCAAGGGCCGGGCCGTCACCCCCCAAGTGGCGCGCCGTATCTTGATCCGGATACGGTGGCAAGTGAGCGAGGATCGGGTCGTCGCATCCTTAGTGGCGCGCTACATCGGCGCCCGGATGTAGTGGAAAATGAGCAAGGGTCTTCGCATTTGACTCGACGAGTGCGAAGGGTAAGGAAGCTAGCCGAGCCTAGGAGGATTCGCTTAGGTAGCTGGAACGTAGGGTCTCTGACAGGGAAGCTTCGGGAGCTAGTTGATGCAGCAGTGAGGAGAGGTGTTGATATCCTTTGCATCCAAGAAACCAAATGGAGAGGATAGAAGGCGAAGGAGGTGGAGGATACCGGCTTCAAGCTGTGGTACACGGGGACGGCTGCAAACAGAAATGGCGTAGGCATCTTGATCAATAAGAGCCTCAAGTATGGAGTGGTAGACGTCAGGAGACGTGGGGACCGGATTATCCTGGTCAAGCTGGTAGCTGAGGACTTGGTTCTCAATGTTATCAGCGCATATGCCCCGCAAGTAGGCCACAATGAGAACACCAAGAGGGAGTTCTGGGAAGGCTTGGAAGACATGGTTAGGAGTGTACCGATTGGTGAGAAGCTCTTCATAGGAGGAGACCTCAATGGCCACGTGGGTACATCTAACATAAGTTTTGAAGGGGCGCATGGGGGCTTTGGCTATGGCATCAGGAATCAAGAAGGAGAAGATGTCTTAAGCTTTGCTCTAGCCTACAACATGATTGTAGCTAACACCCTCTTTAGAAAGAGAGAATCACATCTGGTGACTTTTAGTAGTGGCCAACACTCTAGCCAGATTGATTTCATCCTCTCGAGAAGAGAAGATAGGCGTGCGTGCCTAGACTGTAAGGTGATACCTGGGGAGAGTGTTGTAACCCAGCATAAGCTGGTGGTTGCTGACTTCCGCTTTCGGATTCGTGTCCAGCGGGATAAGCGTGCCAAGGTCGCTAGAACGAAGTGGTGGAAGCTCAAGGGGGAGGTAGCTCAGGTGTTCAAGGAGAGGGTATTTAAGGAGGGCCCTTGGGAGGAAGGAGGGGATGCGGACAATGTGTGGATGAAGATGGCGACTTGCATTCGTAAGGTGGCCTCGGAGGAGTTTGGAGTGTCCAGGGGAAGGAGAAGCGAAGATAAGGATACCTGGTGGTGGAATGATGATGTCCAGAAGGCGCTTAAAGAGAAGAAAGATTGCTTCAGACGCCTATACCTGGATAGGAGTGCAGACAACATAGAGAAGTACAAGATGGCGAAGAAGGCCGCAAAGCGAGCTGTTGGTGAAGCAAGGGGTCGGGCATATGAGGACCTCTACCAACGGTTAGGCACGAAGGAAGGTGAAAGGGACATCTATAAGATGGCTAAGATCCGGGAGAGGAAGACGAGGGATATTGGCCAAGTCAAATGCATCAAGGACGGAGCAGGCCAACTCTTGGTGAAGGACGAAGAGATTAAGCATAGATGGCGGGAGTACTTCGACAAGCTGTTCAATGGGGAGAATGAGAGTTCTACCATTGAACTGA
Source organism: Triticum aestivum (assembly GCF_018294505.1). NCBI lineage: Eukaryota > Viridiplantae > Streptophyta > Magnoliopsida > Poales > Poaceae > Triticum > Triticum aestivum. The sequence continues at coordinate 180,387,107 of NC_057813.1, forward strand.
ATGACTCCTTTGATGAGACCAGCATGCGTTTTGTGCGGCGCATCCAGGAGTCTGAGGTGAAGGAGGCTTTAAAAAGGATGAAAGGAGGCAAGGCGATGGGCCCTGATTGTATCCCCATTGAGGTGTGGAAAGGTCTCGGGGACATAGCGATAGTATGGCTAACCAAGCTTTTCAACCTCATTTTTCGGGCAAACAAGATGCCAGAAGAATGGAGACGGAGTATATTAGTACCAATCTTCAAGAACAAGGGAGATGTTCAGAGTTGTACTAATTACCGTGGAATTAAGCTGATGAGCCATACAATGAAGCTATGGGAGAGAGTCATTGAGCACCGCTTAAGAAGAATGACAAGCGTGACCAAAAATCAGTTTGGTTTCATGCCTGGGAGGTCGACCATGGAAGCCATTTTCTTGGTACGACAACTTATGGAGAGATATAGGGAGCATAAGAAGGACTTGCATATGGTGTTCATTGACTTGGAGAAGGCCTATGATAAGATACCGTGGAATGTCATGTGGTGGGCCTTGGAGAAACAGAAAGTCCCAGCAAAGTACATTACCCTCATCAAGGACATGTACAATAATGTTGTGACAAGTGTTCGAACAAGTGATGTCGACACCGATGACTTTCCCGATTAAGATAGGACTGCATCAGGGGTCAGCTTTGAGCCCTTATCTTTTTGCATTGGTGATGGATGAGGTCACAAGGGGTATACAAGGAGATATCCCATGGTGTATGCTCTTTGCGGATGATGTGGTGCTAGTTGACGATAGTCGGACGGGGGTAAATAGGAAGTTAGAGTTATGGAGACAAACCTTGGAATCGAAAGGGTTTAGGCTTAGTAGAACTAAAACCGAGTACATGATGTGCGGTTTCAGTACTACTAGCTGTGAGGAGGAGGAGGTTAGCCTTGATGGCCAGGTGGTACCTCGGAAGGACACCTTTCGGTATTTGGGGTCAATGTTGCAGGAGGATGGGGGTATTGATGAAGATGTGAACCATCGAATCAAAGCCGGATGGATGAAATGGCGCCAAGCTTCTGGCATTCTCTGTGACAAGAGAGTGCCACAAAAGCTAAAAGGCAAGTTCTACAGGACGGCGGTTCGACCCGCAATGTTGTATGGCGCGGAGTGTTGGCCGACTAAAAGGCGACATGTTCAACAGTTAGGTGTGGCGGAGATGCGTATGTTGAGATGGATGTGTGGCCACACGAGGAAGGATCGAGTCCGGAATGATGATATACGAGATAGAGTTGGGGTAGCACCAATTGAGGAGAAGCTTGTCCAACATCGTTTGAGATGGTTTGGGCATATTCAGCGCAGGCCTCCAGAAGCTCCAGTGCATAGCGGACGGCTAAAGCGTGCGGAGAATGTCAAGAGAGGGCGGGGTCGATCGATTTTGACATGGGAGGAGTCCGTTAAGAGAGACCTGAAGGATTGGAGTATCGACAAAGAGCTAGCTATGGACAGGGGTGCGTGGAAGCTTGCTATCCATGTGCCAGAGCCATGAGTTGGTTGCGAGATCTTATGGGTTTCACCTCTAGCCTACCCCAACTTGCTTGGGACTAAAGGCTTTGTTGTTGTTGTTGTTGTTAACTTTTTTAGGTACGAAAAGGAGTATCATATGCCTTTATTTTCTTTGTATACATTAACCTTTTTAGATACGAAAGGGAGTATTATATTTGCCTAGATATGTTAGAGGCTTGTATTTAACCTGTTTTCTCCACTAGTTTATTGTACTTGAGAGCGGAGTAGAGCAGTCATGAACATTTTTAAATACGCAACAAACATATTTATCTACATTTTAAATTTTCCTGCAACATGAATTTCCCATTTTAAAACTGATTATCTTTTATCTTTTAAATCAGTGAAATAGAAAAGATGATAATAGGGAAAAAAGTCGGTCATGGGCCCTACCAAGGGAGCCTTGAGTGAATGATTGCTTTCCTATCTCTCACAATGAGCGTGGAATAGGGGGACTCCCGTGCTACGGTGCCAACATTTGTCATACCAAGGAATCAGTGTTGGGTTGTATAAAAAGATACGAGCTGGTGTTGGATCACCGATCGACCAGCGAGGAGAGGACTCTTGCATCCACAATCTTGCCCCTTCTCTGACCAGGACATGGAGACCATCGAACACTTGCTACTAGGTTTTGTCCTAGTTTGTATTGTGCTGTATCCCTTGGCGTGCCGGATTGGACACCAATTGAGATGCAACCTTCACGTCTACATTGCCTTTTCTATTTTAGGAGCATGGGAACAACACCGTCGACCATGCGGCATGGACGAATGTGGTTGTTCTTCACATTTATTCATAAGGTGTGACATGGAGTGACTACATACAGTAGAAGCATATATATGTTTATATACATCCGTATGTGGTAGTTCATTTAAAATATAAAAAAAACAAATATTTAGGAACAGAGGAGTACATGTTAAACCTATTTATACAAAGTAAAAACATAAGTGTAAAAGGGGGTATACGTACATGTGGACCCGCCCCCATTGTGGGGTTGGACAATGAGTGAATTGTGCGAGGGTGTTACATGTACAACTTCTTTTGCCAGAAAACTTCCGATCTACTCATCATTAACCATGGCAGTACAATGAACATTAGAAAAAATAAAAATTACATCCAGATTCGTAGACCACCTAGCCACGACTACATGCACTTGAGCGAGCCGAAGGCATGCCGCTGTCATCACCCCTCCCTCGCATGAGTCGGGCAGAACTTGTTGTAATAGACAGTCGGGAAGTCATTGTGCTAAGGCCCCATAGGATCAGTGCACCAGAACAACAACCACCGTCGATGAAGAGAAGCATAGATCAAAAGGATCCAACCTGAAGACACACTAACATAAACAAACAAAGACCGGTTATGAATGGATTCATCAAAGACAACCATCGATCGAATCATGTGAGATTGGCTGGAGACACACCTCCACATGCCCTCCAACGATGCTAGACGCATCACCGGGATGGAGGCTAGGCGAGAAGAATCTTATTCCATCTTCAGGAAGCTGCCACCGTCTTGGTTTCCTGAGCAGGATATAAACCCTAGCAAAACTCCAATAAGCACGTTAAAACAAAGCCCTTCCGCTAGCAAGGGCCGGGGTCCATCATCGGCCCCATGGCCCAAATACCATAATGGACGAGGCAGATCGGCGGTGCCGCCGATGGGAGGCAGAAACCCTAGCCCAGCGATGAGGCTAGTGTGTGAGCAGTGGTGTCAACTGACACCAGTGACAACTAGAAAAACCTTGATTAAACCAAACCAGTTACTGTCCATCTTTAATCTAACCCATTGAAATAGAGTTGACACCATAGAATTTTTTTCTAGCTTCGTCCCTGCCCTAGCCGCCTTGTTCGTTCGGAGGAGAGGCAAAGGGCTGTTAGGGCATCTCCAATAGCAACCCGCAAATTTCCTCCCGCATCCGTCCGCGTACAGCTGAGGACCAGTCCACGGACACGGGTGCGGGAGGCCGCCATCCAACCGTAGCTGCATACATTGCAAACACTTTTTCAACAAACCAGATGAAATTCATGCAAACATGGGCGAATTTCATATAAAGATGACGGATTTCATACAAACAGGACTAAAACGGTTACATTTTGGACACGAATACACTAAACTTGTCTACGGTCGCGCATAGCTTCACTCCTACGACACGGATACACTACACTAGTCTACGGCCGCCGGATCCCTTTGTCTTCTCCATGTCTGGCAGCCCGCTAACTGGACTACCGGGAGCCCCAGAGCTAGAATCTTCCCCTGTATCTTCCTTATGTCCGGCTACACCGCTCATCGGAGTGGCAAAGAGGGTGCTTCAGCCAACAGGAAGGGGGAAGGGCTCCACAGAAGCCTAGGCGGGGCCGATGATGGTATAAGATAAAGCAGAACAGGACAGGTCACCGGCTGGTCACCGACTATATAAGTCGGCGACATGCCGACGGTGGCCTTCCTGAGACCGAAGCGACAACCGCCTCCCGTGTTCTACTTTTCCTCAATGTTGGCAGCCGACGCGACGCGCCATCCACCGGCTCGTCGATCTCCGCGCAGCTGGCTTCTTTCTCTGCCAGCGGAGCGCTGTTACTCGCGCGTTGATGGCGGATGGCGCGGTCACAAGCATGGAAGGCGCGGCATGACGTGCCGTCGTCCACGGCTGTGACGATGTCCATGCCGCCATGCCGGCCTGGAGCTGCTCACCAGTCCTCCGCGAGCTGGCTTGGAGCGGCGAGGTGCTGAACCACGCACTAGCTTGGAGCGGCAACTTGATTCATCGGGCCAAGTGAGGGTGGTGGAGCTGCCTCGCTCGTATCCTGCTGGCTTGACGGTCCTGTTGGAAATATGCCCTAGAGTCAATAATAAATTGGTTATTATCATATTTCCTTGTTCATGATAAAGGTTTATTATTCTTGCTAGAATTGTATTGACCGGAAACTTAAATACAAGTGCGGATACATAAACAAATACTATGTCCCTAGTGAGCCTCTACTAGACTAGGTTGTTGATCAAAGATGGTTAAGGTTTCCTAACCATAGACATGAGTTGTCATTTGATAGCGGGATCACATCATTAGGAGAATGATGTGATGGAAAAGACCCAACTGCAAGCTTAGCACTCGATCATATCACTTGAATTTATTGCTATATCTTTCTTCATGTCAAGTATCTATTCCTAAGACCATGAGATGATGCAACTCCCGGATGCCGGAGGAATACCTTGTGTGATATCAAACGTCACTTCGTAACTGGGTGATTATAAAGATGCTCTACATGTATCTTCGAAGGTGTCTGTTGGGTTAGCATGGATCGAGACTAGAATATGTCACTCCGTGTGATGGAGAGATATCTCTAGGCCCTCTCGGTAATACAACATCGTAAAGAGCTTGCAAGAAATGTGGCTAATGAGTTAGTCATGAGAGCTTGTATTACAGAATGAGTAAAGGGACTTGTTTGCAACAAGATTAAACTAGGTATGGAGATACCGACGATCTAATCTCGGGCAAGTAACATATCGATGGATAAAGGGAATTGCATACGGGATTAACTGAATTCTTGACATCATGGTTCAACCGATAAAAGATCTTCATGGAATATGTAGGAACCAATATGAGCATCTAGGTTCCACTATTGGTTATTGACTGGAGAGGTGTCTCCGTCATGTCAACAAGATTCTTGAACCCGTAGGGTCCGCACGCTAAGCGTTCGACGATGATAGAGTAATATTGGGATATGCATGTTGGTGACCGAATGTTCTTCGGAGTCCCGGATGAGATGCCGGACATCACAAGGAGATCCGTAATGGTCTGGAGGTAAAGATTTATATATGGAAAGTTGCTTTCAGGGTTCCAGAAAAAGTTTCAGTTTTTTCGGCATTGTATCGGGAAGCTTCCAGAAGGTTCGGGAAACTTCCGGAGGAGTCCTACAAGGGTTCCACCATGTCCCAAGGGATAGAATGGGCTAAGGGGAGGCGCCCTGGCCTTGGCGCACAAGTCCCTCAAGGCCCACGTGGCTTGGGAGAGGTGGAAAGTCCACCTATGTATGGAAAAGGAGGGAGTTGGACTAGGAGTCCAGCTCCTCCCCCTTGGTGCACCCCTAGGGCTTGGAGGGCTGGACACCACGCCCCTCCACCTATATATAGAGGGGAGGGGCACCCCCAAGAGGACACACAAGCCCTTGGACCCCCTCTCTCTCATTACTTCATAACTCTTATGTCTTCGTTGTTTCGGTAGTGCTCAGTGTAGCCCTGCCGGAATCACTCCACCTCAATCACCGTCGCATCATTGTGTTGCCGGCAATCCCATCTAATTCTCCTCCCTCGCTTGCTGGATCAAGGAGGAGGAGTCCTCATCGATCCGTACGTGAGCTGAACGCGGAGGTGTCATCCATTCGGTACTTCATCGGTTTGGATCGCGATTGGATCATGACGAGTACAAGTACATCAACCGTGTGATATACGTTTCCTCTTAACGGTATACGAGGGTACATAGACAATCTCTCCCCTCTCGTTTCTATGCTTCTCCTAGATAGATCTTGGGTGTTCGCAGGATTTTTTTTGATTTTCCTGCTTCATTCCTCAATAGTGGCATCATGAGCTAGGTCTATGCGTAGATGTATATGCACAAGTAGAACACAAAGAGTTGTCAGCGTTGATGCTCAAATTTCTTACCTCTGTTGTCTTGTTTGGATTCAACGGTATTGTGGGATGAAGCGGCTCAGACCAAATTTACATGTCCGCGCACATGAGACCGGTTCCCCCGACTGACATGCACCTTGTTTTGTATAAGGTGGCCAACTAGCGGGTGTTTGTCTCTCCTACTTTAGTTGAATCTAATTTGACGAAGGCGGTCCTTGTAGAAGGTTAAAAGGTAACTTGATTATCACCGTTGGTCTTTGCGTAGGTAAGAACGGTTCTTGCTAGTTGCCCATAGTAGCCACATAAAATTTGCAACAACAAAGTAGAGGACGTCTAACTTGTTTTTGCAGGCCATGTTGTGATGTGGTATGGCCAAAAACATGATGTGATACATGTTGATGTATGAGATGATCATGTTCTGTAATAGGTTCACGACTTGCATGTCAATGAGTTCAGCAACCGGCAGGAGCCATAGGATTATCTATAATTTATTAATCGCCATGTAATTGCTTTACTTTATTGCTATGCGTTAGAAAATAGTTGTAGAAGCAATAGTTGGTGAGACGTCCACATGATGACACGATGATGGAGATCATGGTGTCATGTCGGTGATGATGGAGATCGTGCCGGTGCTTTGGATATGGAGGTCAAAGGCACGATATGATAATGGCCATATCATGTCGCATATTGATTGCATGTGATGTTTATATTTTTATGCATCTTATTTTGCTTAGGATGACGGTAGCATTATAAGATGATCCCTTCACTTAATTTCAAGAAATTGTGTTCTCCCTAAGTACGCACCATTTCAAAAGTTCGTTGTTTTGAAGCACCTCGTGATGATCCGGTGTGATAGACTCTATGTTCTCATACAACATGTGCAAGTCAGTTTTACACATGTAGAATACTTGGGTTTAACTTGACGAGCCTAGTATGTACAAACATGTCCTTGGAACACAGGAGACCGAAAGGTCGAACATGAGTCATATAGTAGATATGATCAACATGGAGATGTTCACCATTGATGACTACCCCATCTCACGTGATGATCGGACATGGGTTAGTTGATTTGGATCATGTATCATTTAGACAACTTGATGATGTTGATTTAAGTGGGAGTTCATTAGTAATTTGATTAACTGAACTAATTATCATGAAGTTAGTCTTAATTGTCTTTGCAAAATTTGTGTTGTATATTAATGGCCCGCGTTGTAGTTCCCCTAAATTTTAATGCGTTCCTAGAGAAAGCTAAGTTGAAAGATGATGGAAGCAACTATGCAGACTGGGTCCTGATACGTCTCTAACATATCTATAATTTATGAAGTATTCATGTCATTATATTATCATTCTTGGATGTTTTACAATCATTTTATAGCAACTTTATATCATTTTTTCGGACTAACCTATTGACATAGTGCCCAGTGCCAATTGCTGTTTTTTGCTTGTTTTTTACTTTGTAGGAAATCAATATCAAACATGGTCTAAACGCAGCGACTTTTTGGAGAATTTTTATGGACCAGAAGACCCAAGATGGGCCAAATAAGTACCAGAGGGGAGGCCCGAGGTGGGCACAACCCACCTGACCGCGCCCAGGAGCCCAAGCACACCCAGGGGATTTTGCCCCCTCGGTGACCTCCAACACCGACTCTTCGCCCTATAAATTTCCAAATATTCCAAAAACCCTAGGGGGTCGATAGATCGGATGTTTCGCCACCGCAAGCCTCTGTATCCATGAAAAACTAGTCTGGACCCTGTTTCGGCACCCTACCGGAGGGGGGAGTCATCACCGGAGGCCATCTTCATCATCCCGACGGCCACCATGATGAGGAGGGAGTAGTCCAGCCTCGGGGCTGGGGGTTTGTACCAGTAGCTATGTGTTTAATCTCTCTCTCGTGTTCTTGAGATGGCACGATCTTGATGTATCGCGGGCTTTGTTAATATAGTTGGATCATATGGTGTTTCTCCCTCTCTATCTTGTTGTGATGAATTGAGTTTTCTCTTTGAGATTTCGTTCTTATCAGATTAAATATATTTTTATGGATTTGAAAGCACTTGATATATGTCTTGCATATGAATACCCATCGTGACAATGGAGTATTATATTGATTCACTTGATATATGTTTTGGCACTCAGCTCGTGGATTCCTGAGGTGACATTGGGGTAATCTATGCATAGGGGTTGATGCACGTTTTCATCCTACTTTCTCCGGTAGAAACCTTGGGGCACTCTTTGAGGTTATTTGTGTTGGATTGAGTATTATGAATCTGAATTTGCTTTGGTGTTATTTTAGTATGAACTCTTGATAGATTGATCGGAAAGAATAACTTGGTGTTATTTTAGTACGAACTCTTGATAGATCGATCGAAAAGAATAACTTGGTGTTATTTTTGAACTCTTGGATAGATCGATCAGAAAGAATAGCTACAAACAATTTCTTCTTATGTTCTCTGCTAGATAAGAACTTTGGAGTGAATCTTCATTCCACTTTGAGGGATGGTTATATGATCCAATTAGATTATCATTGTTGAGAGATTGCACTAGCGAAAGTACGAACCCTAGGCCTCATTTTCAAGCATTGCAATACCGTTTGTGCTTCGTTTTATCAATTGCTACCTTGCTATTTTTCATTGTTCCTATTACAAAAATCAATATCTACTATCATTACTACGCTTTCATTACCATCTCTTCATCGAACTAGTGCACCAATACAAATTAGCATTGTATTTGGTGTGTTGGGGACACAAGAGACATTTTATTATTTGATTGCAGGGTTGTTTGAGAGAGACCATCTTCATCCTACAGCTCCCACGGATTGATAAACCTTAGGTCATCCACTTGAGGGAAAATTGCTACTATCCTACAAAACTCTGCACTTCGAGGCCCAACACGAGTCTACAAGAATAAGTTGTGTAGTAGACATCAAGCTCTTTTCTCGCCGTTGTCGGGGAGGTGAGTGCTTGAAGGTATATCTTTAGATTTTGCAATTGAATCTTTTAGTTTCTTGTGTATCACTAGTTTGGTTTATAAAAAGAAAACTACAAAAAATGGAATTGAGGTTGCATCATATAATTCATCTTTATAATGTATTTCATGAATTTTTTACACATGACTTATATACAAATTCTCTACATTTTCCTAATTTTAAAGAATTGTTTGTGTAGCAGAAGTATGGTCTTTGTTCATATTACTACAGACTGTTCTGTTTTTAACAGATTCAGTTTTCAATGCATAGTTTGCTTGTTTCCTAGTTTATATGGATTATATTGGTCAACATAAATTGTAGAAATGATAGGGTACATTAGGCATTGTGTGAGAACAATTATGAATCTTGTCTTGATAGTACCAAATTGAATGATTTGCTCTTTATCATACTAACGCATCGCACGAAGTTCCATTAGGTTTTGTGTGATTGAAGTTTTCAAGTTTTGGGTGAGATGTCGATATGAGGAGAATAAGGAGTGACAAGACCCTAAGCTTGGGGATGCCGAAGGCACCCCAAGGTAATATTAAAGGAAGATCCAAGCAACTAAGCTTGAGGATGCCCCGGAAGCCATCCCCTCTTTTGTCTTCAACACTATCGGTAACCTCACTTGGAGCTATATTTTTATTCATCACATAATATGAGTTATGCTTGGAGCGTCATTTTTTTGTTTACATTTTCTTGCTGATATTTAGATTAATGCTTTGTATCTTTTATTTCAATAAAAAATTCAAGTATAGCCTTTTCCATGCTTATTTTGCAAGTCTATATGTGCCTGTTTATAAACAGAAAGTTGCACACCAGTGCATGAGAAAAGTCAGAATGTGATAAAATGCTGAATTTTTTTTGCACACTAAGCTATGATAAATTTTCTATAGTGTGGTAATTTTTCAGAATTTTTGGAGTTAAAGAAGTATGGATCTTCTTGCATTCTTTACAGACTATCCTGTTTAGACAGATTGCTGTTATGTTTGTTGTTTGCATATGTTTGCTTGTTAATTGATTCTATTTGAGGATAGGAATATTAAATATGCAGGGGCATTTAGTAGGCAATGTTAAATTATAATTTTAGTGATTTGCTACAGTAGATAATGATAAGGTTTTGCATTGATTTGTACTAACTTATCTCACGAGTTCTTGTTGAGTTTTGTGTGGATGAAGTTTTTAAGATTTAGAGAAATCGTGGTATAACAGGAATTAAGGAGACACAAAAGGTCAAGCTTGGGGATGCACACGACATCCCAAGATAATACTCCAAGAAGTCTCAATCATCTAAGCTTGGGGATGCCCCGGTAGGCATCCCACCTTTCTTCACCAACAATTATCGGTTAGTCTACACTACTAGGGAAAACCTTATACATAGAATCTTACCAGCAACGCACTTTAAAGTAAGGCGCTACTGCTATTTAGCAGTAGCACGTGTCAACAAAAAGCGCTGCTGAAATCAAAATAGCAGTAGCGCGTCCGAAGTAAACCGTGCTACTGCTATAATTGCCACGACCTCGCCGTCAAGCTAGTTATAGCAGTAGCGCCTTATTCTAAACTGCGCTACTGCTATTGATCTTAGTAGTAGCCCCTTTTGACAATGCTCGCTACTACTATGTTTAGTCCACTCCCCGCACCTAAGTTTAGTCCCACCTCGCTCCGCGAACAGGGTGATTACCACCTTAAATATGTTACTTCTCAAACTATCACAACCACTTGGTCTTCATTGAACTCTATGAGTAGAATTTGTTGCCGCAATATGAGTCTTCTCCGGTTCCTAAACTGGTAAGGACTCATATTGACAATTCAGATTGTACACAAAAAGATCGTTGATGACCAACATATTTTTGATGTTTATTTTTACATGCTTAGACTTAGTGGTAGCGCGTTTTAGCAGAAGGCGCTACTGCTACGGGCATAGCAGTAGCACGTCTTGTCTGAAAGGCACTACTGCTAGGGCATTTAGCAGTAGCGCGTTACCCTAAAGAGCGGTGTCGTTGTCAAAACCGGCGGATCTCGGGTAGGGGGTCCCGAACTGTGCGTCTAAGGCTAATGGTAACAGGAGACAGGGGACACAATGTTTACCCAGGTTCGGGCCCTCTCAATGGAGGCAATACTCTACTTCCTGCTTGATTGATCTTGATGATATGAGTATTACAAGAGTTGATCTACCACGAGATCGTAGAGGCTGAACCCTAGAAGCTAGCCTATGTTTATAATTGTTGTTGTCCCACGAACTAAACCCTCCGGTTTATATAGACATGGAGGGGGCTAGGGTTACACAGAGTCGGTTACAGAGAAGGAGATCTACATATCCGAATTGCCAAGCTTGCCTTCCACGCAAAGGAGAGTCCCATCCGACATGGGACGAAGTCTTCAATCTTGTATCTTCATAGTCCAACAGTCCGACCAAAGTATATAGTCCGGTTTTCCGAGGACCTCTTAATCCAGGACTCCCTCAGTAGCCCCTGAACCAGGCTTCAATGGTGATGAGTCCGGCGCGCAGATTGTCTTCGGCATTGCAAGGCGGGTTCCTTCTCCGAATACTCCATAGAAGATTTTGAACACAAGGATCGTGTTCGGCTCTGCAAAACAAATTCCACATACCACCGTAGAGAGCACAATATTCCAGAAATCTAATCTGCTGACAACTTTTCATAGCGTGACATCACACCATGGCCCGGTCATTATTCGAACCGTTTTTCTCAACCAGCTACTGCACATATTGCGAGGCAGTTTCCTTGGCACGTCTTGTCGAAGCAGAGATCGTGTCCCCTTATCACGGGATTCTCATCAATACGGGTGTGGGTAACCCAACCGCGCCATCAATCGTGGCGTAAGCAATTTTAACGGGCAAGTGGGGAGGCGCACAGTTTCTACCGCCTTTATAAAGAGATAGGGATCCCTCCTTTTCACCCATGCCTTCTTCTTCCTCCGCTCATCCATTCTCGCACGCTCGAGCTCCAGTGCCCAAGTTCTCACCTTCTCCGTAAAGCCATTGCAAACATGTCCGGAGCGGGAGGCAAGTGGATGGCTTCCTCCGTTACGGAGGAGGACATCAGGAAGCTCCGGGAGGTCGGATACTTGGCCGCAGACATCGCGCACCGGCTCCCGGACGCAGGGTAGGTCGTTCCTACTCCGGAACCCCACGAGAGGGTTGTGTTTCTCGCCCACTTCGTCCGCGGACTAGGATTTCCCCTCCACCCATTTGTCTGCGGGATCATGTTCTATTATGGGCTAGATTTCCACGATCTGGCCCCCAATTTCATCCTCAATATCTCGGCGTTTATCGTCGTGTGCGAGGCCTTCCTCCGCATCAAGCCCCACTTCAGCCTGTGGCTGAAGATCTTCAACGTGAAGTCGAAGATAGTGGTCGGCCAGCAAGCGGAGTGCGGAGGCGCCATGGTGGGCAAGATGCCCAACTTCACCTGGCTCGAAGGCTCCTATGTGGAGACCGTGAAGGGGTGGCAATCGGGGTGGTTCTATATCACCGAGCCGCGTGACTCCAACTGGGCGGTGGCCCCTGAATTTTGATCTGGCATCCCCATGCGGCTTACCTCCTAGAAAAGGAAGGGTTTAGCCTGGGGTGAGCCAGCGGAGTTGACCAGACTCCAGAACTGCGTCAAGAATATGATAAGCAAGAAAATCAAGCTTGTCAATGTGGTCCAGGTCATGCTCTTCCGCCGATCCTCCCATGTCAAAGACGGGCATTCAATATGTGGAGTTCGACCCGGCCAAACACCAGACACTGCGAGAGATCTTCGACATGATGCACAAAGACGTCTGGAAGGTGCTGTTCAAGGCCGCCGAGGTACCTCCTCCCGTTACCGAATATCGCGGGCTCAGCGTAAAGCGCCTCGCCAATCCGGTAAGTTCTCTATGTTTTAGAAGATGCTCCTTTTCCCAGTATATTCGTGAAAGGAATCTAAGCCTCCACACCAATTTAGCAAGACTGGGTGGCGACAGCGAAGCGGATCGACTACCCAGCTCCACTACCTGAAGATCCAGCGACGACTCTTCTAACGGAGATGCTGTTTCCGGCGCCCTATGAGGTGCCGGAGAAGAAGGCCACAGGGACCAGGAAAGGTCTCCGGTGCAAGGTTGTATCGGACTCATCGTCCGAAGACACCGAGGCGCACTCCTCCAACGAAAACAAGGAGGAGGAAGAGGAAAACCCTCCCCCTCAAATCGAGGGGAGAAGAAAAGGAAGGCCGCCCCATCCGAGGAGGCCGAAGGGTCCAAGAAGGGAAGTACCCTCCCTCCGGACCACTCCACAACAGCCGCCTACAACGACGAGGAGTGGCTGCCCAGGGACAAGCCCCTGGCGAAGTCGTAAGTATCCGGATACCATAATACTGCTGGCATGTTTCGCTTTATTACTTCTTATCGTATTAAATATGATCGTGTAGTCCGTCCAAAGCCCGCATCGACTTATCCTCCTTGGATGGGTCTTTGAGCGCGTCGGCGATGAACAGCGACTTGCTCCCGAGGTGTTGTCCCAGAGGTTACCGGGCCAGGGGAGACAGTTCTGGGGGCGCCCCAAGGCAAAATCCCCGACGTCGGACACATGGGGGGAAGACCCCCATGGATTTTGGTGAGGGGGCTGCAACAAGTTTGGCCCCCAGTCAGATACTGCGCCGGAACCTCTAGTGGTTCCGGACTCAGGTAGGCAACCCCTCGCTAAGGGGGGCGGGCCGTCCGTGCCGATGACCTCTGTCCATCCAGAGGCATCAGACAACTTGCTGAAGTGCTTCAGGGCGCTTCCATTGATGAAGAACACCATATCTTATGAGTACGGTGATTGCGAAGGTTCGGTCCGCCAAAAGCGGATTGACCGAAGCCTGCGCCAGCCTCCTAACAGGCTTTGAGGTAAGTAATTAAATTATGAAAGAATATCACAGTATAGACAGTAGCCCCTGATGCTTTGTTTGGCGTTCGGAAAGAAAAGCCAAACAAAGGATCAAAGAACATCCACAGGAGTCTAATCATATTATGTCTATGTGAATAAGCAGGCGTCACTTCTGGCCGCTGCCGCCCGTACTGCGGAGGTCTTCAAACTGAAGCGTGACCTGGGGCGGACCGAGGAAGAGCTCGGCCTTGTGAAGAAGCAGCTCGAGGAGAACAAAGGTAAGTGATACCCCATCTGTATGTCATATAAAGGAATAATTGTTGATGCTAAGAGAAGCATCATGAATTTAATAGGGGCCACGACCGAGGTGGTGGCCCTTAAGAAGGCATTGTCCGAGGCCGAAGACAAGGCGGCCAAGGAGCGCACCGAGCGCGAGAAACAAGAGGCTCGGGTTGATGAGGTCCAACAAGAGCTTCGTAAAATAATTCGAGTCCTTGGAGCGTGAGTCCAAGATGCGGGAGTCCGAGCTTGCGAAGGCCCGCCAGAGTGCACAGGATGCCAAAGCGGAAGCCCAAAGGGCCCTCCAAGAGGTTCAAGCGGCCAAGAAGATTGCGGCGGGTAAGACATTCAATATGCAGAGCAAGCATGTGAAGGAGAATTTCTTTTTACTTACCCGAATTTGGAGCTCTCGAGGAGCATTCGCAGATCTGTCGCACAACATCTCTGATGCCGCAGAGTTCTACCGAGCCGAGGAAGGGAGCTCGACAGATAAGTTGCTCTGGTCCCAGTATATTGGGGCCGAACATCCGATGCCCTTGAGCGACCAGTTGAAGCAACTGGTCGAACTTCACAAGGCGGCCGAACTGGCCATGAAGGACCTCATAGTCCGGCTGTGGCCTGGCGAGCCCCTGCCCGGCAGCTACTTCAGCCTTGTCAAGCGGATGGTAAATGCATGTTCGCGGCTTGAAGTCATTAAGCGGTCCGTCTGCATTGAAGGTGTGCGCAGGGCCTTGGCCCGCGTGAAAGTGCACTGGGCGAAGATGGATGCCGAGAAGCTAGTGACAGAGGGGCCACCGAAGGGCAAGGAGCATCGCCACCCCAAACAGTACTATGACAATGTTATGAAGGGTGCCCACCTTGTGGCGGATGAATGTGCTAAGGATGTAATATTTGAATGAATGTACTCATATCATCCTGTAATATGAAAATGAGTTCATGTGCGCTATATGGCGCTTGTTGATTTAAAATATTACCTTCTGTGCGGCCGTTTATAAAATCTTGAGAGTTGGCCAGTCGTCGGCTTCTGCCCCCATGTAACTAGTACTGGGGTGTTCGGGATAAATATAAACACTCTTTATCCAAATTTTTGGTCCTTTTAAGGAGGTGTTTAGCGCAACGAACAAGGCAATCAGACTATATAGCTTTATCACTCTCACTTGGCCATAGAAGTCTACAATTTTAAATTTTGGCGAACCCCTAGTATTCGGAAGGCCGAACTTGGGGCGCTATATACGCCTAAATCGGACAAGGCCGATTCCTCGCCCGAAGCAGAAAAAATCTTTAAGGATTTGAGACCTCTCGAACAGCGACCAGCTCTTGCCTCATCATGACAGTCAGTTTTCGGCTTTCTCTACTGAGGTGCTCGTCCGGAAGAACCGGGACACAATCGTAGTAGTTCTCCCTGTGCTACCTTAGCCGATATAGTGGAACGTAAGGTATGAAAACATAGGAGCCGGGCAAACCCAACTATTGACCCAAGACATGATTCGGAGCTGATGCATATAGTGCTATAAGTTCGGGGTGCCGCACTGTCAAAAGTGTTCGGACTTTTCTTGCCATGTTATGGGGTACACTGAAGCCCCTGGCGAACTGGACGTACCAAAATGTACGGGTGCGATTTGTAATAAATAAACAGTAAAGGAAAAGGATAAAGAAATTGAATAGTAAGCTGACGTTGTACGTTTTTCCCATTGTTATTTGAATAATATGCCAAGGCATATGCGTACAAGTAGTGTGATAAGCGGAATAGGCCTGTTTGACACATCCTGATCAAGAGTGAGCTGTGTGCGGGTATGTAAAACAGGTATAACGATCGTTATCAGACCACCAGAGGATTCCCTTGTACGCTAAAGCTTCTTGTCTCCTTGGTGTGTCCGTCCCGCTATGTGTCCGATAGTCGGGCTATCGGAAGAGCTTCCCGAAGATAGGGACCTGAAAGGAAAAAGGTGGAAAGATGCCCAGATCCTGGGGCGGTCGAACCGCATTGTGGACCATGCCATAGCCGTGCCTCCGCCTATGCCCATGGTATTTTAAGTGCATAATTATGTACGCGTGGCACACATTTCGCCGCTTGACTGGGACTAGGGCGGAGGCCGAATTGCTAGTCGAGCTCTGGACGTGCCAGACGATCCTGTTGCAGGGTACTCCAGACTTGCTTGACGGTGTCCAGGGGGTTTATCACCGAATTGGCGGCCTGCCTAAGAAGGCTGCTTTGTACTTCTACTGCGAGGGCCGCAGTGTGCTCCTCCGTATGGAGCGAGCGCTCTGTGTTTCCATTAACTATTATAACCCTGCGAGGTCCTGGCATTTTGAGCTTCAGATATGCGTAATGCGGTACCGCATTGAATCTAGCGAATGTGGTTCGTCCGAGCAGTGCGTGATAGCCACTGCGGAAGGGGACGATATCGAAGATTAACTCCTCGCTTCGGAAGTTGTCCGGAGATCCGAAGACCACTTCCAGTGTGGTTGAGCCCGTGCAATAGGCCTCTACACCTGGTATGACACCTTTGAAGGTGGTTTTTGTGGGTTTGATCCTTGAGGGGTCGATGCCCATTTTGCGCACTATATCCTGATAGAGCAGGTTCAGGCTACTGCCACCGTCCATAAGGACTCGTGTGAGATGGAATCCGTCAATGATGGGGTCGAGGACCAATGCGGCCGAACTGCCATGACGGGTAGTGGTAGGATGGTCCCTGCGATCGAAAGTGATCGGGCAAGAGGAACATGGGTTGAACTTTGGGGTGACTGGCTCCATTGCATAGATGTCCCCTAGTGCACGCTTCCGTTCCCGCTTGGGAATATGGGTTGCGTATATCATATTCACCGTTTTCACCTGGGAAGGAAATTTCTTCTGTCCTCCTGTGTTCGATGGCCGAGGCTCCTCGTCGTCATCGCTGTGCAACCCCTTTTCCTTGTTTTTGGCATTCAACTTGCCGGCCTGTTTGAACACCCAACATTCTCTGTTGGTGTGGTTGGCTGGTTTATCGGGGGTGCCGTGAATTTGACACGAGCGATCGAGTATGCGGTCCAGACTGGACGGGCCCGGATTGTTTCTTTTAAATGCCTTTTTTCGCTGACCGGATTTAGAGCCACTGAATCCGGCATTGACTGCCGTGTCTTCGGTGTTGTCGCCATTGTTGCGACGCTTGTGTCTATTGCGTCGTGGCTTGCCGTTGCCACTCTGGCATCTGAATTGTTAGAGTTTCTTGGTGTGATGTTGCTATGAGCCAGCCAGCTGTCCTCGCCCGCGCAAAAGCGGGTCATGAGTGTCGTGAGGGCTTCCATGGACTTTGGCTTCTCTTGGCCGAGGTGTCGGGCGAGCCATTCATCGCGGATGTTATGCTTAAAGGCCGCTAAGGCTTCAGCATCCGGACAATCGACAATTTGGTTCTTTTTAGTAAGGAACTGAGTCCAGAATTTCTTGGCTGACTCTCCGGGCTGTTGGGTTATGTGACTTAAGTCATTAGCATCCGGTGGTCGCACGTAAGTGCCCTGGAAGTTGTCAAGAAATGCGTCTTCTAGGTTCTCCCAACTGCCAATGGAGTTTGCTGGCAGGCTATTCAGCCGACGCCGAGCTGGTCCTTTAAGCTTAAGTGGGAGGTACTTGATGGCGTGTAGATCATCGCCGCGGGCCATGTGAGTGTGGAGAAGAAAATCTTCAATCCATACCGCGGGGTCTGTTGTGCCATCATATGATTCAATGTTCACGGGTTTAAACCTTTTTGGGAATTCGTGATCCATTACTTCATCAGTGAAGCATAGGGGGTGTGCGGCGCCTCTATGCCGGGCTACATCATGACGCAGTTCAAATGAGTCTGGTCTGTTGTATTCGTCCCGTCCGGACTTGTGTTTAGTGCATCCGGTGTGACGGTCATCATCACGCGTTGTGGCGCGCCCCCGTGATCCGTAGATCGATCTTGACTGTCCTGCTTTGTTTTACAATACGTCTCACAGGTCCTTCGTGTAGCCCCGGGCCTTAGTGTTATTGTTTGATTGGCCACGGGGTGCGGTCTGGACTTCTGGCTGGTACGGCGCTTTGTCTCGGCCACGGGGTGGCCGGTCAGCCGCATCATGCGCTGGTAGTGTGGGCTTTAACGCCTCCTCCTCGAGTTGAGGTAGCAACCTGCGCTTTGGGTAACTTCTGGTAGGGCGCTCGAGTCCGTATTCCTCGGCAGCCAGGACCTCGGTCCATCTATCAGCTAGCAGATCTTGATCAGCTTGAAGCTGCTACTGCTTCTTCTTCAGGCTTTTTGCAGTGGTTATAAGCCAGCGCTTGAAGCGCTCCTGCTCGACGGGATCCTGAGGCATGATGAATTCTTCGTCGCCAAGGCTCACTTCGTCTTCGAAGAGGGGCATGTAATTTTCATCCTCTGATTCTCCATCTGTTGCCTGTTCATTAGGGCTAGCTTTCCCATCTTCTTGCTTGGCCTGCTCGAAGCCTGGCTGGGCAGGATTGTTTTCGTCTTCTACACCATCCGGATTGCTATCATCTCTGGTGCCAGTATTACTATTTTTGCTATGGCGGGGCTTAGAGCGGCGCCTATGACGCCGGTGCCTAGATTGCTTCTCCAAGGGATTATCCTTTGTTGCCTCATCGCCATTGCTTTTTGTGGGGGTGTCCACCATATATATATATATATATATATATATCATATAATGAGGTGGTCGTCCAGTGCCCTGTGGGCGGTGGTTCCTGTTCTTCTCCTGCATCGTCGTCCATACCGTTGATGTCTCCGGAGTCGAAGTAAAGCACGTCGGTTAAGTCATCGACAATAGCTATTACATGGGTGGTGGGTGGGGAATGGATTTCTTCATTGTCCGCTTCCCACTCCAGCCGGACATAGTTCAGCCAAGAGCCTCCTGACAAGGAGAGAGACCTCAATGAATTTAGTACGTCGCCCAAGGGCGAGTGCTGAAAGATATCCGCTGATGTGAACTCCATGATTGGTGCCCAATCAGATTCGATAGGCACGGATGCACACGGCTTGGAGCCTGTAGCCGGAGACGAGTCCGAGGGTCCGACGACACCGGCCTCATAGGAGGTGGGGTCAGTGTTCGGCTCCAATGCCGATGAGTGTGGGGCTTTCATGGCGGGGTCCATTCACCCATCCTCGGATGGCGCGATCTGCAGGCGTGATCTCCCGAACACTGTCCGATGGCAGGTCTAAGTCATGCTCGTCGTGACTGTTTGGCACGCCTAACATGGGCTCGAATCCGTCAAAGATCAAGTCTCCGTGGATGTCGGCAGTATAGTTCAAGATTCCAAACCTAACCTGATGGCCAGGGGCGTAGCTATCGATCTGCCCCAAATGGCCAAGCAAGTTGGCCCGCAGTACGAAGCCGCCGAATATGAAGATCTGTCCGGGGAGGGAAACCTCACCCTGGACCGCGTTGTTGAAGATGTTTGAAGAAGCCATCAAGCCTTATCGTGACGACACAGTGGAACTCTCAATTAAAGCACCAATGTCGGTGTCAAAACTGGCGGATCTCGGGTAGGGGGTCCCGAACTGTGCGTCTAAAGCTAATGGTAATAGGAGATAGGGGACACGATGTTTACCCAGGTTCGGGCCCTCTCGATGGAGGTAATACCCTACTTCCTGCTTGTTTGATCTTGATGATATGAGTATTACAAGAGTTTATCTACCATGAGATCGTAGAGGCTAAACCCTAGAAGCTAGCCTATGATTATGTTTGTTGTTGTCCTACAGACTAAACCCTCCAGTTTATATAGACACCGGAGGGGGCTAGGGTTACACAGAGTCGGTTACAGAGAAGGAGATCTACATATCAGAATTGCCAAGATTGCCTTCCACGCAAAGGAGAGTCCCATCCGGACACGGGACGAAGTCTTCAATCTTGTATCTTCATAGTGCAACAGTCCGGCCAAAGTATATAGTCCAGCTGTCCAAGGACCCCTTAATCCAGGACTCCCTCAAGCGGTACTAGTAAAGCCATCCTATCTTCCCCAACCGAGCTCCCCTCACTCTCCTCTCTGCACTTCACTCACTCTCCCCAGCACCCCGTCGTCTGGCGCCGCCGCATTGCCGCCCGCTGCTGTCCTTGTCGCCCCCTCCCTCCCTAGATCCCTCCTACATCCCCTACCTCCTCCATCCCGCCGCCGTCACACCCTCCCTCCCTAGCTCCCTCCTCCATCCCCTTCCTCCTCCATCCCACCACCGTCGCCCCCCCGCCGTCACCGCCACCGAGGTAGCTCCTCCTACCTCCCCTTCCTTCTCGCCTCCTCCCTCCTTCCCCCCTCCTCCCTCCATCCTTCCTAACCCTCCTCCCTCCCTCCTTCCTACCCCTCCTCCCTCCCTCCCTTCTCTCTGTTCTTGTAGAATGTAGGTAATTTAAATGTAGATTTTAGAATGTAGACATTGTAGAATGTAGGTTTTGTAATAGAATAATTTTAATACTATTTTAGGTGTTTTCAATAAAATAGGAAATTTTAGGTCTTTTGATTATAAAATTTTAGTAATGGAAATTTTTTGTTGGTAGAATTTGAAAAAATGTCATGTACTTGTTATATTCTGAACTTAGGGCATATTTTTAGGGTTTAGTAAAAAAATAGTAATAGTTGATGATGATGTAGATGTTTTAGGTATAGAACATTTTGAATAGGTGATGATGTAGATTTTTTAGTAAATGTAGGTCTTTTGAATCAGCATAATAAGGTTTAGTTGATAGCTTATAGGGTTTCACTAAGTCCTAAGATGAGGATAATAATGTTTTTGTTCATATTTTGTTTTTTGCAGAAATCAAGGAGCCCCTGCATCATCCCCGCCGTCGCCCCTATCACCGACCCCCTCCGACCTCGAGGTGAGACCAGCCAAATCTCCATGTGGATGATGATGTAGATGTTTTAATAGAACTAGTTTATTTAGTAAGTAGTTAATAGAACTAGTTTATTTAGTAAGTGCTTAATAGAACTAGTTTAGAGAGAGAGACCTATAAGATATTTTGAAATGTTTTTGTTCATATTTTCATCCATTGAAATGCAATGACTATCAAGTTTGAATGCTCATATGATGTAGATATAAACATGTATATATAGTGTTGCTCAAATAGGATATGTGCTTGCCCAAGTGGCCGGCCATGTTTGCAGGTAACACCTCCGAGTGGCCTATGTTTTGCCAGAGTGTTGATTAATTTCTGTTCCAGCAAATTTCAGGCGCTCGATATGTCCTTTTTTTTAGCAAAGGTCATGCCCAATTTTTCCGTTAATTTTGGCATGACTTGTGCTAGAATATGTAGGAAATATCGAGTGGCCTGGATTTTCTAGAAAGATAATTAAACGACATTTCGGGTTGACTTTAAGTCTGTCGAGGCTCCATACATGACAATCAAAAAATGAGTGAAGGAGAAAGTCTGCTGTTATGAGATAGGAAGAATCCCGACTGTTGTCATGGGGTTCGTTTCTCCTTCTTCTCCTTGTGCTAGACCTTTGTTATGCACTAGGGGAAGGAGGAGTAATGACCATCACCGACGGTTGAAAAATCAGTGAGGGAGTGTGTCCACCATATATGAGAGAAGACGAAGAATCTCGACTGTTGTCGTGGGGACAGCTTCTCCTTCGTTCCCGTGTGCTAGAAAATTTGGTGTAATGCACTCGGGAACGTAGGGAGGAGCTACCATCACCGACAGTCAAATATATACACCATGTGAGCTGAGAGTTTTCAAGAAAATACTCGACAGAGCGATAGTCAACCCGTGATGAATAATAATGATCTAATTTATTTTTTGTAGTATATATATATATACAACTTTAGAAGTTTAACCTTTGAATTATGAACATAGGAAATGTCATCGGACGACGATAGTCTCCTGGAGTGCGACTGGTGCGGTGACGACCGGGGTCTGTGTGACAGGCCTCACCTGGTAGAAGGTCGGTGCTTCAGTATTAAGCTCCAGGGGACATTCGTTGTTGAAATGGTACGCAATGACGACAAGTGTTTTTTTGTAATTAAGCACAACTTCTTCTTCTTCAACGTGTAATTTTCATCTTTTACAATTCGATTATAGCTTATCCCATGCCATGCAAGACACTATGTCTTGGAGAGGATGGATTTTGGAGATCATGAAAGTATGGAAACAAACATAGTTCAGCTAAGGACCCATCATGGATATGATTTTGCTGTAAATCTATACAATTCTAAGAGCGCATCCCATTTTGGTTGCCCGAATTGGGAAGCACTTTGCAAGACGTATGATTTTCATGAGGGTATGCTTTTCACCATGGATCTTGGTGGTCCTGACATCGACAAAGACAATATGGACATTTGGGTCCTTGTTGTTACGCTTCCAATTCTACCGCTATGTGAGTTTCTCAAACATACTTATTAAGTAATTTATATTGTTTATTTCAAAATAGTTGACATCTTATTTCCATTGATAGCTTATTTTCTTTCTTCAAAGAATGTGCGGAAGATGGTAGACAGAACCTACTGCACCGATGCGCAGAATTAACTTATTAGGAGAAAAATCATGCTCATTTATTAATGATCTTGAGAATTACAATATCTATTATCAAACTCCTGCACATTATGGTCAATACATGCCACTAGTGCATGTGTTGAACTACGGTAACATCCATGGAGATGGATAGTAAGATTTTTTACTATTACGACATCTGTGCATCTTTTGCATAAATTCTTCTAAAACTAAACTATATTGCTAACTGCAAAATAATTACTATGTTTTTCAACAGAAAATACCGAAGGATTGTGTGCCTCATCTGATGTTTCTGAAAGGTCGCCTTGATGTTATGAGCTTACGGCCAGGTCATCGTACGCATCACTGCTGTTCATACCGAATTTCTAAAACCGATGAAGACATGACAATCAAAGATTGGAAAAAATGTATGGTCAATCGTAGGGAGCTACTTGGAAGCAACACTATGCGAAGCGCAAGAATTGGAGACAGGATAATCTCCATTCTCCATGATGGTGAGTCAAGGAGTATCTTGTTTTATGCTATTTTACCTAAGAGAGGGTAGTAGGTCCTATGAGAGAGGAGTAGGTCCTAGGTACAATGTGTTATTATGTGCTACAATGTGTTAGAGTTGTTGATGATGATGATGAGGAGTTGTGATTATGACTAGTGACCAACTTGCTATATGATGTCTCATTGCCAAAAATGATGATCATGAGGAGTTGTTATATGACAATGATGTATTATGATGACAAGTTGTTAATGATATGATGATGATGATTTATTATATCATTGGGTGAAAGAACGGCGGTTTAATTTCAAGTGGATGGATCCATCCACTTGAAACTAATCCATGGTTCTTTCACCTAGTGATGTAATAACTCATTATGATGTAAAAACAACCTCTAAATTGCTACTGTATGAAAACTTGTATAATGGTGTATGCATACGACATAAAATCAAAAAGAAATAGAATACGCAATAATAGTAGTAGCGCGGGCACAGAGGCACGCCGCTAGTATTTACCAGTATAGCCTCCTACAAGACGCGCTACTACTAAGTGCGTATAGCAGTAGCGTTTCTAGACCAACGCCACTGCTAACCTTTAGCTGTAGCGTCGTATCAATAGCGCGGCACCCCGTGCTACTGCTAGGCTTTTCCCTAGTAGTGCTAGGTTGAGCCTAACTTTTTG
Organism: Triticum aestivum; assembly: GCF_018294505.1. Lineage (NCBI taxonomy): Eukaryota > Viridiplantae > Streptophyta > Magnoliopsida > Poales > Poaceae > Triticum > Triticum aestivum. The sequence continues at coordinate 180,410,963 of NC_057813.1, forward strand.
CTTCTTCACATGATGTGTGCCATCCTTAGAATTTCATTTTATTATGTTTTGCTTGCCATTTTAATAAAATACTTAGATCTGAAAGTTTTAAAATAAAAGAGAGTCCTCAAATAGCTACCCGTTTACTTAACTACTCATTTGATCTTCACTTATATCTTTTTGGAGTAGTTTGTCATTTACTCTTGTGCTTCACTTATATCCTATGAGTAAATTGTTGAATGAATTGAATGTCATGAACTTGAAATTATATGTTCATATCATGCCTAGTAGTAGCTTCACATTGGGTTTAGAAAGTGAAATCTTTTGAAGCTTGACAATCACAATATTGGTCATACAAGCGATTCATGAATGATTAGTATAAGGAAGAGAACTTTCACATATAAATATATTATCTTGGACATCTTCTATGATTGTGAATACCCATTAATTATTTTCATACTTGAGCAAATTAGTTGAAGTTGGACAAGGAAGATAATGTAATGAGTTATGTTTGGGTATATTTGCATAGAAGTTATATTGTCATGGTCCTCCAACATGTGGTGTTTGCTTAGAATCTTTTGCTAGACAAAAATTTGCACTAAGTAGAGAGACTACTTGTGCATCCAAAAACTCTTAAACCCATATTATTGCCATGAGTGTCCACCATACCTACCTATGGATTGAGTAAGATCCTTCAAGTAAGTTGTCATCGGTGCAATAAAGCAATACAAATTGCTCCTAAATATGTTTGATCTTTTATTGCAAGGGAAAATTGAGCGTTGTACGAACTTGTGATGGCAAAGTAATAAAAACGATGAACTGCATAATAAAGGTTGCTATCATAAGGGGAAATATAATGTAATGTTCCTTTGCATTAAGAGTTTGGGCATCCAAAAATAAAAAGCGCATGACAACCACTACTTCCCTCTGCGAAGGGCCTATCTTTACTTTTCAGTATTTACTTTTCTGCAAAGAGTCAATAGTGTGAATTCTCATTTCAACCTCAACTATTCCCTAGTTGGCAAGCATCATGTGGTGGGGAAATATCTAGGCACATATGACCAGTCAAATATATTTGGTCATGAATTATTATTGTTGAGAATTATCTCTATGGTAAATGAGTTGGGAGGCGAAGTATTAAGCCCCTATCTTTCTCTATGCTCGATGGATGCCATTTGTTCTAAGAATATGCTTTGAGTACTAGAAATCATAGAAGACTATATGATGATTGAGTATGTGGAGCTCTTACTCTGACTCTGTTGAATAGTTGAATTGCAATTGTTTGGTGACTAAGAATATAGGTTGTTGAGTTTGAAGAGAATTCATTGTCTGAACCATAACATGTGAATTGGTTGCTACTTTAACGTGATGAGTTTTATGAGAAAGAGTTGTTGTTATGATGCTAGGAAAAGTGATTGAAATTATCATTGATCAAACTTATGCACTTTGCTAGCATTCACACTTCATAAATTATTTCTTTTATCATTTACCTACTCGAGGACGAGTAGGAATTAAGCTTGGGGATGCTGATACATCTCCAACGTATCTATAATTTATGAAGTATTCATGCTGTTATATTATCATTATTGGATCTTTTACAATCATTTTATAGCAACTTTATATCATTTTTTGGGACTAGCCTATTGACATAGTGCGAGTACCATTTGCTGTTTTTTGCTTGTTTTTTTACTTCGCAGGAAATCAATATCAAATGGAGTCTAAATGCAGTGAAAGTTTTTGGAGAATTTTTATGGACTAGAAGACCCAGGATGGGCCAAAGAAGTACGAGAGGGAGGCCTGAGGTGGGCACAACCCACCTAGGCACGCCCAGCGGGGTTGTGCCCCCTCGGTGACCTCCAGAACCGCCTCTTCACCCTTTAAATTGCCAAATATCCCAAAAACCCTAGAGGGGTCGATGGATCAGAAGTTCTGCCGCCACAAGCCTCTGTATCCACGAAAAACTAATCTAGACCCTATTCCGGCACCCCGTCGGAGGGGGGAATCATCACTGGAGGCCATCTTCATCATCCCGACGGCCACCATGATGAGGAGGGAGTAGTCCACCCTTGGGTTTGAGGGTTTTTACCAGTAGCTATGTGTTTAATCTCTCTCTCTCTCTCGCGCGCGTTCTTGAGATGGCATGATCTTGATGTATCGCGGGCTTTGTTAATATAGTTGGATCATATGGTGTTTCTCCATCTCTATCTTGTTGTGATGAATTGAGTTTTCCCGTTGAGATTTTGTTCTTATCGAATGGAATATGTTTATGGATTTGAGAGCACTTGATATATGTCTTGCATATGAATACCCGTGGTGACAGTGGAGTATTATATTGATTCACTTGATATACGTTTTGATACTCAACTCGCGGATTCCCGATGTGACATTGGGGTAATCTATGCATAGGGGTTGATGCACATTTTCATCCTACTTTCTCCAGTAGAAATCTTGGGGCACTCTTTGAGGTTCTTTGTGTTGGATTGAGTATTATGAATCTGAATTTTCTTTGGTGTTATTTTAGTACAAACTCTTGAAAGATTGATTGGAAAGAATAACTTGGTGTTATTTTAGTACGAACTCTTGATAGACCGATCGCAAATAACTTGGTGTTATTTTAGTACGAACTCTTGGATAGGTCGATCGGAAAGAATAGCAACAAACAATTTCTTCTTATGTTCTCCGCTAGATAAGAACTTTGGAGTGATTCTTCATCGCACTTTGAGGGATGGTTATATGATCCAATTAGATTAGCATTGTTGAGAGATTGCACTAGCGGAAGTACGAACCCTAGGCCTCATTTTCAAGCATTATAATACTATTTGTGCTCGGTTTTATCAATTGTTACCTTGCTGTTTTTTATTGTTCCTATTAGAAAAATCAACATCTACTATCATTACTACGCTTTGATTACCAGCTCTTCGCCGAACTAGTGCACCAATACAAATTACCACTGTATTTGGTGTGTTGGGGACACAAGAGACTTTTTATTATTTCATTGCAGGGTTGTTTGAGGGAGACCATCTTCATCCTACATATCCCACGGATTGATAAACCTTGGGTCATCCAATTGAGGGAAATTGCTACTATCCTACAAAACACTATGCTTGGAGGCCCAACACGAGTCTACAAGAATAAGTTGTGTGGTAGAAACCTGGTCCATAACTTGAGGATTATCCTCATTGCTGCATAGAAGGCTTATTTCCTTGATGCACCACTAGGTGCCGCATCCCCTTCAACGTCGTCTGTGGATGTTGTGAACATTTGATAGGCACGTTCTGATGACTACTCGATAGTTCAGTGCACCATTCTTTACGACTTAGAACCGGGGCTCCAAAGATGTTTGGAGAACCATGAAGCATATGAGTTGTTCAAGGAATTGGAATTGGTATTTCAAGCTAATGCCCGTGTTGAGAGGTATGACGCCTCCGGCAAGTTCTTTAGCTGCAAGATGGAGGAGAACAGTTCTGTTAGTGAGCATATACTCAGAATGTCTGGGTTTCACAACCGCTTGACTCAGTTGGGAGTTAATCTTCTAGATGACACGGTCATTGAAAGAGTTCTCTAGTCACTGTGACCAAGCTATAAGGGCTTTGTGATGAACTACACTATGCAAGGGATGGTGAAAACGATTCCCGAGCTCTTCGCGATGCTTAAGGCAGCGGAGGTAAAAATCAAGAAGCAACATCAAATGTTGATGTTTAGAAAGACCACTAGTTTCAAGAAAGGCAAGGGAAAGAAAGGGAACTTCAAAAAGAATGGCAAGATAGTTGCCGCTCCCGTGAAGAAACCCAAGGTTGGACCCAAACCTGAGACTGTGCTTCTACTGCAAGTGGAATGGTAACTGGAAGCGGAACTGCCCCAAGTACTTGGTAGATAAGAAGGCTGACAACGTCAACAAAGGTATATTTGATATACATGTTATTGATGTGTACCTTACTAGTGCTCGTAGTAGCGTCTGGGTATTTGATACTGGTTCGGTTGCTAATATTTGTAACTCAAAACAGGAACTATGGAATAAATGAAGAATGGCTAATGACGAGGTGACGATATTCGCCGGAAATGGTTCTAAGGTTGATGTGATCGCCGTCGGCACGCTACCACTACATTTACCTTCAGGATTAGTTTCAAACCTAAATAATAGTTATTTGGTGCCTGCGTTGAGCATGAACATTATATCTGGATCTTGTTTATTGCGAGAAGGTTATTCATTTAAGTCAGAGAATAATGGTTGTTCTATTTATATAAGTAATATCTTTTATGGTCATGCACCCCTTGTGAATGGTTTATTCTTGTTGAATCTCGATCGTAGTGATACACATATTCATAATATTGATGCCAAAAGATGCAAAGTTAATAATGATAGTACCACATATTTGTGGCATTGCCGCTTATGTCATATTGGTGTAAAGAAAATGAAGAAACTCCATGCTGATGGACTTTTGGAATCTCTTGATTATGAATCATTTGAGACATGTGAACCATGCCTCATGGGCAAGATGACTAAAACTCCGTTCTCTGGAACAATGGAGCGATCTAGTGACTTATTGGAAATAATACATACCGATGTATGTAGTCCGATGAGTGTTGAAGCATGTGGTGGATATCATTATTTTCTTACCTGCACAGATGATTTGAGTAGATATGGGCATATATACTTAATGAAACACAAGTCTGAAACATTTGAGAGGTTCAAGGAATTTCAGACTGAAGTGGAGAATCATCCTAACAAGAAAATAAAGTTTCTACGCTCTGATCGTGGAGGTGAATATTTGAGTTACGATTTTGGTATGCATTTAAGACACTGGAATTGTTTCACAGCTCATGCCACCTGGAACACCACAATGTAATGGTGTATCCGAACCTCGTAATCGTACTCTATTGGATATGGTGCGTTATATGACGTCTCTTACTGATTAGCCACTATCATTTTGGGGTTATACCTTAGAGACAGCCACATTCACTTTAAATAGGGCATCATCTAAATCTGTTGAGACGACACCGTATGAGTTGTGGTTTGGTAAGAAACCTAAGTCGTCGTTTCTTAAAGTTTGGGGATGCGACGCTCATGTCAAGAGGCTTAAGCCTGATAAGCTTGAACCCAAAGCGGAGAAGTGCATATTCATAGGATACCCTAAAGAGACCATTGGGTATACCTTCTTCCACAGATCCGAGCGCAAGATCTTTTTTGCCAAGAATGGGTCCTTTCTAGAGAAGGAGTTTCTCTCGAAAGAAGTGAGTGGGAGGAAAGTAGAATTTGATGAGGTAATTGTACCTTCTCTCGAATTTGAACATAGCACATCACAGAAAGTAGTTCCCATGATGCGTACACCAACCGAAGAGGAAGCTAATGATGATGATCATGAAACTTCAGATCAAGTTACTACTGAACTTCGTAGGTCGACTAGGGTATGTTCCGCACCAGAGTGGTACGGTAATCTAGTCCTGGAAATCATGTTGTTAGACGACGACCTACCTACGAACTATGAAGAAGCTATGATGAACCCGGATTCCAACAAATGGCTTTAGGTCATGAAATCTGAGATAGGATCCATGTATGAGAACAAAGTATGGACTTTGGTGGACTTGCCCGATGATCTGCAAGCCATTAAGAATAAATGGATCTTTAAGAAGAAGACAGACACTGATGGTAATGTCACCATCTATAAAGCTTGACTTTTCGCAAAGGATTTCCGATAAGTTCAAGGGGTTAACTATGATGAGACTTTCTCACCTGTAGTGATGCTTAAGTCTGTTAGAATTATGTTAGCTATTGCCACATTTTATGATTATGAGATCTGGCAAATGGACATCAAAACGACATTCCTTAACGAGTTTCTTAAGGAAGAGTTGTATATGATGCAACCAGAATGTTTTGTCGATCCTAAGGATGCTAACTAAGTATGCAAGCTCCAGTGATCCATCTATGCACTGGTGTAAGCATCTCGGAGTTGGAATATTTGCTTTGATGAGGTGATCAAAGCTTTTGGTTTTATACAAACTTACAGAGAAGCTTGTATTTAGAAGAAAGTGAGTGGGAGCGCTGTAGCACTTCTAATATTATATGTGGATGACATATTGGTTATTGGAAATGACATAGAATTTTGGGAAAGCATAAAAGAATATTTGAATAAGAGTTTTTCAATGAAAGACCTCGGTGAAGCTGCTTACATATTAGGCATCAACAATCTATGGAGAGAGATCAAGACGCTGAATAGGAGTTTCACAAAGCACATACCTTGACAAAGTTTTGAAGAAGTTCAAAATGGATCAGTCAAAGAAAGGGTTCTTGCCTGTATTGCAAGGTGTGAAGTTGAGTAAGACTCAAAGCCCGACCACGGTAGAAGAAAGATAAAGGATGAAAGTCATTCCCTATGCCTCAGCCACATGCTCTATATTGTATGCCATGCTGTGTACCAGACTCGATGTCTGCCTTGCCATAAGTCTGGCAGGGAGGTACCAAAGTGATCCAGGAGTAGATCACTGGACAGCGGTCAAGAACATCCTGAAGTACCTGAAATGGAGTAAGGAAATGTTTCTTGTTTATGGAGGTGACGAAGAGCTCGTCGTAAAGGGTTACATCGATGGTAGTTTCAACACAGATCCGGATGACTCTAAGTCTCAAACCGGATACGTATTTATATTAAATGGTGGAGCGGTCACTTGGTGAAGTTGTAATTAGAGCAATGTGGCGGGATCTACATGTGAATTAGAGTATATAGCTACTTCAAAAGCAGTGCAAGAAGGAGTCTGGATGAAGGAGTTCATATCCGAGCTAGGTGTAATACCTAGTGCATCGGATCCAGTGACTATCTCTTGTGACAACACTGGAGCTATTGGCATTGCGAAGGAGCCTAGGTTCACAAGAAAACCAAGCACATAAAGTGCTACTTCAACTCCATTCGTAATTATGTTAAAGAAGGAGACATAGAACTTTGCAAAATACATACAGATCTGAATGTGGCAGACCTGTTGACTAAACCTCTTCCACAGGAAAAACATGATCAACACCAAGACTCCATGGGTGTTAGATTCATAACTATGTAAACTAGATTATTGACTCTAGTGCAAGTGGGAGACTATTGAAAATATGCTCTAGAGGCAACAATAAATTGGTTACTGTCATATTTCCTTGTTCATGATAAAGGTTTATTATTCATGCTAGAATTGTATTGACCGGAAACTTAAATACAAGTGTGAATATATAAAAAAATACTATGTCCCTAGTGAGCCTCTACTAGGCTAGCTCGTTGATCAAAGATGGTTAAGGTTTCCTAACCATAGACATGAGTTGTCATTTGATAACGGGATCACATCAATAGGAGAATGCGATGGACAAGACCCAACTGTGAGCTTAGCACTCGATCGTATCACTTGAGTTTATTGCTATAGCTTACTTCATGTCAAGTATCTATTCCTAAGACCATGAGATCATGCAAATCCCGAATATTGGAGGAATACCTTGTGTGCTATCAAACTTCACTTAGTAAGTGGGTGATCATAAAGATGCTCTACAGGTATCTCCGAAGGTGTCTATTGGGTTGGCAGGGATCGAGACTGGGATTTGCCACTCCGTGTGACAGAGAGATATCTCTGGGCCCTCTCGGTAATACAACATCATAAAGATCTTGGAAGAAATGTGGCTAATGAGTTAGTCACGAGATCTTGTATTACTCAACGAGTAAAGAGACTTGTCGGTAATGAGATTGAATTAGGTACGGAGATACCGATGATCGAATCTCGGGCAAGTAACATATCACTGGACAAAGGGAATTGCATAGGGATTAACCGAATCCTTGACATCATGGTTCGACCGATAAAAGATCTTTGTGGAATATGTAGGAACCAATATGGGCATTTAGATTCTGCTATTTGCTTATTGACCGGAGAGGTGTCTCAGTCATGTCTACATGATTCTCGATCCCGTAAGGTCCGCATGCTTAACGTTTGGTGACGCTATTGGGATATGCATGTTGGTGACCGAATGTTGTTCGGAGTATCGGATGAAATCCTGGACATCACGAGGAGCTCCGGAATGGCCCGGAGATAAAGATTTACACATGGAAAGTTGTCTTCACGGTTCCAGAAAAAGTTTCAATTTTTTCGGTATTGTACCGTGAAGCTTCCAGGAGGTTCCGGAAACTTCCGGAGGAGTTCGGAAGTCCACCAAGGTTCCACCACGCCCCAAGGGTCAACATGGGCCGATGGGAGGTTCCCTGGCCTTATTGGGCTAGGCGCACAAGTCCCTAAAGGCCCATGTGGCTTGGGAGAGGTGAAAAGTCCACCTGTGTATGGAAAAGGAGGGAATTGGACTAAGAGTCCAACTCCTCCCCCTTGGTGCGCCCCTCCACCTATATATACGGGGGAGGGGAGCCCCCAAGAGGACACACAACCCCTTGGCCCCCCTCTCGCCCGTTACCTGGTAACTCCTCCGTCTTCGTTGTTTCGGTAGCGCTTGGCGTAGCCCTGCCAGAATCACTCCACCACCATCACAGTCACGTCATCGTGCTGCCGGCAATCCCATATACTTCTCCTCCCTCACTTGCTGGATTAAGGAGGAGACATCATCGAGCCGTACATGTGTTAGACGCAGAGGTGTCGTTTGTTCGATACCTCATCGGTTTGGATCATGATTGGATCGTGACGAGTACGACCACGCTTTCTCTTAACGGTCTACAAGGATACGTAGATACACTGTCCGCTCTCGTTGCTATGCTTCTCCTAGATAAATCTTGGGTGTTCGTAGGATTGTTTTGATTTTCATGCGTCGTTCCCCAACAGGGCCACCCAGCCGGCGTTTATGCCGGAGAACTGCTCTTCCTGCTTGTCGGATGCCATCGAAAGGGTGGAAAAAATGGTGGAAGGAGAAGATGGGGAGTGGCAAAGTGGTGCGATTCTAGCCTGGCGTGTAGCCTCATTTAAATAGAGGGTGGATGGGAGGAGCTTGCCCGGTGTTTCGTTTAATGCTGGCCCGCTCGTGAACGGACATTACTCTGATTTCCATGCTGGTTTATTGGAGGCATTTAAATTCGGCGAGGAGGCATATTAAGTCGAGCGTGCACCCTTGATCATCGCGGCGCTTCAATGGCGGTGGCAGTGAGTGGTCGCATCCGTCCCGAGCCGCCTTCAATCACTACAAAAAAAGACACTTCCGTGATGATACGTGTTTGTCACAGTAGGTCACGTTTTTTGTCATGCATGTACATCCATGACGATTTTATGACAAAATCAAGATAGTCATGCCTGTGCTGTCGTAGAAATGTTCCATGACATTACCAAAATTATCATCACGAAACTGTACACTTCCATGACGATAAATCGCGCGTCATAGAAGTGCTTTCGTCAAGGGTGACCGACATGTGGCATCCACCGTAACGGGTCGCCGTTAAGCTATCGGGTTCTGGTTTGGATCCAATAACCCGTTAATAGCCCCGACCAATGGGGATTTTCCACGTGTAAAATTCTCATTCGCCGAAGGAAACACGTGTCAGCTCATCATTGGGACAGATGTCATCCCTACAATGGACGGAAGACGCCAATGATATGTCAACACATGGCACGGCCTAACAGTGGCCCATTTAAGGTCAAAAGGCTGGCCTAGCTAAAGGCCCACCATTTTTTTCCGACACTAGTGGGCTGGCCCGTTAACAACCTGCCATGTTTTGGGTCAAATTAGGCCCATATCAGATCAGGCCCATTCACAGCCTGCCTTGTTTTGGGCCAAATTATGACCCATATCGGATTAGGCCTGTTAACAGGCATGTGTTCTTTTGGGCCCGTTCTAAGACAGGTTTGTATTTCAGCCTGTTAAAGACCCGCTTACCAGTTCGGTCCGATAATAGTTTCGGCCTGTTAGCGGCATCTAGGAAGTTGTCGGCCAGTTTAACTTTAGGCCATTTAATGGCCCATGCAGAAACTGGGCTATTTCTTGTCCGAAGTAACTTTAGGCCTCTTAACGGCCTGTAGTCTTCATGGATAAATTTCAGCCCAACTGGCCTATCGGCCTATTAATGGCCCGTGTAATAGTTGGGCCTAATTACAGGTTGTGTTGAATCTGGTCTGCTTACAACCCATCTAGTGATGGCTCGTGACACTGTTGGGCCTATGGCCTGCATTGATACCGGCCTGCTTAAAGCCCATAATTTTATTGGGCCAAACAGGGCCCGAGATATATTTTGCCCTATTAACGGCTCGTCCTATTTGGGCCAAACATGGGCCTTAGGCAGTTTTGGCATGTATTGGCCTGTGAATTTTTCGGCTCAATGCTAGCCCAGTCTAGCTTTTAGCCTGTTAAAAGCCCATGGTATTCTCTGGCCCAGTTGGCCAGAACTTTACTCGGCCTGTTAAAGGTGGAAAACTACTATACGTTTAGACCTGCTAATGGCCCAAGATGATTACAGGCCCATGTTTTGGCCCATATGAGTAACGGGCCAGCCTGAAGACCGACAACATTGAGATCCATTGAACCTTCCAGCCTAAATTACAGCATACCGACCAATAATAAACCTAGACCATACAATAATGAAATTACGACATATTACATCCACTAGGAATCAAAGTTCGCCACCGGTGATAATAAGTGCAACATGACCGCAGATTACATACACTGGGCATCAAAGGTCGCCACCAGTGCATATAAACGCGCAGACAAAAGAATATACAAAACTGAGTGCACTTCAGAAGGCATTAGGCCTGGCCAGGACGGGCACCACAAGCAGCCGAACAAACTGATGAGACCTCAATTGTGACAAAGATAGATGCTCCTTCCCTAGCTGTATAGCACCAAAGCACGCAAGGCAGTCCTCTGAGATCTTCCTTGCATGATTGACATCAAGTTGGAGCTTAGCTGAAGCAAGCCTTTTCGCTTTAAGTTGAGTCTAAAGAAGTCGAACTGGTTGAGGCAGCGACTGCATAGAGGTTGTCTCACAACTGCTGGTGAGTAGCTTCAACTCACTGTCTTCATCAAGACAGGACCTTGGCTCGCTCTCTTCAAGACTACTTCCCTAAAGTTTTGCCTTAGCATAAGGGATACGACTCTGAAAGAGAAACAAGGAGACATGTAATAGGTTTCACTATTATATAAGCAAATAAATGGATCTGTTCTGCATAAGGAACATGTTTTTACAACTACAATTTAAATCAGGTAGTTGTTGCAAACATCCAATCAGATTTAAACAGCAAAGTAAACAGCAGTGGAAGAAATGATGCCTATCCAAATCTATACTAGAACAAAGTTTGAAGGCTTGAGAAGGATGAACTTACATTACATGTTAACATGGGCTGGACAAAGCCCTTCTCCATGTCAATGGAAGGATAATTCAATAAATTCCCCAAAGAAACTCCTTTATAAGCGTCGCCATTATTTTACATTTTGCAAAGAGTGAGTATAGATCAAATAATATTTGAAGAAATAGAGCATAATGAAGCTTAGGTGCAGATTGATGATATATAATCAAATAGCAATTAATGAAGTACAGTGTTACAAGGCAAAAGGCACTGACAAGAGGAATGCAGGCATCAACATGTGCAGTGGCATTGGCTTTATTCAACATTTTGGTAAGATTAAATGTTGATCTGATAATTTGGAGGAAGTGGATGGTAGGGTAGATAATATGCAGACTAATGCTAGACAATCAACTATCTCGTGATGCAAGTACAGTAATACCACCACCGCCCGTTATTACTTGTCGCTCAAATGGATGTATCTAGCACTATTAAGTTCTAAATACATCCAATTGATCAACAATTAATTCGATACAGAGGGCGTACATGACAACATGTACTTACATGAGCAATCCAAAACTTCATAACCATTGTGTTAATTCTACATTTATCTAAGAGTAAATATAGATCTTATAATTTCGAGCAAAGGGAGGAGAAAGAAGCGAACATTTACAGTGATGCTACATAATCAAACATCAATGAGTGTAAGTATGCTAACAAAGGGCAAGAGGTACTAACAAGAGCAATGCACTGCCCAGTATTGTTGTGAGATCCTATGATCCTTTGAGCAAGGAGATTCATCTGAAATTAGTTTTCATACAAGAGAGAAGGTAAGTGATAACCCACGAGTATATGGGATCGCAATAGTTTTCGAGGGTAGAGTATTCAGCCAAAATTTATAGTTCGACACAAGGGGAGCCAAAGAATATTTGCAAGTATTAGAAGCTGAGTTGTCAATTCAGCCACACCTGGAGATTAATTTTCGGCAGCAAAGTGATCAGTAGCAAAGTAGTATGATAATTTTGGTAATAGTAGCAACAACAATAGTAACGGTAACAGTGATTTTGTAGAAGTGCAATAGTGACATAGCGATAGTAACTTAGCAAGAACAATATGTAGGAAAATCGTAGGCATTGGATCGGTGATTCATTGGATGAATTTTTTGACAGAACACTATAGGGAAAACCGCCACAACCTTTTATTGACAAAATAGAATTACAAGGGCTACCAGTGGTAACCAAAAGGAGAAGAATCTAATTATGTACAACTAGAGAACAAAGAAAAATACATTTAAGGAGGGAGAAAAGAGACCCATCTAACCAAGTCCTCCTTAAACCTCACCTTGATCCTATGTGAAAATAAAAGCAAATCATTTACAAAAGCCCCTCTCCATTTGTTAAAACTAGGTCTTTCCTGCCTGAAGACTTCCCCATTCCTGATGATCCAAATGTTCCAGCAAGCAGTGAAGACCACCTCAACAAAGAAAGGGTGAGCAAAGTTTCTCTTAGCATTAAGGACAACCTGACCCATATCATTACCAGCCTCCCAGTCAATCTGAAGGAAGTTCCAGACCCTCTGGCTGAAGTTGCAATTAAAGAAGAGATGGTCCCTATCTTCCTTCATGTGTGTGGGGCAGAGCACACAATTAACTCCAACATCAATATGCCAATGCCTTCTTTCCATCATATCCTTAGTGTTGAGTCGATCCATGATGAGCATCCAGGCAAAGACCTTGATCTTCATGGTGCAGCAACTTTTCCAAATCCAAGTCAGAAGAGGGTTGATAGTATGGTTGATGAAAGTATGATCCTATCGTTGGATGATATTCATCGTGAGACAGTCATAACCTAGAGCGATACGACACTAGCTCCAGTTCATAAATATAATGTAGGCATGTATTCCGTAAATAGTCATACGTGCTTATGGAAAGAACTTGCATGACATCTTTTGTCCTACCCTCCCATGGCAGCAGGGTCCTATTGGAAACTAAGGGATATTAGGGTCTCCTTTTAATAGAGAACTGGAATAAAGCATTAGCACATGGTGAATACATGAACTCCTCAAACTACGGTCATCAACGGGAGTGGTCCCAACTATGGTCACTCCGGGGTTGCCGGATCATAAGACGTAGTAGGTGACTATAACTTGCAAGATCGGATCTAGAACATGGATATAATGGTGATTACATAAATGGTTCAGATCTGAAATCATGGCACCCAGGCCCAAAGTGACAAGCATTAGGCATGGCAAAGTCGTAGCAACATCATCTCAGAATATAATGGATACTAGGGATCAGACCCTAACAAAACTAACTCGATTACATGATGAATCTCATCCAACTCCTCACCGACCAGCGAGTCTACGAAGGAATTGCTCACTCCCGGTGGGGAGCATCATGGAATTGGTGATGGAGAAGGATTGGTGATGACCAAGATCGAAGATCCCCCTCTTCGGAGCCCCAAACGGACTGCAGATCTGGCCTCCCGATGAAGAATAGGAGACGGCGGTGGCTCCGTCTCGTCAAACATGATAATTCTTTCTCCCTGATTTTTCTAGAAAAATAGGATTTTATAGCATTGGTTTCAGGGTCTGCGGGGCCACTAGGTGGGGACAACCCACCTGGGCGCGCCTGGACGGGGTAGCGCGCCCTGGTGGGTTGTGCCCACCTAGGTTCCCCCCTCCGGTGGTTCTTGGCTCCAAATATTTTCTTTTATTGTATAAAAAATCCTCGCAAAGTTTCATTCCATTTCGAGAACTTTTATTTCTACACAAAAACAACACCATGGTAGTTCTGCTGAAAACAACGTCAGTCCGGGTTAGTTTTATTCAAATCATGCAAATTAGGGTCCAAAACAAGAGGAAAAGCGTTAGGAAAAGTAGATACGTTGAAGACGTATCAACTCCCCCAAGCTTAAACCTTTGCTTGTCCTCAAGCAATTCAGTTGATAAAATGAAAGTGAAAAAGAAAAACTTTTATGAACTCTTTTGCTCTTGTTTCCATAAATAAGCTTAAACAACACCCAAGTTTTCAGCAAAGATTATAACTAACCATGTCGACAATAACTCTTAAAAATTTAACTCATATCAATGGCATAATCAACTAGCGAGCAATAATAAGACATCTCAAACAGCAACACGTTGTTAAAACAACCATGATACAATATGACAATAGTGGTATCTCGCTAGCCCTTTCTGAGACCGCAAAACATAAATGCGGAGCACCCCCAAACTTCAAGTAGTGACTAAACATTGTAATTCATGGTAGAAAAGATGCAGTCATGATGCACCCAACATTAGCTATACACAATGCATCAGCATAACAATAGTGCTCTCAAGTTCTGGCACTTATTTGAGAAGGTGATGACACAACATAAAAGTAAATAAATAGTCCCTTCGCAGAGGGAAGCGATGATTTGCAGAGGTGCCAGAGCTCAAGTTTTTAAAACAGAGGTAGATGAAATTTTCAGGCATGCACCCTTCTTGTTTACTTCACGACCATCAGTTATCAATATCTTCCATGCTAAACAAATTAGTAGCGGTTCCCAAGCGGTAGAGTAAAGGTTTTTGCTCCATAGGAGTTTTTGTTTGATTATAGATAAGTTCTTTTTGCAATTTGGGACTGGGAATCCCTATTGCCGCTCTTTTCTCGTGCAATGGTGAGTGAATAAACACCCAACCTGAGAATAACCCGCTTAGCATGGAAGATACCAACTACCTCATGTCGCTCTATGAACAATCCAGACACACAAAAAGGATATTTATTTGAAGTTTTTAGAGGTGGCACATGCAAATTTACTTAGGACGGCAGGGTAATACCACATATAGGTAGGTATGGTGGACTCATCTGGAATAACTTGGGTTTAAGGTTTTGGATGTACAAGCAGAGTTCCCACTTAGTACAAGTGAAGGTTAGCAAATAGGTTGAGAAGCGGCCAGCTAGAGAGCAACAACGGTCATGAACATGCATTATGCATAAGCAACATTGGATACTAGCATGAGTAGGATATGAACACCATGAACATAAATATCATAGAGGCTATGTTGGTTTTGATTCAACTACATGCATAAACATGTGCCAAGTCAAGCCACTCAAACATTCAGAGGAGGATATCATATCATCATACTACATCACAATCATTTTAACGCAATGTTGACATCCAAGATGAATCATTATCCACTCCTAGCTACTTATGCATGGCATGAGAAACTATAATCTCTAATTGTTATTGCAAACATGTTTGATCACAATAGGCTGAATCATGGATACTAGGTTAAACATATTTACAAAACCAGAACAAGTCGAGTTCATACCCGTTTCTCTCTGCCATGGCCAGTTCATCGAATATCGTCATTATTGCCTTTCACTTGCATGTTCGAACAATTTGAAAATAATAATAGTGCAAGAGTGTCGTGGACTAAGATGGAATCTGCAAACATTTTGTTCAAAAAGGAGAAGACAAGGTAAGAGGGGCTCTTCATTAGATCAACAACAATGCAAATGAGAGCCACTCAACATTTTCATTGTGGTCTTCTCCTCGGTATGACTCAAACAAAAAAGAAAACAAATTCAGAGAAACACACCGAAATATTTTTGGAGTTTTTGATTATTCATAAATAAGCAAATAAAAAAAGGAAAAACCAAAAAACGAGAAAAACTATTTACACGGGAAAGCTCCCAACAAGTAAAAGAAGAACAAGGAAATCTTTTTGGGTTTTTATTATTAGTGCTACAAAAATTTAAACTAGGAAAAAAAGATAAAAATAAGCAAGAAATATGTTTTTATATTTTCTCAAAGTTTTTCAAACACACAAGAAGAAAGCGAGAAAATAAATTTAACATGGATAATACAATGAAAAAGTGTGAACACTGACAACTGAAATGAAATGTGTGAACATGAATGTAATGTCGGTGGGAATACATACTCCCCCAAGCTTAGGATTTTTTCCTAACTTGGTGATCACCAGTCGTAGAAATGGTGAGGTCCAATGTTGAAGTGCTGGGAGCATGCACCTGAGGGTCCCACTGCCGAGGCTCCTCCTGTGCCGCAGCCAGGTTGTTCCGGTAAGCGACAATGTCCTTAGGCATAATCATGTATCCGCCCCTGGCAACATGATCAAACAAAGAAGGTGCAAACAATGGAATAATATCATGAGTTTTCTCACTAAAAACTAAGTTATAAGGAATATCAATATCAAGGTAATCAGCAGCAATAAACTGGTGGTCTTCCATAGCCGCTCTATCTAGATAAACCTTGGGCAAACGATGGTCATGCTGGCGTATCTACATGTTAAAGTGAGTCGCCAAGCGAATAGCGTAAATGCCCCCATGTATTTTACCCCTGGATCTGTTAATGAGAAGGCGACGTGCCACAATAGCTCCCAAGCTATAAGTGTTGTCGCCATAAAGTGCGCGACGCAAAACATCGAAGTCTGGAGCACTAAGTGGACCTACCTTCTCTCTAGCAAGCAAGCACTTTGCAATGAATATAGCAAAATAATGCACAGTAGGAAAATGCAAGCTAGTAGTGGTGACACTCGATATTCCTCTATCATTCCCCACCGTCATAGTACGGTAAAAACCATCAAACTCCGCAGGCCTAGGCTCTACCAAATCACCATCAGAAGGAAGCATGCATATGTCACAAAATTCAGTAAGTGGTATTTGGTGGTTTTCAGCATATAAATTAAATGACACCTTAGGGGGATCATTCCTAGAACGGAAATGAAAGGTTTGCACAAAGGAATTTGTGAGGAGATGATACTATTCACATTCAGCTGGGATGAAGTCGATGAGGCTGGCATTAGCAGCATATTGTGTGAACTCTTGAAGGATTCCAGCCCCTTCCATGAACGAATTATGAGGCATTCGCACGGCCGTAACTCCGCCAACCTTGCTTTTATTGCAATCAATAACAGACCGTGCAATATTCAAGAAGGGTCTACCAAGGATAATCGACATGTTGTTATCCTCGGGCATCTCAAGTATAACAAAGTCAGTCAGAATAGTAACATTAGCAACAACAACGGGCACATCCTCACAAATACCAATAGGAATGGCAGTTGACCTGTCAGCCATTTGCAAAGATATTTTAGTATGTGTGAGTTTATTCAAATCAAGTCTTTTATATGAAGAAAAAGCCATAACACTAACACCAGCTCCCAAATCACATAAAGCAGTTTTCACATAGTTTCTTTTAATGGGTAAAGGTATAGTTGGTATTCCCGGATCTCCAAGTTTTTTAGGTACACCATCTTGAAAAGTATAGTTAGCAAGCATAGTGGAGATTTCATATTTTGGTATTTTTCTCTTATTGGTGATGATGTATTTCATATACTTTGCATAAGGAGGTATTTTTAAGATGTCAGTCAAGCGAGTACGCAAAAAGACTGGCCTAATCATTTCAGCAAAGCGTTCAAATTCTTCATCATCTTTCTTTTTGGTTGACTTAGGTGGAAAGGGTAGGTTTTTGAACACCTGGTTCTCTTTCCTTACCGTGTTTTCTAGCAACAAAGTCTCTTTTATCATATCTTTTATTCTTGGGTTGTGGGTTATCAAGATCA
The DNA here is from genome assembly GCF_018294505.1 of Triticum aestivum. Classification (NCBI taxonomy): domain Eukaryota; kingdom Viridiplantae; phylum Streptophyta; class Magnoliopsida; order Poales; family Poaceae; genus Triticum; species Triticum aestivum. Next base: position 180,428,723 of record NC_057813.1, read on the forward strand.
ACAGCTGGTTCTATCTCAACATCATTGTCTGGTTCTTTATTATTAGGTTGAGTGTCTTCATGAACCTCATCATTATCTTTTTCATTATCAGAAGGTGAGTGTTCACTACCAGATTGAGTTTCAGCATCAGAGATAGAATATCATTATCAGGAGGTTTTTCTATTTCAGGTTCACTAGAGGCATGCAAAGTCCTATTATTTTTCATCTCCTTTTTCTTTTAGAAGGACTAGGTGCATGTGTGTTAATTATTTGAGAATCTTGTTCAATTCTCTTTGGGTGTCCCTTAGGATAAAGTGGTTCCTGAGTCATTTTACCTCCTCTAGTTGCTACCCCAATAGCAAAGTCACTTATATTATTGTTCATTTCATCAAGAAACTCTCTTTCAAATTTAGAAACTTGTTCTAATTGAGTTTGAACCATAGAGGCATGCTTTCCTAAACCTCTAACATCATTTGAGATTTTAAATAACAAGTCACTTGGGCGAGCAATAATATCAGAGTTGTATTTCAATTGTTTCATAAGATTTGCATTCAAGTGGTCTTGCTTTCTAATGTAATTATCAAACACATAAAGGCATTGACTAGGATGTTTATTACGAGGATCATCACTATCATTGAATTTTATTAAAGATTTTACCTCTACCACCTTAGGTGGTGGTGGTGCTTCAAGCCCATGTATTCCTTCAATAGGAGGTAAATTTTTAACATCCTTGGCTTTAATACCTTTTTCCTTCATAGATGTCTTTGCCTCTTGCATATCTTGATGACTGAGATATAAGATACCCCTGTTCTTCGGAGTGGGTTTAAGCGGTGTTCCAGGAGGAGTCCAATCATCATAATTTTTCAATATGTTATTTAATAATTCTTCAGCTTGCCTAATAGTTCATTCCTTGAAAACACAACTAGCACAACTATCTAGGAAATCCCTAGAATCATCGGTTAGTCCATTATAGAAGATATCAAGTATTTCATTTTTCTTAAGTGGATGATCATGCAAAGCTTTAAGCAATTGGAGAAGCCTCCCCCAATCTTGTGGGATACTCTCTGCTTCAATTTGCACAAAGTTCAATATTTCCTGCAAGGCAACTTGTTTCTTATGCAGGGAAATATTTTCAGAGAAGTTATAAATCATATCCTGGGGACTACACACACAACTAGGAGCAAGAGTATGTACCAAGCTTTAGCATCACCCTTTAATGAAAATGGAAATAATTTGAGGATATAGTAATAGTGAATCTTCTCATCATGAGCAAAAAGGGTGGATATGTCATTTAACTTAGTAAGATGTGCCACAACAGTTTTAGTTTCATAACCATGGAAAGGATCGGATTCAACCAAAGTAATTAACTCTGGGTCGACAGAGAATTCATAATCCTTATCATCAATAAAGATAGGCGAATTAGCAAACTTAGGATCATATTTCATTCTAGCATTCAGAGATCTTTCTTTATACTTGCATAATAGTTTTCCAAATCATCTCTATCCTTACAAGCAAGAATATCTCTAGTTGCCACTTCACTCATAGCATAACCTTCTGGTACTTTTGGCAATTCATATCTAAGAGAGCTAGTTCTAGTAGGTGTTTCAAGATTTTCAGTTTCAAGCTCATCATCAGTTTCAACAATATCATGATGTCTTACTCTAGCAATTTGTTCATCAAAAAATTCACCTAGTGGCACATCATCATCAAGAAAGGTACTAGCATCATCATGAGTAGCATTCAAAGCAGAAGTAGCATCATCAATAACTTGTGACATGTCAGAATTAATAGCATGTGGTGGTGTTGCAAGTTTACTTATAATAGAAGGTGAATCTAAAGCGGAGCTGGATGGCAGTTCCTTACCTTCCCTCGTCTAAGAGGGAAAAATCTTAGTCTTAGCATCCTTCAGATTCTTCATACTGATAACTTGATAATAATCCCAAGTGACTCAACAAATATAGCTATGCTCCCCGGCAATGGCGCCAGAAAAAGGTCTTGATAACCCACAAGCATATGGGATCGCAACAGTTTTCGAGGGTAGAGTATTCAACCCAAATTTATAGATTCAATAGAAGGGGAGCCAAAGAATATTTGCAAGTATTAGTAGCTGAATTATCAATTCAACCACACCTGGAGATTAATTTTCTGCAGCAAAGTGATCAGTAGCAAAGTAGTATGATAATTTTGATAGTAGTAGCAACAGCAATAGTAACGGTAACAGTGATAGCAGAGATTTTGTAGCAAGTGCAATAGTGACAGTAGCGATAGTAACTTAGCAAGAACAATATGTAGGAAAATCATACGCATTGGATTGGTGATTCATTGGGTGATATCCATCATGAGGTAGTCATAACCTAGAGCGATACGGCACTAGCTCCAGTTCATAAATATAATGTAGGCATGTATTCCATAAATAGTCATACATGCTTATGGAAAGAACTTGCATGACATATTTTGTCTTACCCTCTCATGTCAGCGGGGTCCTATTGGAAACTAAGGGATATTAAAGCCTTCTTTTAATAAAGAACCAGAACAAGCATTAACACACAGTGAATACATGAACTCCTCAAACTACGGTCATCACCGGGAGTGGTCCCGACTATTATCACTCCGGGGTTGCCAGATCATAACACGTAGTAGGTGACTATAACTTGCAAGATCCGATCTAGAACATGAATATAATGGTGATAACATAAATGGTTCAGATATGAAATCATGGCACCCGGGACCGAAGTGACAAGCATTAAGCATGGCAAAGTCGAAGCAACATCAATCTCAGAACATAATGGATACTAGGGATCAGACCCTAACAAAACTAACTCGATTACATGATGAATCTCATTCAACTCCTCACGGACCAGCGAGCCTATGAAGGAATTACTCACTCCCAGTGGGGAGCATCATGGAATTGGCGATGGAGAAGGGTTGGTGATGATGAAGATCGAAGATCCCCCTCTCCGGAGCCCCAAACGGACTCCAGATCTGGCCTCCCGACGAAGAACACGAGACGGCGATGGCTTTGTCTCGTGAAACGTGATAATTCTTTCTCCCTATTTTTTTCTGGAAAAATAGGATTTTATAGCATTGGTTTCAGGGTCTGCGGGGCCACCAGGTGAGGACAACCCACCTGGGCGCGCCTGGAGGGGGAGGCTCGCCCTGGTGGGTTATGCCCACCTAGGTGCCCCCCTCCGGTGGTTCTTGGCTCTAGATATTTTCTTTTATTGTATAAAAAGTCCTCACAAAGTTTCGTTCCATTCCAAGAACTTTTATTTCTGCACAAAAACAACACCATGGTAGTTCTGCTGAAAACAATGTCAGTCCGGGTTGTTTCATTCAAATCATGCAAATTAGAGTCCAAAACAAGAGGAAAAGCATCAGGAAAAGTAGATACGTCGGAGACGTATTAGTAAGGCACATGCAGAAATTTAGGAGTTCAAATTTTGAATTGATATCATAGACAGTACCCGACGCTAGGCTCTCTGAATTTCTAATAGGGGTTTGGCCACTGGAGTAGGGGTAAAGTGTGGTATAGTTGGGCCTGTGTTTTCTGTGGCTGCAGATCTATCTGATTTAACAGGTATTACTACCTTTTCCAAATACCTAGTTTGTAGTCCTTGAGGATCTGCACTCACCCTCTTCCTTTTGGACATCTATTACGGAAGAACAACATTTGATTGAAAAAAAACATAGTATGATGACACATGGAATAGGTACAGAAAATGGATAGGTATGGCATATACTCATATATGATCCTTAAACTAAGCAGATGGTGGTGTAACAAAGTAGAAGTCATGCAAGAGGTCATATGCAAAAATATGTCCGACCAATACAACCTTGCCAAGTTAGAGCAAGCACCTTGATGGGTGAAAAAGATAGGCCATCCTCCACCATGCCAAGTTTGTTAGTTAGTGGATTGTTCCACAATATTCTTCTCGTGCGCCCATTATCATATTCATTTTGATTATGTTTAATACCTAACATGCATGAAAACATAAAACAAGTGAGATTATCTTTGTAATGCAAAAGTGATTCTAATCCAATACTGCCTCCCTGTAAACCCCTTTGTGCTATCTCTGCAATTCTTCTGAGAGATGCCATGCATGCTGTAATTTGGTTTGTGCATTAATATAATGTGACCTACTACTCAAAATATGAGAGCTCCAGAAGTGATGATACTTCGCAGATGACAACTTCAACATATAGTTAAGAAGAAGAAGTCGGCCTGGCCTGACAGATTCAAAATATACTAAGGGAGAACAAATCGACCTGACCAGTCGACCGCAAATGTCTCTGCTACTCTTCCCAACAAGGAACATAATTATTAAATAAGAGAAGAGGATCATGTTAAAGAAGAGCAAGCAGACTGAAGATATTACAAGGTTTTCTATACAATGTGTGTTGCCCACCCATGATGGACCAGAGCGCACAGAGAAATGCTATTCCTTCCGGTCTCTCCATATGTGGCTCACATGCATTTCGAAACTAAAGTAGGAACATTTAGCTAACCATTTAAACATGTCTTAGTTTTACTAATATGAACATAGTATCATATTCGAATTTGTACAACTAAGCTTGTTTAGCTCGATGGGTGGAGAAGTGCTATTACGACACGAACCACGTAGGCTGATCATGGTCATCATAAAATTGGGAAATCGTAAGCATGATGAGTATAGTGTTGACCGTGGTAGTGGGATGGTAGATCTGATGCTGCAAACTGCGCAAAGGGTAGTTAGCAACCGATGTTTGCTTTGAAATAACAACTAAGATTTGGTATGGACAAGAAAGTATAGTCTACAAGTGACAAAGAAATGCAATTCTGCTGTCTCTCTATATGTCGCGACATGCATATGGAAACTCAAGTGGGACCTTTAGCTAACCAATTAAATGTGTCTGTTAACTAATACCAGTATCATATCACAATCATATTTGAACAACTAAGCTTTGGAATTACGACTGTTGTGTTGTTTAGCTTGAAGGGTGGAGTACTGTTAGTACGACAGAAAGCACCTATGCAGATCATAGTAGAGTAGATAAAAGGGGAAAACCCTAAGCATCAAGAGTAAAATCACGAAAGTGGAACTAGCTGTACCATATGGGCTTGTATTGCCGGTATGACAAGAAAGAGCTACATAAGAACAAAACAATGCCATGGCCCGCCCAACCCTAGTCCAATATACAAAGGAGTGAAGGTAAATTTGTACCAAAATTTGGGATCCCCTGTGGCCTAAGCCATTTGGGCCACCCAATATTTTAACTGTAGCTCCGCCGGTATGTGGAGCACATGCTTTTCGAAATGAATATAGGAACATTAGGTGACGAATTAAATGTTCTCTATTTTCGTAATATATGAGCTTCATATCAGATTCGTATATCAACAACTAAGTTTGGGAATTATGGGTGGCATGTTGTTTTGCTTAATGGGTTGAGGTTTTGAGGAGCAGTGCTAGCATGACACGAAGCACCTACGATGATGGTAGTGAATATAAAGGGGGGAATGTTGGAAATATGCCCTAGAGGCAATAATAAAAGCATTATTATTATATTTCCTTGTTCATGATAATTGTCTTTATTCATGCTATAATTGTGTTATCCGGAAATCGTAATACATGTGTGAATAACAGACATCAACATGTCCCTAGTGAGCCTCTAGTTGACTAGCTCGTTGATCAACAGATAGTCATGGTTTCCTGACTATGGACACTGGATGTCATTGATAACGAGATCACATCATTAGGAGAATGATGTGATGGACAAGACCCAATCCTAAACATAGCACAAGATCGTATAGTTCGTTTGCTAGAGTTTTCCAATGTCAAAGTATCTTTTCCTTAGACCATGAGATCGTGTAACTCCCGGATACCGTAGGAGTGCTTTGGGTATGCCAAACGTCACAACGTAACTGGGTGACTATAAAGGTAGACTACGGGTATCTCCGAAAGTGTCTGTTGGGTGACATGGATCAAGACTGGGATTTGTCACTCCGTATGACGGAGAGGTATCACTGGGCCCACTCGGTAATGCATCATCATAATGAGCTCAGAGTGACCAAGTGTCTGGTCACGGGATCATGCATTACGGTACGAGTAAAGTGACTTGCCGGTAACGAGATTGAACGAGGTATTGGGATACCGACGATCGAATCTCGGGCAAGTAACATATCGATAGACAAAGGGAATAGCGTACGGGGTTGATAGAATCCTCGACATCGTGGTTCATCCGATGAGATCATCGTGGAGCATGTGGGAGCCAACATGGGTATCCAGATCCCGCTGTTGGTTATTGACCGGAGAGTCGTCTCGGTCATGTCTGCTTGTCTCCCGAACCCGTAGGGTCTACACACTTAAGGTTCAGTTACGCTAGGGTTGTAGGGATATGTATATGCAGTAACCCGAATGTTGTTCGGAGTCCCGGATGAGATCCCGGACGTCACGAGGAGTTCCGGAATGGTCCGGAGGTAAAGATTTATATATGGGAAGTCCTGTTTCGGGCATCGGGACATGTTTCGGGGTTATCGGTATTGTACCGGGACCACCGGAAGGGTCCCAGGGGTCCACCGGGTGGGTCCACCTGTCCCGGGGGGGGCACATGGGCTGTAGGGGGTGCGCCTTGGCCTAATGGGCCAATGGCACCAGCCCCACATAGGCCCATGCGCCTAGGGTTTGAAGGGGGAAGAGTCCTAGGAGGGGAAGGCACCTCCTAGGTGCCTTGGGGGGGAGGGAAACCCCCCTTGGCCGCCGCACCCCCTAGGAGATTGGATCTCCTAGGGCCGGCCACCCCCCTTGGCCCTCCTATATATAGTGGGGGAGAGGAGGGACTTCATACCTGAACGCCTTGGCCTTTGGTTGCCTCCTCCCTCCCCAACACCTCCTCCACCTCCATAGTGCTTAGCGAAGCTCTGCCGGAGTACTGCAGCTCCATCAACACCACGCCGTCGTGCTGCTGCTGGTGCCATCTCCCTCAACCTCTCCTCCCTCCCTTGCTGGATCAAGAAGGAGGAGACGTGGCTGTTCCGTACGTGTGTTGAACGCGGAGGTGCCGTCCGTTCGGCGCTGGTCATTGGTGATTTGGATCACGTCGAGTACGACTACATCATCACCGTTCTTTTGAACGCTTCCGCTCGCGATCTACAAAGGTATGTAGATGCATCTAATCACTCGTTGCTAGATGAACTCCTAGATGATCTTGGTGAAACGAGTAGGAAATTTTTTGTTTTCTGCAACGTTCTCCAACAGTGGCATCATGAGCTAGGTCTATGCGTAGTTCTTCTTGCGCGAGTAGAACACAATTTGTTATGGGCGTAGATTTGTCAACTTTCTTGCCGTTACTAGTCCTTTCTTGCTTCAGCGGTATTGTGGGATGAAGCGGCCCGGACCAACCTTACACGTACGCTTACGTGAGACCGGTTCCACCGACTAACATGCACTAGATGCATAAGGTGGCTGGCGGGTGTCTGTCTCTCCTACTTTAGTTGGAGCGGAATCGATGAACAGGGTCCTTATGAAGGGTAAATAGAAGTTGACAAATCACGTTGTGGCTTTAACGTAGGTAAGAAAACGTTCTTGCTAGAACCCTAATTCAGCCACGTAAAACTTGCAACAACAATTAGAGGACGTCTAACTTGTTTTTGCAGCAAGTGGTTTGTGATATGATATGGCCAAAGTTGTGATGAATGATGAATGATCTATATGTGATGTATGAGATGTTCATGCTATTGTAGTAGGAATCACGACTTGCATGTCGATGAGTATGACAACCGGCAGGAGCCATATGAGTTGTCTTTATTCTTTTATATGACCTGCGTGTCATCAAGAAACGCCATGTAAATTACTTTACTTTATTGCTAAACGCGTTAGCCATAGTAGTAGAAGTAGTAGTTGGCGAGCAACTTCATGGAGACACGATGATGGAGATCATGATGATGGAGATCATGGTGTCAACCCGGTGACAAGATGATCATGGAGCCCCAAGATGGAGATCAAAGGAGCTATGTGATATTGGCCATATCATGTCACGTTTATTATTTGATTGCATGTGATGTTTATCATGTTTTGCATCTTGTTTACTTAGAACGACGGTAGTAAATAAGATGATCCCTCACAATAAATTCAAGAAGTGTTCCCCCTAACTGTGCACCGTTGCGACAGTTCGCTGTTTCAAAACACCACATGATGATCGGGTGTTTTATTCAGACATTCACATACAACGGGTGTAAGACAGATTTACACATGCAAACACTTAGGTTGACTTGACGAGCCTAGCATGTATAGACATGGCCTCGGAACAAAGAAGATCGAAAGGTCGAGCATGAGTCGTATAGAAGATACGATCAACATGAAGATGTTCACCGATGTTGACTAGTCCGTCTCACGTGATGATCGGACACGGTCTAGTTTAACTCGGATCATGTAATACTTAGATGACTAGAGGGATGTCTAATCTAAGTGGGAGTTCACTAATAATTTGATTAGTTGAACTTAATTATCATGAACTTAGTCTAAAATCTTTGCAATATGTCTTGTAGATCAAATGGCCAACGTAGTCCTCAACTTCAACGCGTTCCTAGAGAAAACTAAGCTGAAAGACGATGGCAGCAACTATACGGACTGGGTCCGGAACCTGAGGATCATCCTCATAGCTGCCAAGAAAGATTATGTCCTACAAGCACCGCTTGGTGACGCACCCGTTCTCCCTGCAGAACAAGATGTTATGAACACTTGGCAGGCACGTTCCGATGACTACTCCCTCGTTCAGTGCGGCATGCTTTACAGCCTAGAGCCGGGGCTCCAAAAGCGTTTTGAGAGACATGGAGCATATGAGATGTTTGAAGAGCTGAAAATGGTTTTCCAAGCTCATGCCCGGGTCGAGAGATATGAAGTCTCTGACAAATTCTTCAGCTGTAAGATGGAGGAAAACAGTTCTGTCAGTGAGCACATACTCACTATGTCTGGGTTGCATAACCGCTTGACTCAGCTGGGAGTTAATCTCCCGGATGATGCGGTCATTGACAGAATCCTCCAGTCGCTTCCACCAAGCTACAAGAGCTTTGTGATGAACTTCAATATGCAGGGGATGGAAAAGACCATTCCTGAAGTATTTGCTATGCTGAAATCAGCAGAGGTAGAAGTCAGGAAGGAACATCAAGTGTTGATGGTCAATAAAACCACTAAGTTCAAGAAAGGCAAGGGTAAAAAGAACTTCAAGAAGGACGACAAGGAGGTTGCCGCGCCCGGCAAGCAAGCTGCCGGGAAGAAGCCAAAGAATGGACCCAAGCCCGAGACTGAGTGCTTTTATTGCAAGGGAAGCGGTCACTGGAAGCGGAACTGCCCTAAGTACTTAGCGGATAAGAAGGCCGGCAAAACGAAAGGTATATGTGATATACATGTAATTGATGTGTACCTTACTAGTGCCCGTAGTGGCTCCTGGGTATTTGATACCGGTGCAGTTGCTCACATTTGTAACTCAAAGCAGGGGCTGCGGAATAAGCGGAAACTGGCAAAGGACGAGGTGACGATGCGCGTCGGGAATGGTTCCAAGGTCAATGTGATCGCCGTCGGCACGCTACCTCTGCATCTCCCTTCGGGATTAGTTTTAAACCTTAATAATTGTTATTTAGTGCCAGCTTTGAGCATGAACATTGTATCGGGATCTCGTTTAATTCGAGATGGCTACTCTTTTAAATCTGAGAATAATGGTTGTTCCATTTTTATGAGAGATATGTTTTATGGTCATGCTCCTATGGTGAATGGTTTATTCCTTATGAATCTCGAACGTGATGCTACACATATTCATAATGTGAGTACCAAAAGAAGTAAGGTTAATAATGATAGTCCCACATACTTGTGGCACTGCCGCCTTGGTCACATAGGTGTCAAACGCATGAAGAAGCTCCATGCTGATGGACTTTTAGAGTCTCTTGATTATGAATCATTTGACACGTGCGAACCATGCCTTATGGGTAAAATGACCAAGACTCCGTTCTCAGGAACAATGGAGCGAGCAACCGACTTATTGGAAATCATACATACTGATGTGTGCGGTCCGATGAGTGTTGAGGCTCGCGGTGGCTATCGTTATGTTCTCACCCTCACTGATGATTTAAGTAGGTATGGGTATATCTACTTAATGAAACACAAGTCTGAAACCTTTGAAAAGTTCAAGGAATTTCAGAGTGAGGTTGAAAATCAACGTGACAGGAAAATCAAGTTTCTACGATTAGATCGTGGAGGAGAATACTTGAGTCACGAGTTTGGGGCACACTTAAGAAAATGTGGAATAGTTTCACAACTCACGCCGCCTGGAACACCTCAGCGTAATGGTGTGTCCGAACGTCGTAATCGCACTCTGTTAGATATGGTGCGATCTATGATGTCTCTTACCGATTTACCGCTTTCTTTTTGGGGCTATGCTTTAGAGACTGCCGCATTCACTTTAAATAGGGCTCCATCGAAATCCGTTGAGATGACACCGTATGAATTATGGTTTGGGAAGAAACCTAAGCTGTCGTTTCTAAAAGTTTGGGGATGCGATGCTTATGTCAAGAAGCTTCAACCTGAAAAGCTCGAACCCAAGTCGGAAAAATGCGTCTTCATAGGATACCCAAAAGAAACTATTGGGTACACCTTCTACCTCAGATCCGAAGGCAAGATCTTTGTTGCCAAGAATGGGTCCTTTCTGGAGAAAGAGTTTCTCTCGAAAGAAGTAAGTGGGAGGAAAGTAGAGCTTGATGAAGTATTACCTCTTGAACCGGAAAATGGCGCAACTCAAGAAAATGTTCCTGAGGTGCCTGCACCGACTAGAGAGGAAGTTAATGAAAATGATCAAGATACTTCTGATCAAGCCCCTACTGAAATTCGAAGGTCCACAAGGACACGTTCCGCACCAGAGTGGTACGGCAACCCTGTCTTGGAAATCATGCTGTTAGACAACGATGAACCTTCGAACTATGAAGAAGCAATGGCGGGCCCGGATTCCGACAAATGGCTGGAAGCCATGAAATCCGAGATAGGATCCATGTATGAAAACAAAGTATGGACTTTGACTGACTTGCCCGTTGAGCGGCGAGCCATAGAAAATAAATGGATCTTTAAGAGGAAGACAGACGCGGATGGTAATGTGACCATCTATAAAGCTCGGCTTGTCGCTAAGGGTTATCGACAAGTTCAAGGGGTTGACTACGATGAGACTTTCTCACCGGTAGCGAAGCTGAAGTCCGTCCGAATCATGTTAGCAATTGCCGCATTCTATGATTACGAAATATGGCAAATGGACATCAAAACGGCATTCCTTAATGGTTTCCTTAAGGAAGAATTGTATATGATGCAGCCGGAAGGTTTTGTCGATCCTAAGAATGATGACAAAGTGTGCAAGCTCCAACACTCGATTTATGGGCTGGTGCAAGCATCTCGGAGTTGGAACATTCGCTTTGATGAGATGATCAAAGCGTTTGGGTTTACACAGACTTATGGAAAAGCCTGCGTTTACAAGAAAGTGAGTGGGAGCTCTGTAGCATTTCTCATATTATATGTAGATGACATACTTTTGATGGGAAATGATATAGAACTCTTGGACAGCATCAAGGCCTACTTGAATAAAAGTTTTTCAATGAAGGACCTTGGAGAAGCTGCTTATATATTAGGCATCAAAATCTATAGAGATAGATCGAGACGCCTCATAGGTCTTTCACAAAGCACATACCTTGATAAGATATTGAAGAAGTTCAATATGGATCAATCCAAGAAGGGGTTCTTGCCTGTGTTGCAAGGTATGAAATTGAGCTCAGCTCAATGTCTGACCACGGCAGAAGATATAGAAGAGATGAGCGTCATCCCCTATGCCTCAGCCATAGGTTCTATTATGTATGCCATGTTGTGTACCAGACCTGATGTAAACCTTGCCGTAAGTTTGGTAGGAAGGTACCAAAGTAATCCCGGCAAGGAACACTGGACAACGGTCAAGAATATCCTGAAGTACCTGAAAAGGACTAAGGAAATGTTTCTCGTTTATGGAGGTGACGAAGAGCTCGTCGTAAAGGGTTACGTCGACGCTAGCTTCGACACAGATCTGGATGACTCTAAGTCACAAACCGGATACGTGTATATTTTGAATGGTGGGGCAGTAAGCTGGTGCAGTTGCAAGCAAAGCGTCGTGGCGGGATCTACATGTGAAGCGGAGTACATGGCAGCCTCGGAGGCAGCACATGAAGCAATATGGGTGAAGGAGTTCATCACCGACCTAGGAGTCATACCCAATGCGTCGGGGCCGATCAAGCTCTTCTGTGACAACACTGGAGCTATTGCACTTGCCAAGGAGCCCAGGTTTCACAAGAAGACAAGGCACATCAAGCGTCGCTTCAACTCCATTCGTGAAAATGTTCAAGATGGAGACATAGAGATTTGTAAAGTACATACGGACCTGAATGTAGCAGATCCGTTGACTAAACCTCTCCCTAGAGCAAAACATGATCAACACCAGAATTCCATGGGTGTTCGATTCATCACAATGTAACTAGATTATTGACTCTAGTGCAAGTGGGAGACTGTTGGAAATATGCCCTAGAGGCAATAATAAAAGCATTATTATTATATTTCCTTGTTCATGATAATTGTCTTTATTCATGCTATAATTGTGTTATCCGGAAATCGTAATACATGTGTGAATAACAGACATCAACATGTCCCTAGTGAGCCTCTAGTTGACTAGCTCGTTGATCAACAGATAGTCATGGTTTCCTGACTATGGACACTGGATGTCATTGATAACGAGATCACATCATTAGGAGAATGATGTGATGGACAAGACCCAATCCTAAACATAGCACAAGATCATATAGTTCGTTTGCTAGAGTTTTCCAATGTCAAGTATCTTTTCCTTAGACCATGAGATCGTGTAACTCCCGGATACCGTAGGAGTGCTTTGGGTATGCCAAACGTCACAACGTAACTGGGTGACTATAAAGGCAGACTACGGGTATCTCCGAAAGTGTCTGTTGGGTGACATGGATCAAGACTGGGATTTGTCACTCCGTATGACGGAGAGGTATCACTGGGCCCACTCGGTAATGCATCATCATAATGAGCTCAGAGTGACCAAGTGTCTGGTCACGGGATCATGCATTACGGTACGAGTAAAGTGACTTGCCGGTAACGAGATTGAACGAGGTATTGGGATACCGACGATCGAATCTCGGGCAAGTAACATATCGATAGACAAAGGGAATAGCGTACGGGGTTGATAGAATCCTCGACATCATGGTTCATCCGATGAGATCATCGTGGAGCATGTGGGAGCCAACATGGGTATCCAGATCCCGCTGTTGGTTATTGACCGGAGAGTCGTCTCGGTCATGTCTGCTTGTCTCCCGAACCCGTAGGGTCTACACACTTAAGGTTCAGTTACGCTAGGGTTGTAGGGATATGTATATGTAGTAACCCGAATGTTGTTCGGAGCCCCGGATGAGATCCCGGACGTCACGAGGAGTTCCGGAATGGTCCGGAGGTAAAGATTTATATATGGGAAGTCCTGTTTCGGGCATCGGGACAAGTTTCGGGGTTATCGGTATTGTACCGGGACCACCGGAAGGGTCCCGGGGGTCCACCGGGTGGGTCCACCTGTCCCGGGGGGGCCACATGGGCTGTAGGGGGTGCGCCTTGGCCTAATGGGCCAAGGGCACCAGCCCCACATAGGCCCATGCGCCTAGGGTTTGAAGGGGGAAGAGTCCTAGGAGGGGAAGGCACCTCCTAGGTGCCTTGGGGGGGAGGGAAACCCCCCTTGGCCGCCGCACCCCCTAGGAGATTGGATCTCCTAGGGCCGGCCACCCCCCTTGGCCCTCCTATATATAGTGGGGGAGAGGAGGGACTTCATACCTGAACGCCTTGGCCTTTGGTTGCCTCCTTCTCCCTCCCCAACACCTCCTCCACCTCCATAGTGCTTAGCGAAGCTCTGCCGGAGTACTGCAGCTCCATCAACACCACGCTGTCGTGCTACTGCTGGTGCCATCTCCCTCAACCTCTCCTCCCTCCCTTGCTGGATCAAGAAGGAGGAGACGTGGCTGTTCCATACGTGTGTTGAACGCGGAGGTGCCGTCCGTTCGGCGCTGGTCATCGGTGATTTGGATCACGTCGAGTACGACTACATCATCACCGTTCTTTTGAACGCTTCCGCTCGCGATCTACATAGGTATGTAGATGCATCTAATCACTCGTTGCTAGATGAACTCCTAGATGATCTTGGTGAAACGAGTAGGAAAATTTTTGTTTTCTGCAACGTTCCCCAGCAGGGAAACCATAAGCTTTATGAGTATAGTGACCGTGCCATGGCAGATCTGAAGGTGCAAACCAGACAAAGGCTACTTGCAACCAATGTTTGATTTCAACTAGCCACTACAATTTGGTACGGACAAGAAAAGTACAACAAACAAGTTAGACGGTGAGATCAATAACTTAAGCAGATATGAACAAGTACCACCTCTCTTGTGACACCGTGTAGGCCCATGCTGATATGTTGAGGGCGCTGTGGGTGCAATGGTTGTCGGCGACATGGAAGAAGACTTTAAACGGCATACGGTCGGGTCGGGGAATAAGTCCTGTTGCCGTGGACGAGTCGGTCATAGGAGCGGCAATGGCAAGGTGGACGACAGCACCGATGAAGCGAGAGGACGTGATGAAAGGATCCTGGTCCGATGCCGTGGATGAGAGACGTCCATCTCTTGCAGTGGACGACGGGGTAAGGGTAGCGGCTCCGACAAGGTGGAGGATGGGGTGGCGGACGGAGGAGGCTGGCTGCGGTGGGGAGGTTGTTGTGGCGCCGACAGTGTATGAATGGGGAAATGGAGGGGGAGGGGGGATCTCAAACTTTGGGACACGCTTGTCTGAAATGTGGGAAAGTTATGAACGTATCCCCCGTTTAAAATTTCGGATATCATGTCGGTTGGGGATAGGACTATAATATCGCATCTCCCCAATATTTGCCGGTAGTGATTTTGGGCAAGGAGAGGGTGTTTTGCCGCCCACGGTGTATGAATGGGGCTGACTGGTAGGGCGGTTGTGTCACGTCTGAGGGAAGTTACACATCTGCCCCTATTTAAAATATTTGCCTACATCGATTTTGGATGAGGAGAGTTTGTTTTGCCGCCCACCGTGTATGAATGGGGAAATGGAGGGAGAGACACATGTCTTTCGAACGAGCTTGAATCAAATGTGTTTTGCCACCCAGGTTAGGCGTCCACCGTGTCTAAATGGGCTCAGAGGCGGTCGTGTCACGTATGATTGAAGTTACTAGTCTACCCCTATCAGCAACAGTGGAAATCAGGTCGATTAGGATGTGAAGTGTCAGGGGTAGATAGTAATTTCCATCTCGCAAACACTTGCTTCGGGAGCCAACAAATGATAGTGGGTGATTTGCCGCTTTGTTCAAAATTTGGGAGAATTAGCATTCATGTTTATCCTGGGCCCTGGCAACTAAATTCAAATCCAATTTGTATTCGATTACGAATATCCATACGTCATTCTACATTTTGTTATTTATTTCTTCAAAACCATGACAAAGATTTATTCCACCTTTATATATGATTATGATTTAGAAATGTCGTGATCTTCGAATTCAGTAGGTTGGATACACTTTGAGTCAAACATTTATTTCATCCAATACAATATGGTCACACGAAAAATAGTTCACCTTATGTCAATCATACAAGTACTGGGGATTACCTCGCCTAAAAAATTCAGATCATTACAACACATGGACAACATAGAGGGTCTTACAACATAATCTATTCAGAGACATGACAACACATGTTGGGGAACATAGTAATAATTCAAAATTTTCTACGTATCACCAAGATCAATGTAGGAGATTCTAGCAACAAGAGAGAGAGAGAGAGGATGTGCATCTTCATACCTTTGAAGATCACTAAGCGGAAGCATTACTAGAACGCGGATGATGGAGTCGTACTCGCGGTGATTCAAATCGCGAAAGATCCGATCTAACACCGAATGGACGGAGCCTCCGCGTTCAACACACGTATAGCCTGGGGACGTCTCCTCCTTGATCCAACAAGGGGAGAGGAGAAGTTGAGGGAGAGCTCCGGCAGCACGACAGCGTGGTGGTGGAGCTTGCAGTTCTCCGGCAGGGCTTCGCCAAGCACTACGGAGGAGGAGGAGGTGTTCGGGAGGGAGAGGGCTGCGCCAGGGGAAGGGTGCAGCAGCCCTCCCACCTCCCCTCTATTTATAGGGGCAAGGGAGAGGGGGGCCGGCCCCCTCCAGATGGATCTAGAGGGGGGGCCAAGGAGGGAGGCTTGCCCCCCAAGCCAAGGGGGGCGCCCCCTTTAGGGCCCCCCCAACTCTAGGCGCATGAGCCTTAGGGCGGTTGGCGCCCAGCCCACCTAGGGGCTGGTTCCCCTCCATATTCAGCTCATAGGGCCCTCCAGGGCAGGTGGACCCCCGAACCCTTTCGGTGGTCCCGGTACAATACCGATGAACCCCCGAACACTTCTGGCGACCGAATAAGGACTTCCCATATATAAATCTTTATCTCCAGACCATTCCGGAACTCCTCGTGACGTGCGGGATCTCATCCAGGACTCCAAACAACATTCAGTATCCACATACTAATACCCATAACAACTCTAGCGTCACCGAACCTTAAGTGTGTAGACCGTACGGGTTCGGGAATCGTGCAGACATCATGCAGACATGACCAAGACATCTCTCCGGCCAATAACAAACAACAGGATCTGGATACCCATGTTGGGTCCCACATATTCCACGATGATCTCATTGGATGAACCACGATGTCGGGGATTCAATCAATCCTGTATACAATTCCCTTTGTCAATCGGTATGTTACTTGCCCGAGATTCGATCGTCGGTATCCCAATACCTCGTTCAATCTCATTACCGGCAAGTCTCTTTACTCGTTCCATAATGCATGATCCTGTGACTAACTTCTTAGTCACATTGAGCTCATTATGATGATGCATTACCGAGTAGGCCCAGAGATACCTCTCCGTCATACGGAGTGACAAATCCCAGTCTCGATTCGTGCCAACTCAACAGACACTTTCGGAGATACCTGTAGTGTACCTTTATAGCCACCCAGTTACGTTGTGATGTTTGGTACACGCAAAGCATTCCTACGATATCTGGGAGTTGCACAATCTCATGGTCTAAGGAAATGATACTTGACATTAGAAAAGCTCTTAGCAAATGAACTACACGATCTTGTGCTATGCTTAGGATTGGGTCTTGTCCATCACATCATTCTCCTAATGATGTGATCTCGTTATCAATGACATCCAATGTCCATGTTCAGGAAACCATGACCATCTATTGATCAACGAGCTAGTAAACTAGAGGCTCACTAGGGACATGTTGTGGTCTATGTGTTCACACATGTATTATGGTTTCCGGTTAATACAATTATAGCATGAACAATAGACAATTACCATGAACAAGGAAATATAATAATAACCATTTTATTATTGCCTCTAGGGCATATTTCCAACAGTCTCCCACTTGCACTAGAGTCAATAATATAGTTACATTGTGATGAATCGAACACCCATAGAGTTTTGGTGTTGGTCATGTTTTGCTCGTGGAAAGAGGTTTAGTCAACGGATCTGCGACATTCAGATCCGTATGCACTTTACAAATATCTGTGTCTCCATCTTGAACATTTTCACGAATGGAGTTGAAGCGACGCTTGATATGCCTGGTCTTCTTTTGAAACCTGGGCTCCTTGGCAAGGGCAATAGCACCAGTGTTGTCACAGAAGAGAGTCATCGGGCCCGACGCATTGGGAATAACTCCTAGGTCGGTAATGAACTCCTTCATCCATATTGCTTCATGTGCTGCCTCCGAGGCTACCATGTACTCCGCTTCACATGTAGATCCCGCCATGACGCGTTGCTTGCAACTGCACCAACTGACTGCCCCACCATTCAAAATATACACGTATCCGGTTTGTGACTTGGAGTCATCCAGATCTGTGTCGAAGCTAGCATTGACGTAACCCTTTACGATGAGCTCTTCGTCACCTCCATAAACGAGAAACATATCCTTAGTCCTTTTCAGGTACTTCAGGATATTCTTGACCGCTGTCCAGTGTTCCATGGCGGGATTATTTTGGTACCTCCCTACCAAACTTACGGCAAGGTTTACATCAGGTCTGGTACATAGCATGGCATACATAATAGACCCTATGGCTGAGGCATAGGGGATGACACTCATCTTTTCTCTATCTTCTGCCGAGGTCGGGCATTGACCTGTGCTCAACTTCACACCTGCAATACAGGCAAGAACCCCTTCTTGGACTGTTCCATATTGAACTTCTTCAATATCTTATCAAGGTATGTGCTTTGTGAAAGTCCTATGAGGCATCTCGATCTATCTCTATAGATCTTGATGCCTAATATGTAAGCAGCTTCTCCAAGGTCCTTCATTGAGAAACACTTATTCAAGTAGGCCTTTATGCTTTGCAAAAGTTCTATATCATTTCCCATCAATAGTATGTCATCTACATATAATATGAGAAATGCTACAGAGCTCCCACTCACTTTCTTGTAAACACACGCTTCTCCATAAGTCTGCATAAACCCAAACGCCACCAGCCCATAGATCGAGTGTTGGAGCTTGCATACCTTGTTAGCATTCTTAGGATTGACAAAACCTTCCGACTGCATCATATACAATTCTTCCTTAAGGAAACCGTTAAGGATTGTCGTTTTGACATCCATTTACCATATCTCATAATCATAGAATTCGGCAATTGCTAACATGATCCAGACAGACTTCAGCTTCACTACGGGTGAGAAGGTCTCATCGTAGTCAACCCCTTGAACTTGTCGATAACCCTTAGCGACAAGCCGAGCTTTATAGATGGTCACATTACCATCCACGTCAGCCTTCTTCTTAAAGATCCATTTATTTTCTATGGCTCGCCGATCATCGGGCAAGTCTGTGAAAGTCCATACTTTGTTTTCATACATGGATCCTATCTTGGATTTCATGGCTTCAAGCCATTTGTTGGAATCTGGTCCCGCCATCGCTTCTTCATAGTTCGAAGGTTCACCGTTGTCTAACAACATGATTTCTAGGACAGGGTTGCCATACCATTCTGGTGTGGAATGTGTCCTTGTGGACCTACGATGTTCAGTAGCAACTTGATCCGAAGTTCCTTGATCATCATCATTAACTTCCTCTCTAGTCGGTGCAGCACCACAGAAACATCTTCCTGAGCTGCGCTACTTTCCGGTTCAAGAGGCAGTACTTCATCAAGTTCTACTTTCCTCCCACTTACTTCTTTTGAGAGAAACTCTTTCTCCAGAAAGGATCCGTTCTTGGCAACAAAGATCTTGCCTTCGGATCTGAGGTAGAAGGTATACCCAATGGTTTCCTTGGGGTATCCTATGAAGACGCATTTTTCCGACTTGGGTTCGAGCTTTTCAGGTTGAAGTTTCTTGACATAAGCATCGCATCCCCAAACTTTTAGAAACGGCAGCTTAGGTTTCTTCCCAAACCATAATTCATACGGTGTCGTCTCAACAGATTTAGACGGTGCCCTATTTAAAGTGAAAGTGGCTGTCTCAAAAGCATAACCCCAAAATGATAGCAGTAAATCGGTAAGAGACATCATAGATCGCACCATATCCAATAGAATGTGATTACGATGTTCGGACACACCATTACGCTGAGGTGTTCCAGGCGGCGTGAGTTGTGAAACAATTCCACATTTCCTTAAGTGCGTACCAAACTCGTGACTCTATTATTCTCCTCCATGATCTGATCGTAAGAACTTTATTTTCCTGTGATGGTGATTCTCCACCTCACTCTGAAATTCCTTGAACTTTTCAAAGGTCTCAGACTTGTGTTTCATCAAGTAAACATACCCATATTTTCCCTAAATCATCAGTGAGGGTGAGAACATAACGATAGCCACCGCGAGCCTCAACACTCATTGGACCGCACACATCAATATGTATTATTTCCAACAAGTTGGTTGCTTGTTCCATTGTTCCAGAGAACGGAGTCTTGGCCATCTTGCCCATGAGGCATGGTTCACACGTGTGAAATAATTCATAATCAAGAGACACCAAAAGTCCATCTGCATGGAGCTTCTTCATGCGTTTGACACCAATGTGACTAAGGCGGCAGTGCCACAAGTATGTGGGACTATCATTATTAACCTTACATCTTTTGGTATTCACACTATGAATATGTGTAACATCACGTTCGATATTCAATAAGAATAAACCATTGACCAGCGGGGCATGACCATAAAACATATCTCTCATATAAATAGAACAACCACTATTCTCGGATTTAAATGAGTGGCCATCTCACATTAAACGAGATCCAGATACAATGTTCATGCTCAAAGCTGGCACTAAATAACAAGTATTGAGGTTTAAAACTAATCCCGTAGGTAAATGTAGAGGTAGCGTGCCGACGGTGATCAAATCCACCTTGGAACCATTCCCGACGCGCATCGTCAACTCGTCCTTTGCCAGTCTCCGCTTATTCCACAGTTCCTATTTTGAGTTACAAATATGAGCAGCCGCACCGGTATCAAATACCCAAGAGCTACTATGAGTACTGGTAAGGTACACATCAATAACATGTATATCACATATACCTTTGGTGTTGCCGGCCTTCTTGTCCGCTAAGTACTTGGGTCAGTTCCTCTTCCAATGACCATTTCCCTTGCAATAAAAGCACTGAGTCTCGGGCTTGGGTCCATTGTTTGGCTTCTTCCCGGCAACTGATTTACCGGGCGCAGCAACTCCCGTGCCGTCCTTCTTGAAGTTCTTTTTACCCTTGCCTTTCTTGAAACTAGTGGTCTTATTCACCATCAACACTTGATGTTCCTTTTTGATTTCCACCTCCGCTGATTTCAGCATTGAATATAACTCAGGAATGGACTCCTCCATCCCTTGCATATTGTAGTTCATCACAAAGCTCTTGTAGCTAGGTGGGAGCGACTGGAGGATCCTGTCAATGACCGAGTCATCTGGGAGATTAACTCCCAACTGAGACAAATGGTTGTGTAACCCGGACATAGTGAGTATATGCTCACTGATAGAACTGTTTTCCTCCATCTTACAATTGTAGAACTTGTCGGAGACTTCATATCTCTCGACCTGGGCATGAGCTTGGAAAACCATTTTCAGCTCTTGGAACATCTCATATGCTCCATGCTGCTGAAAATGCTTTTGGAGCCCCGGTTCTAAGCTGTAAAGCATGCCACACTGAACCAGGGAGTAATCATCACTACGCGACTGCTAGGCGTTCATAACGTCTTGAGTTGCTGGGAAAATGGGCACTTCACCTAGCGGTGCTTCTAGGACATATGCTTTCTTGGCAGCTATGAGGATGATCCTCAAGTTCCGGACCCAGTCCGTATAGTTGCTACCATCGTCTTTCAGCTTGGTTTTCTCTAGGAACGCGTTGAAGTTTAGGGAAACATTAGCGTGGGCTATTTGATCTACAAGACATATTGCAAAGATATTTTAGACTACATTCATGATAATTAAGTTTATCTAATTTAATGAACTCCCACTTAGATAGACACCCCTCTAGTCATCCAAGTGATACATGATCCGAGTCAACTAGGCCGTGTCCGATCATCACGTGAGACAGACTAGTCATCATCGGTGAACATCTTCATGTTGATCGTATCTACTATAGGACTCATGTTCGACCTTTCGGTCTCTTGTGTTTCGAGGCCATGTTTGTACATGGTAGGCTCATCAAGTCAACCTAAGTGTTTTGCATGTGTAAATCTGGCTTACACCCGTTGTATGCGAACGTTAGAATCTATCACACCCGATCATCACGTGGTGCTTCGAAACAAAAAACTTTTGCAATGGTGCACAGTTAGGGGGAACACTTTCTTGAAATTTTTAATGAGGGATCATATTATTTATGCTACCGTCGTTCTAAGCAAATAAGATGTAAACATGACAAACATCACATGCAAATCATCAAGTGACATGATATGGCCAATATCATCTTGCGCCTTTGATCTCCATCTTTGAGGCGCGGCATGATCACCTTCGTCACCGGCATGACACCATGATCTTCATCATCATGTTCTCCATCATCGTGTCTTCATGAAGTTGTTTCGCCAACTATTACTTCTACTACTATGGCTAACGGTTAGCAATAAAGTGAAGTTATTACATGGCATTTTTCAATGACACGCAGGTCATACAATAAATTAAGACAACCCCTATGGCTCCTGCCGGTTGTCATACTCATCGACATGCAAGTCGTGATTCCTATTACAAGAACATGATCAATCTCATACATCACATATATCATTCATCACATTCTTTTGGCCATATTACATCACATAGCATACCCTGCAAAAACAAGTTAGAAGTCCTCTAATTGTTGTTGCATGATTTACATGGCTGCTATGGGTTTCTAGCAAGAACTTTTCTTACCTACGCAAAAGCCACAACGGTGATATGCCAATTGCTATTTACCCTTCATAAGGATCCTTTTCATCGAATCCGATCTGAGTAAAGTAGGAGAGAGAGACACCCGCTAGCCACCTTATGTAACAAGTGCATGTCAGTCGGTGGAACCTGTCTCACATAAGCGTACGTGTAAGGTCGGTCCGGGATGCTTCATCCCACAATATCGCCGAAACAAGATAGGACTAGTAACGGTAAGCAAATTGAACAAACCAACGCCCACAACTACTTGTGTTCTACTCGTGCATAGAATCTACGCATAAACATGGCTCTGATACCACTGTTGGGGAACGTAGCAATAATTCAAAATTTCCTACGTATCACCAAGATCAATCTAGGAGATTCTAGCAACAAGAGAGAGAGAGAGAGAGAGAGAGAGGATGCGCATCTTCATACCTTTGAAGATCGGTAAGAGGAAGCGTTACTAGAACGTGTATGATGGAGTCGTACTCGCGGCGATTCAAATCACGGAAGATCCGATCTAACGCCGAACGGACGGCGCCTCCACGTTCAACACACGTACAGCCCGGGGACGTCTCCTCCTTCTTGATCCAGCAAGGGGAGAGGAGAAGTTGATGGAGAGCTCCGGCAGCACGACGGCATGGTGGTGGAGCTTGCAGTTCTCCGGCAGGGCTTTGCCAACCACTACAGAGGAGGAGGTGTTGGGGAGGGAGAGGGCTGTGCCAGGGGAAGGGTGCCGCAGCCCTCCCACCTCCCCTCTATTTATAGGCAAGGGAGAGGGGGGACGGCCCCCTCTAGATGGATCTAGAGGGGGGCGGCGGCCAAGGGGGGAGGCTTGCCCCCCAAGCCAAGGGGGCGCCCCCTTTAGGGTTCCCCCCAACCGTAGGCACATGGGCCCTAGGGGGGTTAGCTCCCAGCCTACCTAGGGGCTGGTTACCCTCCATATTCAGCCCAAAGGGCCCTCTGCGTCAGCTGGTCCCTCCCGGTGGACCCCCGGAACCCTTTCGCTGGTCCCGGTACAATACCGATGAACCCCCGAACACTTCCGGCGACCGAATAAGGACTTCCCATATATAAATCTTTATCTCCGGACCATTTGGGAACTCCTCGTGACGTCCGGGATCTCATCCGGGACTCCGAACAACATTCGGTAACCACATACTAATTCCCATAACAACTCTAGCGTCACTGAACATTAAGTGTGTAGACCCTAGGGGTTCGGGAATCGTGCAGACATGACCGAGACATCTCTCTGGCCAATAACCAATAGCAGGATCGGGATACCCATGTTGGTTCCCACATATTCCATGATGATCTCATCGGATGAACCATGATATCAGGGATTGAATCAATCCCGTATACAATTCCCTTTGTCAACCAGTATGTTACTTGCCTGAGATTCGATCGTCGGTATCCCAATACCTCGTTCAATCTCGTTACCGGCAAGTCTCTTTACTCGTTCTGTGATGCATGATCCCGTGACTAACTTCTTAGTCATGTTGAGCTCATTATGATGATGCATTACCGAGTGGGCCCAGAGATACCTCTCCGTCATATGGAGTGACAAATCCCAGTCTCGATTCGTGCCAACTCAACAGACACTTTCGGAGATACCTGTAGTGTACCTTTATAGCCACCTAGTTACATTGTGACGTTTGGTACACCCAAAGCATTCCTACGGTATCCGGGATTTGCACAATCTCATGGTCTAAGGAAATGACACTTGACATTAGAAAAGCTCTTAGAAAACGAACTACATGATCTTGTGCTATGCTTAGGATTGGGTCTTGTCCATCACATCATTCTCCTAATGATGTGATCCCATTATCAATGACATCCAATGTCCATGGTCAGGAAATATGACCATCTATTGATCAACGAGCTAGTAAACTAGAGGCTCACTAGGGACATATTGTGGTCTATGTATTCACACATGTATTATGGTTTCCGGTTAATACAATTATAGCATGAACAATAGACAATTACCATGAACAAGGAAATATAATAATAACTATTTTATTATTGCCTCTAGGGCATATTTCGAACAACATGCAAGTATAATAACCTAATGACAATTTCAACTGGTATCTAAAGAAGAACTGGGATTACCCTGGGCTTCAGATAGCAGAAGCAGCAGGACCTCCTCCGTCTTCAAATGTAACATTCTTACTTCCTCCAATTCTTGGGTTGCTTGCATAATGCATGCAGCTAATTGCATAATCTCCAGGCTCAAGATCAAGGTTACCTCATTCATGGAAGCCACACCATCTCTTTCTGCCTCTAGTACTAGAGCCTCAAGAACTATAATATTTGTACTCAGACTGCTCTCCCACAGTGTTTCCTCTGAACTGCTACCATATGATAACATGGATGGCGCACTGCTTCCACAAATAGATTATGGGGTTGTACATTGTGTCCTAGTGTGAACGGCATCCTAAAAGGTTTCCGCTGGACATAAGTAAGAGATAGTTATCGCATGATCCAGGCAGTAAGCTTACATGGTAAACGACATACGAATTATTGCCGAGCATGGCAAGCTATATTTAAATGGTTTGAAGCAGCATCATCCGAAAAGAAATTAAAATGGTAGGATGAAACTAGGGTAGTGGCAAATAAACGGCATCCGCTAGTCCCGTCTAGTGAGTTTTTGCTAGCTCCCTAGTTCGTTTTCCTCAAAAAATCAAAACTCTTTTGAACTATCATACCACTAGTGGACTTTAATCGGGATTAAGCGGGACCCAGTTGACATCCCTAGTTGAAAGGGAGTGTACCATCGCAATATTTAAATTGCCAAGGCATCTAAGCAGTTGAAATAATCTGAGAAAACACTTAACAGTGTCGCCTCATGTAAACTACGAAGACAGTCTTGTGATGAAGTTCATAGGAAAAGTTAAGGAGTCAAATTAAGTAGGCATGCATTTCTTTACGATAGTACAGCATGCACTGCTGACATATTGGCCAACTCAGGTATAGCCTAACAAGTAAGAAACAAGCATTCGAATCAAGTAATACAGCAAAGCAGACAACTAAACTATTTGCAATTTTGTAGGATTACAGGTTGAGGGCACAAGCCAAGAAAGCAGCCCACACGCATTACATTTCATATGTACTAAAACACACTGGCTTACTATATGTTGTTGTGAAGCCTCGCTACTGTTGCAATGTTATTTAAAGATATCGTTAGCATCCCGTGGTTGCAAATCTAGTTATTGTAGTTTATTCTGCACCCTCTATTTAGGTAAAATTAATTTAATCACATGCACTGGTTCGAATTGATCATCAATGGTCCATCTAAACTAATGAAAGAAGGGTGTGTACTTACAGGACAATATATGTGCTTCACTCTATTTTTATGCTTGTTTGGGGTGCCATCCTCAAAAGAACATATTTTGCTTGATGGGGTTGGCAGCTCCATAATTAATAGAAGCATCAAATTAGTCATGCAACTTGGGAAGATCAAGAACACACAAAAAAGTAGGGCCTGTTTGGTTGGAGACTAGCGTGGCCAAGCCAAAGTGTGACTAGCCACACAAGTGCAGCTGGGAAATATGACGCCAAACTTTGGCAAAAGTTGGCAAAAAATTGTCTCTATGATAAGTGGGCCATAGGGCAATAAAGTGTGGCAAAAACTAAACATATGCCAACTAAATTGTTGCTGCCAAACTTTGGCTTGGCAATGGCTGGGAACCAAACAACCCTGTAATGAACAGAGGCTCGGAGCAGTGATGTAATAGGTAGCATCAGAAAATGTAGGGTAAAAGGAACAAAAAGCAGCAGAACCACATGGTAGTTTGCTGATGTGTAATTAAGCATAGAGAACATGAAGCAGTCTGATGGAACCAACAGGTGGCATCAGGACAACACCATTATTATAAATATAGCATGCAAGAAGTAAAATAGGAGGCAGTGATATCTAGGAAGTATGGTAATACTTAGGACAAAACGAAAGCATTGAAAATATATGTGCACTGGTTTGTAATTTACCACATGAAACATGTTCACTGCGAGAAGTATAGTCCTACAGGTGCAAGAAGAATAATGCGTCTCATGAAAAATTGAATGATGCCCTGAAGAAATTCAAAGGTGCGGTGCTTATGCTAAGAAAGTGAATGTAGGCGCCGGCCGTTGGATAATAGTACCTGATTCTCAACGGCGTATGGGTATCGTTATCATACTTGATAGCTAAGGATCTTCGATGGTGCTCTTGTTGCGGTTGAGTTTGGGCCGGCTGTCGCTGATGAGGATACGGACCTGGGGTAGGGTCATGGGCCTGACCCATATGTCCTACCCAAGGTCACTACCCTAGAGGATAAGAAGTCCAAGAAGCAATAAGGGACCCCGAGTCAAAGATGTCGAGTGCAATCCACTCGACCAGTCATACCACTCGGGTGACCCCCTACCTATTGTCACTCAACCATCCAAGGAATCACTCGACCTACCGAAGATCAGGAGTCACTCAGCATTGCAATGGGCAAGCGTTCACTCCATAGTCTTTATGGTCATTAATAGCACTTAAGGCTGGCGTTATCAGTAATGCCCCTACTTTATGTACATTAAGCCCCTTGTAATGGAGGACGGTGAGGGTCCTGGCATACTCTATATAAGCCACCCCCTCCTCTGGCACAAGGGTTCGCACCCCCTGTAACATCACACACATATAATCCAGTCGACCACCTCCGGGCACCGAGAGGTAGGGCTGTTACTTCTTCCGAGAAGGGCCTGAACTCGTAAAACCCGTGTGTACACCTTCATCATAGCTAAGATCTTGCCTCTCCATACCTACCCCCCTTTTTACTGTCAGTCTTAGAACCACGATAGTTGGCGCCCACCAAGGGGCAGGTGTCTTAGCGACTTGTTGGTGAAGTTGCAATTTTTTTCGATCATCATCATCATGGTTTCCAGCGGCGGATTGGCTGAGGGCCGCGAGATCCACCTCGACGCGCTCGTTTTCATCGCCGATGACTCCGCTTGCCTTCAGGAAGCTCCCCTTGACGTTGAGGCGCTCCCCATCCGAGGGGCGACGCACTTTCGCGCGTGCGTTCGTGGCGTCCTTCTCCGACAGCCGTCGACTTAGTATCGGTCGGCTCCGATGGTGTCTTCCCTCCCCGCTGTTCGCCGCCACAAGCGATCCGGTCGGTCGCGGCTTCAGCAGTGGGTGAAACACGCGTTGGCTCGATGTTCGGCCACCCATCAACTCGCGACAATCGAGCCCGAAACTCTCCACGACCTGTTCGATCTGTCGACTGGCTCCGCGGAGACCGCATCCGAGTGCGATAGCAGCGACCCTGCGGCTGAAGTCTTGATGGTCGATAGACCGCGTGGTCCGCCTGGTTTCCGCCGTGAAGACGACGAGGATGGTGGTGGTGAACCATCGCGCGTCCATGAGGAATACCATTCCGAACCTCTTTCTTCACAGTAGAGGGAAGAACTTCGTCGCCGCAACATGGATGCACTCCACATGCCCATCGTTGGAGAAACCCCTGAGGCTCGGGCCTTGGAAGAGGTGCGCCTAGCTAATTTGGCTAACCACACTCGACTGGAGAACCTTCAGCGCGCTCTCGATGAGCGTGCTCGGGAGCGGGTCCCTAAGTCCAGTTGACGACAGCTTTTCCCGCCTCCACCTAAGGTATACCGCACTCCGATCCAAAATCTCACAGTTGCAGCCCGAATAGCAGAGTCAATTCAACCTTCCCAGTCGGAGGCCGGCAGAGGTTTGATGCAGATCCGGGCCTTGCTCCGGGCGGCAGGAGAGCAGAACACAACAGTGTCTCAGTCGCGGAATAGGATTCACATCAGATCCGTAGTAGCGGATACAGTTCAGTCGGCCCACAACCCAAGATCACCCTGCGGCGTGAAGGCCGTGGACATTATGATCATCAACTCGACCGCGACAATCATTGTCGAGTGCCCACGCCTCCTCCGAGGAGTGCATCATATGTGCCTCGGTAGAACGATGATAGACGCCGTCATAGTGGCGAGCGCAGAGCACCAGTCAACCCAAGAGAGCCGTGCTTCGATGCGAGATCTATCCTCGTTCAAGGTCTAGTCGACCGGAACAGAGCGCATAGAGAAGACCCTGGCAGAGATCGTCCGAGTGGCAGCAGAGTGCATGTTTCCGGTCCATAGTGTTTCAGCAGAGCCATTAGGGCAGCGGTGATTCCTCCCAACTTCAGGTTGGCGACTGGAGTCAGTAAGTTCACTAGAGAGTCCAAGCCTGAAACTTGGCTTGAGGATTACCGAGTGGCTGTGCAGATTGGCGGTGGAAACGATGAAGTAGCAATGAAACATCTTCCTCTGATGTTGGAAGGGTTGGCCTGGGCATGGTTGACAAAGTTAGCTTCAGGTAGTATATATAGTTGGGAAGAGCTTGCTCGAGTGTTCGTCAGAACTTTTGAGGGCACTTGCAAGCGGCCCGCAGGTGTAACATCCCAAATTTTCAATTTGAAATGTTATACATTAGATCATCATTGCATATCATATTTTATTGCATTTTTGCTTGATCCTAGAAATTCTACGCAACTCAAGGACCCACGAAGAGAGTTGGGGATTTCGTTATTTTCATATTTGAGTTTTCTCAAATTTCGAAAATAGGATCATTTGATTTTATTTATTTTACCTTCAGTTATTTCTATTATGAAAATATGAGAGAGGTAATAAAATAACTTTCCCAAAATAAAGAAATATTGAGGATTTAATAAAAAAATCAAATAAGATTTTATTTCGGAGTTTTTGGCTATTTTATTTGAATTAGGAAAAATGTGTGTTTTTCAAAATTGCTTCTAGGCCCCAAATAAATGTTCATCTTGTCCGGCTCGATTTTAGAGGACCGCGAAAATTTAGTTCGAGATTTTTGGAGTCCATTTAGTATTTCTTTTATTTGTTTTTCTACGCGTAATTATTTTTTAAAAAAAGTCAACCGACCTAGCCGGGCCGTACCCGACCCGGACACCTCCCGAGGGCGCTTTATAAGCCGGACCCCCTGCCCCCGAAGCCCACCGCCGCCCCAGCCCAGCCCGCGCCGCCGCCAAACCCTAGCACCGCCGCCGCCCTCGATCCGCGCCGCCGCCGCCGCCGGTTGCCGCCGCCGCCGCCCGCCGCTCTCGCCGCAGCCACCCGTTCCGCCGTCGCCGCCGGACCCCGCCGGCGCCGGAGCCACCCTCCCCACCGGAGCCGACCGCCGTTGACCCGCCGGAGGTAGCCGCCGCCGCCTCGGTTCTCGCGAGAAAAACCGATTGTTTTTTTAAACCCAAGATCCGTTTTTTTATTAGATCGGTTTTTTAGTTTTTTTTCTGGTTTAGTTATTTAGCGAACGCCAGTTTGTTCGTTCATTTTAACGAACGGTTTTTGTCTTTTAGTCACAGACAACGAACGTTCGTTCGTTAGCCTGTTCGTCCGTTTTCCTTTTTCTCGGATTTTCCGCGATTATTTCTGATCGCGATTCCCGATCTGATTTTTGTTCTAGTATAACTTTTCGCTTGTTTATCGGAATCAGGTGACTCAAGCGCCTAGAGTTTCGTCTCGAAACCCTCTTTCCGTTTAACCAACTCAAACAAGTTTTTGCTACTGTAAAATTTGACTTAGGTCTAGATTAGTAGATGAAGCTTGTTTCTTTCGCCATTTGACCTTCGTTGCTTCGTTTGATTTGATTCTTTTTGCAAACCGGAGTTCTTAAGTTGAACTTTCTGGTAAGATCTCTTATTTGAGTTTTACCTGTGCATTAGATGAGTGATTATTGTATGCTTGTTTGTTTGCGATAGAGTACCCGGAGTGCGCCTGTGGCACCCCGGCTTAGAGAAACCGGAACACCCCGTATTCCAGCCCAGAGATCAAGGAGAAGTCTTATGGAATATGGCACTGCTTAGCATAGAACAAACCAGCTTTCTATTATTACACAAATATGAATACAAGGTCTCCGATATTACAATGAATAACATCGGTACGGCGACACTACGCCATCCTCAGTTGCTCTATGCCAGCAGCAGAACAACACGATGCAGCGGAACAATGACGATGGTGGTGAACTCCACTCCACAGGGACTCTGGCTGGAACACTTATCCTAGCTCGCACGAACGAAAACCACGACAAGCAAGCAATCAAATCCGGAATGACCCGCAAACTGGCATGACATGCCAGGTCAGTACATTTAATGTACTTGCAAGCTCACAATAACCAGAAGCATTCAAGACTGACAACAGCATGGCAATTACAGGTTAAACAAGAATTAACATGAGATCATTAGAATAACATGGCATGACCAACATAAACATGATACCGCTTGAAGAATATGAGCATATTAGTCCGACAATACTAGCATGCAACATGATGACACCATATGCACCACTTATCCTGCTCGAGTTACCTCATAACTAACACATGCATCACTTACCAACCTCGGACATCACACGATCATCTCAGGATCAAATCAAGCTTGGTATAAACAATACTGTAGTAATCAATAAATGACCACAAGGAGCTTGGTTTTTACCCATGACTCTCGTACAATATCACGAATATACAACAACTCGGTATCCTCGATCCCACCGTGATCCTTACGCCGATCACAACCCGACCAACACTTGGCCCCAAACCGTGATCCTTACGGCGATCACAACCAACTTATCTCATCGTTATTAAGCACATTATTCTTATTACTGTTGACTCATGGTGTGACCTACTTTCTACCTGGGCCCTTATCTGCGGGCGCGACTATCGATAGATTTAATATACACTATGCAGAGGTTAGTACACTGTACCCACACTACGGAACCCATGGCCTCGCACACCCATTCGGGTGGACCAACATCGTTCCGACAAAACCGATCTACTGCCATGACACTCTCCCGGCCACTCCGACTCACTCCCCTCTGGGCTAAGTCATGGGTGGCCCCGTGTCTACCTCCAGACACCGCAACCACCACCATCGTGGCCAAACATAAACGATCCCACACGGGGACATGAGCTCAAAACAAACTACGGGCACACAAGGCTTATGCCGTCCTACCTGATCAGGGTAGCGCCCGCACATAACCTTCCCTCATTGGAGGCACCGGCGAGAGGCACGACAATAGACCCAGTTAGGACCGTCCCATACCGATAAGCGTGGTTGCACTGGTCAGCATCGATTCAGCGGCACCATGACTCAGCCAACAGTTGTTCAAGTTCAATTTAATCCAGTTAACTTGAATGCAAATATGCTGAGCCATGATAAAATGCATGAACATGATATCAACATAATCATGAGGGTATCACAAAACTATCCACCATATCAACAATAAATCATATTCACTGAGCATGGCATACTGACTAGCATGACCATCACCAACATCAACATGTACCACTAGCAATCATAAACGTGTGAAAGTTAATACTAGCAGGTATAACATGATCACAGAGTACAAGACAACATAGCACAAAAGTGAACATGCAACTCTAAACATCACCGGAACAACGATAACCATCTTTTCATCAAGCAAACAATTAATAAAGATTCAAGTTGAAAACCATACCTAATGCATGACTATCATTAAAGTGGGTATTCTGGCTTGCCTGGGGATGAAGAAGGCACCGGGGAGAAGTGCGGTGAAGCCGCAGAAAGATTTGCTGGAAACAGTTCTCTCTCGGAGGGGGCTGTTTACGGGCAAAGGCAAAAAGGTCATTTTCACAGTGCCAAACCATAGTGAAAATGAAACCAACAGAGCGGGCTCGACGAAACAAAGAAGTAGGCTTTGGAATCACCTCATTTGGAGATACGGTTGCAGAGATATAAGGGTTTTACTGCCAGGGACCCATCTGTAATGAAAATCTTTTCAACCAGGGGCCTGAACAGAAAAAGTGAAAACGCAATCTGGGAAATACGCTTTCACCTTATCCATAGGAACAGTGGCGGGGATGGACGCGTGCGGGTGATACGTGTCCAACGTATCTATAATTTTTGATTGTTCCATGCTATTATATTACCCCTTTTGGATGTTTATGGGCTTTATTCTACACATTTATATCATTTTTGGGACTAACCTACTAACCGGAGGCCCAATCCATATTGTTGTTTTTTTGCCTATTTCAGTATTTCTAAGAAAAGGAATATCAAACGGAGTCTAAATGGAATG
Organism: Triticum aestivum; assembly: GCF_018294505.1. Taxonomy (NCBI): domain Eukaryota; kingdom Viridiplantae; phylum Streptophyta; class Magnoliopsida; order Poales; family Poaceae; genus Triticum; species Triticum aestivum. The sequence continues at coordinate 180,461,244 of NC_057813.1, forward strand.
AAACCTTCGAGAGCGTGATTTTTGGAACGAACAAGATCCGGAGAGCTTGGAGTGCAAGTCAAGAAGCTCCCGAGGACCCCACGAGATAGGGGGCCGCGCCCCCTGTCTCATGGGCCCCTCGGGCAGCCACCGACGTACTTCTTCCTCCTATATATACCTATGGACCCCGAAAACATCCGGGAGCACCACGAAACACAATTTCCACTGACATGACCTTCCGTATCCGCGAGATCCCATCTTGGAGCCTTCGCCGGCACTCTGCCGGAGGGGGAATCGACCATGGAGGGCTTCCACATCAACATCCTTGCCCTCCTATGAGTGTGATTAGTTTACCACAGACCTACGGGTCCATAGTTATTAGCTAGATGGCTTCTTTTCTATTTTTGTATCTCAATACAATGTTCTCCCCCTCTCTTGTGGAGATCTATTCGATGTAATCTCTTTTTGCGGTGTGTTTGTCGAGATCCGATGAATTGTGGGTTTATGATCAGATTTATCTATGGATAATAATTGAATCTTCTCTGAATTCTTTTATGTATGATTGAGTTATCTTTGCAAGTCTCTTCGAATTATCAGTTTGGTTTGGCCTACTAGATTGATCTTTCTTGCCATGGGAGAAGTGTTTAGCTTTGGGTTCAATCTTGCGGTGTTCTTACCCAGTGATAGAAAGGGTTGCAAGACACGTATTGTATTGTTTCCATCGAGGATAACAAGATGGGGTTTATATCATATTGCATGAGTTTATCCCTCTACATCATGTCATCTTACTTAATGCGTTACTCTGTTCTTATGAACTTAATACTCTAGATGCAGGCAGGAGTCGGTCGATGTGTGGAGTAATAGTAGTAGATGCAGGCAGGAGTTGGTCTACTTGTTATGGACGTGATGCCTATATACATGATCATGCCTAGATAATCTCATAACTATGCACTTTTCTATCAATTGCTCGACAGTAATTTGTTCACCCACCGTAATACTTATGCTATCTCGAGAGAAGCCTCTAGTGAAACCTATGGCTCCCAGGTCTATCTGTTATCATATTTGCTTTCAATCTACTTTATTTGCATCTTTACTTTTTTGAATCTATATTATAAAATACCAAAAATATATTTATCTTATCACACTATCTCTATCAGATCTCACTTTCGCAAGTGGCCGTGAAGGGATTGACAACCCCTTTATTGCGTTGGTTGCGAGTTCTCAGTTTGTTTGTGTAGGTGCGTGGGACTTTTGAGGAGCCTCCTACTGGACTGATACCATGGTTCTCAAAACTGAGGGAAATACTTACGCTACACTTGCTGCATCACCCTCTCCTCTTCGGGGAAAACCAACGCTAGCTCAAGACGTAGCAAGAAGGATTTCTGGTGCCGTTGCCGGGGAAGTCTTCGTTCAAGTCAAGACATACCAAGTACCCATCACAAACCCATCTCCCTCGCATTTACATTATTTGCCATTTGCCTCTCATTTTCCTCTCCCCCACTTCACCCTTGCCATTTTATTCGCCCTCTCTCTCCCAATCTCCTCCCCTCTTTTTTGCTTGCCTTCTTTTGTGTGCTTGTTTGCTTGTTTGATCTTATGGCCACGCCTAAGCGTCCTGACCACCTTCTCAGAAGGATGGATGAGATTGAATCAAATATTAGAAGCTTTATGAATTTGCAATTTGAGCATAATAATTTCTTTAGAAAAGAGCTTAAGGAACAAAAAAGTTTTTTGGGGTTTATGAACAAAGAGCTTGATGATATGAATAAAGAATTCTATGGTGTTAACGCTCAAATTACCCGGCTTGAAAATGCTATAGCCAAAATTTCTGACAAGCAAGCCACCTTAGTCAATAAGATGGCCGCTAAACAAGAAAAATTACATGAAAATAATGATGAGGATCTTAAAGTTATTGATGCGTCTCCTATTAGATCTATGTTTTGCAATATGAATTTTGATGATTATGGGACTGATGATGAATCAACTTTGCCTAAAAGGTGTCCCAAGAATTCGGAGTCTTTAGATTTTAATGCTAAATTTGGTAAAAGTGAGATTGGAGAACCCTCAACTTCTAATAATGTTGAACCCTCTATCTCGGATTTCAAGGAATTTGACTATGATAACTACTCTTTAAAAGGTTGTATTTCCTTGTTGCAATCCGTTGTTAATTCTCCTCATGCTTATAGTCAAAACAAATCTTTTACCAAACATATTGTTGATGCCTTGATGCAATCTTATGATGAAAAACTTAATTTGGAAGTTTCTATACCTAGAAAACTTAATGATGAGTGGGAACCTACTATGAAGATTAGAATTAAAGATTATGAGTGTTTTGCTTTGTGTGATTTGGGTGCTAGTGTTTCCAGAATTCCGAAAACTTTATGTGATATTCTAGGTTTCCATGATCTTGAACATTGCTCTTTAAATTTGCACCTTGTGGATTCCACCATTAAAAAGCCTATGGGAAGGATCAATGATGTTCTTATTGTTGCAAATAGAAAATTGGTGCCCGTAGATTTTATCGTTCTTGATATAGATTGCAATCTTTCTTGCCCTATTATTCTTGGTAGACCTTTCCTTAGAACGATTGGTGCGATTATTTATATTAAGGAAGGGAACATTTGATTCCAATTTCCCTTAAAGAAAGGCATGGAGCACTTTCCAAGAAAGAAAGTCAAATTACCTTATGAATCCATCATGCGTGCTACTTATGAATTTAGTGCCAAAGATGGCACTCGTTAGATCTATCTTCGCTTTTATGCCTAGCTAGGGGCGTTAAATGATAGCGCTAGTTGGGAGGCAACCCAATATTCTTTATCTTCTTTGTTTTTATTCCTGTTTAGTGTTAAATTTTGTTTCTACTTTTTGTTTAGATGTGTTTTTATCTTTCTGTTTAAATTTTATATTTTATTCCTGTTCATGTGTTTTCTTTTTAGCAGTCCACGAGTGTTTAATCTGTCCGCAAAAAGCAACCACCCAAACACCTTCCATTTGTTGGTGCACTTTGTTTTCCAGACCCATGCAAACGCCTCATCCGCCACTTCGTGCCGAAAGCAGTGCAGGTAGAACTTGCTGGAGGCGAGCCCCTCCGAGCCCCAAACCGGACGCCAAGCGTCGCTCCCTTCTGTGAGCACCAACGAGGACATGGCGGTTTGCAGGGCTTCGAGCTCGTCCCTAGCTTGAGTCGAAAGAGGCAGGTGAAAGTTTTGACCGAGCGTGGGCGAAGTTAAGAGCCCTTGCACGGAGGCATCTTCATGTTTAGCGAAGGAGAACAGCCGGGGGTGGCTGTCGGCTAGAATGCCGCCATGCCAATCATCTTTCCAGAAGAGGGTCGAGCTCCCGTTACGCACCTCAACAGTCGTGACGCCCCTATAAACAGGAGACAGGCTCACAACATCACGTCACCAGAACGAGCCGCAGGTGTCCAAAGCATGAGGGACCAAACCCTCGTAGTAAGTTTCCCAAACGAGATCAACCCACGGAATCTCCATGCGGTTATAGAACTTGTGCAGCTGCTTGAACAACAGGCCCTGATTTTGGATCTTCAGGTCGATCAAGCCGAGCCCCCCTTTGTGTTTCGGTCTGCACACTAGGCCCCAGGCCGCCAGGGAGACAACTTTTGGGCCATCGTTGGTGTTCTTGGCCTAGAGGCAGTAGCACCGCAGCTTATCCAAGTGATCAAGGATTTTTGGTGGCAACTTGATTGAGCACATTGCATAGATCGCCAGGGAGGTGATCACGGAGTTCACCAGAGTCAGCTTTGAGCCCAGATCAAGAAGTGAGGCAGCCGTAGAGAGCTTGCGCTCAACCGATGAGACAAGAGGCATGAGGTCCTTGACACACGGTCGGGCCGTGCCCATGGGCATCCCCAGGTACGTAAAAGGCATAGAGCCAACCGAACAGCGGAACACCTGTGCCAGACGCAAGGTAAAGTCGGTGGCCGTGTTGACAGTGATAAGCGTGGACTTCTGAAAATTGATCCGCAGGCCCACCGATGACGCATAGTCTTGCGGCATGGTTTTGATGGTACCGATCTGAATCTCATCAGCGGGCAACACCAGTATTGTGTCATCGGCGTACTGGATCACGGGGTAGTCCTCATTTTTGGCGGGGATGGGCAGCTGGATGGCACCGGCTCTGTATGCGTCGTTGATGGCCGCTTGCAACAAATCAGCCGCGAGCATGAAGATAAGAGGAGAAAGCGGATCACCTTGGCGTACACCACGCACGTAGAAAAACTGTCTCCCCGGCGTCCCATTAAGGAGAACAGAGGATTTAGCTGACGAGAACAAGCATTTAATCCACCCAAGCCACCGATCATCAAAGCCCATACACTTCATGATTTCCATCATCGGGGCATGTTCGATCGTGTCGAAAGCTTTAGCGAAGTCAAGCTTCAGTATCGCCACCTGCCGCCCCGATGCTTGGCACTGATGAATGAATTCATACGCCCAAGCAACACAGTCTTGAATCGATCTTCCTTTCAAAAAACCATACTGATTTCGGTGGATGATCTTGAGAACGACGCGTTGCAGACGTTTCGCTAGCAGCTTTGTCAGAATCTTAAGGCAGCAGTTCAACAGTGTTATAGGGCGATGGTCATTCGCAGTTTCAGGCGACTGGATCTTGGGGATGAGGGTGATGAATCCAGCATTTAGACTCTCGAGGTCCAGCGTACCTGCATGAAAATCAAAACAGAGACTATAAAAGTCCTCTTTGATAATGTGCCAACACGACTTGATGAAGGAGCCACTAAAGCCATCAGGGCCAGGAGCACGGTCCGCGGGCATTTCTTTGATCACTTGATCTATCTCCTTGCGTGTGAAGGGGATAGACAAATCCTGGAGACCCTCAACTTTTTTGATGATCCGAGGCAGGTCAAACTTCATACTGGTATTATTGGAACAGCCAAGTCTTTCCTTGAAAGCTTGAAAAAGCACCGCCTCCTTTCCGACATGATCATGGCTTATTGAGTCGTCTTGAAGACGAAGAGAGGCAATACTGTTCCTGCGATATCGTTAAGTGGCTACTCTGTGGAAAAATTTGGTATTCCCGTCCCCAAATTTGAAGCATCTGACTGTACAACGCTTTTTCCAATATTGTTTTTTGCAGTCCAGAAGGTGGAGGAGATGATGTTTCAGGATCAACCTGAAATTGGTCTCGGGGATCGACAGTCTCCTCCTTTCCTCTAGGCCATCAATCTCCAGTAGAGTTTTATTACAGTTGTCGATGAGCATCGAGAGTTTGGAACTTTTTCTGCTCCACTCCTTGAGATCATACCGCAACGTCTTGAGCTTCTTACATAGCCTTGTGGCTGCATTCGAAGCGTGACCGCGTTTAGCCCATGATCTACTTACCACGTCGAAGAATCCAGGCTGATTGATCCAATAGTCCTCAAAACGGAATAGTTTGGACTTTGGTATTTTAGATTGGATGCTCACATAGCAGGGTACGTGGTCAGAGGTCGGCTTACCGAGGGGCATGACGACAGTGTTGGGATATTTAATAGCCCAGTTAACCATAAGGAAGTTGGAATACAGTAGGTTTAACACCAAAATAAATAAAGAATGAGTTCATTGCAGTACCCTATGTGGTGGTTTTGTTTTCTTTCACTAACGGAGCTTATAAGATTTCCTGTTGAGTTTTGTGTTGTGAAGTTTTCAAGTTTTGGGTAAAGCTTTTATGGACTATGGAATAAAGGGTGGCAAGAGCCTAAACTTGGGGATGCCCAAGGCACCCCAAGATATTCAAGAATTGCCAAAATCCTAAGCTTGGGGATGCCCCGGGAAGGCATCCCCTCTTTCGTCTTCGTTCATTGGTAACTTTACTTGGAGCTATATTTTTATTCGCTACATGATATGTGTTTTGCTTGGAGCATCGTGTATTATATTAGTCTTTGCTTTTTAGTTTACCACAATCATCCTTGCTGTACACACCTTTTGGGAGAAGCCTATTTGATTAGAATTTGCTAGAATACTGTGATTCACTTATATCTTTTGAGCTTGATATTTTTTGCTCTAGTACTTCACTTATATCTTTTAGAGCACGGTGGTGGTTTGATTTTATAGAAATTGCTAGTCTCTCATGCTTCACTTATATTATTTTGAGAGTCTTTTAGAACAGCATGGCATTTTCTATGGTTGCAAAGTTGGTCCTAGAATGATGAGCATCCAAGTTGGGTATAATAAAAACTATCATAGAAAAAGAATTGGATGCTATGATCAACTTGATGCTTGATAATTGTTTTGAGATATAAAGGTAGTAATGTTAGGGTCATGCTAGTGGGTAATTATGAAATTGAGAAATACTTTTGTTGAAGTTGGCAAGTCCCGTAGCATGCACGTATGGTAAAAGTTGTGTGACAAATTTGTTGCATGAGGTGCTCTTTTGAGTGTCTTCCTTATGAGTGGCAGTCGGGGACGAGCGATGGAATTTTTTCCTACCAATCTATCCCTCTTGGGGCAGGCGTAGTAGTAATTTGCTTCGAGGGCGAAGTAGACTTTTGCAATAAGTATATGAGTTATTTTTTGACTAATGCGAGTCCATGGACATATGCACACCTATCCTTTTACTTTGCTAGCCTTTATTATTACCGCGCAACTCTCGCCGGTATTGAACCCTTTATTTACCTTCCTCAAAATAGACACCATACCTACCTATTATGGCATTTCCATAGCCATTCCGAGATATATTGCCATGCAACTTTCCACCGTTCCGTTTATTATGACACGTTTCATCATTATCATATTGCTCTTTGCATGATCATGTAGTTGACATCGTATTTGTGGCAAAGCCACCTTCATAATCTTCATACATGTCGCTCTTGATTCATTGCATATCCCGGTACACCGCCGACGACATTCACATAGAGTCATATCTTGTTCTAGCTTTGAGTTGTAGTTTTTGAGTTGTAAATCCATAGAAGTGTGATGATCTTCATTATTAGAGCATTGTCCTAGTGAGGCAAGGATGATGAAGACTATGATTCCCCCACAAGTCGGGATGAGGCTTCGGACTTTATAAAAATAAAAGAGGCCAAAGATGCCCACCAAGAACAAAAAAGAAAAAGAAAAAAAAGAAAAAAGAGAAAAGAAAAAAAGGGAAGAAGAAAAAAATAATAATAAAAGAGAGAAAAAGAGAGAAGGGGCAATTGCTACTATCTCTTGTTCCACACTTGTGCTTCAAAATAGCACCATGATCTTCATGATAGAGAGTCTCATATGTTGTCACTTTCATATACTAGTGGGAATTTTTCATTATAGAACTTGGTTGTATATTCCAATGATCGGCTTCCTCAAAGTGCCCTAGGTCTTCATGAGCAAGCAAGTTGGATGCACACCCACTTAGTTTCTTTTGTTGAGCTTTCATATATTTATAGCTCTAGTGCATCCGTTGCATGGCAATCCCTACTCACTCACATTGATATCTCTTAATGGGCATCTCCTTATAGCCCACTAATACGCCTAGTTGATGTGAGACTATCTTCTCCCTTTTTGTCCTCACAACCACCATATACCACCATAGTGCTATTTCCATGGCTTGCACTCATGTATTGCGTAAGAGTTGAAAAAGCTGAAGCGCGTTAAAAAGTATGAACCAATTGCTCGGCTCGCCATCGGGGTTGTGCATGATGGGAAAATTTTGTGTAATGAAAATGAAGCATGGCCTAACTATATGATTTTGTAGGGATAAGCTTTCTTTGGCTATGTTATTTTGATAGGACATGATTATTTGTTAGTATGCTTTGAAGCATTATTATTTTTATGTTTTATAAGCTTTTATCTTGAATCATTTGGATCTGAACATTCATGCCACATTAAAGAAAATTACATTATGAATTATGCTAGGTAGCATTCCACATCAAAACTTCTCTTTTTATCATTTACCTACTCGAGGACGAGTAGGAATTAAGCTTGGGGATGCTTGATACATCTCCAACGTATCTATAATTTTTGATTGTTCCATGCTATTATATTACCTGTTTTGGATGTTTATGGGCTTTATTTTATAAATTATTATCATTTTTGGGACTAACCTACTAACCGGAGGCCCAACCCATATTGCTGTTTTTTTGCCTATTTCAGTATTTCGAAGAAAAGGAATATCAAACGGAGTCCAAACGGAATGAAACGTTCGGGAACGTGATTTTTGGAACGAACAAGATCCGGAGAGCTTGGAGTGCAAGTCAAGAAACAACCGGAGCCTCCATGAGATAGGAGGGTGCGCCCCCCTCTAGGGTGCGCCCCCTGTCTCGTGGGCCCCTCGGGCATCCATCGACGTACTTCTTCCTCCTATATATACCTACGGACCCCGAAAACATCCAGGGGCACCACGAAACACAATTTCCACCACCGTAACCTTCTGTATCCGCGAGATCCCATCTTGGAGCCTTCGCCGACACTCTGCCGGAGGGGAAATCGACGACGGAGGGCCTCTACATCAACATCCTTGCCCCTCCTATGAGTTGTGAGTAGTTTACCACAGACCTACGAGTCCATAGTTATTAGCTAGATGGCTTCTTCTCTCTTTTTGGATTTCAATACAATGTTCTCCCCCTCTCTTGTGGAGATCTATTCGATGTAATCTCTTTTTGCGGTGTGTTTGTCGATCTCCGATGAATTGTGAGTTTATGATTAGATTTATCTATGGATATTAATTGAATCTTCTCTGAATTCTTTTATGTATGATTGAGTTATCTTTGCAAGTCTCTTCGAATTATCAGTTTGGTTTGGCCTACTAGATTGATCTTTCTTGCCATGGGAGAAGTGTTTAGCTTTGGGTTCAATCTTGCGGTGTTCTTACCCAGTGACAGAAAGGGTTGTAAGACACGTATTGTATTGTTGCCATCGAGGATAACAAGATGGGGTTTATATCATATTGCATGAGTTTATCCCTCTACATCATGTCATCTTGCTTAATGCGTTACTCTGTTCTTATGAACTTAATACTCTAGATGCAGGCAGGAGTCGGTGGATGTGTGGAGTAATAATAGTATATGCAGGCAGGAGTCGGTCTACTTGTTATGGACGTGATGCCTATATACATGATCATGCCTAGATAATCTCATAACTATGCACTTTTCTATCAATTGCTCGACAATAATTTGTTCACCTACCGTAATACTTATGCTATCTCGAGAGAAGCCTCTAGTGAAACCTATGGCCCCCGAGTCTATCTCTTATCCTATTTGCTTTAAATCTACTTTATTTGCATCTTTACTTTTTTGCATCTATATTATAAAATACCAAAAATATATTTATCTTATCATACTATCTATATCAGATCTCACTTTCGCAAGTGGCCGTGAGGGGATTGACAACCCCTTTATTGCGTTGGTTGCAAGTTCTCAGTTTATTTGTGTAGGTGCGTGGGACTTTTGAGGAGCCTCCTACTGGACTGATACCTTGGTTCTCAAAACTGAGGGAAATACATACGCTACACTTGCTGCATCACCCTCTCCTCTTCGGGGAAAACCAACGCTAGCTCAAGACGTAGCAGCGGGTCCCACAGGTGGGGCCTGTCACTTATCCACGTGCGCTGGGCTGGGTCAACGCCCAACCACTGATTGGCGGGGTCTGCTGCTGGCATCTCCCTCTCCCGCTCCTCCTTGTTCTTCCCCGACGCAGGCGCAGAATAGAGGGAGGGGTCGCCGGCGCCGGCGCCCGTTCGGCTGGCTGTGGCCATCGTTCGGAGCGCTCGGACCACCCACGCGTAGAGGAGATCGAGGCGAACCCGTCCCCGCGGGGCACGGACACCGAGGAGGTTGGAGGCGAGCAGGGCATGGGCTCTGGCGGAGATGGCTTCGGAAGGAGTTGGGGCTCGCGGCCACGGTGGTTTCGGCGAGGGGGAAAGGGAATGGGCATGGGCGCCGGAGTGAGTGGATCTCATTGGTGGTGGCTAGGAGGAGAGGTAGGGGCTGGAGCACTCGAATTTGAGCGGCAGCCGGCGATGACCGTGGCGATGAGGGGAGGGCACAAAAGCTCCTGGAGCTTAGGGAAGAGCATGGGCGGGTTCCTGGGAGAGTGAGGAAGAGCTTGGTGAGGTCGGGGCACCTCAGGGGTGGCCATTTATAGGCGGGGGAGGATTTGCCGCGCTGGCACCGCCACAGATGCGTGTTTGGCGCCGCGGACGCGTGCTCGCGGGCATGGACTCAGGGGCAAACGACAGGGGGGCACATGGGAGAGCTCTCACGGGGAGAAGGAGGCCAAAGGAGCCCAGGGAGGATGCGGCCGAGGAGGAAGACGACGATCGGTGCACTATGCTCTCGTGGGTGCTCGTCTGCGAGCATCGGTGAGGAAGAGGGCGGAGGGGGAGAGGGGTCTAGTAGAATGGCGACGAAGAGAGGGAGCCAATGGACATGCTCACAAGCGCGAAGACAGCGAGAGGGGGAGGGGCCCGAGCAAGAAGATGCTCTGGGCACAGCCATTGCACGCCAAAACGATGGTCACCACGTGCACTGGTGCACACAGTGCCACAAGTGATGCCAAACCATGTCTGTGGGTTAGTCCGTCCTGGGTAAGTTGTAACTACGGTGGTAACTTGGTGAAAGAGGCTCTGGTTAAATAGTTAGTGAGCTCTGAAGTTTACTGCAGTAAACTTTATCAGCTCAACATGATCAACAGGGAATTGCTATGCGCCAAATAAGTTGTTTGGGGTGTTTAGCTATGGAGGGACTATGATCCTGGAGGTTTTGAGGAGAAATGGATCAAGATTTACTACAGTTGCTTCACAACTAACCAAAATGGTCCAGAAACTAGATCATGATGGTGCACTCACATGGAGTGTCAACTTGGCCTCAAATTGGGCAAGGCTTAGTCATTTAGTCATATGATGATGATCACCAAGTATCATTCCATTTGGCAAAGCCAAAATGGTACTTGCTTCACAAACATCTCCTCTGGACAGAAACTTGCAAACATTCTAGAGGGATAATGGCTTAATGAAATATGCCCAAAATGGGTGGAGATATGTTTTATGGGTATAACAATGATCTGTAATTTATCATGATTTTTGAAGCAATATAAAATATACTTTCTTCACAACCTAAAAATAATGCCAGAATCAAAGATTAGCTCCTGTGCTCACATAGATAATTGGATTGGGCTGCAAATTGGTGGAAGGGGTTAATATGAGCACATTAAGGAGTGTGCAAAAGTTCAACTCATTTTGATACTCCTAGCTAGTACTTCCTTTACAAAGCCTTTTGTCTGACAGAAACTTTGAAAATTCACTGGGGAAGATTGGCTAGGAAAATAAATTTGAACTTGTGCATGAGGCAATTATTTGGACATATAAGCATGCCCAAGGAGTTGGGGAGCAATCAAGAAAATATAGTAGGCACTTCCTTCATAGAAAACCACACTGGACAGAAATGAAGAATAATTATTGGGGAATTATTTTTGAACATGGCAATAAAAAGTTTTGCCATATTTGAGCAAGATATGACCCAAAAAAATTATGAGAATTATTTGGGAATTTTTGGAGTGAGGGAAATATAGGTTGCTTCACAACCTAGGGCAATTTGAGTTATTCCTTTAATAGAAAAGGAATATCCCCAATAAAAAGAATATTGGGATTTGGGATAGGATGAAATGACAGGGTCTAGGGAAAGATTTGGATAAGACAAGACACTTTGGAAGCAAAGGAGAGGGCATCTCCTTCAGTTTCCAGACCACAAAGCCACGGAAAAAGAAAACTCAGGCAAAAACCTCGAGAAAACAGAAGAAAAAGAAAGGGCCAAAAATCAGGCTTTCACAAACCTTACCCCCTTAAAAAAATCTTGTCCTCGAGATTTGGTTGCTCAGGGAACAAGTATGAATATTCTGATTTATGGAAACCGTTTCCAACTCGGGTATCCTTTTTCCTTTATTGTTGTTCCCATTAAATTTTTATCTGACTGGCCCTGGGGTGGTTTGATTCACTGTATCCACATTCTGACAGACCTTACCTGGCTTGCATCATGCTTATATAGGCTCCAATTTCTTTTTAGATCTGCTGACTAGCTGGGTGTGATTTGATTATCACGACTGAAATATATGTCCGTCTCACAAATCCGAAAGTGATTTCCGGTGGGTGTGCCACCCGGCACTGACAAACTTTCATGTAATGATGATGAGAATTTTCTGATGAAAACTCAAGCTCTGACTCATTGCATTAGGTTTCTCCACTAAATGCAGGTCCTTTGAGTTCCAAACAGTGACTTAAAACATAACCGTTTCCTGACAGATTCTGACTCATCGCAGAAGTTTCTGAATCATCTTAACCGGTTCCACTGTCGTCAGTATCGGATTCGTACCAAATATTTGATTGTCTCCTGTCACGGCCAGCATAAAGGGTTTGGCATGTATGATAATATCTGCAAACTTGACTGACGATGGTTCTGACAGAAAAAATTTCTTCATGACAGGCTATCCATGATGATTCATTTAAGTGAGGACTCAGACTTCCAGACTGTTATTCCTCATGCCGATTACTCACGTTGTAGGCATATCCAGGTAGATCAATACTGACTTAGACTGTTCGGTAGATCTGCACCATGGGGGTCGTGTACAATTTTCATACCTGCATCACTGGTCATGCTCCTTCATTATTGTTTTCTTGGTCTGGATCCTTGGCTGAAAGAGCGAGGCCATATTGTTTCTTTGTATGACCATAGGTATTGTCGGTGCAATTTTCGGCAAATGAAGTTTATCCTTATTTTTCTGATAAGGTAACCCATTAAATGGCAGGTTCAACACCTCTCAAGTTCTGATTGTTGGGATTCACTGCCATATGCTATCAATTCACATCGTATTACCTTGTACCAATGTCTTACTGAGGAATATTTGCTGGCTTGTGCTCAAAACTTTCATCGGACAGCTTGCTAAACAAGACTGGGTATTGTGCTTCAGAAGCTTACCCCCTTAAAGACTTTGCTGGGGAAAGACTTGGTACCTTATGCTGGAAGCTTTTGCGGTTGCTTACTGAAGAAGACAAGGTACCTTGCACGGGGAATCATCCACGTATCATACTGAGGAAGATAGATGAATCTTGCCTTAGAAGCCTCTCTGGTATCTTGTGAGGGAAGATTGGGTTGCTTACACCAGAAGCTTCTTATTGTGATATGCGGACCGATTTCCACATATATAACCACCTGAATATTTTTGCTATTGATTTCTTGTATGAAATAGGGTTTTACTAGAATATCCTCCTTTCTGAGTATATGCCATATTTTTGCTTGCTTCCAGGTACATCGAGTTCCAAAATCATCCTCAACAAAAAATTAAACTTGTATCTGAGCCATACCTTTGATAATCTTTTGTCAACCTTGCACACAATTTATCTTCCTACTGATTTAATCATTGTCTTGTGAGGAGTACACGTTAATGCAAACTTGATACTGACTGTCCATCCAGGATTTCTTTTTCATTCAGACGAGACATTCCAATTTCACTGCAGTCAGCAAATAACTCCATTCTGTTTAGCTGAGTTTCCAAATATATGCATTTCTTGCTGACTCTTCGGGTCCGGTGTCGGCTGACGAGCAACTTTAATAGGGGAAAAATTTGTAACACCGAAGGCCCAAAGAAAGGAACAAAAGAAACGACTAAAACAAAAGCACACAAGCATACTACTAATATAACTAATCAAGCAATCATCACATAGTACTGCTAGTCACACAATATGCATGCCTACTTAAGCACACAAATTTCGCGGAATCTTCGGTACTACGATCTAGCATGTTGTGACAATGTGCACGAGGACGAATAAATGTGTGGAAGAATTGGTGTAAGCATTGCTACACCAAGTGCTAGCTTAGCCAGGTAGCAACCTAAACTAGCTTAGAGGCGAGGACGCACTCGGTAATCATGTAGTGGGACACGAATGTCGCAATTACATTATTATCAAGCGGACGGAAAAAGATCCGTACTCGTCCAAGAAATAGGATTGCGGGGAAAAACTGAGGCTGCTGACATTGCCCTTCCTTGATAACTAAGATCATTAAGGGTTGCCAACACGACAAAATAAAAGAACGATCCGGGATAGACGCATGTCCATCACCGAACTAATAGGCAGGACTGAAGGAAAGACATCGGTGCGATACCTGAGCACCATTTTTGCAAGTAGTGTCGAGATCACTTGGCATCACTCTGCTGGGACAGAAATGACACCAAACACCGAAAGAAAAAGGAACTATAGAAATGCAAAGGTTGAGCTGTAGTGGATCCAAACCGATGCCAGCTACACTCACCAGATAAACCGTTAATGACTAAATAATAATCTATATGCATGCTATGCGACAAACAGATGTAGAAATCAAGTGCAACAAACAAGCCAGACTCTATACTACCGATTTCTAACATTCGTGCGGTCTAGGGCGTCCTACAGCCAGACCTGCTCTGATACCAAGCCTGTGGCACCCCGGCTCAGAGAAACCAGAACACCCCGTATTCCAGCCCAGAGATCAAGGAGAAGTCTTCTGGAATACGACACTGCTTAGCATAGAACAAACCAACTTTCTATTATTACACAAATATGAATACAAGGTCTCTGATATTACAATGAATAACCTCGGTACAGCGACACTACGCCATCCTCAGTTGCTCTATGCCAGCAGCAGAACAACACGATGCAACGGAAGAACTCTAGCAGCGGAACAACGACGACGGTGGTGAACTCCACTCCGCAGGGACTCTGGCTGGAACGCTTATCCTAGCTCGCACGAACGGAAACCATGACAAGCAAGCAATCAAATCCGGAATGACCTGCAAACTAGCATGACATGCCAGGTCAGTACATTGAATGTACTTGCAAGCTCACAATAACCAGAAGCATTCAAGACAGACACCAGCATGGCAATTACAGGTTAAACAGGAATTAACATGAGATCATTAGAATAACATGGCATGACCAACATAAACATGATACCGCTTGAACAATATGATCATATTAGTCCGACAATACTAGCATGCAACATGATGACACCATATGCACCACTTATCCTGCTCGGGTTACCTTGTAACCAACACATGCATCACTTACCAACCTCGGACATCACACGATCATCTCAGGATCAAATCAAGCTTGATATAAACAATACCGTAGTAATTAGTAAATGACCACAAGGAGCTTGGTTTTTACCCACGACTCTCGTACAGCATCACGAATATACAACAACTCGGTATCCTCGATACCACCGTGATCCTTACGCCGATCACAACCCGACCAACACTTGGCCCCAAACCGTGATCCTTATGGCGATCACAACCAACTTATCTCATCGTTATTAAGCACATTATTCTTATTACTGTTGACTCATGGTGTGACCTACTTTTGACCTGGGCCCTTATCCGTGGACACGACTATCGATAGATTTAATATACACTATGCATAGGTTAGTACACTGTACCCACACTATGGAACCCATGGCCTCGCACTCCCATTCGGGTGGACCAACGGCGTTCTGGAAAAACCAATCTACTACCATGACACTCTCCCGGCCACTCCGACTCACTCCCCTCTGGGCTAAGTCATGGGTGGCCCCGTGTCTACCTCCAGACACCTCAACGACCACCATCGTGGCCAAACATAAACGATCCCACACGGGGACATGAGCTCAAAACCAACTACGGGCACACAAGGCTTATGACGTCCTACCTGATCAGGGTAGCGCCCACACATAACCTTCCCCCGTTGGAGGCACCAGCGAGAGGCACGATAATAGACCAAGTTAGGACCGTCCCATACCGGTAAGCATGGTTGCACTGGTCAGCATCGATTCAGCGGCACCATGACTCAGCCAACTGTTGTTCAAGTTCAATTTAATCCGGTTAACTTGAATGCAAATATGTTGTGCCATGATAAAATGCATGAACATGATATCAACATAATCATGAGGGTATCACATAACTATCCACCATATCAACGATAAATCATATTCACTGAGCATGGCATACTGACTAGCATGACCATCACCAACATCAACATGTACCACTAGCAATCATAAACGTATGAAAGGTAATACTAGCAGGTATAACATGATCAGAAATTACAAGACAACATAGCACAAAAGTGAACATGCAACTCTAAACATCACTAGAACAACGATAACCATCTTTTCATCAAGCAAACAATTAATAAAGATTCAAGTTGAAAACCATACCTAATGCATGACTATCATGCAAGTGGGTATTGTGGCTTGCCTGGGGATGAATAATGCACCGGGGAGAAGTGCAGTGAAGCCACATAAAGATTTGCCGGAAACAATTCTCTCTCGGAGGGGGCTGTTTACGAGCAAAGGCAAAAAGGTCATTTTCACAGTGTCAAACTATAGTGAAAGTGAAACCAACAGAGCGGGCTCGACGAAACAAAGAAGTAGGCTTTGGAATCACCTCATTTGGAGTTACGGTTGCGGAGATATAAGGGTTTTACTGCCAGGGGCCCATCTGTAATGAAAATCTTTTCAACCAGGGACCTGAACAGAAAAAGTGAAAACACAATCTGGGAAATACGCTTTCACCTTATCCATAGGAACAGTGGCGGGGCTGGAGCATGCGGGTCCCATGGGTGGGCCCCGTCACTTATCCACGTGGGCTGGGTTGGGTCAACGCCCAGCCACTGACTGGCGGGGCCCGCGGCTGACATCTCCCTCTCCCGCTCCTCCTTCTTCCCCGACTCGGGCGCAAAAGAGAGGGAGGGGTCGCCGGCGCCGATGCCCGTCCGGCTGGCTCCGGCCATCGTTCGGAGCGCTCGGACCACCCACGCGTAGAGGAGATCGAGGCGAACCCGTCCCCGCGGGGCACGGACGCCGAGGAGGTTGGATGCGAGCAGGGCGTGGGCTCCGGTGGAGATGGCTTCGGGAGGAGTTGGGGCTCGCGGCCATGGTGGTTCCGGCGAGGGGGAAAGGGCATGGGCATGGGCTCCGGAGTGAGTGGATCTCACTGGTGGTGCCTAGGTGGAGTGGCAGTGGCTGGAGCGCTCGAATTTGAGCGGCAGCCGGGGATGACCGTGGCGATGAGGGGAGGGCACAAGAGCTCCTGGAGCTTGGGGAAGAGCATGGGAGGGTTCCTGGGAGAGTGAGGAAGAGCTTGGTGAGGTCGGGGCACCTCGGGGGTGACCATTTATGGGCGGGGGAGGAGTTACCATGCTGGCACCGCCGCGGACGCGTGTCCGGCGCCGTGGACGCGTGCTCGCACGCATGGTCTCGGGGGCAAACAACTGGGGGGCATAGGGGAGAGCTCTCACGGGGAGAAGGAGGCCAAAGGAGCGCAGAGAGGATGCGGCCGAGGAGGAAGACGACGGCCAATGCACTGTGCTCTTGTGGGCGCTCGTTTGCGAGCATCGGTGAGGAAGAGGACGGAGGGGGAGAGGGGTCCAGGAGAACGGAGATGAAGAGAGGGAGCCAAGGGACATGCTCACGAGCGCGAAGATAGCTAGAGGGGGAGGGGCCTGAGCAGGAAGACGCTCTGGGCGCGGCCATTACACACCAAAACGGTGGTCACCGCGTGCACTGGTGCACACAGTGCCACAAGTGATGCCAAACCATGTCTGTGGGTTAGTCCCTCCTGGGTAAGTTGTAACTATAGTGGTAACTTGGTGAAAGAGGCTCTGGTTAAATAGTTAGTGAGCTCTGAAGTTTACTCTAGTAAACTTTATCAGCTCAACGTGATCGACAAGGAATTGCTATGGGCCAAATAAGTTGTCTGGGGTGTTTAGCTATGGAGGGACTATGATCCTGGAGGTTTTGAGGAGAAATGGATCAAGATTTACTGCAGTTGCTTCACAACTGACCAAAATGGTCCAGAAACTAGATCATGATGGTGCACTCACATGGAGTGTCAACTTGGGCTCAAATTGGGCAAGTATTAGTCATTTGGTCATATGATGATGATCATCAAGTATCATTCCATTTGGCAAAGCCAAAATGGTATTTGCTTCACAAACATCTCCTTTGGACAGAAACTTGCAAAAATTCTATAGGGATTATGGCTTAATGAAATATGCCCAACATTGATGGAGATATGTTTTATGGGTATAAGAATGATCTGGTAATTTATCAGGATTTTTGAAGCAATATAAAATATACTTGCTTCACAACCTGAAAATAATGCCAGAATCAAAGATTTGCTCCTGTTCTCACATAGATAATTGGACTGGGCTGCAAATGGGTGGAATGGGTTAATATTAGCACATTAAGTAGTGTGCAAAAGTTCAACTCATTTTGATACTCCTAGCTAGTACTTCCTTTACAAAGCCTTATGTCTGACAGAAACTTTGAAAATTCACTGGGGAAGATTGGCTAGGCAAATAAATTTGAACTTGTGCATGAGGCAATTATTTGGACATATAAGCATGCCCAAGGAGTTGGGTAGAAATCAAGAAAAGATAGGTGGCACTTCCTTCACAGAAAACCACACTGGACAGAAATGAAGAATAATTATTGGGGATTTTTTTTTTGAACAAGACAATGAAAAGTTTTGCCATATTTGAGCAAGATATGGCCCAAACAATTTATGAGAATTATTTGGGAATTTTTGGAGTGAGGGAAATATAGGTTGCTTCACAACCTAGGGCAATTTGAGTTACTCCTTTAATAGAAAAGGAATATTCCCAATAAAAAGAATATTGGGATTTGGGCTAGGATGGAAATGACAGGGTCTAGGGAAGGATTTGGATAAGACAAGCCACTCTGGAAGCAAAGGAGAGGGCATCTCCTTCAGTTTCCAGACCACAAAGCCACGGAAAAAGAAAACTCAGGCAAAAACCTCGGAAAAACAAAAGAAAAAGAAAGGGCCAAAAATCAGGCTATCACAACACTGCTTGCTACTACGAGTCTCTAGGTTTCACGGATCATCAGCAAGGCAAGTAACACTTTGATCATATCTCTTTACTACCCAGATTTATTGCATTAGATCAATCCTCAAACAATTGCATGGTTAGGATGTGATTAATATGTGGGGTTTGGGGAGTAGATGAGGTAGTACCTATTACCTGTTTTATTATCAAACCTTTGGGAATTACTTCTATGTTTGCTTTTATTGCCATGCTATGCTAGTAGACGTGGATTGGGTGAGTGTATTCATGACAGATGTGAGAGTGATATTTAATGGTTTACTTAAGGTGGCAACTTAAACTCACATCTGGGTGGAGTGAGGCACCTGGGGAACCCAGTGTTGCCTGTATTTTTGGAAATCCCGGGGTACAGTGTGGTTCTCCTATGGATCGCCACCCAGGCTCAAAGGGATCATGAGATCATTCATGCTAGAAACTTCCGTGTGCAGCCACAAGCTACTATGGGCTCTAGTATAGTTGATTAAGTTGTGTGAACACTTGAAGAGGTAGACTAGCTAATGTAGGGGAAAGTAGGTATAACTGTCTACCTAGAGTAGGGAGTTTATGCTTCTGAAAGACTGTGTCTCGGTCATCCGTTTCTCAAACACCATGTAGTGCGAGAAATCCAGCGGAGGAGATCGAGTCTTGTGGGGAAAAGTGCGCAAACCTCTGCACAGTGTATGAACTAATCATGGTTAGCCGTGTCCCCGGTTATGGACGTTTTGAGTATCTAGTAGCTGGATTATCATGTGAATCTCATCATGTTACTTCAAATTAATTTGTTGGGTTTAATGATGATACTTAATTGGGATTGAGTTGGAGGAACCTTCTGAATGTTTAACAACCACCATGATAGTTTAATAAAATTTATTCCTTTGCAGTAGGGAAAAATTGGCTTTATGCAAAACTGTAACCATAGAGCTTTCCACCAGCCATATATGCTTGTAGTATAGCATTATTCTGTTCATTACTCTCTATGTGTTACATTGCCAGCATATTCCATGTGCTGACCCGTTTTCAGGCTGCAGCGGTCATGTTGCAGACTTTTCAAACGACGAGTAAGGTGCCTTAGGTTGTGGTCTTATACTCAGTGATGCCGTTGGAGTTGATGGACTCGCTTATCTTCCAAGCCTTCCGTTGTTATCGTTATTAGATGGCCTTAAGCCATATTTATTGTAATAAGTTCTCTTTTGAGACATTTGATGTAATAAGTGTGTGATTGCTACTCTGTTATAAACCCTTCAACTACTATGCGTGTCAGCATTACCGATCCAGGGATGACATTGATGCACAGAGATCAGACTGTTTGAGGTCTGGTCGCTACAGCAGGGTTGACAGAGTTGCAGCATTGTGTGCAGAAACCGAGTGAGACTTTAAGGGATTTCATTCAGAGGTGGACCACTTTGCATCACACCGTTGAAAATGTATCAGAGCATCAAGCAGTGTGTTCCTTGAAGGAAGGCGTCAAATACCGAGAGTTGGTCCTGAAGTTCGGTTGGACTGGAGATATGACTCTGACTCGGATGATGGAAATAGCCACCCGGTACGCTAACGGAGAAGAAGAGGATCGACTCCATAGCGGAAAGAGTAAACCAGATGGCCAAGAGGCCGGTGGAGGTAATTCAAATCGGAAACAGAAGCGTAAGGCTGAGCCCGCAGCACCCGATGAGATTGCAGCAGTGGCTCAAGGAAAGTTTAAGGGAAAACCTAAAGGGCCCTAGCCCCTAAGAAGTTAAAGGATCAAGAAGGAAATGATGTGTTGGATTTACCGTGTCACATCCACACGAAGAAGGACGAAGAGGGTAATCTGATTTACCCTAAGCATACCACTCGACAATGTCGACACCTGATCCAGCAGTTCCGAAAAAACAGCCCAGTGAGAAGGAGAAAGAGTCGGACAAAGACGAGGACGAAGAGGAAGACGACGGTTATCCTAAAGTCAATTCCACCCTAATGATTTTTGCTGATGTTGAGAGCAAGAGTCGGTTGAAAGTTATCAACAGAGAGGTGAATATGGTCGCTCCGGCGACGACGACCACCTACCTGAAATGTTTTTAGACAGCCATCATGTTCGACCAGTCCGATCACCCTCCTCGCATAGCCACCCCTGGGAGGCAAGCGTTGGTGGTCGACCTAGTGGTCGACGACACTAGACTGACCAAAGTGCTAATGGATGGTGGAAGCGGCCTGAACATCCTTTATGCTGAAACTTTGAAGGGGATGGGCATTCCGATGTCCAAACTTAGCAAGAGCAACATGAGTTTCCATGGCGTTATCCCTAGAAAGAAAGTCGAATCACTTGTCCAGATCGCCCTTGACGTGGTTTTCGGTGATTACAAGAATTACCGTAAGGAAAAATTGACATTTGAAGTTGTGGATTTCCAGAGTGCTTATCATGCCATTCTGGGCAGGCCTGCCTACGCACGTTTTATGGTTTGACCATGTTACGTGTACCTCAAGTTGAAGATGCCTGGCCCCAGAGGTGTGATCACAGTTACTGGCAATCGGCAGAAGGCGGAGGAGTGCTTCCAGAAAGGTTCCAAAATTGCCGATGTGCAAATGGCAGTAGTTGAATTTCAAGAATATCAGAAGAATGCAGATCCGAGTGATTTACTCCGAGCTAAGAAGCCTGCCACAGATTCTGCATTTCAGTCGTCTGGTGAAACGAAGCCGATTAATATTCACCCGACCGATCCCAATGCTGCACACTCATATATCAACGACACTCGACAGCAAATAGGAAGAAGCGCTCATCCAGTTCCTCCATGAGAACTGGGACATCTTTGCATGGAAACCTTCTGACATGTCGGGTGTACCCAGAGGACTGGCTGAGCACCGTTTGCGTGTCGACTCCAAGGTAAAACCCGTCAAAGAGCATCTTCGGTGGTCCGCCGTACAGAAGAGAAAAGCAATTGGCCGGGAAGTGGCTCGGGTCCTAGCAGCAGAGTTCATCCGTGAGATCTACCACTCCGAGTGGCTTGCCAATGTATTCATGGTCCCTAAGAAGGACAATTCACTTCGCATGTGCATTGATTTCAAGCATATCTATCGGGCCTGCCTGAAAGATCATTTCCCTATCCCCCGCATCGATCATATTGTCGACTCGACGATGGGTTGTGAGCTCTTGTGTTTTTTAGATGCATATTCCGGGTATCATCAGATCCGACTGTATGGCCCCAATAAAATAAAAACAGCCTTCGTCACCCCATTCGGGTGCTTTTGCTATGTCACCATGCCATTTGGTCTTAAAAATGCCGGAGCCACATTCATGAGAATGATTCAGAAGTGCCTGCTCACTCAAATCAGTCGGAATGTGGAAGCATACATGGACAACATTGTGGTCAAGTCTCACAAAGGTTCCGACCTACTGACTGACCTCGCAGAAACCTTTGCCAACCTAAGAAGGTACAATATAAAGCTTAATCCGTCGAAATGCACATTCAGAGTTCCAGGTGGAAAGTTACTCGGTTTTCTCATTTCTAAACAAGGAATTGACGGCAATCCAGAAAAAGTTGGTACCATCCTCCGAATGAAACGCCCTATGTGTGTGCATGACGTTCAGAAGCTTACCGGTTGTTTGGCCGCCTTGAGTTGATTCATTTCTCGTCTCGGTGAAAAGGCCTTACCTCTTTACCAATTGATGAAGAAATCCGATAAGTTCGAGTGGAGTGAGGAAGCTGCTGCAGCGTTTGCATAGCTCAAAACCCTACTTTCCACCCAGCCGGTGCTTGCCGCGCCAATCAGCAAAGAGCCTTTACTGCTTTATATTGCAGCCACAGGACAAGTTGTCAGTACAGTACTCACGGTTGAGTGAGAAGAAGAAGGAAAGGCTTACAAGGTTCAGCACCCAGTATATTATCTCTCTGAAGTTTTGACTCCATCCAAGCAACGATATCCACATTATCAGAAGCTTGTCTATGGAATCTACATGACCATGAAGAAGGTTGTACATTATTTCTCTGATCACTCCATTACAGTCGTCAGTGACGCACCATTATCTGAAATTCTGAACAACAGAGATGCAGCTGGTCGAGTGGCAAAATGGGCGATTGAACTCCTTCCATTGGATATCAAGTTTGAGGCAAAGAAAGCTATCGAGTCCCAAGCAATTGCAGATTTTCTTGCCGAGTGGATTGAGCAGCAACTGCCGACTCAAGTTCACTCAGAGCATTGGACTATGTTCTTCGATGGCTCCAAGATGCTGAATGGTTCAGGTGTTGGTGTAGTGTTGGTATCCCCCCGTAGAGATAATCTTAGTTATGTTCTCTAGATTCATCTTGATTCTTCCAATAACGAAGCTGAGTATGAAGTGCTTTTATACGGGTTGTGTATGGCCATTTCACTCGGCGTCCGTCGCCCTATGGTCTACGGCGACTCGGATTTGGTGGTTAAACAAGTGATGAAAGAGTGGGATGTTAGGAGCCCAGTCATGACTGGTTATTGCAATGCGGTAAGAAAGCTGGAAAAGAAGTTTGAAGGGTTGGAGATTCACCATATACCCCGACTGAAAAATCAAGCTGCAGATGAATTGGCAAAGATAGGTTCTAAGAGAGAGGCCATTCCCAACAATGTGTTTTTGGAGCATATTTATTCACCTTCAGTTCAGGAAGATCCTTTCACTGAAGAGTCCCCACAGCCTAAGAGCGCCACAGATCCGACTGAAGTCGAAATCCCAGCCGTGGTTGACTTAGTCATGGAGGTTTTGGTCGCCCTATGTTGCATACATTCTTAGGAAAGAACTTCCAGAGGATGAAGAAGAGGCTCAACAGATCGTCCGATGATCTAAAGCCTTTACCGTGATAAAAGGTCAATTGTTCAGGGAAAGTGTAACTGGAGTCTGCCAGAAATGCATCACACCAGAAGAAGGCCGAATGATCCTCAATGATATTCACTCGGGGACCTGTGGTCACCATGCGTCCTCTCGGACCATCGTGGCCAAAGCATACCGAGCCGGATTTTACTGGCCTCGTGCCAACGAGATGACGAAAGAAATAGTGGACAAATGTGAGGGCTGTCAGTTTTACTCCAACATGTCCCATAAGCATGCATCAGCCCTGAAGACTATGCCACCCGTCTGGCCTTTCGCTGTCTGGGGATTGGACATGGTTAGACCTCTGAGGACTGGCAGGAGTGGATTTACCCATGTACTGGTGGCAGTCGACAAGTTTACCAAATGGATCGAAGCCAAGCCCATCAAAAACCTTGAAGCAAGTATAGCTATAAGTTTCATCAGAGAATTGATATTCAGATATGGTCTTCCACACAACATCATCACAGATAACGGGTCGAACTTCGACTCTGACGAATTCAGAGCCTTTTGTACCTCCCAAGGTACGAGGGTCGATTATGCTTCAGTCGCCCATCCACAGTCGAATGGACAGGCTAAAAGAGCAAATGAATTGATTCTCAAAGGACTGAAACCCCGATTAATGCGTGACCTCAAGCATGCAACAGGGGCCTGGGTTGATGAACTTCCATCAGTACTTTGGGGATTGAGGACAACTCCTAATCGGTCGACTAAGCGAACTCCATTCTTCTTGTCTACGGAGCTGAAGCCGTACTCCCGAGTGATCTACTCCACAATGCGCCCCGAGTCGAGCTCTTCTTAGAAGAGGAAGCAGAACAGGCTCGACAAGATGCGGTCGATCTCCTGGAAGAAGAAAGAGAGATGGCCTTGATCCGGTCGACCATTTATTAACAAGACCTGCGTCGATTCCATGCCAGAAACATAAGGGGTCGGGCATTTCAGGAAGGAGACTTGGTTCTTCGAGTGGACCAGCAGAAACTACACAAGCTCGCTCCTGCTTGGGAAGGCCCTTTCATCGTCACCAAAGTGCTCCACAATGGAGCATATCATCTTTTCAATGTCGAGCACAATAAAGATGAGCCACGCGCTTGGAATGCGGAACTTCTCCGCCCCTTTTACTCTTAAAGTATTTAGACTATTGAGATGTAATAAGAAGTACCTTTTAGTTTGATTATCAAAAGACATGATTTTACAGTCTTCCAAATGATTGTTGTTCATTTTTTGCATGTTCTAAAATCCCCCAGTGGGTGTCTTAGCTGCGAAACCGTTTCTCCTAAGTTGAAGAAAATATCCTACCGAGCGGTGAGCCAGCCTCTCACTCGGAGGCTTAGCTGCGAATCCGTTTCGCCTAAGTGTTAAAAAATCCTACCGAGTGGTGAGCCAGCCTCTCACTCGGAGGCTTAGCTGCGAATCCGTTTCGCCTAAGTGTTAACAATTCCTACCGAGTGGTGAGCCAGCCTCTCACTTGGGGGCTTAGCTGCAGTCTAGTACTCGCCTAAGTTGAAGAAAAAATCCTACCGAGTGGTGAGCCAGCCTCTCACTCGGGGGCTTAGCTGCAGTCCAGTACTCGCCTAAGTGTTAAAAAATCCTACGGAGTGGTGGGCCAGCCTCTCACTCGGGGGCTTAGCTGCAGTCCAGTACTCACCTAAGTTTAGGAGGTCCTACCAAATGGTACGGGTCAGCCACAACCCCCCCCCCCCCCCCCCGAGGGGCTGCACCGTCAAGAAGAAGGACGAGATTGTGAGACCAATCTTCTCACTCAAGGGCTTAGCTGCAGTCCAGTACTCGCCTAAGTGTAAAAATCCTACCAAGTGAATGAGCAACCCTCTCACTCGGAGGCTTAGCTGCAGTCCAGTACTCGCCTAAGTATAAAAAATCCTACCGAGTGATGAGCAATCCTCTCACTCGGGGGCTTAGCTGGAGTCCAGTACTCGCCTAAGTATAAAAAATACTACCGAGTGGTGAGCAATCCTCTCACTCGGAGGCTTAGCTGCAGTCCAGTACTTGCCTAAGTATAAAAAATCCTACCGAGTGATGAGCAATCCTCCCACTCGGGGGCTTAGCTGCAGTCCAGTACTCGCCTAAGTATAAAAAATCCTACCGAGTGATCAGCAATCCTCTCACTTGGGGGCTTAGCTGCAGTCCAGTACTCGCCTAAGTTTGAGAAACCTAGCCGAATGGTGCAGGTCGACCACGACCCCCCCCCCAGGGACTGCACCGTCAAGAAGAAGGACGAGATTGTGAGAGCAATCTTCTCACTCAAGGGCTTAGCAGCAGTCCAGTACTCGCCTAAGTGTAAAAATCCTATCGAGTGGTGAGCAATCCTCTCACTCGGAGGCTTATCCGCAGTCCAGTACTCGCCTAAGTATAAAAAATCCTACCGAGTGATGAGCAATCCTCTCACTCGGGGGCTTAGCTGCAGTCCAGTACTCGCCTAAGTATAAAAAATCCTACCGAGTGATGAGCAATCCTCCCACTCGGGGGCTTAGCTGCAGTCCAGTACTCGCCTAAGTATAAAAAATCCTACCGAGTGATAAGCAATCCTCTCACTCGGGGGCTTAGCTACAGTCCAGTACTCGCCTAAGTTTGAGAAACCCAGCGGAATGGTGCAGGTCGACCACGACCCCTCCCCCCGGGGCTGCACCGTCAAGAAGAAGGACGAGATTGTGCGCACTGCTAAAGGCTCATCCAACAGCCGACGCCTAGGCGAGCTACTTTCAGGAACGTCAAGACCATTGTTGAGTGCCTTGCTGATGAGCTGATCAATGCTGCCAAAGGCTCATTCAATAGCTAATGCCAAGGCGAATTTCTTTCAGGAATGTCAAGGCCATTGCTAAGTGCCACGCTGATGAGCTAATCAATGCTGCTCAAGGCTCGTCCAACAGGTCGACTATGGCCTCTTCCTCAGAAGCTGCATCAAGAGTACAAAAACCAATCCGAGAGAAGATAAACACAACATGTTCAAAGATAATCCCGGGGCAGATAAAATACTCGGGAGTCAGACCCGAAGGAGTTTCAATGATTAAAAAATCACTCGGCATTCCGAGGCAAATGAGAGAGAAGCATAATGTTTTTTCGGTCACTCGGCGGGAGAAGGACTGGCTGGATCGCAAAAGCTGTCGAGGTTGATGCTGTCAGCAGTACGAGTGGCTGCCTCAAGGAAGGTGTCCATGAAGGACTGGAAAGAGTGCTTCTTAGTATTCACAACCTTGAGGGCCGCCAACTTGTCTTCTCTATCCTCCTTGTAGTGCACTCGAACCAATGACTGGGCGACGTCAGCACCACATCAAGCAGATGACTTCTTCCACTCTTGCACTCGGCCAGGAGTCTAATTGAGTCGAGTCATCAGTGACTCGAGCTCTTGAGAAAGTTCTGCCTGAGGGCAGAGTTCGGCGTCCACTCGGGTCATCGCAGCCTTCAGCCGAGCCAGATAGGCAACAGCATCGTCCAAGCGTGATTCCAATTGCAGCAAGTTCATCGCAATGTCATCTTTCACGGGACAATTGATATTACAACATACTTCGATCGACGATAATTAACCAGTCGAGTGACTATACCTTCAAGCTTCAGAACTAGTTTCGTGGCAAGTTGTCCCAGATAGGACTCTAAGTTGCACGTCTTGACTCTAAGGCCTCCAACTTCTGTGGTCAGGTTCTCCTTGTCCTTCTTCAGTTTCTCTACTTCTCGATTGGCTTCCGAGATGGCGGTCTTCAACTTCGCGTTCTCCTCTTCCAACTTGCCGACTGAAGCCAGCTGTTGGTCTGCAAGCGTTGTCTTCTCATGTGCTTCCTTCTAAGCAGCAGCAAGGTCCTGGTCCTTCTTCTCCAAAGCTTCCTTCATTCTCTCTAAAGAAACAATACTCTTCAAACGAGCCTGAAGTTGACGGTTTTCACTACGTACATCTGCTTGTGTGAAGTCACTCGGTTCAAAGAGACTGAAAGAAAGAGCAGTGAAAGACGCGAGCTATTAAGTAGACAAGAGTCGAGTGGTTACCTCCCATGATGGCCGTCTCTTGTTGAGCAGTCTTGAGGTTCTTCTTTGCGAGCTCGATGTCAAGTTCGATGCTGATATGCTTCTTCTTTAACTCAGAAAGTCGAGCTCCAAGATCACAAGACCTCTGCGGTCAGCGAGAGAGATATGTCAGTCGACAGAAATAAGAGACAATGACAGTGAAAAGTTATTCTAAGACTTTAGCCGACTGCCAGCAGTCGACCGAAGTCTCGGGGACTACACCCAGTGGCTGCACTTAGCGTGCCCCCACCGGTTCAGATCAACACTCAGCAGGGTCTGCCCAACGTGAGTCAATAAAAAAGAGAAGATTCTAAGACCTCAGTCGACTGCCAGCAGTCGACCGTGGTCTCGGGACTACACCTAGTGGGTGCACTCGGCGTGCCCCCACTGGTCCAGACAGACTACTATGACTCGGAGTGGAAGATCTCCTAAATCCTAAAAAAGGCACACCTAGTGGGTGATCGGATATAAAACAACATTCAAAAGCTCAGTCGAAGTTCACTGACCTGAACATTGGTCTGCTGGGTAGTGCTGGCGTTATAAGCCACCTGACTAGCCTCGTGCATCACCTTCACCTGCTCCATGACAAGGTTCACCTGGCGAAGAGCCTCCCTGCCAGCACTCGGCGAGTCGTCTGGGGTCTGATATGCAGCAAAGAGTGATGGCTCCAAGGCGGTTGAAGCAGTGGTTGGGTCAGATGCGTGGAGTTGCACTGGAGCGGCAGGAGTTGGAGCAGTCGACCCCGACGGACAATTAGTCGTCAGCAGGTTGGCGAATGTGACGTTGCTCTGAACCGGGTCTCTGGAACATTCGACCACCGCCTCAAGCGCCGGCGTCGACTGAGGGACTTGAACTTCAAGCCTCCTCCTGCTTGACCCCCCCACTCTTCTTCCTCCTCTCCTGTAGAGGCGCTTCTTCTTCTTCATTGTCAAGGAGCACGACGACTTCTTGTGGAACTACAGGAAGAGAGAAATATCGGAAATTCAGCCGACTGACGATCCACTCGACCAAATGAAACCTGGTCGAACGGACTTACCTGCTCGAGAAGTGGCTGCATCGTCGGTCTCCTCGTCTCCTGGCGCCTGGTCGATGTCCATGTCAGTGGCATCAGAGGTGGGGCTAGGAAGATACATGATCCAGTTGCTCAGAACGAAAACTTTAGACGGACTATATAAACACAAGCAAGATACTCACCCCGAAGCAATAGGGACGTCCATCTTGATCCGCGGCAAAGTCTTCCGAGCCTTTGGAGGAGCAACCTTGGGCTGCTCGGCAACCTTCTCTGTCGGCTCCGGAGTCGACGTCCGAGTGCGCTTTCGAGTGTGGGTACTCATAGCCCGGGTCATGGTGCTGCTTGGATGGATGTTTAGAGCACGGCGGTGAGTGCACTTCTTCCTCGTCGTCCGACTCCTCGCTCTCCTCCTCTTCTTCTTCTTCTTCCGAAGACTCCCATTCGCCACTCTCCTCTGCACTGGCCTCTCCCTCCTGGTCCTGCTCCAGGGCTTGTTCTCTATTGGGCATCAAATACATCTCAGTGAAAACCTACAAGACAAAAAGTCGAGTAAAAGTCAGTCGACATCAAGTACAGTCAGAACATATATGCAAGACAGTCGGAATAAAGAGCATACCTTGTCAGGCTGATTGTCGTCGCTGAAGGGGATGACTCGCCTGGGTCCTCTGGGGTTGTCCTGGTTGCTTGTGATGCTCCTCAACCACATGGCCACAGTCTTGGGTGGCACTTCTTCTGGATGGACCCGAGCAGTGTCGTCAGATCTAGAGTACAGCCCCATAGGATGGTCACGAGCCTGCAGAGGCTAGATGCGTCGACTGAGGAACACTTCCAGTAGGTCCAGGCCAGTGACACCTTCGTTAATCAGTTGGACCACTTTCTCCACCAACATCTTCGTCTCCACATTCTCAGCAGCAGTCACTTTCAGTGGAGAAGGAGTTTGGACACGGTTGAATGTGAAGTTGGGAAGGCCAGTCGACTGACCTGGAGTTGCGACGTCTTGGCAGTAGAACCAGGTCGACTGCCAGCCTCTGACCGATTCGGGGAGAGTCATAGCAGGGAAAGCACTCCTATGCCTCTTCTGAATACCCAAACCCCCACACATCTGGATGACATGGGTCTTCGAGTCACTCGTTTTGGCTTTCTAAACCGACTGTGATCGGATGGTGAAGATATGTTTGAAAAGACCCCAGTGTGGTCGACACCCCAAAAAGTTTTCACACATCGACATGAATGCGGCCAGATATGTGATGGTGTTGGGAGAAAAATGGTGGAGTTGAGCACCGAAGAAATTCAGGAATCCCCTAAAGAAGGGGTGCGGAGGGACTAAAAAAAACCGGTCGATGTGGGTGGCGAGCAATACACACTCACCCAGTCGAGGCTATGGCTCCATCTCCCCCTCTGGCAGCCTTGCCGCTCCCTTGGCAATCAGTCCGGACTCCGCCAGCTCGTCCCGATCTTCTTGCCAGAGCGAAGACCGGATCCAATCGCCCTGGATCCAGCCTGGCGGCAGCCCCACGCGCGATGATGACCCGCGGTTCTGCTTCTTTCCTTTCGCCGCCCCCGTCGCCTTCTTTGCATGCTCCAGCACCACCGTCTTGTCCTTCACCATGGCGGCAGAGCGGCAGCTTCGAGAGCAGAAGGCTGGGTGCGGTGGAGAAGCAGAGGAAGAAGAAAGAGGAACAGGCGTGCACAGTGCAGACGCCTCGGCCCCGCCGCCTTATAAAGGGTAGCTTCCGAGTGGCTGACGCGTGGGACCGGGCGATCCTGTCAAATCCTGCAACAGTCGCGCGCAACGTACGGGGCGAAAAAGGCGGAGCAGAAATTGAGGCATCACTGTTTATCTGCTCCACCAACTTCGGCGCTCCCCGTCTCGCGCGCTTCCCCAAAATTTCGTATCCCGTGAAATCCGGGATACTCTGCAGGCAATCGCGCCAAAGATTCTACACTCCAAGACAACACTCGGCAAATGGTGCTATAAGTTCAGTCGACAACTTTTTGAATGATCAAGGCGACTGAATCGACGCCGAAGTACCAACATAAGTTTTTCATCTTGCGGAAAACGCTCGCGAGGTGCAAAGCTCAGAACAAGTTCAACTTCAACCTACTTTCCACTTGAACCTTAATCCATTCAGGGGCTACTGATGAGGATACAGACCTGGGGTAGGGTCATGGGCCTGACCCTTACATCCTAACCAAGGTCACTACCCTAGAGGATAAGAAGTCCAAGAAGCAACAAGGGACCCCCAGTCAAAGATGTCGAGTGCAATCCACTCGACCAATCATACCACTCGGGTGACCCCCTACCTATTGTCACTCGACCATCCAAGGAATCACTCAACCTACCGAAGATGAGGAGTCACTCAGCATTGCAACGGGCAAGCGTTCACTCCGTAGTCTTTAAGGTCATTAATAGCACTTAAGGCTGGGATTATCAGTAACACCCCTACTTTATGTACATTAAGCCCCTTGTAATGGAGGACGGTGAGGGTCCTGGCATACTCTATATAAGCCACCCCCTCCTCTGGCACAAGGGTTCGCACCCCCTGTAACATCACACACATATAATCCAGCCGACCGCCTCCGGGCACCGAGACATAGGGCTGCTACTTCTTTCGAGAAGGGTCTGAACTCGTAAAACCCATGTGTACACCTTCATCATAGCTAAGATCTTTCCTCTCCATACCTATCCCCCTTTCTACTGTCAGTCTTAGAACCACGACAGTCCCCGTTACTGAAGCGGCTCCGGTGCTTTGGTTGCGGCTCCTGTCGACATACAAGAAAGCTCATCTGTGGTAAGTGAACAGTTCCACGATAAAGAAGAGAAAGACCAAAGGAGTAAAAATTGTAATAACCTAATGAGGCTACAGCGTCAGTAAAGCACGACCGGTGGAATTGAATATGGCGTCTGTGGAGCAGGTCCAATGCAGTGTACGAAGGCGTCTGCGAAGCACATCCGGCGCGGTGTATAGTGCTTTCAGTGAGGCGGATATGTTGTGGTGTACAAGGGCTTGTATGAAGGGCCAGCAGTGGGGCGGACGAGGAAGTTAGTGAAGGGCCTACACTGAGGTGGACGAGGGCGCCGATGAAGCAGATCTGGTGTGGTGGACCATGATGGCGGTCAAGGAGATCTGGAGCGGTGGACAAGCCTGTCGCTGAAGCGGCTGTGGTGAAGTGGTGAGTTGGCAGTTGGGGGTTTCCCAGGTGTGGAAGGTAGATCCGGTGGGGTGTGAGGTCCACCGCTGTGGCGGAGGACTAGATTCGGCGGCTTGGCGTGGTCGGGGGGAGTCATGGAGGGGGAAGGGGAGGGGCTCTGGGGAAGAATGTTCGGGGCAAAGAGGGGAAAACAATGGAGTAACTAAAGCAGCCCTTTTCCATTCATGTGGCAGGGGTAAAACAGGAATATCATAGGGCTAAACTTTCGGGCGCGAGATACTTCAATGTGAGCGGGAAGTTTGAAAGCTTTCGGCACCTGAAATTAAGTGTTCTTCTCTTGTACAGTCGACTATGATATCATGGTCGGGAATTTATTTATGTGTATGTGTATGAATAAAGTGGATGATTATAAAGTTTGAACATGCCCATATGTGTATATCTCTAGGTTTGATATATGAATTTGAAATCACGAAATCCCGGCTTAAAAAATGTACTGTTGTTTAAATGAATTACAAAAGCTAATGATGGAGTCAAATTCCAAGATTCCAATCTTTGTAATTTTGGTACTTCAAAGTATATCACACATGTTCAAAAGTATCGTTATCTCATAGTCCAAACTTTGAAACAAATTGATCAACCATGAGTGCACACACTATTGACCATATATATCTCAATTACGCTAGTCTCTCTCAAATATAGACACCTCACTCTTTATCTGAAGCCACCCCCCCCCCCCCCCCGTCCCTCCCCCCACACACAAGTCGTTCTCTCCCTAGGACACGAACACATGAGCACATTAAACACCCCCCTCTGTTCTAAAGTCCAGACCCCAATATAGGTCTCTATCACTTTGTCTCTCAGGCAAGCACACATATCTTGCCCCACTCTCTAGGTCTCTCGGTATCTCTCTTTCCCAAGCACACGCACTATATAGAGTGTATCTTTTACATACACACAAAATGTCGCCCCCAAATGTACATCTCCCTAGTTATGTGCTTCTCGCACACTCACCTCGCACACCACTCCCACTTCAAACAAGCACACTTTGTCTCCTTGTGCACCACTCTCCTCTTTCTATCTCTCCCACATGCGGACCCGCCCCAGCTCCTTCCCTATATACATATATGCATGGCTATTTCCATAGCTCTCTAATGTATCACCATTCGCAATCTCGCACGTTGTTCTCTAAACCATCTATTCTAGATCTCTCATGAAGTCCCTATCACACACACGATGATTCGCTTCCCTTGCGTCTTCGTACATAGGCCAATTTCGAACAACATCAACATTGTCTCCCTATCTATACGACACTTCTGCACACAAACAAACCCTCTCTCTCCCACTCTCTTCCTCTCTCCCTCTCCGTCGCTACATCTCTCTCTCTCTCTCTCTCTCTCTCTCTCTCTCGCTCTCACACCCCTCTTCCACACACACTTGATGTCTCTTCCAAATAGTCTGCTCCCCGCCCGCACCCATGCTATCCCGCTACTACACATGCCTTTGTCTCTCTTTGACACATATGCCATACCATTCCCCCTTCCCTATACTAGGTTTACATCATTAGTGGTCTCTCTTTGCCACATACACATACACCCTCTCACACACACGCGCGCGCACAAACACACACAAACACGCACAAACACCCATCTATCTGGATCCTTCTTTTAACAAACACACCCTTGCATATTCTCTCCACCTCTAGGTATGTATATATCCTCCCTCTCTCTAGCTCAGATGCACACCAAAATTCTCCATCTCTCTAACTCACACAACTCTCCCCATGTTCACATGTGTATCTCACACACTCACTCTATGATTATGCCTATGTGTCTCCAAGTTACACAACACAAAGCCCCATGCACATGTCTCTCTCTTTATCCTCCACAAATAGAGACTCAAAGAATCTCTTACCATTGCCTTAGTCTCTACACATATCACACACGCACGTTGTCTCCCTCTCTCGCCCACACGCTCAACAAAGGTTTTCCCGTGAATAACTTATCGTCTATTCATCAACAGTCGTGGCAGTATGGCGAACACGAGACGTGACAATAGAATAAATCTACACGTGCGTAGACCACCTAGAGTGACTACTAGGACTAGAGCAAGCCGAAAGCGCGCCGCCGTCAACCCTCCTTATCGGCGACGGGAAAACCTTTTGTTTTACACAGTCGAGAAGTCATCATGCTACGACCCCACATGCTCGGCCGTTGAATAGAATGTTGATCAAAGTTTATGGAAACAAGTATCGATAATACGTTTGTATCTCCATACATATATCTCTTCTCTTATAAAAAAAACCGAGTTGGTGATGATGGTACGCCTGCCATCTTGCAATATAGACCATCTGATCTATATCTGACGCATAGAAATTAAGCTAAAAGATACCCGCACCCTCTCTCCACATTTGCAAACAAGGCCTTCCCTCGTTCATCCTTATCTCCCACAACCTCATTGTTGAGCAACTAAAAAAGAATCCTTTGGAACAAACTGGCATGGTGGTCACTGCCAGTGTCGTCCATCCCCATGCCTCCGCTCAGTCGGACCACCAATCACCACCACGCCCCACTCCTCCTCACCTTATATCTCCTCTTTCTCGATATATCATTAGTTTTTACACATGGGATTACCCCCGCATGGGTCAATCACAACAGGTGTTTTTATATAAAAAAATGCATCTTGGTGTTCCGTGCAATGCACAGACATCTTGCTAGTACTCCTACAGAAGACTTAGTGGGTGATGATGGTGTGTCTACCATCCGTCATTTCTGACCATTAGATCTACATCTAACGAATGTGAGGTAAGTTGTTGCCTTTTCTCAACAACATCCCACTTCTCTACCAATTTGCAGAAAAACCCTTAATTAGTATCTTAAAGCCAACCACATCCCTCCCTCACCTCACGAAAGCAGCCCAAGGAATATATTCTGATTGAAACATAATATATCTCTAGTGATATATGTATATCAAAATTAGAGTGTTTTCTATCAAGTTTGTGAATAAGTATTATTCTAATTATGATCCGTTGCAATGCACGTGAACATTGCTAGTATTTTCAACCATGCAAAAAAAAATGCTAGTATTTCCATAGTTTCGAGTTTTCCATCAAGATATTAGTCACTCATGGTTGATCTTTACTATGAATTGCGTACACATAGGCACTATGTAACTAGCCATGCTTATTGGCTTCCAAAGCTTAACTTTCACTCCTACTTATAGTATGTAGAGTATTTAACAAAAAACTACCACTTTCAACCAGCCCTAGGAATCAACTATTGTACAAAAAATAGCAAAAACATACCCAAAATTTCTTAATCCGCGCCAAAAAACTACTACCTAGTGATGATTAGGCTCGTTTAAACCCGTTTATGACAGGGTTCGCCCACACGTCCGTGCTGACGAGGCAGCTTAAACCAACATATTTTGTTTGACTGTTGACACGAGGGACCCACATCTGACCTTCTATCATGTTCTTCCTCCTCCAATAATTATTTTTCCCGAACATTACTTCAAACAGTACTGATGCGTGTTCGTCAGTGGCGCCGGTGATGAGCGAGTTGGCCGCCGCTCCGCCGGACGGGCCGGACATTATGCTGGCCTCCTGCTATATCTTGAGCTAACGTTGGTTTTCCCCGAAGAGGAGAGGGTGATGCAGCAAGTGTAGCGTAAGTATTTCCCTCCGTTTTTGAGAACCAAGGTATCAATCCAGTAGGAAGCTCCTCAAAAGTCCCACGCGCCTACACAAACAAACTGAGAACTCGCAACCAACGCAATAAAGGGGTTGTCAATCCCTTCACGGCCACTTGCGAAAGTGAGATCTGATAGAGATAGTATGATAAGATAAATATATTTTTGGTATTTTATAATATAGATGCAAGAAAGTAAAGATGCAAATAAAAGTAGATTGAAAGCAAATATGATAAGAGATAGACCCAGGGGCCATAAGTTTCACTAGAGGCTTCTCTCGAGAGCATAAGTATTACGGTGGGTGAACAAATTACTGTCAAGCAATTGATAGAAAAGCGAATAATTATGACGTTATCTAGGCATGATCATGTATATAGGCATCACATCCATAACAAGTAGACCGACTCCTACCTGCATCTACTACTATTACTCCACACATCGACCGCTATCCAGCATGCATCTGGAGTATTAAGTTCATAAGAACAGAGTAACGCATTAAGCAAGATGATATGATGTAGAGGGATAAACTCATGCAATATGATATAAACCCCATCTTGTTATCCTCGATGGCAACAATACAATACGTGTCTTGTAACCCTTTCTGTCACTGGGTAAGAACACCGCAAGATTGAACCCAAAGCTAAGCACTTCTCCCATGGCAAGAAAGATCAATCTAGTAGGCCAAACCAAACCGATAATTCGAAGAGACTTGCAAAGATAACTCAATCATACATAAAGGAATTCAGAGAAGATTCAATTAATATCCATAGATAAATCTGATCATAAACTCACAATTCATCGGATCTCGACAAACACACCGCAAAAAGAGATTACATCGAATAGATCTCCACAAGAGAGGGGGAGAACATTGTATTGAGATCCAAAAAGAGAGAAGAAGCCATCTAGCTAATAACTATGGACCCGTAGGTCTGTGGTAAACTACTCACAACTCATAGGAGGGGCAAGGATGTTGATGTAGAGGCCCTCCATGGTCGATTCCCCCTCCGGCAGAGTGTCGGCGAAGGCTCCAAGATGGGATCTCGCGGATACAGAAGGTTACGGTGGTGGAAACTGTGTTTCGTGGTGCCCCTGGATGTTTTCGGGGTCCGTAGGTATATATAGGAGGAAGAAGTACGTCGGTGGATGCCCGAGGGGTCCACGAGATAGGAGGGCGTGCCCTATAGGGTGCAGGGCGCGCCCTCCTATCTCGTGGAGGCTCCGGTTTTTTCTTGACTTGCACTCCAAGCTCTCCGGATCTTGTTCGTTCCAAAAATCACGTTCCCGAAGGTTTCATTCCGTTTGGACTCCGTTTGATATTCCTTTTCTTCGAAATACTGAAATAGGCAAAAAAACAACAATATGGGGTGGGCCTACGGTTAGTAGGTTAGTCCCAAAAATGATAATAATGTATAAAATAAAGCCCATAAACATCCAAAACAGGTAATATAATAGCATGGAACAATCAAAAATTATAGATACGTTGGAGACATATCAAGCATCCCCAAGCTTAATTCCTGCTCGTCCTCGAGTAGGTAAATGATAAAAGAGAATTTTTGATGTGGAATGCTACCTAGCATAATTCTCAATGTAATTTTCTTTAACGTGGCATGAATGTTGAAATCCAAATAATACAAAATAAAAGTTCATATTGACATAAGAAATAGTAATACTTCGAGCATACTAAGCAAAGTAATCATGTCTTCTCAAAATAACATGGCTAAAGAAAGTTATCCCTACAAAATCATATAGTCTGGCTGTTGCTCTATCTTCATCACACAAAGTATTTAATCATGCATAACCCCGATGATGAGCCAAGCAATTGTTCATACTTTAATAATCTCAAACTCTTTCAACTTTCACGCAATACATGAGCGTGAACCATGGACATAGCACTATATGTGGAATAGAATGGTGGTTGTGGAGAAGACAAAAAAGGAGAAGATAGTCTCACATCAACTAGGCGTATCAACGGGCTATGGAGATGCCCATTAATAGATATCAATGTCAGTGAGTAGGAATTGCCATGCAACGGATGCACTAGAGCTATAAATATATGAAAGCTCAACAAAATAAAACTACTGGGTGTGCATCCAACTTGCTTGCTCACGAAGACCTAGGGCATTTTGAGGAAGCCCATCATTGGAATATACAATCCAAGTTCTATAATGAAGAATTCCCACTAATATATTAAAGTGACAACATATGAGACTCTCTATCATGAAGATCATGGTGCTATTTTGAAGCACAAGTG
The DNA here is from genome assembly GCF_018294505.1 of Triticum aestivum. Classification (NCBI taxonomy): domain Eukaryota; kingdom Viridiplantae; phylum Streptophyta; class Magnoliopsida; order Poales; family Poaceae; genus Triticum; species Triticum aestivum. Next base: position 180,498,954 of record NC_057813.1, read on the forward strand.
TGGAAAAAGAGATAGTAGCATTGTCCCTTCTCTCTTTTTCTCTCATTCCTTTTTTCTTTTTTTCTTTTTTTTTCTTTGGCCTTTTTTTTGGCCTTCCCTTTTTTTGTAAAGTCTGAAGTCTCATCCCGACTTGTGGGGGAATCATAGTCTTCATCATCCTTTCCTCACTGGGACAATGCTCTAATAATGAAGATCATCACACTTTTATGGATTTACAACTCAAGAATTACAACTCAAAGCTAGAACAAGATATGACTCTATATGAATGCCTCCGGCGGTGTACCGGGATATGCAATGAACCAAGAGCGACATGTATGAAGATTATGATGGTGGCTTTGCCACAAATATGATGTCAACTACATGATTATGTAAAGAGCAATATGACAATGATGAAACGTGTCATAATAAACGGAACGGTGGAAAGTTGCATGGCAATATATCTCAGAATGGCTATGGAAATGCCATAATAGGTAGGTATGGTGGCTGTTTTGAGGGAGGTATATGGTGGGTGTATGGTACCGGCGAAAGTTGCACGGTACAAGAGAGGCTAGCAATAATGGAGGGGTGAAAGGGTGCGTATAATCCATGGACTCAACGTTAGTCAAAAGAACTCATATACTTGTTGTTAAAATTTAGAAGTCATCAAAAACCAAAGCACTACGTGCATGCTCCTAGGGGGGTAGATTGGTAGGAAAAGACCATCGCTCGTCCCCGACTGCCACTCATAAGGAAGACATTCAATAAATAAAATTGTGCTCCAACTTCATCACAAAGCGGTTCACCATACGTGCATGCTACGGGAATCACAAACTTTAACACAAGCATTCTTTACATCCATAATTACCCAACCAGGATGACTTTAATATTACTACCTCCATATCTCAAAACAATTATCAAGTATCAAATTGATCATAGCATCCCATTCACTTTCTATGATAGTTTTTATTATACCCAACTTGGATGCTCATCATTCTAGGACCAAATTAAAACCATAGAAAATAACATGCTGTTCTAAGAGACTCTCAAAATAATATAAGTGAAGCATGAGAGACTAGCAATTTCTATAAAATTAATCCACCACCATGCTCTAAAAGATATAAGTGAAGCACTAGAGCAAAAACTATCAAGCTCAAAAGATATAAGTGAAGCACATAGAGTATTCTAGCAAATTCTAATCAAATAGGCTTCTACCAAAAGGTGTGTTACAGCAAGGATGATTGTGTTAAACTAACAAGCAAAGACCTATATAATACACGACACTCCAAGCAAAACACATATCATGTGGCGAATAAAACTATAGCTCCAAGTAAAGTTATCAATGAACGAAGACGAAAGAGGGGATGCCTTCCCGGGGCATCCCCAAGCTTAGGCTTTTGGCTATTCTTGAATATCTTGGGGTGCCTTGGGCATCCCCAAGCTTAGGCTCTTGCCACTCTTTATTCCATAGTCCATAAAAGCTTTACCCAAAACTTGAAAACTTCACAACACAAAACTCAATAGGAAATCTTATAAGCTCCGTTAGTGAAAGAAAACAAAACCACCACATAAGGTACTGTAATGAACTCATTCTTTATTTATTTGGGTGTTAAACCTACTATATTCCAACTTCCTTATGGTTTATAAACTAATTTATTAGCCATAGATGCATTGAAATAAGCAAACAACACACGAAAAACTGAATCTGTCAAAAACAGAACAGTCTGTAGCAATCTATAACAAACGCAAACTTCTGGAACTCTAAAAATCCTACCAAAATAGGACGTACTGGATAATTTGTTTTTTGATCATCAGCAAAAAGAATCATTGCAAAAACACGTTTCTGTGATTTATTGATTTTTTCTCGTGAGCACAAAGTTTCTGTTTTTGAGCAGAATCAAATCAACCATCATCATAGTTTATCCTATAGGTTCTACTTGGCACAAACACTAAACAAAAGATAAAAACACATATAAACAGAAAGTAGAAACAAAATTTAACACTAAACAGGAACAAAAACAAAGAACATAAAGAAAATTGGGTTGCCTCCCAACTAGCGCTATCGTTTAACGCCCCTAGCTAGGCATAAAAGTGAGGATAGATCTAACGAGTGCCATCTTTGGCACTTGATTCATAAGTAGCACGCATGATAGATTCATAAGGTAATTTAACTTTCTTTCTTGGAAAGTGCTCCATGCCTTTCTTTAAGGGAAATTGGAATCTAATGTTCCCTTCTTTCATGTCGATAATCGCACCAATCGTTCTAAGGAAATGTCTACCAAGAATAATAGGGCAAGAAAGATTGCAATCTATATCAAGAACGATAAAATCTACGGGCACCAAATTTCTATTTGCAACAATAAGAACATCATTGATCCTTCCCATAGGCTTTTTGATGGTGGAATCCGCAAGGTGCAAATTTAAAGAGCAATCATCAAGATCATGGAAATCTAGAATATCACATAAAGTTTTCGGAATTGTGGAAACACTAGCACCCAAGTCACAAAAGCAAAACACTCAAAATCTTTAATTCTAATCTTTATAGTAGGTTCCCACTCATCATTAAGTTTTCTAGGTATAGAAACTTCCAAATTAAGTTTTTCATCATAAGATTGCATCAAGGCATCAACAATATGTTTGGTAAAAGCTTTGTTTTGAATATAAGCATGAGGAGAATTAACAACGGATTGCAACAAGGAAATGTAACCTTTTAAAGAGAAATTATCATAATCAAATTCATTGAAATCCAAGATAGTAGGTTCTACATTATTAGAAGTTGAGGATTCTCCAATCTCTCTTTTACCAAATTTAGCATTAAGATCTAATGACTCCGAATTCTTGGGACGCCTTCTAGGCAAAGTTGATTCATCATCAGTCCCATAATCATAAAAATTCATATTGCAAAACATAGATCTAATAGGAGACCTTTCTTAGCACGCAATCTAGCGGTTCTTTCCTAGCACTCGTCAATGGAAATTCTCATTACTTTGAGAGACTCATTGATATCGTGCTTAGGAGGAGAAGGTCTAAGTTTAAGAGAATCAACATCAAGCGAAATTCTATCAACGTTCCTAGCCAAATCATCAACTTTGAGCAATTTTTCTTCAAACAAAGCATTAAAATTATTTTGAGAAATCATAAATTCTTTCACACTATTCTCAAAATCAGAGGGCATCTTATTAAAATTAACATAAGAATTATTGTAGGAATTTCCATAATTATTAGAGGAATTACTAGGGAATGGTCTAGCATTAAATTTCCTCTATAAGCATTGTTTCCAAAACTATTCCTACCAACAAAATTCACATCCATAGATTCATTATTATTCTCAATCAAGGAAGACAAAGGCATATCATTAGGATCAAGAGGAGCATTTTCAGTAGCAAACATCTTCATAAGTTCATCCATCTTTCCACTCAAAACATTGATTTCTTCTATAGCATGCACTTTTTTACTAGAAGATCTTTCGGTGTCCCATTGATAATAATTAGCCGTAATATTATCAAGAAGTTTTGTTGCATCTCCTAACGTGATTTCCATAAAGGTGCCTCCCGCGGCCGAATCTAAGAGATTTCTAGAAGCAAAGTTCAAACCGGCATAAAATTTTTGTATGATCATCCATAAATTCAAACCATGAGTAGGGCAATTGCGAAGCATCAATTTCATTATTTCCCAAGATTGGGAAACATGCTCATGATCAAGTTTTTTAAAATTCATAATATCGTTCCTAAGAGTGATGATCTTAGGGGGAGGAAAATACTTAGAGATAAAAGCATCTTTGCACTTGTTCCAAGAATCAATACTATTTTTAGGCAAAGAAGAAAACCAAACTTTAGCACGATCTCTAAGTGAAAACGGAAATAATTCAATTCGACAATATTGTTATCCGTATCTTTCTTCTTTTGCATATCACACAAATCAACAAAAATGTTTAGATGAGTAGCGGCATCTTCACTAGGAAGGCCGGCAAATTGATCTTTCATAACAAGATTCGGCAAAGCAGCATTGATTTCACAAGACTCAACATCATTAAGAGGAGCAACCGGAATACTAAGAAAATCATTATCATTGGTATTCGATAAATCACACAATTTGGTATTATCTTGTGCCATGGAAACAAGTAAGCCAACACACAAGCAAACAGAAAAAGGCAAGCGGAAAAGAGAGGAGGAGATTGGGAAAGAGAGGGCGAATAAAACGGCAAGGGTGAAGTGGGGGAGAGGAAAACGAGAGGCAAATGGCAAATAATGTAAATGCGAGGGAGATGGGTTTGTGATAGGTACTTGGTATGTCTTAACTTGAGCGAAGACCTCCCCGGCAACAGCGCCAGAAATCCTTCTTGCTACGTCTTGAGATAGTGTTGGTTTTCCCCGAAGAGGAGAGGGTGATGCAGCAAGTGTAGCGTAAGTATTTCCCTCAGTTTTTGAGAACCAAGGTATCAATCCAGTAGGAGGCTCCTCAAAAGTCCCACGCGCCTACACAAACAAACTGAGAACTCGCAACCAACGCAATAAAGGGGTTGTCAATCCCTTCACGGCCACTTGCGAAAGTGAGATCTGATAGAGATAGTATGATAAGATAAATATATTTTTGGTATTTTATAATATATATGCAAGAAAGTAAAGATGCAAATAAAAGTAGATTGAAAGCAAATATGATAAGAGATAGACCCGGGGGCCATAGGTTTCACTAGAGGCTTCTCTCGAGAGCATAAGTATTATGGTGGGTGAACAAATTACTGTCAAGCAATTGATAGAAAAGCGAATAATTATGACGTTATCTAGGCATGATCATGTATATAGGCATCACATCCATAACAAGTAGACCGACTCCTGCCTGCATCTACTACTATTACTCCACACATCGACCGCTATCCAGCATGCATCTGGAGTATTAAGTTCATAAGAACAGAGTAACGCATTAAGCAAGATGATATGATGTAGAGGGATAAACTCATGCAATATGATATAAACCCCATATTGTTATCCTTGATGGCAACAATACAATACGTGTGTTGCAACCTTTTCTGTCACTGGGTAAGAACACCGCAAGATTGAACCCAAAGCTAAGCACTTCTCCCATGGCAAGAAAGATCAATCTAGTAGGCCAAACCAAACCGATAATTCGAAGAGACTTGCAAAGATAACTCAATCATACATAAAAGAATTCAAACAAGATTCAATTAATATCCATAGATAAATCTGATCATAAACTCACAATTCATCGGATCTCAACAAACACACCGCAAAAAGAGATTACATCGATTAGATCTCCACAAGAGAGGGGGAGAACATTGTATTGAGACCCAAAAAGAGAGAAGAAGCCATCTAGCTAATAACTATGGACCCGTAGGTCTGTGGTAAACTACTCACAACTCATAGGAGGGGCAAGGATGTTGATGTAGAGGCCCTCCGTGGTCGATTCCCCCTCCGGCAGAGTGCCGGTGAAGGCTCCAAGATGGGATCTCGCGGATACGGAAGGTTACGGTGGTGGAAATTGTGTTTCGTGGTGCCCCTGGATGTTTTTGGGGTCTGTAGGTATATATAGGAGGAAGAAGTACGTCGATGGACGCCCGAGGGGCCCACGAGACAGGGGGGCACGCCCTACAGGGGGGCGCGCCCTCCTATCTCGTGGAGGCTCCGGTTGTTTCTTGACTTGCACTCCAAGCTCTCCGGATCTTGTTCGTTCCAAAAATCACGTTCCCGAAGGTTTCATTCCATTTGGACTCCGTTTGATATTCCTTTTCTTCGAAATACTGAAATAGGCAAAAAAACAGCAATATGGGCTGGGCCTCCGGTTAGTAGGTTGGTCCCAAAAATGATAATAATTTATAAAATAAAGCCCATAAACATCCAAAACAGGTAATATAATAGCATGGAACAATCAAAAATTATAGATACGTTGGAGACGGATCACCTCCGCACGGGTTGGCTGGTTGGCTCGAGCATGACTCACGCGCGAGCAAGCCACCGCGCTGGCCTTCGTTCGAGCCAGATGGCTGGCCTTGGCGTGGCGCGCGCGAGCAAGTCTCCGCACCGCTATGCCAACCTAGCTAGCAAACCTTGCAGACAAGAAGCTAGATGCATCCAGCAGGGTGTGTGCTATCTTGGCTAGCTAGTGGTCGCGAGCGCCATACAAAGCTGGCATCCGGGCTGCCACAAGATGGGCTCCGTACCGCCAGCGGTTTTGACCTCGCCTTCTGACGGTGGTGGTATCTGCGTCCCATGGCCAAGGATGACTAGGTGTGGACGGGCCAGAGGTAGGAGGCCACTCGGAGATTTTGTCCAGACTGACATGTAGGTTCCACAAGTCATAACGCCTAACTTGTCGGTTGAATAGAAGGCGTTGACTTAAGGCGCGACATGGGTTGAAACGTGCCTATAACAGCACTTTGTAGAGTAGTCGTTTCTTGGTTGGGCTGGTTGGTATGTGGTAGTAGTAGTTTCTTGGCATTATTAATGGTTTCTTGTAAGGAACAATGTACTAGCAACAAAAGGCGATCCTAGGTTGTGTTGTACTCCAATGAGTACTACTAGTGGTTGCGGGAGTGTATAGCTCGTTTTGTACGTTCGATCACGGCCGAACGCATGGCGGCCTTTTTTTAAAATAGTAACCTTGCTGCAAGCCAATATTGTACACTGGTAGTTTGACTTTTGAAGTCAAACGGACGTGTCGCACCACAATCTGGGTGCACTGGATAACCCAGCCATGTGAACGGGTTTTCCCTCCCATCATCGCGTGGCTCGCGTACTAGATTAGTACTCCTATATACTTGCATGCGTGCTCACCCTAGCCATACCTCGCTTGCAGCTTCCTCATCAGCTAGCATATTTAAACTAGCGCCTCCCAATTAAGCTAGAGGAGCCGAAAAAGCCTAGTGCAGCATTGGGAACTGTGCAATATGGCTCCGTACGTAAAGTGCTCGTACTCTACTACTCTGTAGCTTGTGGCATTGCACGCATGGACTTCGCTCCATTATCGACTCTATAAAATAAATTCCTCTTGACGTGATTTTTTTTGAAATGGAGGCAAAAGCCTTGCCTCATCTCGTTCATAAAGAAGGAACTACTAACAAAGTTCGACGAGATCCATTACACGTGAATATATGTAGACTAGTCGTGCACAAATTTATCACATGAAGTGCAGATGAACTTGTGTGGCATACTGGCATTTGTCCTTTAGAATTTATTGCTAGTAAGTGTGTTATGTGTACGTGCAACTTGTGTGGTTGCTGCACGGGCTCCAACATGCTCTTTGAGAAAAAAAAGGTGGCACAACTTTGGATATAGGTGACGTGGCAGCATCATACAGTAGCATCGTTTGCTATAGTTGTAGTACTCCTACTAGGACGACAACTCCTATAAAACCTTGCGCTTTGCTCTTTGCCTTTTCGGGAGGTTCAACAGTTCGTACTCGGGTGAACCTTGCACTTGGCTCTTCGCCTCTTCGGGAGGTCCAACAATGAAGATACTATAGTACAATATGCTTCTGGCAATCTGACACCAAATGAACTGCTGCATGTCCACCGCGAGGGCGAGGGCGAGGGAGAGTGAGAGGGTGCTATAGTCAAAACCCTCTCCTCGTTACACCGTGCACGTGGGCAAGGGAGAGGGCGTAGGCGTACGTAGTAAGCAAGCTTCTCCTCATCCCATGAGCCACCACGCATGGGCGAGGGAGAGGGTATAGTAAGCAAGCTTCTCCTCGTTCGACGAGTTGACAAGACACATCAAAGCAGTACTAGTCCATACAGCGTCCTTTCCGATTAATATGGCTTAATTTGAAAAAAGAAAAGTACACTGGCACTCAACGCATGCAACAATACGCTCATTACGGTCACTATATAGTTTTGCGGTGATTATACGGTCAGTAGCTCACCGTAGAGCACAGTATTACACCCTGCCGACCGGCCACATAGTTGATGTGGCACTTTGTTGACTGGTTAAATTGGCACCTAGTTTCTGGGTCCCACCTGTCAGTTGGCAGAGCAAAGAAATCAGTTAACAAAACTTTACGCAGGCGCGACAGGAGTCCAACCCTTGCGCGCGAACCACCATGGCTATGTATGTGAGTGCATGCACATGTCCTCAACTCCCTTGGTCTTCCAACAAAGAGTGTACATCTACACTTACAATGCACTTAGGCTTTAATCTAATCGATATTGATTGACTGATGCACCAACTTGTGCTCTAGCTATAGGCTACATGTCTATCCTTAATTACAACATGCAACAACCTTCATTTAATCTTCTTCTCTCAATGGTCGCATGCACACATAAGTCTGCTACTTTTGGGTGTTAATTATGCCATGAAGTTTCGGTTCCTCATGGTCAATGTGTAAATCTCTATATGTACAGTCTTTCACAGACGGAGGGAGTAGGTTGAGCACTTGAGCGTGAGCGTGTGTGTTGTGTCGTGTGCTGTGTGCCGCATGGATGCGTGAGTGTCGTGTGTGTGCATGTGTGTGTTTGAGTGTTGCATGTTGCATGTTGCATGCATGAGGCTTTTACTCCCTCCCATTTACATGTTCATATTTCAAGCTTCATTGAAACAGTGCATGCAAGAATTAAGAGAAAACTCACCAATGCATGTAAAAGTTCTGGTCATTTGTTCCTCACGCATGCATTCCAATTAATATGTTCGTAAACACAATTTTCTTGAGGAAAACGAGCCCATTATCGAATACTTTTAGAAAAAAAATCTTTAGGCACTCATCATTTACTACTACCTTGGTTCATGATTTTTTTATTGACCTGTATATAAACATCCGTCCTGGTTTAATGGTCCCCTTCATAAATTTTGATCATAAATTTAACTAACAAAGTGTCAATGCATGTCATAAAAAACTATACCATCAAAAACTATGTTGAAATACAAATCCAATGATATGATTTTTGGTGAAATGCATTAACATTTTATTAGTTAAATATATGGTCAAAATTTGACACAAATGACTACTAGTACTCCTACATTATTGGCACCGGGTGCCTTGGCCAATGTTTCATCTTGTTGGACAGGATGAGAGTAGAGACATAGGGATACTGTAGATAGGAAGTCTTGGCGATCCATCATTCCCCATCTCGGTCAGAGAGAACTATTCAACTAGTCTTCAAAGTGAAGTGACAATACACGCTGCAGCAGATGGGACACTTAATTAATAAGCTGAATTAGCTTTACCCAGTACTCCCATCATGTTTGCCAGTGGAGCACGCTTCCGCAAATACGTCTATGCACCTCTCTCTTCCATTAACTGACATTTGGGCCCTCTTGAGGTAGACCCACATGTCATCGGCTTAACTATTTACACTGTGAAGGACGGTATATCCTGGCAGTAGTACTAGTAGAATTGAGATTTAATGCACTTTCTTCCTCGTCTTTCCCTCTTCTCCCTCCTCCCTTCTTCCTCCTCTCTTCCCCATCGTCGACCGCACACCATTTCCCCCTGTTCGCTGCTCACCCGCCCGTGCCATCTTACTTGGTAGATCGCGCATACCATATCCCCCCGTTCACTACTCAGCCACACACGCCATCTTCTTCGCTCGCCCGCCCGAATCCACTTCCCCGCTCGCTCGCAGGCATCGTAAACCCCAATCACTCAGCGCCCTAAAAACCTATGGCAGAACCGACTGACACACAGAGCCGCGTTTGGAATTCCCTCCCCAATGTTCTCTTGGAGTAGATCTGTAATCGTATGGACCCGCTCAACAGCGTCTCTCTAGTCGCATGCTCGGTGTCTTTGTATCGTCTACTCGTCTGCAACCGGCCGGCCCTTTTCAAGACACCCTGCTTGCTGATGCCCGATCCTCACAAGTGGCCCATACACCGACTTGACGATCCTACAGATGTTGCCGTGGTTCCCCTCGACATGCTACCACTACTCGTCCACCTGTCCTTCATGCGCGACCACTACTGGGGCGGGCATGAAGGCCAACTGGATCGTCCTCATCCACCAATCCGGTAGTCTGTGGCGTCTCGTGGATATCTACACCCAGCGAGAGATCACCCTTCCATCGTTGGATATTGCCGCCATCGAGCCTCGTGGCCCACCGAACACTCCTGCCTACTACGCACGAGATGCATCGAGCTTTTGGTGCGACCTCCATTTTCTTAAGGTTGTAATATGCGAAGTGCCCACGCCATCAGAAGACTACATGGATTACAAGCTCATTGCCTTGTTCGACATGGGATTATTCTATCTGGAATCTGGTTGCCATACATGGTTATGTCTCATTGTCAATCATGTTGAGCCTCCATTTCTATCTGATGCTATAGTGCATGATGGCATTGTGTACGCGGTCGACGCACAGATTGGCTGCCTATACTGGTGGAATCTATCCTCGTGTAATTGTTCTATCTCATCTCATCTTTACCTTGTGAATATGACTGTCTGTTGATTGTTACAAATTTAGAATAGATAGTATGTCTATAACCACATCATTGCTATATGTTCCTCTCATTTCCTAGATTTTTATGACCACACATGTTATTGTTAGAGTTGATATGAGAACAATTGGCATCTAATGATTGTTAGAATAGATATTATGAGTATAACCTCATGATTGCTGTATGTTACTCTCATTTCCAAGATTTTTATAACCACGCATGTTATTGTTTAGAGTTGATATGAGAACAGTAGTAAGTACTATGGTAGAATATGAGTAGGCCCTGTCATAGCTGTTTTCCTCTCATTGTTACATGATGTTTGAACCATGGCATATTGCTAGAATATGAATGCCATTGGCTTATTATGTTTAACTTGGGGTATGATTATGACCACGATATTGCAATTCTCTGTCTATGATATGTGTCACTATTATAATAATCTTAATTCCACACATACTCTAAACATGATTGTATATTTTTGTCCTTTTGGCCTCCAATTTAATTTGTTGCAGCAGACGCAAATGCGCTAACCTTCATGATTCCAGGACCTGGAATCATACCATTCAATGGGTGGTGGTTTATCACTCGTTCAACTGACGGTGGTCATTTGATGCTCATTCACACGTATCAAATTGACCAAACAATTTCATCAAACCACATGCAGTACAATGCCTGGGGCATTCATGACTATGATGGCTATGGCTGCTTCGTGTTCGAGAAAGATCCCAACTCCGTTGGGCCAGGCGTATTCAACTGGAGGCGGGTTTACAGCCTCGGCAACCACACCATGTTCTTCGGGCTCAATTATCCGATCATCCAACCAATCATCGATAATATCACCGGTGATGATTACCATGCTATGCAACTTCCATTTGCCAGGGGGGACTGTGTTTACACATCGTACCATGGGTTTCTTGAATCACCATATCCAGAGATTCATTGACACACCCTGTTGCCAGGTAATATTCAGTGTGTGAAAGGCATAAAGCTTCCATGCAATGAATGGCTTTTGCAAACCCAACATGCGGCGATGTGGTTCATGCCAACAGCAAATATGCACAACTTGGTTCATACTGATATCTAGACTGAGCCATGTATCCTACTGCTGTAGCATGACCCTCTTTTGTTGGATATATGTACTTTTGTTAGTTTGAAGGATAGATACCTTTCTGGGATCAAGTGCATCCTAATTCACCTGTGTAGGATGTACTGATAATGATGATGGAGATGCTCTACAGAAGCCATATATATCAATTTAGATGTACTGATAATGATGATGGAGATGCTTTGCAAAATCCTTCAAACTACCAACAGAGTATTCACAAAAGGTATCTATCCTTCAAACTCACAGAAAGCCACAATTGATATATATGGATTCTGTGAGTATTCTCCTCGATGAAGATGGAGATGCTCTTCAAGCTAGTCGGATGAAGGAAGGAACCAGCGAGGCCGCTCCTGTGAGTATTCGCCTCGTCGCCCTGTATTATTATTTTGATCTTTATGGGGGTTTTCAAGTCTTGAGAGTCTACATGTAGCAATGAAGCCGAGACCCCAGTCTGTTCGGGATTTGGAGTACCACTTATGTGTCGAAATCTTTCATCATTTACTTAAAACAGTCGATTGATCATACATTGAGTACCATTTAACTAGAATTAACCAATGCAAGTCCAAGAAGGATTGAGCGGTGTTGTCGGCTGGGGTCAAGTTTGATCCCACAGATCAGGAGCTTATCGAGCACCTTGATGCCAAAGTGAGTGCTGACAGTGCGAGATCTCACCCTCTCATCAATTTTTTCATACCAACCATCGACAGCGAGCACAACATATGCTACACCCATCCTGAGAAACTTCCAGGTGAGACATGGATCGGCCGTCTACTTGCACAAACATATTGCTTTGTTTATAGTTCTATTTTTATTTTTAGACGCAGTCCTAGTGAAGCCATTACAATTTGACAGTTAATAAAAAGTGAAACAAGTGACTGGAACATGCCAAAGATGTTATGAAAATGCCAACTACGTACACTAAAACATGTATTCAACAATACTGCAGCTACCACACTAAGTGGCCTAAGCAAGCATTTCTTCCAGCGCAACTCCAGGGCGTTCAAAAGGGGCACGCGGACACGTCGCAAGATACAGTCGGAGTGAGGCATGCACGCGATGTGGCACAAGACCGGCAATACCTTGCCGGTGTTGGTCAATGGCCGGTAGGCGGGTAGCAAAAAGGTTCTGGTGCTACACACTAACAATAACTTCGACCATCAGAGGACCAACTCGGTGATACACCAGTACCACCTTGGAGACCTGGAGAAAGAGAAGGAGCGGGAGCTGGTCCTCTACAAGATTTTCTACCAGACGAACACTAGGGCCAGGACTAAAAAGATTATAAGTTAGTTTCGTATTGGTACTTGTACTACCTGGTCGTCTACAAGTTGGTATTGTTGCTAAGGATCTTACGGTATGAACTTGGCATTTGCTTCCAACCATCCTGTCGAGTGTCGACGTGGATATAAAGTTGAATCATTTGTTTCAAAACGAATTTTCAGGCATGTGGTTTTTATTTGATGGGTAGCATAAGCACCTGCCGTTTGAATTCCCAGTTCTCCAAAAAAATTACATCTTCGAAGTACGCACGGGATCCATCTGGTTTCACAGGCTGATAGTTGGACCCAACATGTAGGAACTGGGCTGTGGCATGACAAGCCCGGCTACAAATTGTTAAAAGAGAGGAGCGATGGATTTGGGCCATCTAGAACAGTTAAGTGGCGCGACATAGATCATGAAGCACCTCCCATGGACTAAAACAGGCCTAGTTCGTTATTATTAGTTGAAATATGTAAAATATTCCACAATGAAAATAAATATGTAAAATGCAATGATTTAGTGCGCTTTCACTGAAAACCATCCGATTTGCATGATTCATCCGTGGAACCACAAGACGGTTGTCCATACAGAGCCTAACCGTATGGAACCAGCAGGTCCATGGCCATACGCAAGCAAGTGCATTCACTTATTATCACGATGGGAAATAATGCTGACGTCTGAGACGGTGAAACCCATGAAGTCTTCAACGTAGTCAATAAACGAGAGAATTCTGCAAGTACAGACTGATAACTGGGTATATTTTTTTTCCAGGTCGAGCAAGTTTCAACTGGGTTGTAGACTGCCCAGGCTTGGTTTTGTTTTTAACAGGCCCAACCCATGACAACAACGGGGCACAAAGATCCAGCAGGTATCTACTGGTCTCTGGCCCACCATCCCTAGTTATATTTTGTCTTAGAACATCCGCAGGCAATTTTTTACTGAATCAAACACACAGCCCAGTTCTATTTTCCTCTTGAAACGCCATGTCCTACTTCCGTTTCTAATCTCTACCTATAGTTTTACTAGTTCATATACACGTATTATTATATTGAAAATACATAAAGTTCCCTTTCATCTTTACATCCTTATTTTTTTCCCTCCCAGTGCTGATTTTTTTACCACTGGTTTTCCCTTCATCGAACTCAATTGTCCCACGTATTATTAGCTTACAAAAACAAAATGATATTTTTTGGCAAATCAATAACTTCTTAAAAAATAAATGTTTATCATTTTTGGATTAAAACAGTTCGGACTTGACCGAAATATGCAAAATAAGGTTGAACATTTTGACTGTGGTCCTGGGCAGAAAATGGGTTGTAATAAATTCCTTAAGAATTAGCAAATGGGCTGCAAATTATTTAAAAAATAGCAAATGGGCTCTATGTTGTCTGCCATAGATTTGGAGGTTAACTTGTGGGCCTACTAAGTTCATGCGTACACAAGGTTTCTCAAAAAAAAAGAAACTTAGTCAACAATCGACTCTACCAACGTCAGACCGTTAGATGTCAATCTAAAGGCAATCGTGCTTCTTCAGTCTCTGATCTTGTTGCTCCAGCCGCCCAAACCAGCGCCGGCGCAACCGCCTGCTCCAGCCTCCCGTGGTCGCCTGTGCTGCCAGGCAGGCCTCACGGCCCCACCATACTCGCATACCTGGCATGGCTATCCCTCTACTCACCCACACCTCCTGTTATTCTCCGGCGACGACAGCCTCACACTACGGCCGAACAAGGAAACCCTCGTACCCACTCCATGTGGGAAACAACTGCCGAGTCTTCCTCGGCTCCGGGTCGTTCCCTTACTTGGCCTCGCCATCGTCCACCGCCTTGGTGCTCTCGGCACAGCGTGGTCAATGAACAACATCCATCGGAAGAGGATTGTATGTGGAGAGGCTGACAGCTGGGTCCACGGCCGCACGCAAGGAAGTGCCTCCTTTTTTGCGTGTAGGAAGTGCCTCCTTATTACGCGTAAAATAATGATTCCTCCTCCTTACAGCTAGGACCCACCGGGAGGGCCTTTGTATTTCACAAAAAAAACACTCCCCCCGCTGACAGCTCGGATCCACCAGCTATTACGCACAAAAATAATGAATAGCCCCGCTGCTAGGTTGGTTCCACCATATTTGGAGGCTGACTTGTGGGCCTACTAAGTTGACGCGGATGCAGGGCTTTGTCAACTTAGTCAATATAAACAATTCTAGCTGCGGTGACAGTATGGTGTCCATCCGACGATTGTTGTGCTTCTTCAACCTCTGGTCTTCTTGCTCCTGTCACTCAAACCAGCGCCGGCCGTGCCGTCTGCTCCTGCGTCTCGTGGCCGGCTATGCTGCCACACAGGTCTCACCGCCCCACCCTACTCCCACCGCTGGCCAGGCCTTCCCTCTACTCACCACATCCCCTATTATTCTCTGGAGACAGTGGCCTCAAACAGCAGCCGAAGCAGTCAACCCTCATACTCCCCTCCATGTGGGCATCCACTGTTGCGTGTTCCCCGACTCCGGGTCGTTCCCTTGCTAGGTCGCACCGTCGTCCACCACCTTGGTGCTCTCTGACGGTACGGCATCATCAATGCGATCAATGAATGATAGCCATCAGAAGAGGACTATAAGTGGAGAGGCTGACAGCTGGGTCCATGGCCGCATGCAAGGAAGTGCCTCCTTATTATGCGCAATATAATGATTCCTCCACCTGACACCTCAGACCTACCGGAAGGGCCTTTGTATTTCACAAAAAAATGTTCCCCCCTGACAGCTGGGACCACCGGCTTTATCTTCGCATGGAAGGAACTGCCTTCTTACCCCCTGACAGCTGGGACCCACCAGGTTGAAGCGAAGGTAGCGTTATCTGTCCGGCCGCGAACGTGTACTACATAGCGTTCGATCGGTCTCTCTATCGCGATGTACCGCGGCCTAGTAAGGAGCGGCACGTGTTGAAGTAGAGGCGCCGACGTAGCATGTCACGCAGTCCCGTCTATATCGTGTACACATGCGTACGGCCACACTACAATAGTAAATATGGCTACGTACGTACATACGAGCGGGGTCTCGAACAAGCACACGCGCATACGTATGGCCAGGGCTCGTGTACATGGAGAGACAATGGACGACAGCGACGTCGTCCTGTTCATCGGCAGCTAACCGGCTGGGTCAGAATGGAGAAAACAACATCGTCTTCACCGAGAGCCAAGTGACTAGGTCGGAATGCGCTTGTTCATCAGGAGCGAAGCCACTGTGTCGGAATGCGTCATGTTCATCAGGAGCCAACCAACTTGGACGGAACAACAGAAACAAGACCTGGTGTACCGCAGAACGGAGGAAACAAGCCTTCTGTTCGACCACGTACGGTCAAAAGGGGTCATGTTCATTGGGAAGGGTCTGGTGTACCGCAAAACGGTGGAAACAGACTTCTATTCGAGCTCCTACAGTCGAAACAGGGTCCTGTGGATCGGGAGGGGTGTGGCGTACCGTAAAACAGAGGAAACGGACTTCTCTTCGACCTCCTACGGTCGAAACGGGGTCCTGTTCATCGGGAGGGGTGTGGTGTACCGCAAAACGGGACTCCAGGGGCTACTGTTCGTCCATCGTTGACTTCTTCCAACCTCCACCTGCTACTATTCATCCACTGTTGACTTCCTCCAGTCTCCACCAGCTACTGTTCATCAATGGGGTCCTGTTCATCTAGCCACCACTGGTTATTGTTCATCCAACCCTCCACGGGGCCCTATTCATCCAGCCTCCACCGGCTACTGTTCAACCAGCCCTCCACGTACGGGGTCCCTTGTAGCGACCAGACCTCAAACAGTCTAGTCTCTGTGCATTAGTGTCATCCCTGGATCGGTAATGCTGACACGCATAGTACTTGAGGATTTATAACAGAGTTTCAATCACACACTTATTACATCGAATGTCTCAAAAGAGAACTTATTACAATAATATGGCTTAAGGCCATCTAAAAACGATAACAGTGGAAGGCTTGGAAGATAAAGTGAGTTCATCAACTCCAACGGCATAGCTGAGTGAAAAACAACAACCTATGGCACCTTACTCGTCGTCTGAAAAGTCTGCAACATGAAATGTTGCAGCCCGAAATGGGTCAGCATATGGAATATGCTAGCAATGTAACACAAAGAGTAATGAACAGAATAATTACTATCACTACATGCATATATGGCTGGTGGAAAGCTCTATGGTTACAGTTTTGCATAAAGCCAATTTTTCCATACAACAAAGGAATAAATTTCATTTAACTATCATGGTGGTTGTTAAACATTGCGAAGGTTCCTCCAACTCAATCCCAATTAAGCATCATCATTAAACCCAATAAAATTAATTTAGAGAGATAAGATCAGCATGATAATCCAAGAACCAGATACTCAAGATGTCCATAACCGGGGACACGGCTAACCATGATTAGTTTGTACACTCTGCAAAGGTTTGCGCACTTTTCCCCACAAGACTTGAACAAATCCATGGTTGGAGATTCGAAACACAGTCTTTCTGAAGCATCAACACTCTACAGAGGTTTGCGCACTTTTCCCCACAAGACTCGAACACATCCATGGTCGGAGATTCGAGACAGTCTTTCTGAAGCATTAACTCTCTACTCTAGGTAGACAGTACCACCTACAACCCACTACATCTGCTAGTCTACCTCTTCAAGAGCTTCGCGCAACTTACTCAACTATGCAAGAGCTCATATTGGCTTGTGGATGCACACGGAAGTTTCTAGCATGAATAATCTTATGATCCCTTTGAGCCTGGGTGGCGGACCGTAGGATGATCACATGGGTACTCCGAGATATCCTAGGACAACACTGGATTCTCCAGGTGCCCTGACAACCACTGGGTACTCCAGGTGCCTCAAGCAATCCACCCAGATGTGTATGTAAGTAGCCATGTTAATTTAACCATTAATTAATAATACTCACATATTTCATGGATACACTCACCCAAACCACATCTACGAGCATAGCATAGCAATAAGCATAAACGTAGAAGTAACTCCCAAAGGTTTGATAATAAAATAGGGCAATAGGTTCTACCTCATCATCTACTTCCCAAAACCCACATGTTAATCAGATCCTAACCATGCAATTGTTTGAGGGTTGATCTAATGCAATAAAACTGGGTAGTAAAGAGGTATGATTAAAGTGTTACTTGCCTTGTTGATGATCCGCAAAACCTAGAGACTCGTAGTAGCTCGCTTCGCACTCCGGGTACTCTATCAAACAAACAAAGCACACAATAAGCACTCAACTAGAAGCACATGTAAAACTCAAATAAGAGATCTAACCATAAAGTTCAATTGAAGAACTCCGGTTTGCAAAAAGAATCGAATCAAACAGAGCAACGAAACTCAAACTGCAAAAGAAACAAGATCCGTTTACTAATCTGGACTAAAGTCAAATTTTATAGTACCAAAATCTTGTTCAAGTTGATTAAACAGAAAGAGGGCTTTGAGACGAAGATCTAGGCACTTGAATCACTAGATTCCGATAAACGAGCGAAAAGATAAACTAAAACGAAGATCGGGGCGGAAATCGCGATCGAAAATAATCGCGGAATAACCCTGGAAAAAGAAAAACTGACGAGCAGGCTGACAAACAAACGTTCGCTGTCTGCAGCTAACGGGTGAACTTCGTTCGTTAAAATGAACGTACGGACGAACGTCCGCTACTTAACTAAACCGGAAAAAATAAAAACCGAACCGATCTAAAGAAAAACCGGATCTAGGGTTTTCAAAAAAACGTCGGTTTTCTAAAAAAATGGCGGCTACCTCGGCGTTCGTGATGGCGGCGGCGGCAGTTACTCCGGCGACGGCGGGCGGTGGCGCGCGGCAGCGGCGGCTGCGGCGCGTGGCGGCGGCGGCGGCGGCTGGCAGCGGCGGCGGGGCTGGGGCTGGGGCTAGGGTTCGGTGGGGGTCGGGCCTCCCGGCTTTAAAGGCCGGTCGGGCCAGGAGTCCTAGCCGGACATGGCCCGGTTAGGTCAGTGTGACTTTTTTTAAATAACTCTGATGCGCAGAAAAACAAATAAAAGAAATACTAAACTAACTCCAAAAATCCTGAAATAAATTTTCACCGTCCTCTAAAAATATAGCGGACAAAGTGAACATTTATTTGGGCCTCTAGTGCAATTTTGAAAAACGCATTTTTTTCCTAATTCAAATAAAATAGCAATTAAACTGTGAATAAAATACTTATTTGATTTTAATATTTTCCCTCCAATATTTTTTTATTTTGGAGAATTCATTTTATCCCCTCTCTTAGATTGTCATATTGGAAATATTCGAAAAGAAAAATAATTAAAACCAAATGATCCTCTTTTCAAAATTTGAGAAAACTCAAATATGAAAATAACAAAATCCCCAACTCTCTCCGGGGGTCCTTGAGTTGCTTAGAATTTCTAGGATCAACCAAAATGCAATAAAATATGATATGCAATGATGATATAATGTATAACATTCCAAAATGGAAATTTGGGATGTTACAAACCTAGCCCCCTCAAGATGAATCTCGCCCTCGAGATTCGGGTTGGCTAGAAAACAGGTGCGGGTGGTCCTTCCGTAGGTCTTCCTCTCGTTCCCAGGTGGCTTCATCCTCCGTATGGTGGCTCCACTGAACTTTGCATAACTTGATAACCTTGCTGCGTGTGACTCGGCTGGCAAACTCGAGAATCTTCACTGGTTTCTCCTCGTAGGTTAAATCGCTATCCAACTGAATCGCTTCCAGTGGCACTGTATCCCTCAGAGGAATATCGGCCATCTCTGAGTGGCACTTCTTCAACTGGAAACATGGAACACATCATGAACTCCTGACAATCCTTCTGGCAATTCCAACTTGTAAGCAACTTCTCCCATACGCTCCAAAACTTTGTATGGTCCCACAAAACATGGTGCTAACTTTCCCTTAACTCCAAAACGCTTAACTCCTCGAAGTGGGGACACACGAAGATACACTCTGTCTCCGACTTCATAAACCGCTCCTTGCGTTTAGAATCCGCATAGCTCTTCTGCCTAGACTAGGCTACGTTGAGTCTGTCGCGGATTAGCTTAACCTTCTCTTCAGACTCCTTAATCAAATCTGGTCCAAACAACTGACGGTCTCCAACCTCATCCCATAACAACAGTGTCCTGCACCTCCTTCCGTACAAAGCTTCGAAGGGGCCATTTTCAAACTGGCTTGATAGCTGTTATTGTAAGAGAACTCTACATACGGCAAATTGTCGTCCCAACTAGATCCATAATCTAGCGCACAAGCTCTCAACATGTCCTCCAGAATCTGATTGACTCTCTTGGTCTGTCCATCTGTCCGTGGATGAAAGGTTGTGCTAAACTCGAGCCTGGTACCCAAAGTATCATGCAACTAATTCCAGAACTTTGAGGTAAACTGGGTTCCTCTATTTTATACAATGGTCCTCGGAACTCCATGCAGACATACAATCCTGGTCATGTATATCTTTGCCAACTTATCACTGGTGTAAGTGGTCATCACTGGGATGAAATGAGCAACCTTCGTCAAATGATTGACTACAACCCATATCGAGTCATAGCCTGAACGAGTCTTGGGTAATCCTGTGATAAAATCCATGCCTAGCTTGTCCCACTACCATTCGGGTATCGGCAATAGCTGTAGTAATCCCGATGGCTTCTGATGCTCTGCCTTTACTCTCTGACATACATCACATACTACTACACACTCCGCAATATCCTTCTTCATTCTGGTCCACCAGAAATTGTCCTTCAAATCCAGATACATCTTGGTACTTCCTGGGTGAATCGAATACAACGAATCATGGGCCTCTTGCAGAATCAACTTCCTGATCTTGGGGTCATTGGGCACATATACGCGGTCCTCAAACCATAAGGTATCGTGCTCATCCTCACGAAATCCTTTAGCCTTTCCTTTGCTCATCCTTTCCTTTATCTCTGTAATCTCCTTGTCAGTCTTATGTGCTTCTCTGATCTTATCCATCAAAGTAGACTGAATTTCCAGTGCTGCTACATAGCCTCTCGGAACTATTTCCAAACATAGCTCGCGAAGATCCTCTGCTAACTCCTTGGGTAATCCTCTGGTCATGAGTGTATTGACATGACTCTTGCGACTCAATGCATCGGCTACTATGTTTGGCTTTCCGGGATGATAGTGCAACTTCATATGATAATCCTTGATGAGCTCCAACCATCTCCTCTGCATGAGATTCAACTCCTTCTGTGTGAAGATATACTTCAAACTCTTGTGATCCGTGTACACCTCGCAATGGTTTCCGATGAGGAAATGTCTCCAAGTCTTCAACGCATGCACTACGGCTGCTAACTCCAAATCGTGTGTAGCATAATTCAACTCATGGGGTTTAAGCTGTCGTGAGGCATATGAAACAACTCTTCCCTCCTGCATCAACACTGCTCCAAGTCCTTGACGAGAAGCGTTGCAATACACTTGATAATCCTTGCGTTGATCTGGAAGAATCAACACTAGGGCTGTAACCAAGCGTTTCTTCAACTCCTGAAAACTGACCTCACATTCCTCAGTCCATTTGAACTTGGTGTCCTTCTTCAACAACTCCGTCATGGGCTTTGCAATCTTCGAGAAATTCTCAATGAACCTCCTGTAATATCCTGCGAGTCCAAGAAAACTCTGGATCTCTCCAACTGACGTGGGTGCTTCCCAATTTGTCACAGTGACAACCTTGGTGGGGTCTACTTCTATTCCTTCTCTGGATATAACATGTCCGAGGAATCCAACTTCCTTCAACCAAAACTCACACTTGCTGAACTTGGCATATAACTGATGTTCTCTGAGCTTCCCAAGTACCAAATGCAAATGCTCCTTATGCTCCTCTTCATTCTTCGAGTAGACCAGAATATCATCAATGAACACCACGACGAACCTATCCAAAAACTCCATAAACACCTTGTTCATCATGTTCATGAAATAGGCAGGCGCGTTAGTCAGACCAAACGACATAACGGTATACTCATATAGCCCGTACCTTGTGGTAAAAGATGTCTTCGGTATATCCTGCTCTCGAATCTTCAGCTGGTGGTATCCTGATCGCAGATCAATCTTGGAAAATACTTTAGATCCTTGCAACTGGTCAAATAAATCATTGATCATCGGCAGTGGGTACTTGTTCTTGATCGTAACCTCATTCAATCCACGATAATCAAGAACCATCCTCAACGATCCATCCTTCTTCTCCACTAGAAGCACTTGTGATCCCCAAGGTGACGAACTTGGGTGAATATAGCCTTTATCCAGTAACTCCTTAATATGCTTCTTAACTTCTTCCAAATCCTTTGCAGGCATCCGATACAGTCTCTTAGATATTGGCCATGTGCCTGGCAAAAGCTCAATCAAAAACTCAATGTCTCTATCTGGTGGCATGCCTGGCAACTCCTCTGGAAATACATTAGGGAAATCCTTCACTACTGGTACTTCCTCATGTACAACTCCTGATAAGGAATTCACTTGAGTCCTCTTCGGCACATGCCGGGATACATACTTAATCCTTCTTCCTTCTGGGGTGGTGAGAAAAATCGACTTACCGGCACAGTCAATTTTCCCTCCATACTTTGACAACCAATTCATGCCTAATATTACATCCAGTCCTTGTGACTCCAATACTATTAGGTCTGAGGGGAACACATAGTTACCAATCCTTAATGGTAACCGATCACACCATAGGCTAGCCATATACTCTCCTCCTGGCGAGGTTACTAACATGGGTGACCTAAGGGCTTGGGTTGGCAGGTTAAACTTATCCACAAATCCCCTTGATATGTATGAATGCGATGCACCAGTATCAAAAAGAACGATTGCAGTAAATGACTTAACCAAAAACTTACCTATTACTGCATCGGGTTGCGCTTCAACCTCCTCCACGCTAACGTGGTTCACTTGTCCCCTGTTGGAAGGGTTGGGCTTCTTCCCAGAGCTTCCATTGCCATTTCCATTCTTTGCTTCAGAACACTCCGTGGCGTAATGTCCATTCTTCCCACACTTGAAACAAGTAATGTGACTTAGATCCTTCTTGGCGGGCATTGCTGGGTTGGAACGGTTCTGGCCGTTGCTTCCTCCATTCTCATTTCCATTCTTGGGGCCACTATGGTTATGCGAACTCCCTCCATTGGAATTATGGCCTCCATGGTTATGGTGAATGTGTCCTCCCGAGTTTGGAGTAAAACGGGGCCTCTGTTGAGCTCCTGAATTGTACTTCCCTTGTCCATACTTCATCTTGCGGTTGTTTATCTGTTGCTGCTTCCCGTCAATCATGAGAGCTCTGTCTAGCAACTCCTGGTAGTTGTTGAAGGTTGCCACCATCAACTGCATGCTCAGCTCATCATTCAGTCCTTCCAGAAACTTCTCCTGCTTAGCGGCATCTGTAGCGACGTCATCCGGGGTATAACGTGCTAACTTACTAAAATCATCCACATACTGGCCCACTATGCGTCCTCCTTGGCGCAAATTGTGAAACTCGCGCTTCTTCATGGCCATAGCTCTTGCTGAAACATGGGCAGTGCAAAAATCCTGCTGAAACTGGTCACATGTGACAATGTCGATGGGGTAAGTGGCTGTGAAATTCTCCCACCATGATGTTGCGGGTCCATCAAGCTGATGTGCGGCAAAATGCACTCTCTCCGCATTTGTGCATCTTGTAGTGGTCAGCTCCCTTCCAATCTTGTGGATCCAATCATTTGCAACAATCGGCTCGGTGCTACTAGAGAACACCGACGGATTCAGCCTTAGAAAACGGGCTAAGTGATCAACAGGTGGTGGTGGTGGTGGGTTGTTGTTGTTGTTCCCCTGGTTCTGATTCTGGACTAGTAGTTGCATTAGGGTATTCTGCTGCTGGATCAACTGAGTGAGCTCCGGCGGGAAAGCAAATCCATTGTCACGTCTCGGAGGCATCTGATGGGTTTAGAAAAGATGAGAAAATAGAACGGAATGAGATCTAGAGGGAAAACACTAGCCATATGCACATGAGACAAACACAATCATATCACTTCAATCAATTCAAACAAGGGCATACAAGCGGTCTAACTCTTGTTACAAAAGTGCTCGAACTATACTATATACATGGGGGAATACTACTAGTGATATGGTGGTCGTCTAGAAGTTTTAATCGGTGGAAGACTCCATGATATCTGCTCTAGCTTCATCAACATAGTCATCATCGCTATCGTCGGGGTCTGAGTCGATGTCGTCGATGATGATGTAGTCCTCCGAGCGAATGGAATCGTCGTTATCTCCTCCTGGCGCGGGATCTCCCATGAATACTCCTAGCTTCCTCGTCAAGTCGTCATTCTTCTCCATGAGTATCGTCATTTCCTCCTCATATCCATCCTGTGTAGACTTGAGTACTTCCTCCAGCTCCGTGATCCTAGTCATTGCCTTCTCCAAAGATCTATCATGCCTGCGCACTGATGACCCACAAGTGTAGGGGATCTATCATAGTTCTTTCGATAAGTAAGAGTGTCGAACCCAACGAGGAGTAGAAGGAAATGATAAGAGGTTTTCAGTAATGTTTTCTCTGCAAGCACTGAAATTGTAGGTAATAGATAGTTTTGTGACAAGATAAATTGTAATGAGTAACAAGCAATGAAAGTAAATAAAGTACAACAAGGTGGCCCAATCCTTTTTTGAGCAAAGGATAAGCCTAGACAATTTCTTATAATGAGAAAAGAGCTCCCAAGGACACATGGGAATTATCGTCAAGCTAGTTTTCATCACACTCATATGATTCGCGTTCGGTACTTTGATAATTTGATATGTGGGTGGACCAGTGCTTGGGTACTGCCCTTACTTGGACAAGCATCCCACTTATGATTAACCCCTATTGCAAGCATCCGCAAATACAAAAGAACTATTAAGGTAAACCTAACCATAACATTAAACATATGGGTCCAAATCAGCCCCTAACGAAGCAACACATAAACTAGGGTTTAAGATTCTGTCACTCTAGCAACCCATCATCTACTTATTACTTCCCAATGCCTTCCTCTAGGCCCAAATAATGGTGAAGTGTCATGTAGTCGACATTCACATAACACCACTAGAGGAAAAGACAACATACATCTCATCAAAATATCGAACGAATACCAAATTCACATGACTACTAATAGCAAGACTTCACCCATGTCCTGAGGAACAAACGTAACTACTCACAAAGCATAATCATGTTCATAATCAGAGGAGTAATAATATGCATTAAGGATCTGAACATATGATCTTCCACCAAGTAAACCAATTAGCATCAACTACAAGGAGTAATCAACACTACTAGCAACCCACATGTACCAATTTGTGGTTTGGATACAAGATTGGATACAAGAGATGAACTAGGGTTTTGAGAGGAGATGGTGCTGGTGAAGATGTTGATGGATCTTGATCCCCTCCCGATGATAGGATCGTTGGTGATGACGATAGTGATGATTTCCCCCTCCCGGAGGGAAGTTTCCCCGGCAGAACAGCTCTGCCGGAGCTCTAGATTGGTTCCGCCAAGGTTCCACCTCGTGGCGGCGGAGTTTCGTCCCACAAGCTTGCCCATGATTTTTTCCGGGGTAAAAGCCTTCATATAGCAGAAGATGGACACCGGAGGGCCACCAGGGGGCCCAGGAATAGGGGGCGCGCCCAGTAGGGGTGGGCGCGCCCCTCACCCTCTTGGCCAGGTTGTGGGCCCCCTGAGGTATTTCTTCCGCTCAATAATTCTTATTAATTCCAAAAATAAGTTTCGTGGAGTTTCATGATTTTTGGAGCAGTGCAGAATAGGTTTCCAATGTTTGCTCCTTTTCCAGCCATAATTCCAGCTACCGGCATTCCCCCTCTTCATGGTAAACCTTGTAAAATAAGAGAAAATAGACATAAGTATTGAGATATAATGTGTAATAACAGCCCATAATGCAATAAATATTGATATAAAAGCATGATGCAAAATGGACGTATCAACTCCCCCAAGCTTAGACCTCGCTTGTCCTCAAGCGGAAGCCGAAATCGAAAATATGTCCACATGTTTAGAGATAGAGGTGTCGATAAAAATAAAATACTGACATGAGGGCATCAGGATCATTCTTATAACAACAACATATATATATAATCATATGATTTCTTATGCTCAAGCAACGATCAATTCACAATGTCAAGTATGGTTCAGAAACTTCATTGGGAACTAACAAACTATAATCTCGGTCATTGAAGCAATTGCAATTTATCATAACATCATAAAGAGTCAAGAATAGAGCTTTTCAGCAAGTCCACATACTCAACTATCATGTAGTCTTCTACAATTGCTAACACTCACGCAATACTTGTGGTTATGGAGTTTCAGCCGGACACAGAGAAAGACAGGGGCTTATTGTGTTGCCTCCCAACTATTCACATTTAGGTGATGTCAACAATAATAATCCATGCTAACTTACACTCAATTGGATATATATATCATGATGTTTCAAACACAAAGAGCTTGCCAAAGGATAAAATGGAAAATGGAAAGGTGAGGATCACCTTGACTCAAGCATAAAGTAAAAACATAAAGTAAATGATAGGCCCTTCGCAGAGGGAAGCAGAGGTTGTCATGTGCGTTTAGGGTTGGATGCACAAAATCTTAATGCAAAAGAACGTCACTTTATATTGCCCCTTGTATGTAGACCTTTATTATGCAGTCCGTCGCTTTTATTACTTCCACAACAAGATCGTATAAAGCTTATTTTCTCTGCACTAATAAGTCATACATATTTAGATAGCAATTTTTATTGCCTGCAACATAACAACTTACTTGAAGGATTTTACTCAATCCATAGGTAGGTATGGTGGATTCTCATGGCAAAACTGGGTTTAATGATATTTGGAAGCACAAGTCGTATCTCTACTTGGTGCAAGGAATTTGGCTAGCATGAGGGGGAAAGGCAAGCCTAACATGTTTGGAAGGTCAATGACAATATACTTTAACTCATATGTGAGAAAACATAAACCATTACGTTGTCTTCCTTGTCCAACGTCAACTCTTTTAGCATGTCATACTTAATGAGTGCTCCCAATCATAAAATATGTCCAAGATAATATATTTGTATGTGAAACCTTGTCGGATTTACGGTTCCGGCAGACCCTTGAGGTTCGAACACTGGGGTGCGCGCGGAGGTTTCGCCTTCTACCTACCTGTTCCTCCCCGAATCGCTAGGATCTAAACTACGAGAAGAACAACACAAGAGACACAAGGTTTATACTGGTTCAGGCCACCATTGTGGTGTAATACCCTACTCCAGTGTGTGGCGTGGTGGATTGCCTCTTGGGCTGATGATGAACAATACAAGGAAGAACAGCCTCGCGAGGGTCTGTTCTTGTGGTGGTGTTATCCCTTTGGAAGGATTGATTCTAGATGCCTATCTTATCTTCAGCTTCCTCTCTCCATCCCTCTACCCTGTGGGTGGCTAGTCCTATTTATAGGTGAAGGCCCTGGGCCTCTTCCCAAATATTGAGCGGGAAGGGCGCCAACAATTGGCCATTTTGAAGGGGAACATCTAGTACACTTATCCTGACTAAAGTTGGTCCGCGCCTGTCAAAGGCTCTGGTGGTGACGCCGACTTGGGCTCCACGGTGACCTCCATTCTGCCGTTGGACTGGTCTTGGTCTTGTTGCACCGAAATGGACACCTTTGCATGATGCTCTCGCCTGCGCTTGCTCCCCTTGCACCAAAGAGGAAAGAAGGACACTGCGCGGGCTGGCGCCCGTCCGGCGCCCTTGGTCGTCATGGCTTGCGTCATGGGCACCTCGCGAGGTACCCTCCCTTGAACTCTCCGCCTCCTCATGAGCCAGCCTGATGAAGCCGTGCCTGAGGAAGCTCCTTGTCGTCCGCCCCGCGAGGCTTGGCCCCTCGCGAGGGTCTTGAGCTTGTGTTGGTGAAGATGGGCCGTGCTGGGCCTCCCTTTGAGCCACGCCGCAGGCAGGCAAGTCTGGGGACCCCCGTTCCCAGAACGCCGACAGTAGCCCCCGGGCCCAAGGCGCGCCCGGACTTGGCCGAGCAGAGAGGCGAAAGGGCAAGTGCGAAGCGTCGCGGGCCCTAAGAGCCTGCGGCCTTGGGCGCCGCGTGGCGGTTGATTGGACGTGGGCGGCCCTGCTCCCCCACGACGCCTCGGCAGCCGTACGACTAGACAAGTCCCTACATACAAAAATGGGTCATGATTACCTGCGACCATGGAAGCCGACAGTTGGCCTCCTCTGGCTATAAGTACGGAACGGTGCGGGCCATAACAGTTCATCTTCCTCTGCTACTCCTCCTCCTCTTCATCTCCGCCATTGCCCCGCCTTGCCGAAATGGCTCCGATCTGCCGGTTCTCCACAGAGGAGAAGGGAAAGGCCCCCCGAGAGGGTCCCGACCCGCTTCTGCCGAAGAAGAGGTTGGTCCTCTGCCGCCGGGATGAGGGCGCGCGGTGAGAGGTGTCGAGGCCTTGGTGCGAGCGACCGCCGCCAGGGTTTCAGCTGCCCTTGTACGCCCACCTTGAAGGCCCTGCAGGAGCTGACGCCGAGCGCCATGGACGACGCCGCCGTCGGCGCCGGCGGGTCACAGCGGTGCGCGTTGTCCCTCCTGGAATCCACGCCGAGGGCTCCTCCCAAGAGTTTGTGCTCCATGCCGCCATGCCTCCTCGATCTTGGATTCGCCTTCCTCCTTCCTTCGCCTTTGAGATTCCGTCGAGGGGACTTTCAGGCTCTGGCTGCAGCACGCCGACTGTCAGGCCCCCGCTGTTGGGGAACGTTGCAGAAAATTAAAATTTTTCCTACGGTTTCACCAAGATCCATCTATGAGTTCATCTAGCAACGAGTCATGGGAGAGTGATTGCATCTACATACCACTTGTAGATCACGTGCGGAAGCGTTCAATGGAACGGGGTTGATGGAGTCGTACTCGTCGTGATTCAGATCACCGATGACCTAGTGCCGAACGGACAGCACCTCCGAGTTCAACACACGTACGGAGCGGATGACGTCTCCTCCTTCTTGATCCAGCAAGGGGGAAGGAGAGGTTGATGATGATCCAGCAGCACGACGGCGTGGTGGTGGATGCAGCAGAACTCCGGCAGGGCTTCGCTAAGCAACTACGGGAGGAGGAGGAGGTGTTTCAGGGAGGAGGGAGGCGCCAGGGCTTATTGGTGAGGCCAACCCTTCCCTCCCCTCCCTTTATATAGGTGCAAGAGAGGGGGGAGGGCGCAGCCTTGCCCCTTCCTCCAAGGAAGGGGTGCGGCCAAGAGGGGGGGAGGAGTCCATCCTCCCCAAGGCACCTCGGAGGTGCCTTCCCCCTTTAGGACTCTCCCCTCCCCAATTCTCCTTGGCACATGGGCCTCTGGGGCTGGTGCCCTTGGCCCATATAGGCCAAGGCGCACCCCCTACAGCCCATGTGGCCCCCGGGGCAGGTGGACCCCCCCGGTGGACCCCCGGACCCCTTTCGGCACTCCCGGTACAATACCGATAATGCCCGAAACTTTTCCGGCGACCAAAATAAGACTTCCCATATATAAATCTTTACCTCCGGACCATTCCGGAACTCCTCGTGACGTCCGGGATCTCATCCGGGACTCCGAACAACTTTCGGTTTGCTGCATACTCATATTCATACAACCCTAGCGTCACCGAACCTTAAGTGTGTAGACCCTACGGGTTCGGGAGACATGCAGACATGACCGAGATGGCTCTCCGGTCAATAACCAACAGCAGGATCTGGATACCCATGTTCGCTCCCACATGTTCCTCGATGATATCATCGGATGAACCACGATGTCGAGGATTCAAGCAACCCCGTATACTATTCCCTTTGTCAGTCGGTATGTTACTTGCCCGAGACTCGATCGTCGGTATCCCAATACCTCGTTCAGTCTCGTTACCGGCAAGTCACTTTACTCGTACCGTAATGCATGATCCCGTGACCAAACACTTGGTCACTTTGAGCTCATTATGATGATGCACTACCGAGTGGGCCCAGTGATACCTCTCCGTAATTCGGAGTGACAAATCCCAGTCTCGATCCGTGTCAACCCAACAGACACTTTCGGAGATACCTGTAGTGCACCTTTATAGTCACCCAGTTACGTTGTGACGTTTGGTACACCCAAAGCACTCTTACGGTATCCGGGAGTTACACGATCTCATGGTCTAAGGAAGAGATACTTGACATTGGAAAAGCTCTAGCAAAACGAACTACACGATCTTGTGCTATGATTAGGATTGGGTCTTGTCCATCACGTCATTCTCCTAATGACGTGATCCCGTTGTCAATGACATCTAATGTCCATAGTCAGGAAACCATGACTATCTGTTGACCAACGAGCTAGTCAACTAGAGGCTCACTAGGGACATGTTATGGTCTATGTATTCACACGTGTATTACGATTTCCGGATAATACAGTTATAGCATGAATAAAAGACAATCATCATGAATAAGGAAATATAATAATAATACTTTTATTATTGCCTCTAGGGCATATTTCCAACAGTCTCCCACTTGCACTAGAGTCAATAATCCAGTTACATTGTGATGAATCGAACACCCATAGAGTTCTGGTGTTGATCATGTTTTGCTCGCGAGAGAGGTTTAGTTAACGGATCTGCGACATTCAGATCCGTATGTACTTTGCAAATATCTATGTCTCCATCTTGAACATTTTCACGGATGGAGTTGAAACGACGCTTGATGTGCCTGGTCTTCTTGTGAAACCTGGGCTCCTTTGCAAGGGCAATAGTTCCAGTGTTGTCACACAAGAGTTTGATTGGCCCCGACGCATTGGGTATGACTCCTAGGTCGGTGATGAACTCCTTCACCCAAATAGCTTCATGCGCTGCCTCCGAGGCTGCCATGTACTCCGCTTCACATGTAGATCCTGCCACGACGCTCTGCTTGCAGCTGCACCAGCTTACTGCTCCACCATTCAACATATACACGTATCCGGTTTGTGACTTAGAGTCATCCAGATCTGTGTCGAAGCTAGCGTCGACGTAACCCTTTACGACGAGCTCTTTATCACCTCCATAAACGAGAAACATGTCCTTTGTCCTTTTCAGGTACTTCAGGATATTCTTGACCACTGTCCAGTGTTCCTTGCCGGGATTACTTTGGTATCTTCCTACCAAACTTACGGCAAGGTTTACATTAGGTCTGGTACACAGCATGGCATACATAATAGATCCTATGGCTGAAGCATAGGGGATGACACTCATCTCTTCTTTATCTTTTGCCGTGGTCGGGCATTGAGCCGAGCTCAATCTCACACCTTGCAATACAGGCAAGAACCCCTTCTTGGACTGATCCATTTTGAACTTCTTCAAAATCTTATCAAGGTATGTTCTTTGTGAAAGACCTATGAGGCGTCTCGATCTATTTCTATAAATCTTGATGCCTAATATATAAGCAGCTTCTCCGAGGTCCTTCATTGAAAAACACTTATTCAAGTAGGCCTTAATACTGCCCAAGAATTCTATATCATTTCCCATCAAAAGTATGTCATCTACATATAATATGAGAAATGCTACAGAGCTCCCACTCACTTTCTTGTAAACGCAGGCTTCTCCATAAGTCTTCATAAACCCAAACGCTTTGATCATCTCATCAAAACGAATGTTCCAACTCCGAGATGCTTGCACCAGCCCATAAATGGATCGCTGGAGCTTGCATACTTTGTTAGCATTCTTAGGATCGACAAAACCTTCCGGCTGCATCATATACAGTTCTTCCTTAAGATAACCGTTAAGGAATGCCGTTTTGACGTCCATCTGCCATATCTCATAATCATAGTATGCGGAAATTGCTAACATGATTCGGATGGACTTAAGCTTCGCTACAGGTGAGAAAGTCTCATCGTAGTCAATCCCTTGAACTTGCTGATAACCCTTAGCGACAAGTCGAGCTTTATAGATGGTAATATTACCATCCGCGTCCGTCTTCTTCTTAAAGATCCATTTGTTTTCTATCGCTCGCCGATCATCGGGCAAGTCAGTCAAAGTCCATACTTTGTTTTCATACATGGATTCTATCTCGGATTTCATGGCTTCAAGCCATTTGTTGGAATCTGGGCCCGCCATCGCTTCTTCATAGTTCGAAGGTTCGTCGTTGTCCAACAACATGATTTCCAGGACAGGGTTGCCGTACCACTCTGGTGCAGAACGTGTCCTTGTGGACCTCCGAAGTTCAGTAGTAACTTGATCAGAAGTACCTTGATCATCATCATTATTTTCCTCTTCAGTTGGTGTAGGCATCACAGGAACATTTTCCTGAGCTGCACTACTTTCCGGCTCAAGAGGTAGTACTTCATCGAGTTCTATTTTCCTCCCACTTACTTCTTTCGAGAGAAACTCTTTTTCCAGAAAGGATCCGTTCTTGGCAACAAAGATCTTGCCCTCGGATCTTAAGTAGAAGGTATACCCAATGGTTTCCTTAGGGTATCCTATGAAGACGCATTTTTCCGACTTGGGTTCGAGCTTTTCAGGTTGAAGTTTCTTGACATAAGCATCGCATCCCCAAACTTTTAGAAACGACAGCTTAGGTTTCTTCCCAAACCATAATTCATACGGTGTCGTCTCAACGGATTTAGACGGTGCCCTATTTAAAGTGAATGTAGCTGTCTCTAGAGTGTATCCCCAAAATGATAGCGGTAAATCGGTAAGAGACATCATAGACCGCACCATATCTAATAGAGTGCGATTACGACGTTCGGACACACCGTTACGCTGAGGTGTTCCAGGCGGCGTGAGTTGTGAAACGATCCCACAATTCCTTAAGTGTGTGCCAAATTCGTGACTTAAGTATTCTCCTCCACGATCTGATCGTAGGAATTTTATCTTTCGGTCATGTTGATTCTCTACCTCATACTAAAATTCCTTGAACTTTTCAAAGGTCTCAGACTTGTGTTTCATTAAGTAGACATACCCATATCTACTCAAGTCATCAGTGAGAGTGAGAACATAACGATATCCTCCGCGAGCCTCAACGCTCATTGGACCGCACACATCGGTATGTATGATTTCCAACAAGTTGGTTGCTCGCTCCATACTTCCGGAGAACGGAGTCTTGGTCATCTTGCCCATGAGGCATGGTTCACACGTGTCAAATGATTCATAATCGAGAGACTCCAAAAGTCCATCAGCATGGAGCTTCTTCATGCGCTTGACACCAATGTGACCAAGGCGGCAGTGCCACAAGTATGTGGGACTATCGTTATCAACTTTACATCTTTTGGTATTCACACTGTGAATATGTGTAACATTATGCTCGAGATTCATTAAGAATAAACCATTGACCATAGGGGCATGACCATAAAACATATCTCTCATATAAATAGAACAACCATTATTCTCGGATTTAAATGAGTAGCCATCTCGTATCAAACGAGATCCAGATACAATGTTCATGCTCAAACTTGGCACAAAATAACAATTATTAAGGTTTATAACTAATCCCGTAGGTAAATGTAGAGGTAGCGCGCCGACGGCGATCACATCGACCTTGGAACCGTTCCCGACGCGCATCGTCACCTCGTCCTTCGCCAGTCTCCGTTTATTCCGCAGCTCCTGCTGTGAGTTACAAATATGAGCAACGGCACCGGTATCAAATACCCAGGAGTTACTACGAGTACTGGTAAGGTACACATCAATTACATGTATATCAAATATACCTTTAGTGTTGCCGGCCTTCTTATCCGCTAAGTATTTGGGGCAGTTCCGATTCCAGTGACCCTTCCCCTTGCAATAAAAGCACTCAGTCTCGGGCTTGGGTCCATTCTTTGACTTCTTCCCGGCAACTGGCTTACCGGGCGCGGCAACATCTTTGCCGTCCTTCTTGAAGTTCTTCTTACCCTTGCCCTTCTTAAACTTAGTGGTCTTATTGACCATCAATACTTGATGCTCTTTCTTGATTTCAACCTCTGCAGACTTCAGCATTGAAAATACTTCAGGAATGGTCTTCACCATCCCCTGCATATTGTAGTTCATCACGAAGCTCTTGTAGCTTGGTGGGAGCGACTGAAGGATTCTGTCAATGACCGCCTCGTCTGGGAGGTTAATGTTCAGCTGGGACAGGCGGCTGTGCAACCCAGACATTTTGAGTATGTGCTCACTGACAGAACTGTTTTCCTCCATCTTACAACTATAGAACTTGTCGGAGACTTCATATCTCTCGACCCGGGCATGAGCTTGGAAAACTAGTTTCAGCTCTTCGAACATCTCATATGCTCCGTGTCGCTCAAAACGCTTTTGGAGCCCCGGTTCTAAGTTGTAAAGCATGCCGCACTGAACAAGGGAGTAATCATCAGTACGTGTCTGCCAAACGTTCAAATCGTCTTGCAGTGCTGGGAGAGCAGGTGGGTCACCTAACGGTGCTTCTAGGACATATGCTTTCTTGGCAGCTATGAGGATGATCCTCAGGTTCCGTACCCAGTCCGTATAGTTGCTGCCATCATCTTTCAGCTTGGTTTTCTCTAGGAACGCGTTGAAGTTCATGTTGACATGAGCGTTGGCCATTTGATCTACAAGACATATTTGCAAAGGTTTTTAGACTAAGTTCATGATAATTAAGTTCATCTAATCAAATTATTTAATGAACTCCCACTCAGATTAGACATCCCTCTAGTCATCTAAGTGTTACACGATCCGATACGACTAGGCCGTGTCCGATCATCACGTGAGACGGACTAGTCATCGTCGGTGAACATTTTCATGTTGATCGTATCTTCCATACGATTCGTGTTCGACCTTTCGGTCTCCGTGTTCCGAGGCCATGTCTGTACATGCTAGGCTCGTCAAGTTAACCCTAAGTGTTTTGCATGTGTAAAACTGTCTTACACCCATTGTATGTGAACGTAAGGATCTATCACACCCGATCATCACGTGGTGCTTCGAAACGACGAACTTTAGCAACGGTGCACAGTTAGGGGAGAACACTTCTTGAAATTGTTGTAAGGGATCATCTTATTTACTACCGTCGTTCTAAGTAAACAAGATGCATAAACATAATAAACATCACATGCAATTATATAGCAGTGACATGATATGGCCAATATCATATAGCTCCTTTGATCTTCATCTTCGGGGCTCCATGATCATCTTGTCACCGGCATGACACCATGATCTCCATCATCATGATCTCCATCATCGTGTCTTCATGAAGTTGTCACGCCAATGACTACTTCTACTTCTATGGCTAACGCGTTTAGCAATAAAGTAAAGTAATTTACATGGCGTTCTTTAATGACACGTAGGTCATACAAAATAAAGACAACTCCTATGGCTCCTTCCGGTTGTAATACTCATCGACATGCAAGTCGTGATTCCTATTACATGAACATGATCTCATACATCACAGAATATCATTCATCATTCATCACAACTTCTGGCCATATCACATCACATGACAATTGCTACAAAAACAAGTTAGACGTCCTCTAATTGTTGGTGCATCTTTTACGTGGCTGCAATTGGGTTCTAGCAAGAATGTTTTCTTACCTAAGAATAACCACAACGTGATTTTGTCAACTTCTATTTACCCTTCATAAGGACCCTTTTCATCTAATCCGCTCCAACTAAAGTAGGAGAGACAGACACCCGCTAGCCACCTTATGCAACTAGTGCATGTCAGTCGGTGGAACCTGTCTCACGTAAGCGTACGTGTAAGGTCGGTCCGGGCCGCTTCATCCCACAATACCGCTGAAGCAAGAAAAGACTAGTAGCGGCAAGCAAGTTGACAAGATCTACGCCCACGACAAAATTGTGTTCTACTCGTGCAATAGAGAACTACGCATAGACCTAGCTCATGATGCCACTGTTGGGGAACGTTGCAGAAAATTAAAAAATTTCCTACGGTTTCACCAAGATCCATCTATGAGTTCATCTTGCAACGAGTCATGGGAGAGTGATTGCATCTACATACCACTTGTAGATCGCGTGCGGAAGCGTTCAATGGAACGGGGTTGATGGAGTCGTACTCGCCGTGATTCAGATCACCGATGACCTAGTGCCGAACGGACAGCACCTCCGCGTTCAACACACGTACGGAGCGGATGACATCTCCTCCTTCTTGATCCAGCAAGGGGGAAGGAGAGGTTGATGATGATCCAGCAGCACGACGGCGTGGTGGTGGATGCAGCAGAACTCCGGCAGGGCTTCGCTAAGCAACTACGGGAGGAGGAGGAGGTGTTTCAGGGAGGAGGGAGGCGCCAGGGCTTATTGGTGAGGCCAACCCTTCCCTCCCCTCCCTTTATATAGGTGCAAGACAGGGGGGAGGGCGCAGCCTTGCCCCTTCCTCCAAGGAAGGGGTGCGGCCAAGAGGGGGGGAGGAGTCCATCCTCCCCAAGGCACCTCGGAGGTGCCTTCCCCCTTTAGGACTCTCCCCTCCCCAAGTCTCCTTGGCGCATGGGCCTCTTGGGGCTGGTGCCCTTGGCCCATAGAGGCCAAGGCGCACCCCCTACAGCCCATGTGGCCCCCCGGGGTAGGTGGACCCCCCGGTGGAC
Organism: Triticum aestivum; assembly: GCF_018294505.1. Lineage (NCBI taxonomy): Eukaryota > Viridiplantae > Streptophyta > Magnoliopsida > Poales > Poaceae > Triticum > Triticum aestivum. The sequence goes on from NC_057813.1 coordinate 180,535,145, forward strand.
CCCCGGACCCCTTTCGGCACTCCCGATACAATACCGATAATGCCCGAAACTTTTCCGGCGACCAAAATAAGACTTCCCATATATAAATCTTTACCTCCGGACCATTCCGGAACTCCTCGTGACGTCCGGGATCTCATCCGGGACTCCGAACAACTTTCAGTTTGCTGCATACTCATATTCATACAATCCTAGCGTCACCGAACCTTAAGTGCGTAGACCCTACGGGTTCGGGAGACATGCAGACATGACCGAGACGGCTCTCCGGTCAATAACCAACAGCGGGATCTGGATACCCATGTTGGCTCCCACATGTTCCTCGATGATATCATCGGATGAACCACGATGTCGAGGATTCAAGCAACCCTGTATACTATTCCCTTTGTCAGTCGGTATGTTACTTGCCCGAGACTCGATCGTCGGTATCCCAATACATCGTTCAGTCTCGTTACCGGCAAGTCACTTTACTCGTACCGTAATGCATGATCCCGTGACCAAACACTTGGTCACTTTGAGCTCATTATGATGATGCACTAGTGAGTGGGCCCAGTGATACCTCTCCGTAATTCGGAGTGACAAATCCCAGTCTCGATCCGTGTCAACCCAACAGACACTTTCGGAGATACCTGTAATGCACCTTTATAGTCACCCAGTTACGTTGTGACGTTTGGTACACCCAAAGCACTCTTACGGTATCCGGGAGTTACACGATCTCATGGTCTAAGGAAGAGATACTTGACATTGGAAAAGCTCTAGCAAAACGAACTACACGATCTTGTGCTATGATTAGGATTGGGTCTTGTCCATCACGTCATTCTCCTAATGACGTGATCCCGTTGTCAATGACATCTAATGTCCATAGTCAGGAAACCATGACTATCTGTTGACCAACGAGCTAGTCAACTAGAGGCTCACTAGGGACATGTTATGGTCTATGTATTCACACGTGTATTACGATTTCCGGATAATACAGTTATAGCATGAATAAAAGACAATCATCATGAATAAGGAAATATAATAATAATACTTTTATTATTGCCTCTAGGGCATATTTCCAACAGTCTCCCACTTGCACTAGAGTCAATAATCCAGTTACATTGTGATGAATCGAACACCCATAGAGTTCTGGTGTTGATCATGTTTTGCTCGCGAGAGAGGTTTAGTTAACGGATCTGCGACATTCAGATCCGTATGTACTTTGCAAATATCTATGTCTCCATCTTGAACATTTTCACGGATGGAGTTGAAACGACGCTTGATGTGCCTGGTCTTCTTGTGAAACCTGGGCTCCTTTGCAAGGGCAATAGTTCCAGTGTTGTCACACAAGAGTTTGATTGGCCCCGACGCATTGGGTATGACTCCTAGGTCGGTGATGAACTCCTTCACCCAAATAGCTTCATGCGCTGCCTCCGAGGCTGCCATGTACTCCGCTTCACATGTAGATCCTGCCACGACGCTCTGCTTGCAGCTGCACCAGCTTACTGCTCCACCATTCAACATATACACGTATCCGGTTTGTGACTTAGAGTCATCCAGATCTGTGTCGAAGCTAGCGTCGACGTAACCCTTTACGACGAGCTCTTCGTCACCTCCATAAACGAGAAACATGTCCTATGTTCTTTTCAGGTACTTCAGGATATTCTTGACCACTGTCCAGTGTTCCTTGCCGGGATTACTTTGGTATCTTCCTACCAAACTTACGGCAAGGTTTACATCAGGTCTGGTACACAGCATGGCATACATAATAGATCCTATGGCTGAAGCATAGGGGATGACACTCATCTCTTCTTTATCTTTTGCCGTGGTCGGGCATTGAGCCGAGCTCAATCTCACACCTTGCAATACAGGCAAGAACCCCTTCTTGGACTGATCCATTTTGAACTTCTTCAAAATCTTATCAAGGTATGTTCTTTGTGAAAGACCTATGAGGCGTCTCGATCTATTTCTATAAATCTTGATGCCTAATATATAAGCAGCTTCTCCGAGGTCCTTCATTGAAAAACACTTATTCAAGTAGGCCTTAATACTGCCCAAGAATTCTATATCATTTCCCATCAAAAGTATGTCATCTACATATAATATGAGAAATGCTACAGAGCTCCCACTCACTTTCTTGTAAACGCAGGCTTCTCCATAAGTCTTCATAAACCCAAACGCTTTGATCATCTCATCAAAACGAATGTTCCAACTCCGAGATGCTTGCACCAGCCCATAAATGGATCGCTGGAGCTTGCATACTTTGTTAGCATTCTTAGGATCGACAAAACCTTCCGACTGCATCATATACAGTTCTTCCTTAAGATAACCGTTAAGGAATGCCGTTTTGACGTCCATCTGCCATATCTCATAATCATAGTATGCGGAAATTGCTAACATGATTCGGACGGACTTAAGCTTCGCTACAGGTGAGAAAGTCTCATCGTAGTCAATCCCTTGAACTTGCTGATAACCCTTAGCGACAAGTCGAGCTTTATAGATGGTGATGTTACCATCCGCGTCCGTCTTCTTCTTAAAGATCCATTTGTTTTCTATCGCTCGCCGATCATCGGGCAAGTCAGTCAAAGTCCATACTTTGTTTTCATACATGGATTCTATCTCGGATTTCATGGCTTCAAGCCATTTGTTGGAATCTGGGCCCGCCATCGCTTCTTCATAGTTCGAAGGTTCACCGTTGTCCAACAACATGATTTCCAGGACAGGGTTGCCGTACCACTCTGGTGCGGAACGTGTCCTTGTGGACCTCCGAAGTTCAGTAGTAACTTGATCAGAAGTACCTTGATCGTCATCATTATTTTCCTCTTCAGTTGGTGTAGGCATCACAGGAACATTTTCCTTAGCTGCACTACTTTCCGGCTCAAGTGGTAGTACTTCATCGAGTTCTATTTTCCTCCCACTTACTTCTTTTGAGAGAAACTCTTTTTCCAGAAAGGATCCGTTCTTGGCAACAAAGATCTTGCCCTCGGATCTTAAGTAGAAGGTATACCCAATGGTTTCCTTAGGGTATCCTATGAAGACGCATTTTTCCGACTTGGGTTCGAGCTTTTCAGGTTGAAGTTTCTTGACATAAGCATCGCATCCCCAAACTTTTAGAAACGACAGCTTAGGTTTCTTCCCAAACCATAATTCATACGGTGTCGTCTCAACGGATTTAGACGGTGCCCTATTTAAAGTGAATGTAGCTGTCTCTAGAGTGTATCCCCAAAATGATAGCGGTAAATCGGTAAGAGACATCATAGACCGCACCATATCTAATAGAGTGCGATTACGACGTTCGGACACACCGTTACGCTGAGGTGTTCCAGGCGGCGTGAGTTGTGAAACGATCCCACAATTCCTTATGTGTGTACCAAATTCGTGACTTAACTATTCTCCTCCACGATCTGATCGTAGGAATTTTATCTTTCGGTCGCGTTGATTCTCTACCTCATACTGAAATTCCTTGAACTTTTCAAAGGTCTCAGACTTGTGTTTCATTAAGTAGACATACCCATATCTACTCAAGTCATCAGTGAGAGTGAGAACATAACGATATCCTCCGCGAGCCTCAACGCTCATTGGACCGCACACATCGGTATGTATGATTTCCAACAAGTTGGTTGCTCGCTCCATAGTTCCGGAGAACGGAGTCTTGGTCATCTTGCCCATGAGGCATGGTTCACACGTGTCAAATGATTCATAATCGAGAGACTCCAAAAGTCCATCAGCATGGAGCTTCTTCATGCGCTTGACACTAATGTGACCAAGGCGGCAGTGCCACAAGTATGTGGGACTATCGTTATCAACTTTACATCTTTTGGTATTCACACTATGAATATGCGTAACATTACGCTCGAGATTCATTAAGAATAAACCATTGACCATAGGGGCATGACCATAAAACATATCTCTCATATAAATAGAACAACCATTATTCTCGGATTTAAATGAGTAGCCATCTCGTATCAAACGAGATCCAGATACAATGTTCATGCTCAAACTTGGCACAAAATAACAATTATTAAGGTTTATAACTAATCCCGTAGGTAAATGTAGAGGTAGCGTGCCGACGGCGATCACATCGACCTTGGAACCATTCTCGACGCGCATCGTCACCTCGTCCTTCGCCAGTCTTCATTTATTCCGCAGCTCCTGCTGTGAGTTACAAATATGAGCAACGGCACCGGTATCAAATACCCAGGAGTTACTATGAGTACTGGTAAGGTACACATCAATTACATGTATATCAAATATACCTTTAGTGTTGCCGGCCTTCTTATCCGCTAAGTATTTGGGGCAGTTCCGCTTCCAGTGACCCTTCCCCTTGCAATAAAAGCACTCAGTCTCGGGCTTGGGTCCATTCTTTGACTTCTTCCCGGCAACTGGCTTACCGGGCGCGGCAACATCTTTGCCGTCCTTCTTGAAGTTCTTCTTACCCTTGCCCTTCTTAAACTTAGTGGTCTTATTGACCATCAACACTTGATGTTCTTTCTTGATTTCAACCTCTGCTGACTTCAGCATTGAAAATACTTCAGGAATGGTCTTCACCATCCCCTGCATATTGTAGTTCATCACGAAGCTCTTGTAGCTTGGTGGGAGCGACTGAAGGATTCTGTCAACGACCACCTCGTCCGGGAGGTTAATGTCCAGCTGGGACAGGCGGCTGTGCAACCCAGACATTTTGAGTATGTGCTCACTGACAGAACTGTTTTCCTCCATCTTACAACTATAGAACTTGTCGGAGACTTCATATCTCTCGACCCGGGCATGAACTAGTTTCAGCTCTTCGAACATCTCATATGCTCCGTGCCGCTCAAAACGCTTTTGGAGCCCCGGTTCTAAGCTGTAAAGCATGCCGCACTGAACGAGGGAGTAATCATCAGTACGTATCTGCCAAACATTCAAATCATCTTGCAGTGCTGGGAGAGCAGGTGGGTCACCTAACGGTGCTTCTAGGACATATGCTTTCTTGGCAGCTATGAGGATGATCCTCAGGTTCTGTACCCACTCTGTATAGTTGATGCCATCATCTTTCAGCTTGGTTTTCTCTAGGAACGCGTTGAAGTTCATGTTGACATGAGCGTTGGCCATTTGATCTACAAGACATATTTGCAAAGGTTTTTAGACTAAGTTCATGATAATTAAGGTCATCTAATCAAATTATTTAATGAACTCCCACTCAGATTAGACATCCCTCTAGTCATCTAAGTGTTACACGATCCGAGTCGACTAGGCCGTGTCCGATCATCACGTGAGACGGACTTGTCATCATCGGTGACCATTTTCATGTTGATCGTATCTTCCATACGATTCGTGTTCGACCTTTCGGTCTTCGTGTTCCGAGGCCATGTCTGTACATGCTAGGCTCTTCAAGTTAACCCTAAGTGTTTTGCATGTGTAAAACTGTCTTACACCCGTTGTATGTGAACGTAAGGATCTATCACACCCGATCATCACGTGGTGCTTCGAAACGACGAACTTTAGCAATGGTGCACAGTTAGGGGAGAACACTTCTTGAAATTGTTGTAAGGGATCATCTTATTTACTACCGTCGTTCTAAGTAAACAAGATGCATAAACATAATAAACATCACATGCAATTATATAGTAGTGACATGATATGGCCAATATCATATAGCTCCTTTGATCTTCATCTTCGGGGCTCCATGATCATCTTGTCACCGGCATGACACCATGATCTCCATCATCATGATCTCCATCATCGTGTCTTCATGAAGTTGTCACGCCAACGACTACTTCTACTTCTATGGCTAACGTGTTTAGCAATAAAGTAAAGTAATTTACATGGCGTTCTTTAATGACACGTAGGTCATACAAAATAAAGACAACTCCTATGGCTCCTGCCGGTTGTCATACTCATCGACATGCAAGTCGTGATTCCTATTACATGAACATGATCTCATACATCACATAATATCATTCATCATTCATCACAACTTCTGGCCATATCACATCACATGACAATTGCTGCAAAAACAAGTTAGACGTCCTCTAATTGTTGTTGCATCTTTTACGTGGCTGCAATTGGGTTCTAGCAAGAACGTTTTCTTACCTACGAATAACCACAACGTGATTTTGTCAACTTCTATTTACCCTTCATAAGGACCCTTTTCATCTAATCCGCTCCAACTAAAGTAGGAGAGAAAGACACCCGCTAGCCACCTTATGCAACTAGTGCATGTCAGTCGGTGGAACCTGTCTCACGTAAGCGTACGTGTAAGGTCGGTCCGGGCCGCTTCATCCCACAATACCGCTGAAGCAAGAAAAGACTAGTAGCGGCAAGCAAGTTGACAATATCTACGCCCACAACAAAATTGTGTTCTACTCGTGCAATAGAGAACTACGCATAGACCTAGCTCATGATGCCACTGTTGGGGAACGTTGCAGAAAATCAAAAAATTTCCTACGGTTTCACCAAGATCCATCTATGAGTTCATCTAGCAACGAGTCATGGGAGAGTGATTGCATCTACATACCACTTGTAGATCGCGTGCGGAAGCGTTCAATGGAACGGGGTTGATGGAGTCGTACTCGCCGTGATTCAGATCACCGATGACCTAGTGCCGAATGGACAGCACCTCCGCGTTCAACACATGTACGGAGCGGATGACGTCTCCTCCTTCTTGATCCAGCAAGGGGGAAGGAGAGGTTGATGATGATCCAGCAGCACGACGGCGTGGTGGTGGATGCAGCAGAACTCCGGCAGGGCTTCGCTAAGCAACTACGGGAGGAGGAGGAGGTGTTTCAGGGAGGAGGGAGGCGCCAGGGCTTATTGGTGAGGCCAACCCTTCCCTCCCCTCCCTTTATATAGGTGAAAGAGAGGGGGGAGGGCGCAGCCTTGCCCCTTCCTCCAAGGAAGGGGTGCGGCCAAGAGGGGGGAGGAGTCCATCCTCCCCAAGGCACCTCGGAGGTGCCTTCCCCCTTTAGGACTCTCCCCTCCCCAAGTCTCCTTGGCGCATGGGCCTCTGGGGCTGGTGCCCTTGGCCCATATAGGCCAAGGCACACCCCCTACAGCCCATGTGGCCCCCCGGGGCAGGTGGACCCCCCCGGTGGACCCCCGGACCCCTTTCGGCACTCCCGGTACAATACCGATAATGCCCGAAACTTTCCGGCGACCAAAATAAGACTTCCCATGTATAAATATTTACCTCCGGACCATTCCGGAACTCCTCGTGACGTCTGGTATCTCATCCGAGACTCCGAACAACTTTTGGTTTGCTGCATACTCATATTCATACAACCCTAGCGTCACCGAACCTTAAGTGTGTAGACCCTACGGGTTCGGGAGACATGCAGACATGACCGAGACGGCTCTCCGGTCAATAACCAACAGCGGGATCTGGATACCCATGTTGGCTCCCACATGTTCCTCGATGATATCATCGGATGAACCACGATGTCGAGGATTCAAGCAACCCCGTATGCTATTCCCTTTGTCAGTCGGTATGTTACTTGCCCGAGACTCGATCATCGGTATCCCAATACCTCGTTCAGTCTCGTTACCGGCAAGTCACTTTACTCGTACCGTAATGCATGATCCCGTGACCAAACACTTGGTCACTTTGAGCTCATTATGATGATGCACTACCGAGTGGGCCCAGTGATACCTCTCCGTAATTCGGAGTGACAAATCCCAGTCTCGATCCGTGTCAACCCAACAGACACTTTCGGAGATACCTGTAGTGCACCTTTATAGTCACCCAGTTACGTTGTGACGTTTGATACACCCAAAGCACTCTTACGGTATTCGGGAGTTACACGATCTCATGGTCTAAGGAAGAGATACTTGACATTGGAAAAGCTCTAGCAAAACGAACTACACGATCTTGTGCTATGCTTAGGATTGGGTCTTGTCCATCACGTCATTCTCCTAATGACGTGATCCCGTTGTCAATGACATCTAATGTCCATAGTCAGGAAACCATGACTATCTGTTGACCAACGAGCTAGTCAACTAGAGGCTCACTAGGGACATGTTATGGTCTATGTATTCACACGTGTATTACGATTTCCGGATAATACAATTATAGCATGAATAAAAGACAATCATCATGAATAAGGAAATATAATAATAATACTTTTATTATTGCCTCTAGGGCATATTTCCAACACCCGCGACCGATGCGGATGTCGAGGTCGTCGCTCCAGGTAAGGTCTTCATGACCCATGGCCGGGGCGAGATCGCCCGGGTTTGTGGGACGAGGGGCGCCCTCGTAATCCACCTGGAGTTCGATGGCTCTTCCGTGATGCTCTTCAAGGTCTTCGACGAAGAAGGGCGTCGGCTGGAGTGCTGCCCCAGAGGCAGCGGCCGGAGCTCCGGAGCGGCGAGGACTAGGCCTTCCGCTCGCCCTTCCAGCAGCTCTTCCGACGGCAGCGGACGCCTCGAAGGATCCAGCGGCTCCGCCGAGCTCTTCGCGACTCTGGAGACGAGCGACGACAGCTACGAGCCCCCGAGCCTGCGCCGCTCTCGGAGCAGGACGGGCTCGTTAGGCCGCCGCCGCCTCTGATCTGGATGAGGCTGGCGCCGGGCCTCACGCAGCCCACTGTTGATGATGGCGTGTGCCATCGTAGTTCCTGCTGTCAGGGTTCTTTTAGGATTTGCGTCTTTTGTCCCTGCGAGGAGCCAAGAACACACCCCGTGGGGACTTGTAAGGTGTCTGTAGTCCCTTTTGTTAATATGATCCTTATCGTGAAGTAGCGCGAGATGTTGATTCCGCTTTAGCTTAGTTTCTTCCTTTCGAACCTTACGAGGGCTTGGTGCTCTGCGCCAACAGGTCCCGGTCCCAAGGCGGCTTCATCCGTCGCTGGTATGCCAGGTCGCGATGCCGTGGTCAAGGCCAGGAGGTGAGCAGCCCGGGGTCCAGTAAGAGCCCCTGAGTCGCAATGCTCAGGAGGTCCCCTTTAGCGCTCAAGCAGCCATTGTTTGGTGAGAAAGGAACGTGACGTTGCTAACACGGGATCACATTGAATGTAGTGACGGTGCAGCGATAGCTAGTGTTTCCGGAGGGTGACTTATCTCGAGAGTCAGGAACTGCTTCCTAGTGCGGCGCTAGGCTGGCGCACCGGCCAGTGAGGGGTTGTCTGGCGAGGTCCCCACGCGCCTCTTCGCTCTCGCCTCTGCTCCCCTTTCTGTCCTACGTCCTCGGGTCCCGGCCCTCGAGCGGGTCTCAGCCGTCGCTGGTTTGCCAGGTCGCGATGCCGTGGACAAGGCCAGAGGGTGAGGGCTGGAGTGCCAGTAGGAGCCCTGAGTCGCGATGCTCAGGCACCCCCCCTTCAACGTGCAGGCGGTTCGCGCGGACGAGAGTGAAGAGGACAGCGTGAGGGCCTCGCCCGGCGCTTCTGCTTGGAGGGTTCCTGCAGGTCCACCACAAAAAGAGCGAAAGTCCGCTATGGCAAGTGGCGGTCAGCCATTAGTTGCTTTGGAGAGGTGACAAGGCGCTAGAGGCCTGTTGAGGTGTGTTGGGGCACTCGTGAGCCGGCGTGGGACTCACGGGGCCCCACCCCAAGGCGGGTTGCACCTGGCTCTGGCCTTATCTTGGAGTGTGTTCCTGCAAATTTGGCTAGATGCCGATGCTCTACGTCCTCGGGTCCCGGCTCTCGGGTTGGTCTCAGCCATCGCTGGTATGCCGGGGCGCGATGCCGTGGGCAGACCAGAGGGTTAGGGCCGGACAGCCGGTAGGAGCCCTGAGTCGTGATGCTCAGGCACCCCCCCTTCAACGCGCAAGCTGGGTTAGATGTCGAAACTCTATGTCCTCGGGTCCCGGCTCTCGGGCTGGTCTCAGCCGTTGCTGGTATGCCGGGGCGCGATGCCGTGGGTAGACCAAAGGGTGAGGGCCGGAGAGCCAGTAGGAGCCCTAAGTCGCGATGCTCAGGCACCCCCCCCCCTTTAACGCACAAGCTTGCGACATCCAGGAAGAAAAAGGGTACCATGAACAGGCACCAAACAACAAGCATGACGGGTCGAAAGCATGGCCCTAAGATAAATGCAACAGGGGTACATGCCACTGGGTCTGACCCGAGCGGCTTGGGGATAATGCAGCCCGAGGGGCGCCCCCAGCAGAGTGAGCTAAGAACATGAAATAAAAGAGATACACGCCACAGGGACGGACCCGCACGGCCTGGGAATAATGCAGCCCTGAGGGCGCTCCCAGCTGGAAATGAAACTAGAAAGATGTCACCTGATGACGCTGAAGACGAAGGGGTGTTGATGCAGCAGACTCGGTGGGCTGCGGGGGCAGATCCTCACGAGCCCCCAGACCCGGGGCCTCGGGAGGCTCCGGAGGCGCTGGTGGCTCCTCGTGGACCGTCTCCATCTCCACCAGGGCTGCGGAACGCCTGACCTCTTGAGCCTCCAGGATGGCCCTCATGATGCGCTGGTATGCCGCAGTCGCGCTCGGCAAGCCGTAAGGCATGCGAACGTAGCTGTGGGGCGGGCCCTCGCAGTGTCCCACTCGCGAAGGCCAGAGGCGCTCCTGAGACGCGGCTTGGTTGAGCCCTGGTATGTCGATGCAGACACGTAGCCCACCATCCTCGCCTGGATGGGGGGCCACAACGGGTAAGCGGTGGCTGCCTCTCATGACCCTTAACTCCTGTAGCTCCTGAATGGCCTTGCTGACAAACTCCTGAGGGTTTGGCCCTCCTTGCCTTGCTCCTTCTTGATGGAAGCGTGCTTCAAAGCACGCCTCCACGTGGTGCCCAAGCGCCTCCCTCATGACCTTGGTGAGGTCGACGACCCTCCAGGGGAGTGCCCCCGAGCCCTGCCTGAGGAGGGCGCCGGGCGCACTTCCCTATGCGATGGAAGGAGGTTCCCCCTGAGCAGGCGCGGGCCCAGAGGGACCTGCCTCCTGAGGGGCCGGGCCGGTCGATGTCTTCTTCTTCTTGGGGGCGGCCTCGGGAATCCTTCTGCTTCCACGATCCGGGTCTTCCAGTGATGAGGCCTGAAAGGCTCTCTCCAGGGAGAAAACTGCGTCTCTCTCTTCACAGGGCACCATGATGACTCCGCCACTTCCTGGCATCTTGAGGACGTTGTAGCCGTGGTGGGTCACGGCCATGAACTTGGCCAGCGCTGGGTACCCGAGGATGGTGTTGTACGGCAGGCAAATGTGGGCGACGTCGAAGTCGATGAGCTCGGTGCGGTAGTTGTCGCGTGCCCAGAAGGTGACAGGGATGCGGACCTGCCCAATCGGGACCGTGGAGCCGTCGGTGACTCCGGAGAAAGGCTTGGTGGGCTGAAGCTGACTGTAGGGTACTTGGAGATTGTTGAATGTTTCCACGGACAGGATGCTGAGCCCTGCCCCGCCATCGATGAGGGTCCTGGTGACTAGCACATTGCTGATGATTGGGGAACAAAGCATCGGGAGGACTCCGGTTGTGGCCGCGCACTTGAGCTGATCCGCTGAGCTGCACGTGATGGCACATGCCGACCACCTGAGAGGGCGCGTGGCCTCGAGCTTGGGGAGGACTGCATTTACTTCGCGGGCGAACTGCTTGAAGATGCGCTGAGAGGCTGGGGCTTGAGCTCCGCCTAGGATGCAGGCGATCACACGCGGTTCCTGGAAGCCCCCAGCCCCTTCGTCCTGATGACGGTCCTCATTCCTCCTTGGTTGCGGCGGTAGCGGAGGGAGGCCTGCGTTACCTTGCGGGCGATCCTCACGAGGCTGATCCCTCCAGCCTCCCTCGCGAGGCGGGTCCTGCCAGCGGTCCTCGCGAGGTTGGTCGCGCCACCCTTGACGTGGGCCGCGGTCTTCCCAGCTTCCTGCGTTCCTTCCTCCTCCTTGGTCGTAGCCCCGGTCGTTGCGGTCGGGACACCGACCAGTCCGTCCTTCACGCACGGCCCTGAGCTCTTGGCATTCATTGGTGTTGTGGGTGTGGAGGTCGTGGTACACACAGTACCGACTGCCCTTGGAGGATTCAGGCTGATCTCTGCCTCGCTTGGTGTCTGGTTCTGCCGCGAGTACGGCAGCCCCCTTGCGCTTCACGTCCTTGGCCTTGGGCTTCTTCTCTTCAGGTCTGCGGCAGGCAATTCGAGGAGGGTGAGACGCCCTTCCTTAGCCCTGGCGCACTTGGTCGCCAGGTTGAATAGCTCCAGGGAAGTGCACAGATCTTCATGCATTGCGAGTTCCTCCTTCATTTTGATGGCACGCACGCCGTCAGAGAAGGCCGAGATGATGGCCTCCTCGGTCACCTTGGGAATCTTGAGGCGCGCGTTGTTGAAGCGCTGGATGTACTTCTGCAGGGTTTCCCCTGGTTGCTGCTTGATGCGGCGCATGTCGCTCACGGCGGGTGGCCGGTCGCGAGTACCCTGGAAGTTGGCGATGAAGTGGGTACGCATCTCGTCCCAGGAGGAGATCGTGCCTGGGGCCAGATTCAGGAGCCAGGTGCGGGCCCCGTCCTTGAGAGCCATGGGAAACCAGTTCACCATGACCTTCTCGTCTCCGTTGGCAGCCTCGATGCCCAGCTGGTAGAGCTGGAGGAACTCTGCAGGGTCAGCCGTGCCGTCGTAGCGAGGAGGCAGGTCTGGCTTGAACTTGCCGGGCCACGCGATGGTGCGTAGCTCGATGGTGAAGGCGCGGCAGCCCGCCGTGGCCACAGGAGGCCTTGGAGGGCGAAGGGCTCGGTCTTGCAGGTCCCCGTGCGCCGCAGCTGGGTGCAGCGCGGGGTCTTGACATGCTACAGCGGGAGCGTGGTCGGGACGAGCTGGAGCAGGGAGCGCTCGGGCAGCTTCTCGAGGGCGAGGGACCTCTTGGCAGCTCTCCTCCTGCCGCGCTGGTTCCTGGTGGGGCGGGATCCACCCAGGGGCGCACACCTTGCAGCCAGGGCGCCTTCTTGAGGGGGAGGCGGCTGAGGCGCCCAGGAGCTTCATTGCACGCGCATGGCGGGGCGCGGTGCAGCGAGAAAGTTGGCGCGGGGGAGCCCCCAGCGGCGCGGACGAGTTCGGCGACTCGGTCGAGCCATTCTTCGTAGATGTCGTTGACAGGGCGGTAGCGCAGGAGCGTAGCGGTGCGGCCGTCTCACCTCATGGACGGGTGCTGGGACGATGCTTGCTGCTCGTTCCCCGCTGGGCCGGTGGCGGCGTTGACGGTAGGCGACGGGGAACGACGAGGGCGCCCGCCGACGGGAGCCGTCTGGGCGACGCGGGAAGCGAGGGCGGCTCAGCGCTCGGCGCAAACCCGGCGTGCGTCAGACATGGTCGCGACGGTCGGAGAAGAACAGGGCGACAGAAGATGAATTCCGGAGCACCCCTACCTGGCGCGCCAAATGTCGGATTTAGGGTTCCGGCAGACCCTTGAGGTTCGAACACTAGGGTGCGTGCGGAGGTTTCGCCTTCTACCTACCTGTTCCTCCCCGAATCGCTAGGATCTAAACTACGAGAAGAACAACACAAGAGACACAAGGTTTATACTGGTTCAGACCACCATTGTGGTGTAATACCCTACTCCAGTGTGTGGCGTGGTGGATTGCCTCTTGGGCTGATGATGAACAATACAAGGAAGAACAGCCTCGCGAGGGTCTGTTCTTGTGGTGGTGTTATCCCTTTGGAAGGATTGATTCTAGATGCCTATCTTATCTTCAGCTTCCTCTCTCCATCCCTCTACACTGTGGGTGGCTAGTCCTATTTATAGGTGAAGGCCCTAGGCCTCTTCCCAAATATTGAGCGGGAAGGGCGCCAACAATTGGCCATTTTGAAGGGGAACATCTAGTACACTTATCCTGACTAAAGTTGGTCCGCGCCTGTCAAAGGCTCTAGTGGTGACGCTGACTTGGGCTCCACGGTGACCTCCATTCTGCCGTTGGACTGGTCTTGGTCTTGTTGCACCGAAATGGACGCCTTTGCTTGATGCTCTCGCCTGCGCTTGCTCCCCTTGCACCAAAGAGGAAAGAAGGACACTGCACGGGCTGGCGCCCGTCCGGCGCCCTTGGTCGTCATGGCTTGCGTCATGGGCACCTCGCGAGGTACCCCGCCTTGAACTCTCCGCCTCCTCGTGAGCCAGCCTGACGAAGCCGTGCCTGAGGAAGCTCCTTGTCGTCCGCCCCGCGAGGCTTGGCCCCTCGCGAGGGTCTTGAGCTTGTGTTGGTGAAGATGGGCCGTGCTGGGCCTCCCTTTGAGCCACGCCGCAGGCCGAAGGCAGGCAAGTCTGGGGACCCCCGTTCCCAGAACACCGACAAACCTCTCTTTCCTTATTACTTCCTATTAATTGCAACGATGACCAAAACTACGTTTATCAACTCTCAACAACTTTTATGCCTCATACTTTCTATGTGTGAAGTCATTATCCATGAGATCAATATAAACTCTTTTATTCTTTCTACTTTCTCAAGATCATAGAAAGATAGCACAGCCCTTGACTCAACACTAATCTTTATTATAGATAGCTCACGGACTCGATTACATAAAGAGATCACAAAGAAAAACTCAAAACTACTTGATACTAAAAACTTCAATCTACTAGATCAAGATACTACTGAAAGGATCGAACTAAATAAAACGGTAAAGATAGGAGTGTGATGGTGATACGATACCGGGGCACCTCCCCCAAGCTTGGCAGTTGCCAAGGGGAGTGCCCATACCCATGTGATTATGTCCTCGGAGGTGGTGAAGTAGGAGTTGTTGATGATGTAGGCTTGTCGTCCATCTTCCAAGGCATAGGCTCACCATCACAGAAGGATGATCGAGTCTCCGGGATCCTTAAATCTGCTGCCAAACTCATCCTCTTGAATCTATATTCATACTCACAGTTTTGGTTTTACAGGTCATAGATCTGGGCTTGGAGGTGCTCGATTTTCTCTTGAAGCTTGAATATGATCTCCCCAATGACTTTGGCATCTAGCTTGTGGTTGTTGGTGAACTCCGTGATCATCATCTGGTTGGCGTTGAGTCCATGATCCACCATCCCTTGGCACTTGAAAACTTGCTGCTCCACGGCTTCGAGCTTTGTCTCCACGCTTCCGGTACGCCTTGGTCCCTCCACATCGCGGATGTGCAGCACCCCCTCACGCATCTCAATGGTTTGAGGGTGTTGCAGCACCTCCGTGAGATAGGGGTTGATAACCCTCTCGAAAAACTTGTCCTTGGGAGCGCTTGGAGACGCCATGATGCTCTAGATCTGAAAAAGAAATAGCTCGAAACTAAAACAGAGGATATTTGCATGATACAGTGGTCAAAACCTTCGGGAGATTATATAATGAATTTTTACCGACCAAAATATGTAATGTGCAAGAAAACAGAGTTCGGGGGGCACACAAGGTGTCCACGAGATAGGGGCTTACTGGGCGCGCCCTCCACCCTCGTGGATGCCTCGTGTCCTTCCCGGACTACTTCTTTCTTCCTAAAATTCTTAAATATTCCAAAACTGATAAAAATTGCCATTGGAATTTTTTTGGTGTCAGTTTACTTACCATGCCACATACCTATTCCTTTCATAGTCTGGAACGTTCTGGAAAGTGTCCCTTATGTATTCCTCCGGGGTTACAGTTTCAATAATATTAGTTTCAACATTGATAGGATTACCTGAGATGTAATATTTAATTCTTTGACCGTTCACCACCCTCGAACGTGTGCCTTCGAAGTTGTTGATTTTTATGGCACCAGAATGATAGACCTCCTCGATAACGTAAGGACCTTCCCATTTAGAGAGAAGTTTTCCTACAAAAAATCTTAAACGAGAGTTGAATAATAACACATAATCACCTACGTTAAACTCATGCTTTTGTATCCTTTTGTCATGCCAGTGTTTGACTTTTTCTTTGAATAGCTTGGCATTCTCATAGGCTTGGGTTCTCCATTCATCAAGTGAGCTAATATCAAACAACCTCTTCTCACCGGCAAGTTTGAAGTCATAGTTGACCTCTTTAATAGCCCAATATGCTTTATGTTCAAGTTCTAGAGGTAAATGACAAGCTTTTCCATAAACCATCTTATATGGAGACATACCCATAGGATTTTTGTATGCAGTTCTATAGGCCCATAATGCATCATCAAGTTTTCTGGACCAATTCTTTCTAGATCTATTCACAGTCTTTTGCAAAATTAATTTGAGCTCTCTATTGCTCAACTCTACTTGACCACTAGACTGCGGGTGATAGGGAGATGCGATTCTATGATTAACATCATACTTAGCAAGCAACTTAAGGAAAGCACCATGAATAAAATGTGAACCACCATCAGTCATAAGATATCTAGGGACTCCAAACCTTGGAAAAATAACTTCTTTAAGACTTTTAATAGAAGTGTTATGATCAGCACTACTAGTTGGAATAGCTTCTACCCACTTAGTAACATAATCAACAGCAACTAAAATATGTATGTAACCATTAGAGGCAGGAAAAGGTCCCATATAATCAAAGCCCCAAACATCAAACGGTTTAATAACAAGAGAATAATTCATAGGCATTTCTTGACGTCTACTAATATTACCAATTCTTTGACATTCATCACAAGATAAGACAAACTTACGAGCATCTTTGAAGAGAGTAGGCCAATAAAAACCAGATTGCAGTACCTTATGTGCAGTTCTATCTCCAGCGTACGTGGTGTCTTCCATAGGATTCAGAGTGACACTTGCGTAGGATCTATTCCTGTTCATGATCACGTACACAACGTCTAATAACACCATCTGCTCCTTCTTTATAAAGGTGTGGGTAATCCCAGAAGTAATATCTTAAATCATAAAAGAACTTTCTCTTTTGCTGGTATGTGAAACTAGGTGGTATAAATTTAGCAACAATGTAATTAGCATAATCAGCATACCAAGGAACAGTACGAGAAGCATTAACGACCGCTAATTGTTCATCAGGAAAGCTATCATCAATAGGCAGTGGGTCATCAAGAACATTCGCTAACCTAGACAAGTTGTCTCCAACGGGGTTCTCAGCTCCCTTTCTATGCAAATCAAACTCTTGGAGCAAGAGAACCCATCTAATGAGTCTAGGCTTAGCATCTTTATTTTCCATAAGATATTTAATAGCAGCATGATCAGTGTGAATAGTAACTTTGGAATCAACAATATAAGGTCTAAACTTATCACATGCAAACACAACTGCTAAGAACTCTTTTTCACTAGTAGCATAATTTCTCTGGGCAGTATCAAGAGTCTTACTAGCATACTGGATAACATTCAATTTCTTATCAATTCTTTGCCCTAGAACAGCACCTACAGCATAATCACTAGCATCACACATAATTTCAAAAGGTAAATTCCAATCAGGTGGCTGAACAATAGGTGCAGTGATCAAAGCTTTCTTAAGTATTTCAAATGCTTCTACACAATCATCATCAAACACAAAAGGAATATCTTTTTGCAATGAATTAGTCAGAGGCCTAAAGATTTTAGAAAAGTCCTTAATGAACCTCCTATAAAAACCGGCATGACCAAGGAAACTTCTTATACCTTTTATGTCCTTGGGACATGTCATCTTTTCAATAGCATCAACTTTAGCTTTATCAACTTCAATACCTCTCTCGAAGATCTTGTGCCCCAAGACAATGTCTTCATTAACCATAAAGTGGCACTTTTCCCAATTCAAAACGAGACTAGTGTCTTCGCATCTCTGCAAAACTCGATCAAGGTTGCTCAAGCAATCATCAAAAGAGGATCCATAAACGAAGAAGTCATCCATGAATACCTCACAAATCTTTTCACAGAAGTCAGAGAATATAGCCATCATACATCTTTGAAAGGTAGCAGGTGCATTACATAAACCAAAAGGCATACGTCTATAAGCAAAAGTACCGAACTGGCAAGTAAAAGTAGTTTTTGATTGATCCCCCGCTGACACAGGTATTTGAGAGAAACCAGAATAACCATCTAGAAAGCAAAAATGTGTGTGTTTGGATAGTCTCTCTAGCATTTGATCAATAAAAGGTAAAGGGTAATGATCTTTCTTAGTAGCTTTATTTAATTTACGAAAATCAATTACCATCCTATAACCTGTAATAATTCTTTGCGGGGTCAATTCATCTTTATCATTAGGAACGACAGTAATACCTCCCTTTTTGGGAACACAATGGACAAGTCTTACCCATTCACTATCAACAACGGGATAAATTATACCTGCCTCAAGGAGCTTTAGTATCTCCTTTCTTACCACTTCTTTCATCTTAGGATTCAATCATCGTTGAGGATCTCTGACTGGTTTGGCACCTTCCTCCAATTTAATTTTGTGTTGGCATAAGGTGGGACTAATGCCCTTAAGATCATCCAGAGTATATCCAATAGCAGCGTGGTGCTTCTTCAGAGTTTTCAATAATCTTTCTTCGTCTTGCTCTGAAAGGTTAGCGCTAATGATAACAGGATATATTTTCTTTTCATCAAGATAAGCATACTTAAGATTATAAAGTAATGGTTTGAGTTCAAACACGGGATCACCCTTGGGTGTAGGGGGATCTCCTAGAATTTCAACTGGAAGGTTATGTTTCAGCAAAGGTTTCTATTTAAGGAACACTTCATCTATTTCCCTTCTTTCCTTCATAAACATATCATTTTCATGGTCTAGCAAATATTGTTCTAACGGATCAGTAGGAGGCACGGCAATAGAAGCAAGACCAATAATCTCATCCTTACTAGGTGATTCTCTATCACGGGGTTGCCTACGAAATTTAGCAAAATTAAACTCATGTTTCATATCCCCCAAGCCAATTTCAACAATATCCTCTTCACAGTCAATCTTAGCTTTAACAATATTCAAGAAGGGTCTACTAAAAATAATGGGACAAAAGCCATCTTGTGGGGAACCAAGAACAAGAAAATCAGCAGGATATTTAACCTTCCCACACAAGACTTCAACATCTCTAACAATCCCAAATGGCTTAATAGTATCCCTGTTGGCAAGCTTAATAGTAACGTCTATATCTTCCAACTCAACGGGTGCAATATCATGCATAATTTCTTTATATAAGTTATAGGGTATTGCACTAGCACTAGCACCCATATCACATAAACCATGATAACAACGATCTCCTATTTTAACAGAAATAACAAGCATGCCTATGACAGGTCTATGTATCTTAGCATCTGATCTAGCAATATTAGCAGTCTCGCCACAGAAATAAATGACATGCCCATCTAAATTATCATCCAAGAGATCTTTAACCATAGCAATACTAGGTTCAACTTTGATTTGCTCAGGAGGTGTATAAGTCCTAGTATTACTCTTACGAACAATAGTCAAAGTTTTAGCATGATCCTTTATCCTAACAGGAAAAGGAGGTTTCTCAACATAAGTAGTAGGAACAATAGGATCACTATAAGTGACAGTCTTTTCTTCAATTGTAATAGGTGCAACTACTTTTACTTCAATGGGAGGATTATATTTAAACCACTTCTCTTTAGGGAGATCAATGTGAGTAGCAAAAGATTCACAGAAAGAAGCTACTATCTCAGAGTCAAGTCCATACTTAGCGCTAAATCCACGAAAAGCATCGGTATTCATAAAAGATTTAACACAATCAAACTTGGGTGTCATACCTCACTCCTTACCATCGTCGGAACCCCAATCTTCAGAGTTGCATTTAATTCTTTCCAATAAGTCCCATTTGAAATCAATAGTCTTCAGCATATAAGAACCAACACAGGAAGTATCGAGCAGGTTGCGATCATTGAGAGAAAGCCGAGCATAAATTTTTTGAATAATCATTTCTCTAGTGAGTTCATGATTGGGGCATGAATATAACATTGACTTAAGCCTCCCCCAAGCTTGAGCGATGCTTTCTCCTTCGCGAGGCCAGAAATTATATATGTAATTACGATCACGATGAACAAGATTCATAGGATAGAACTTCTGGTGAAATTCCAACTTCAATCGCTTATAATTCCAAGATCTCGTATCATCACATAGCCTATACCATGTCAATGCATCTCCCTTCAAAGATAAAGGGAAGACCTTCCTTTTGAAAACATCATCGGGAATACCTACAAGCTTAAATAACCCAAAAACTTCATCCACAAAGATAAGGTGTAAATCGGGATGTAGTGTTCCATCTCCTGCAGATGGATTAGCTAGCAGTTTCTCTACATACCCGAAGGAATATCAAAGTAAATATTTTCAAATAGTTCAGTAAGTTGAGAAGAAACTCTTTGCTCTTCTGGTCGGGGTGAAGATACCCCGAACAAGCCCCTCAAAGGATTAGTTTCCATAGTGACAAGTAACAGAAAATTTCAGCACACTATATAAATGTCTCCTTACCAAGTTCCACTCACCAAAAGCGCTACACTCCCCGACAACGGCGCCAGAAAAGAGTCTTGATGACCCACAAGTGTAGGGGATCTATCGTATTCCTTTCGATAAGTAAGAGTGTCGAACCCAACGAGGAGCAGAAGGAAATAATAAGCGGTTTTCAGTAACGTTTTCTCTGCAAGCACTGAAACTGTAGGTAATAGATAGTTTTGTGATAAGATAAATTGTAACGAGTAACAAGCATTGAAAGTAAATAAAGTATAGCAAGGTGGCCCAATCCTTTTTGGAGCAAAGGATAAGCCTGGACAATTTCTTATAATGAGAAAAGAGCTCCCGAGGACACATGGGAATTATCGTCAAGCTAGTTTTCATCACGCTCATATGATTCGCGTTCGGTACTTTGATAATTTGATATGTGGGTGGACCGGTGCTTGGGTACTGCCCTTACTTGGACAAGAATCCCACTTATGATTAACCCCTATTGCAAGCATCCGCAACTACAAAATAAGTATTAAGGTAAACCTAACCACAACATTAAACATATGGGTCCAAATCAGCCCCTAACGAAGCAACGCATAAACTAGGGTTTAAGCTTCTGTCACTCTAGCAACCCATCATCTACTTATTACTTCCCAATGCCTTCCTCTAGGCCCAAATAATGATGAAGTGTCATGTAGTCGACGTTCACATAACACCACTAGAGGAAAAGACAACATACATCTCATCAAAATATCAAACGAATACCAAATTCACATGACTACTAATAGCAAGACTTCACCCATGTCCTCAGGAACAAACGTAACTACTCACAAAGCATATTCATGTTCATAATCAGAGGAGTAATAATATGCATTAAGGATCTGAACATATGATCTTCCACCAAGTAAACCAATTAGCATCAACTACAAGGAGTAATCAACACTACTAGCAACCCACAGGTACCAATTGGTGGTTTGGATACAAGATTGGATACAAGAGATGAACTAGGGTTTTGAGAGGAGATGGTGCTGGTGAAGATGTTGATGGAGATTGACCCCCTCCCGATGAGAGGATCGTTGGTGATGACGATGGTGATGATTTCCCCCTCCCGGAGGGAAGTTTCCCCGGCAGAATAGCTCTGTCGGAGCTCTACATTGGTTCCTCCAAGGTTCCTCCTTGTGGCGGCGGAGTTTCGTCCCGTAAGCTTGACCGCAATTTTTTCCAGGTAAAAGCCTTCATATAGCAGAAGATGGACACTGGAGGGCCACCAGGGGGCCAGGAGAGAGGGGGCGCGCCCAGTAAGGGTGGGCGCGCCCCCCACCCTCCTGGCCAGGGTGTGGGCCCCCTGAGGTGTTTCTTCCGCTCAATAATTCTTATTAATTCCAAAAATAAGTTTCATGGAGTTTCAGGATTTTTGGAGCAGTGCAGAATAGGTTTCCAATGTTTGCTCCTTTTCCAGCCAGAATTCCAGCTGTCGGCATTCCCCCTCTTCATGCTAAACCTTGTAAAATAAGAGAGAATAGCCATAAGTGTTGAGATATAATGTGTAATAACAACCCATAATGCAATAAATATTGATATAAAAGCATGATGCAAGATGGACGTATCACGCACATCTGGTTCTCTTGGCGTTGAATGTGCTGGTTTAACTCCTGGATGGAAGCTGCAATGGACTTATCCCTCCTGGTGCTGATCATTTCCCATTGCTCATCTCGACGCCCACAAATCTGGTAGATAGTATCCTTGAGATCCTTGAGGTAAACTTCTCCAATGCGTCCCATGGTGATGTGTGCTGCCATCTCTTTCCGAGACTCCAGGTTGGTGCATCAAAGGAAAACTCTATGCGCTCAGTTACTGGCATGAACGTCCTTCCTGGAACTTGAACTCGAATCATCCAACACTCCTCTTCTGGTAAAGTGGCGATGTAGGTCTCGGTGAAGCTTGGTATTCCGATGTTCAGGTACCTAGTAACTTCCTTCAAGTGTCGTCCAAAAGGTGTATCTTCATCCGGTTGTGTGAACTTGTTCCTTGCATCCGCCATCCTATAGAATAGAAAAGGGAGAGGAGTCAGAAATGAGAATAGAGGAGTGACCGATGGTTTTAGCTTAGTGGTCGTGTCCTACGGTCAATGTGTGCTCTGATACCATCTTGTAGCGACCAGGCCTCAAACAGTCTAGTCTCTGTGCATCAGTGTCATCTCTAGATCGGTAATGCTGACACGCATAGTACTTGAGGATTTATAACAGAGTTTCAATCACACACTTATTACATCAAATGTCTCAAAAGAGAACTTATTACAATAATATGGCTTAAGGCCATCTAAAAACCATAACAGCGGAAGGCTTGGAAGATAAAGTGAGTCCATCAACTCCAATGGCATAGCTGAGTGAAAGAAAACGACCTATGGCACCTTACTCGTCGTCTGAAAAGTCTTCAACATGAAATGTTGCAGCCCGAAATGGGTCAGCACATGGAATATGCTGGCAATGTAACACAAAGAGTAATGAACAGAATAATTGCTATCACTACATGCATATATGGCTGGTGGAAAGCTCTATGGTTACAGTTTTGCATAAAGCCAATTTTTCCATACAACAAAGGAATAAATTTCATTTAACTATCATGGTGGTTGTTAAACATTGAGAAGGTTCCTCCAACTCAATCCCAATTAAGCATCATCATTAAACCCAATCAAATTAATTTAGAGTGATGAGATCAACATGATAATCCAAGAACCAGATACTCAAGAGGTCCATAACCGGGGACACGGCTAACCATGATTAGTTTGTACACTTTGCAGAGGTTTGTGCACTTTCCCCCACAAGACTCGAACACATCCATGGTCGAAGATTCGAGACATAGTCTTTCTGAAGCATTAACTCTCTACTCTGGGTAGAAAGTACCACCGACAACCCACTACATCTGCTAGTCTACCTCTTCAAGAGTTTCACGCAACTTACTCAACTATGCGAGAGCCCATATTGGCTTGTGGTTGCACATAGAAGTTTCTAGCATGAATAATCTGATGATCCCTTTGAGCCTGGGTGGCGGACCGTAGGATGATCACACGGGTACTCTGGGATATCCTAGGACAACACTGGATTCTCCAGGTGCCCTAACAACCACTGGGTACTCCAGGGTGCCTCAAGCAATCCACCCAGATGTGTATTTAAGTAGCCACCTTAATTTAACCATTAATTAATAATACTCACATCTGTCATGGATACACTCACCCAAACCACGTCTACGAGCATAGCATAGCAATAAGCCTAACGTAGAAGTAACTCCCAAAGGTTTGATAATAAAACAGGGCTATAGGTTCTACCTCATCATCTACTTCCCAAAACCCACATGTTAATCAGATCCTAACCATGCAATTGTTTGAGGGTTGATCTAATGCAATAAAACTGGGTAGTAAAGAGGTATGATCAAAGTGTTACTTGCCTTGCTGATGATCCGCAAAACCTAGAGACTCGTAGTAGCATGCTTCGCACTCCGGGTACTCTATCGCAAACAAACAAAGCACACAATAAGGACTCAACTAGAAGCATAGGTAAAACTCAAATAATAGATCTAACTAGAAAGTTCAACTGAAGAACTCCGGTTTGCAAAAAGAATCAAATCAAACGGAGCAACGAAACTCAAACTGCGAAAGAAACAAGATCCGTTTACTAATCTGGACTAAAGTCAAATTTTACAGTAACAAAATCTTGTTCAAGTTGATTAAACAGAAAGAGGGCTTTGAGACGAAGATCTAGGCGCTTGAATCACCAGATTCTGATAAATGAGTGAAAAGATAAACTAAAATGAAGATTAGGGCGGAAATCGCGATCGAAAATAATCGCGGAAAAACCCTGGAAAAAGAAAAACTGACGAACAGGCTAATGAACGAACGTTCGCTGTCTGCGGCTAACGGGTGAACATCGTTCGTTAAAACAAACGTACAGACGAACATCCACTATTTAACTAAACCAGAAAATATAAAAACCGAACCAATCTAACAGAAAAATCGGATCTAGGGTTTTAAAAAAACGGCGGCTACCTCGGTGTTCGTGACGATGGCGGCGGCGGTTACTCTGGCGGCGGCGGGCGGCTTCGGCGGGCGGCGGGGCAACGGTGGCGCTCGGGACGGGCGGCGGCAAGCAACAGCGGCAGCTGCGGCACGTGGCGGCGGCGGTGGTGGCTGGCGGCGAGGCTGACAACGGCGGCGGGGCTGGGGCTGGGGCTAGGGTTCGGTGGGGGGTCGGGCCTCCCGGCTTTAAAGGCCGGTCGGGCCAGGAGTCCTAGCTGGACACGGCCCGGTTAGGTCGGTTTGACTTTTTCTTAAATAATTTTTACGCGCAGAAAAACAAATAAAAGAAATACTAAACGGACTCCAAAAATCCTGAGATAAATTTTCCCGTCCTCTAAAAATATAGCGGACAAAGTGAACATTTATTTTGGCCTCTAATGCAATTTTGGAAAATGCATTTTTTTTCCTAATTCAAATAAAATAGCAATAAAACTCTGAATAAAATACTTATTTGATTTTAATATTTTTCCCTCCAATATTTTTTTATTTTGGAGAAGTCATTTTATCCCCTCTCTTTTATTTTCATATTGGAAATATTTGAAAAGAAAAAAAATTAAAACCAAATGATCCTCGTTTCAAAATTTGAGAAAACTCAAATATGAAAATAACGAAATCCCCAACTCTCTCCTGGGGTCCTTGAGTTGCTTAGAATTTATAGGATCAACCAAAATGCAATAAAATATGATATGCAATGATGATCTAATGTATAACATTTCAAATTGGAAATTTGGGATGTTACATCCCTCCACCGGCTACTGTTCATCCACCCCCACCTCCTCGATTAGGATCCTGTTCATCCAGTGGCAAAGGCCTCTACTACCACGGGATGCTGTTCATCCAACCCCCACCAGGAACTGTTCATCCAACCCCAACCATGTATGTCTCGACTCGTTCAACCAACCCCCATGTTCACTATTCATCAAGAAGCAGCAGGTTCGATCGGCTTCGGTTAGTAGTAGTTGCGAAGGAATCACTCACGTTCAGTTAACAGCAAGGGATCGATCGGAGTTCAGTAACGTAGCTAGTGCAATCGCTCGGGATCAGTTAGAGGCCAACGCCTTGCTCGGGTTTAGTTAGAGCACAATGCCTCGCACACACACGTGTACGTGTACGAGAGAAATGCGCAAACCTCCGTGCATCGCTCGGCCTTGACCACCCGCCGTAACTGGGAACTCCCCAAAGTTTTCCTCGCCCTCGCTTCTACCATGATTTTTTCCGTCATGCACGACCCAAAGAATGCCATGCATGTGCGTCTCCGGCCCGCCCAGGACGAAAAGCCCATTCTCTGTCATGAGTTTTTGTCATAGAAGTAGGAGCCCACCACATCTATGATGATACCGAGTTTTGTCGTAGTTATCGTCATAGAAGTGTCATAAGTATGACAGGAAAAAAATCGTTCGGCCCAAAATGTCACGGATGTGTCATTTTTTTGTAGTTAATGTGGAGCAGCATGATGTCTGCTAGAACTACGTCGGTATTTCCCCAAAGTGGAAGGGATGATGCAGCACGACAATGGTAGATATTTCCCTCAATGATGAGACCAAGGTTATCAAACTAGTAGGAGAACCACGCAACACAGCGTAAACAACTCCTGTACACAAATAAAAAATACTCGCAACCGACGTGTTAAAGGGGTTGTCAATCCCTTCCGGGCAACAGCGCCAGAAATTGGCACGGAGACGGGATAAAGTTGTAATAGATTGCAAATAAAATAAAGTGCATCAAGGTATTTTTGGTATTTTTGGTTTAATAGAACTGAAAATAAAAGCAAATGAAAATAGATCGCGAAGGCAAATATATTAAAGAAGAGACTCGGGGCCGTAGCTTTCACTAGTGGTTTCTCTCGAGAAAAATAGCAAACGGTGGGAAAACAATTACTGTTGGGAAATTGATAGAACTTCAAATAATCATGACGATATCCAGGCAATGATCATTATATGGGTATCACGTCCAAGATTAGTAGACCGACTCCTGCCTGCATCTACTACTATTACTCCACACATTGACCGCTATCCAGCATGCATCTAGTGTATTAAGTTCATCGAAAAACGGAGTAATGCAATAAGAACGATGACATGATGTAGAAAGATCTATTTATGTAGAAATAGACCCCATCTTGTTATCCTTAATAGCAACGATACATACATGTCGTTTCCCCTTCTATCACTGGGATCAAGCACTGTAAGATCGAACTCATCATGAAGCACCTCTTCCCATTGCAAGATAAATAGATCAAGTTGGCCAAACAAAACCCAAATATCAGAGAAGAAATACGAGACTATAATCAATCATGCATATAAGAGATCAAAGAAGACTCAAATAACTTACATGGATAAAAACATAGATCTGATCATAAACTCAAAGTTCATCGGACCCCAACAAACACACCGCAAAAAGACTTACATCATATGGATCTCCAAGAGACCATTGTATTGAGAATCAAGAGAGAGAGAAAGAGGAAGCCATCTAGCTACTAACTACGGACTCGTAGGTCTACAAAGAACTACTCACGCATCATCAGAGAGGCACCAATGGACATGATGAACCCCCTCCGTGATGGTGTCTAGATTGGATCTGGTGTTTCTGGAACTTGCGGCGGCTGGAATTGATTTTCGTCGACTCTCCTAGGGTTTCTGAAATATTGGGGTATTTATAGAGCAAAGAGGCGGTGCAGGAGGCCACTGAGGTGGGCACAACCCACCTGGGCACACCTGGGGGCCCAGGCGCGCCCTTGTGTCTTGTGGTTCAAAAAAAGTTCACAAAAAGTTTCGCTACATTTGGAGTCCGTTTGGTATTGATTTCCTACGATGTAAAAAACAAGCAGAAAACAACAACTGGCACTTGGCACTATGTCAATAGGTTAGTACCAAAAAATGATATAAAATGATTATAAAATGATTGTAAAACATCCAAGAATGATAATATAACAGCATGGAACAATAAAAAAATATAGATACATTAGAGATGTATCAGCATCCCGGGCTTAATTCCTACTCGTCCTCGAGTAGGTAAATGATAAAAACAGAATTTTTGATGTGGAATGCTGCCTAACATGTTCATCACATAATCTTTTGTTTGTAGCATGGACATTTGGACTTTTATATGGTTCAAAGCAATAGTATAGTTTTGCATGAAGATTTTAATACTCAAGCATATCAACAAGCAAGAATGTCTTTCAAAATATCAACACTAAAGCAAGTTATCCCTAGCCCATTATGCTCAACCATTGATCCACACATGAAACACACTCGAATATTAGCTACACCCAATGCTGAAATAAGATCATAGTGCCCCTTAGTTGGTGCTTTACAAGAGAAGATGGAGACTCAAATTCAAAAATAAAAATTGCATAAAGTAAAAGAAAGGCCATTCGCAGAGGGAAGTAGGGATTTGTAGAGATGCTAGAGCTCAAAGCGAAAATTGAGAGATATTTTTTTGGGAGGCATACTTTTCCCACCAACGAAAATGACTTAGAGCTCCCAACACTTTCCATGCTAGATACATCATAGGCGGTTCCCAAATAGAAAATAAAGTTTATTCCTTCTTCCACCATACTTTCACTTTCCACGGCTAACCGTATCCATGGGTGCCCTCCATACCAACACTTTCCAAGAAATTTATTATTTGACAACATGAATTAAATTCATTTTTCATTTCAGGACTAGGCATCCCTAATACCTTTGTCGTACTCTCGTGCAATGACAAGTGAATAAACACTCATCATGAGGATAACACATCTAGCATGGAAAATATCGGCCACCCCTCACCGCCTCGCGAGCGGTACAAGCACACAAAAGAGAAATTTATTTTGAAAATTAGAGATGGCACCTGCAAATTTGCTTAGAACGGCATGGAAATATCGCATATAGGTAGGTATAGTGGACTCATATGGCAAAACAGTTTAAAAGGTTTTGGATGCACAAGTAGTGATCATGCTTAGTGCAAAATGAAGGCTAGCAAAAAGATTGAGAAGCATCCAACCAAGAAACGAAAAATCTCATATGCAAGCATTAAGCATAAGTAACACCGAATAATGCAGCATAAGTAGGATATAATTTCATTGCATAACTATTGACTTTCGTGCTTGCATAGGGAATCACAAACCTTAACACCAATATTCTTACTAAAGCATAATTACTCATCAACATGACTCACATATCACATCGTCAAATCTCAAAACCATTACTAAGAACCAAGTTCATTTTGCCTAGTGATCTTCATGAAAGTTTTTATTATATCCTCCTTGGATATCTATCACTTTGGGAATAGTTTCATATGTTGCTTTTAATAAGCTCAAACAAATTTAGGTGAAGAACATGAGCATAATATTTCTTTCTCTCAAAATGATCTAAGTGAAGCAAGTGAGAATTTCTTAAAAAATTTACTAACTCCCAAATAAATCTAAGTGAAGCATGAGAGCATGTCTTCAAAAATAACAAAGCACACCGTGCTCAAAAATATATAGGTGAAGCATTAGAGCAATTCCATGGCTCTAAAATTTTAAGTGAAGCATAGGAGCAAGCATAGCATAATTTTTGGCTCTCTTAAAAAGGTGTGCCCATCAAGGATTCAAGACTTGAAACATCAAGCAAAACTAGCAAAGACTCATATCACACAAGACGCTCCAAGCAAAACTCATAATATGTGACGAATAAAAATATAGCTCCAAGTAAAATACCGATGGTTGTTAAAAGAAAGAGGGGATGCCACTCAGGGGCATCCCCAAGCTTACTTGCTTGCTACTTCTTGAATATTATCTTGGGGTGCCTCGGGAATCCCCAAGCTTAGCCTTTTGCTAATCCTTATTCCTTCATCCATCGTAAGATCACCCAAAACTTGAAAACTTCAATCACACAAAATCTCAACAAAACCTTCGTGAGATCCGTTACTATAAGAAAGCAAACCACTACTATAAGTATTGTTGGAAACCCATTCATATTTTATTTTTGCATTATATCTACTGTATTCCAACTTTTATATGGCAAAAAATCTTCAAAGAAAACCATAGAATCATCAAAACAAGCACACAACACAAAGAAAACAAAATCTGTCAAAAACAGAATAGTCTGTAGCAATCTGACTACTTTGAATACTTCTGTAACTCCAAATATTCTGAAAAATTAGGACAACGTGATAGGTTTATTTATTAATCTCCTGAAAAAGAATTAGCTCAAAAGCTGTCTTCTGATAAAAATAAAAAATAATTTTGTGAGTGCAAAAGTTTCTGTTTTTCAGCAAGATCAAATCAACTCTGACCCAAATCATCCCAAAGGTCTTGCTTGGCACAAACACTAATTTAAACCATAAAAACACATCTGAACAGAGGCATAATTGTGTATTTTATTGAAAACAACAAGAAAACCAAAATCAAAAAGATACAAGTTGGGTTGCCTCCCAACAAGCGCTACCGTAGTACGCCCCTAGCTAGGCATAACGCGTAGGATCTAAGTTTTGTCATCTTTAGCCTTGTTTTCCTTGGAGGTATTTGTGTCAGGGTTTTTTGCTAATAAAACATTAAACACATTATCCATGGAAACCTTAGCACTATCAAGTTTCTTTTTATCATAACCCTTTTGATTTCCGGCAGCAATCCAAGAATAGTGTTGATTAACATCATTGAAAACTTGTTGGATCGTGTCTAAAACAGGGACTTGCTTGTTAAGATTCTAATCAAAGATTTGGTTATCTCCAAGCAAATGTCTCAATGCATAATCACTATTATGAAGAATTTCATCAATCACCAGGTTTTCACGATTCATACCATAAAAATCAAAGATTCCCCTAGCTTCTCGTATTATGTAGTCAAATTCATTCATTAGAACAAGAGTGGCTAACTTTTTAGCTTTAGGATTCTTTATAACGGGCAACTCACAGAACAATCTTTGCAAGGTAGGATCAGTATGGATAAATTTAGTTTCAAGTTTCAGAACTAGTGCTGAAATAGCTTCCGCACAAGATTTAGTCCTTTTAAGTATAGGAATATAATCAAGACTTAATTTTCCGACACAATTGTACAATTCTTGGATATGTTCTTTTCCCATAAAATTCCCTTGCCCCAAGACAAAAGTTTTGGCATCCAGATTACACGTACGCTCCATTTTAGGAGTTAGGGCATCATCTGTTTCTGCCACACCAAAATTACTCATGGTGACTTCACAACAAGATTGCACTCAAAAACAAATCTGATGAGAAAACGGCGAATGAAAAAGAGGGAAAATAAAACGACAGTTTTTTTGTGAAGTGGGGCAGAGGAAAACGAGAGGCAAATGGCAAATAATGTAAATTGCAAGGATATGAGATTTGTGATTAGGAACCTGGTTGATGTTGATGATCCTCCCCGGCAACGGCGCCAGAAATTCCTTTTGATGTCTGCTGGAACTACGTCGATATTTTCCCAAAGAGGAAGGGATGATGCAGCACAAAAACGATAGTTATTTCCCTCAGTGATGAGACCAAGGTTATCGAATCAGTAGGAGAATCACGCAACACAACGTAAACAGCTCCTGTACACAAATAACAAATACTCGCAACCCGACGTGTTAAAGGGGTTGTCAATCCCTTTCGGGCAACGGCGCCAGAAATTGGCATGGAGACGGGATAAAGTTGTAATAGATTGGATAAATAGACCGTAAATAAAATAAACTGCAACAAGGTATTTTTGGTATTTTTGGTTTAATAGAACTAAAAATAAAAGCAAAGGAAAATAGATCGCGAAGGCAAATATATTAAAGAAGAGACCCACGGGCCCTAGGTTTCACTTGTGGCTTCTCTCGAGAAAAATAGCAAACGGTGGGAAAACAATTACTGTTTGGGCAATTGATAGAACTTCAAATAATTATGACGATATCCAGGCAATGATCATTATATAGGCATCACGTCCAAGATTAGTAGACCGACTCCTGCCTACATCTACTACTATTACTCCACACATCGACCGCTATCTAGCATGCATCTAGTGTATTAAGTTCATGGAAAATGGAGTAATGCAATAAGAATGATGACATGATGTAGACAAGATCTATTTATGTAGAAATAGACCTCATCTTGTTATCCTTAATAGCAACGATACATACGTGTTGTTTCCCCTTCTGTCACTGGGATCAAGCACCATAAGATCGAACCCATCACAAAGCACCTCTTCCCATTGCAAGATAAATAGATCAAGTTGGTCAAACAAAACCCAAATATCGGCGAAGAAATACGAGGCTATAATCAATCATGCATATAAGAGATCAAAGAAGTCTCAAATAACTTTCATGGATAAAAATATAGATCTGATCATAAACTCAAAGTTCATCGGATCCCAACAAACACACCACAAAAAGACTTACATCATATGGATCCCCAAGAGACCGTTGTATTGAGAATCAAGAGAGAGAGAGGGGGGGGGGAAGCCATCTAGCTACTAACTACGGACCTGTAGGTCTACAAAGAACTACTCAAGCATCATCGGAGAGGCATCAATGGACATGACAAACCCCTCCGTGATGGTGTCTAGATTGGATCTGGTGTTTCTGGAACTTGCGGCGGCTGGAATTGATTTTCGTCAACTCTCCTAGGATTTTTGAAATATTGGGGTATTTATAGAGCAAAGAGGCGGTGCGGGAGGCCACCGAGGTGGTCACAACCCACCTAGGCGCGCCTGGGGACCCAAGCGCGCCCTGGTGTCTTGTGCCCCCTCGGGCTCCCTCTCCGGTACTTCTTCGGCCCACTGGATGTCTTCTGGTGAAAAAAAATCCACAAAAAGTTTCGTTGCGTTTGGACTCCGTTTGGTGGTATATTGGCCTCCCCCATCCAACAGCAACCACGCTCGCCTCCTTCGTCGTCGCCGCTGCCGCCCATTTTCCGGTGACTCTGCCAGCTGTCGGTGCCCACAACATCCTCTGAGCAACGCCGCCACCTCCCACGTCGCCACCGCCGTCTTGTCGCCGGGAACCGACTGCTTCGCACCCCGACACCCCCGCTCCACCGACACAGCCACGACCGCGACCAAGAAGCCGCCTCCCTGTCCCAGGCCAGATCCTCACCGACACGCTCGTCAGACGCATTCCTGCTCGTCGGACGCCGGCAGGGCATCTAGCTGGTTCGTGCGCGCCGCGACTCCCTTCGCCGGCCGTCTTCTTCGTCGACGCCCGCAAGTTGTTCGACAATTTGCCAAGGTACAAAATGGACTCCGCCGGCGAGTTCTATTTTCACAATTTCCATTGCAACTCCGACGATTCATCGTTCGATGACGAGAAGGAGATATTGGCTGCCATGTTGGTCCATCACCACCTCAATAGCCAGCGGCCATTGTTCCGTGGCTCCATTCCGGGCCACCTTCCGGCGTTGAATCGTAACCGGGAGAGCGGGCATTTCCTTCCGCCGCCGTTTTCGTATGAGTAGGCATCTTTTCAACCGTCTTAGAGAGGGGTGATCGGTTACGATGACTACTTCGAGTGCAAAGAGGATGCCGTTGAAAAGATTGGTTTCTCCTCTTATCAGAAATGCACTGCCACCATCCGAAGACTTGCATACGGAGTGCCCGGTGATCTCATTGATGAGTACGTCCGTATGAGCGAGTCTACATGCCTAGAGTCCCTGTATAAGTTCTGCAAGACTGTCATTGATGTGTTTGGCCTTGAGTACTTGAGAGAGTCGACTGCTGAAGATACAACCCGTTTGTTGGCGATGTATCTTTTTCATTCGACTTGCAAAACTATATGAGACATTTTTACTTGTATTCGGCTTGTAAAACTAGGCTATTTTATTCGGTTAAAACTATGTTATTTGACTATATGTTTGAATGCAAAAGCAATACAAAAATGAGCTATTTGTTGAAATAGGGCGGCTAGCCGGCCACGCCGACAGATATGAGTCGGCGCGTTGGGTCCACTGCCGACTCAAATTTTATACAGGACGGATGCCGAGCGGGCGGCCGACCCAAACGGATAAAAACAGACAAAATCACCATTCGTTTGGGTCGGTCCGTTGGAATTGCTCTTATAATGTATAAAGAAAGGAAATGAGCGAGCAACTCTTGATTGACACACCCTCCGGGAGGCAAAAGTCCTCTTGTGCTCTACTACATCGTCCTTGAGCAGTCCATCTCTCTTTGACCGCGCCCACCCGCTGCGGCGTCAGACCAAAAAAGCCCCGGTCTGGATCATGTATTTCTCAGCACGAGAAAGCACGAGTATGCCGTAATTTGGTCACTGCCATGCAATGTGATGTCAAGTTTGATGCACAGGGATGGTAAGCGTTGTCAAGTTTCATGACGCTTAATCGCTTTCCCCGAAAAAAAACAGTTTCATGACGCTTAATCGCTAAGCGAAGCGAAGCATCTCTCGCCACCGAGCAACGCGGAGAGTGAGCGAGGCCTCGTCATCCTTTGGTTTCGATCGTACAACACCGGCCGGAATAATTCAATCTGACCGCGCGTAGATCGCACGCTCCGCTGGCGCCTTCTCCTCCTCGGCACCGGCCCGAACGAGCGACGACGACGGCCAGGGCCTGGGCCAGTGACAGTTAGACAGCCACGTCGCGATTCGGCAGTCAAAGAAGTTCAGTGTCACGTCCCGTACCTGCTTCAATCAGTGGAACCGTACGTACGGCACTCTCGTAGTGGTAGTACTTGCTTCAATCAGTTCCTCTTCATGCCTTGATCGATTTATTCAATTGACGCACGCGGCGACGCGTACCTAGTCGGGGTCTGCTTCGTCTTAACAAGCTTGTCCTCTAGGTTAAGTTATACTCTATGCTGCTGCACTTCGCTTCTAGTGTTTCAGATTTCTTATGCTGGCAATTCAAGCCACTATTTCTGCCTGCTCTTTCTGCTTTCGTATCTAACAAGTTGAAAAGAAAAGCACCGATGCGACGAGCCAACGCTTTCGTATGTTGACTTCGTGTATTCTTGACTTCTTGGAATGACCATAGCTTGACAAGATTGTGCCTGTCGAAGCTGACAGGTTGACTTTAATCATTGAAAGTCACTAGAGCATGTACAGCCATGGATACCAAATCTAGCCCCTCAAACGCGTCTGTGGACTCTACTGGCGTGTCCGCGACTACTGACCATCCGGATCTCATACTCTGTGCTATGCGTCCGACTAGCTCATATTTCACCTCTTAGATCCATACAAACCATGCAAATAAAATCCTATGTACTACGTAAATCATGCTAGACTAAACTACACTTCATCGTCGGAGATGTCTACGACTTCCGTTTGTGGCGCCGGGTAGATGGGCGCGTAGGAGGGCTCCGGCTCCTCCTCATCCATATACGCGACCATCTCGTCGACGAACGCGGCGTGCTCCGCCTCCGCCTCCCGTAGGTGACGGCGGTTGGCCTCCACCTCCGCCTTCGACCGGAGGGGATCGAGGATTACCTGTTGCTCCGCCTGCAGATTCACGTCTCCCATGTTCTACTCGCCGTCCTCCTCCTCCTCCTCCTCCTCCTCCGGATCTACCGCGTCCGAAGGTAGCCCCGCGGCGATCCGGGCTTCCCGCCTTGCCTGGATCTGCTTAAGGAGCTGCAGCCGGCGTTCTGGCATAAGAAATGGGTAGCTCCTTACCCGGCTGCGTGGTGGCATTGCTACTAGTGGTGGCGGACGACGAGCGACCGGCTAGTGGAAAGTGGCGGCGGCGGACGGGAGGGGAGGAAATGTGGACAGGTAGGGTTTCGATGCCGGCGGTCGGCTTAAATAGCCAGCCTAGGGCACTATGCGGCCCGTTGGAGCGGTGCCACGCGGCGCCATCGCTACAACGGAGTAGATGAGTTTCAGACCGCCGGGTTTCAGAGTGTTTCCGTGTGATACCAGGGTGTCAGTCCGACGGCGCCGGGCTCCCCGTTCGCGCTCAGGCCTCCCCACATCCACCCCATATTTGGATTGGATATGAGGGGTGTCAGGCAGCCCATGTGTTTGAGTCCGGTTTAAGGTGCCCGTCTAGATCGGATTTATTTTTACCAGTTAGTGACCGGGCCTTCCGCCCCGACGTTTGAGGGGGTTTTGGGGTGCCCGACTGTAGGCTCTTAGGGCATCTCCAACGTTGACCCTCAAATCGCGTGCATACTTCCGGACCGCGCGGTCCGAACCGCAGAAGCCATCCAACGCGAGCCTACATCGGTCCTGATGCACTTTCTCCCGCAAAGTGGAGACGAAGTGGGGGGGGGGTTGCGGGAGTTCGGGCAGCAGCCAGGTTGGACTCCAGACACCCAAGGCCCACTAAATCCGCTCTCCCGGTCCCATTTTCTTTCACTCTGCCAGTTCTCCCCCTTGCTTTGCATCCGCAACATCCACCTTCACCGTCGCCGATGTACCTCTCCGGCTGCCACACATGCACTACCGGACGTTCGCAACCAGCACAATTACACTCGCTCGCCTTTTACGACGGCGTTGACCACCATGGAGCCGTTTGTACCCAGGTACACTCCGCCACCCCATCGACGACCTCCATGGCGGCCACCACACCCAACAGGTGTTCGGTCAAATGTCGTTGATCTTATTTTCGGACGCCATGTTGTTTTGCAGAGTAAGAAGGATGGCGGGATACTCGACCATGGAGGATGAGTTGTTGTGCAATGTGTGGTTGGTCGTATCGCGGATTTCATAGGCAGGAGCAGCGTAGAACATTCCGGCAACAAGTGAATGAATTATTTCCTGCACAAAAGCACATTGCACCCTATGACATGCACATCACCCATGATCACATTGTGAGGTCGTTATCGTATTGATGGTACGTCATCCAGACCATCGTCACCAAGTTGTGTCACGTAGTTGCTCAGCTGGAGGCAAGGTGGCCATTGCATCGGCAGAGGAGGAATTCGTAAGTTTTGCTTCTTTCTCCTCAACTTGTTAATTGATTCATTCACTCAATGTTTCTTTGTGTAGTCCACGCGCGCTGTCGTGATGTATCACATGACAGAGGGATGGCCATTTACGTACACACTGTTCGATGAAGCTGAAGGGACAATATGTGTGGGATGATATGATCCGTTGAAAAACTTGTTGGGCGTTGAATTTGAGACACTAGGCTTATTTGCATGCTTTGTATGGTTGATTTGCGCTATTTTCTTTTCAAACTTTGATGAATATCAGCCGATTTGCATGAATTTCGTCCACAAGTCGAAACCTGGCTTGAAATATATGCGAGCAACGCTGGATGGGGGCCTTCCACATTTGTGTCTGCGAACTAATTTCCCTATCCGCGAACGGATGTGGGAGAAAATTTGCAGGTCATTGAAGATGCTCTTACATAGTGCAAATTTGCAAATGCATGGTGGAGATATCTCTGTCCAACACCCGGCATCTCTAATGACTTACTAGATCATGATTGGCGGGCGTTGCTGCGCCCATCTATTTTGGCAATAAAATGATTGGGATTTCTATAAATGCGAGGAGACAAAAGGTAAACATAATTGAATCACAAAATATTGAAAAGAATACAATAGTCTGACAAAAGTTGTTTCATATAAATTGTGTATACAATCTACATATCCATTTGTACCTTTGGCTACTTTCAAATGAACAGGTCAAAAAACAAACTGATCGTAATAGCTCTCACTTTAACTTAAACAACAGCACCGGACTACAATGAACATACTTGAAAGCACATCTAAAAGCTAATAGGGTTGATCAAGAAGCAACAGCTAGCCTTCAATCAGTGGACTAATTGTTGTAACCTGAACAATAATATGCAGGAAACCATAAGAGATATACTTCAGGATTTAGCTAAACATCCACGTACGGATAAACTGCGCCAAAGCCACTCGATGGATGCTACACACTACATGCCATGCCAAATAATTGCCGAATCTAAGTTCCAAATGTGAATGCATGTGTGCGCCTCTAATAAATGATACCGTAATAATTTCCACATGGACAGAAAACCATACATGGATATTCTTATGTTTCAGGAAATCAAATGCATATATAAATGATTCATCTTTGGTTTCTGATGTCTAGATTGATTTATATTTTTCAGATGTGTTTTGAAACAGTCTATGGTGAAGATGTGTGTAGCGTATTAGCGAAAATTATTAGTACAATCCAGAATACAAATAACTCACTTAATAGAGAATAAAGTAGACAATATGTGCAAGAATACATGCAGCATTTTGGAGGTAAATCTGACCTGAAATGGGAATAGAGAAGTATTGCATGACCTCTCGGCAGACCAAAACCTCTATTATCTTCCTTGCACTCCTACTTGGTTGTTATTCAGTTGTGTGGCTGCTCACATAAGTTGCTTCCACGGCTGGGCTTTGTACATAGAACAGCCCATGTAGGCCAACTAATCAAAACCCTCCAAAAATGCTACCGGAATAGCCGCCCGTAGGATGTTAATGCCAGGTAGCAGAGACAGTTTTGCTTAGATATATGCATCCGACGACCAGCAACAACCAAAACATTAAATCGGTCGGCTCACGCAATGTCGCGCCTGTCCATTTTTCCCATATAATAGTAGGAAATTATATAGCAATATGGAGGAATGAAACATGGAGTTTACTGATTTATATTAGATAGTGAAAGTGAAAACGTCTCAACTACAATTAAATTTCATGAGACTTGGGCATGTCATATCGATCCATGTTATGGAAAATTGAAGTTATAGGACAAAATAGGTGGAAAACAAGTTAACCTGTCTAAAATTTTAAAATATCTTCAGAGTGGTGAGTAGGACGTCCTTTTTGGAAATTCAGCAGGCCACCAAGTCAATCTCTACTAATCGTATATCAAAAACAATTGTTAGCCAACAATATACACAGTACCATACTTACATGATAAATAGCAACATTGGAACCATGTACACAGCCACGCACGGGGTAGTCATGGACAAATGATAAGTCATAGGTAATATTCGTGCATGTCTATTTGAATTTTGGTATTTTATATAAGTAAATATGGGTAGAAGGACAAGCCATAAGTACTAATCATGTATGTGTGTTTATTTGTATAGTACTTCATTCTACTAAATGTTAAACTTGCACAACATGGTACAATTTCAGAGCATTACATTAGGACGGCAGATTAAACACCAATGAGAAAAGAGAGGATGTATGGTTCACCTACATGCAGGTAGGTCGCCATGAAGGTGTGAGCCCTTGACCCTGTGCACCTGCATGAACCCCTTATTGCCACATGTATATATAAGAAAGAAAAGGCAGTGCATAACTGTCAACTGTGCACTGATATTGCCGAGAACGAAGAAAAATGGTAAAAAGGCAATGTAAGCCTCAACCAAGCAAGTTGGTTTAAACTTTAAACTCTAATAAAATAAATCCACAGCAAGAAATATTGCCACAATTAAGATATCTACTATTGCTCATAATATCAATTGTGGAGCTATCTGTTCATTGGAATTGGAACCGTCAATTCTCCGAGGAAAGAACGCAACTGAGAGATGTAAGCGACTATTGCTTCTGCTACTTGCTCTGTAATGTGACCCCTACAATTCAAATTCTGAAAGCTGTCTAGTCAGCAATAACCAGTACTAATGATAATGATTTGCTGGATACCTGGGTAGCAGGGTGGGGCAATTATAAAACAAACACCAGCGGAAAGAGGTGAGGCTGGAAGCAGCACTGTCTTCTGCTCCTGAAGCTCCAGCCGATAGAGAGGAAGGTCTATAGTCCGCTAGCTGTCTCCCCGCATATGCATATATAGTCAATCTGCTATGGCATTGAGAACAAGACTGCAAGAAAATAGGCATATTAGTCGATGGGGATAATTGTGGACCGGAAGCAGTGGAAGTATAAGCATACAACGATAGCTTTATATGCCAAATAAACAAATTATCAAACACCTGACCTACAATAGCCATCAGAGATTTGTCTCCCTTTATTTCACGCTTAAGGTCTAACAATACCAAAATTCCAATAACCTGAAAAGAATACAAACAACGAATAAGATTGTGGTGCTATGCTATTTCCCATTTTTTTTACTCTTCTTTATGCCAAATATGACATCAAGTCAATGTAGCCTGTGTTTGTGGATCGGGGAGTGCTGGCCATGATGCCGGTGGTAACAGACAAGGGGAGGAGGAGGGAGAAAAGGGGGGGGGGGGGGGGGGCACCCCGGCGGCGCCTAGGGTTCGCCGCATCGCACCTTCGCGCACGTCGCGTCGGGTCGATCCGGGCTGGACGCCTCGCCTCGAGTCGATTCCCACCTCGCCGGAATCCCTCGTGAACCTGGCCTAATCTCCACCCGCGCCGGAAGATCGCCCACGTCTCCTCTGTGCGCCTGCAGTGGTAGTCGATGAAACCGGCGGCTCCTCTGTGTGGCTCGCATCGGCAGCTTTTTTTTGCAACGATCCCTCGAAGCCCAGGCGATAGAATGGTCTGGCTGACGGCCCAGTGCGCCAGAGGCCTTCGTTTCAGCCTCTGGAGCAGCAGCCCACAGGGACAGTTGGGCCAGATTAACCAGATTACGGGACAGATTGCGAAATCTGACGGTCAGGAAAGATCGGATCGTGAAATGGACGGCCCAAAATGCTAATTCGCTTAGAGAGCTTGGTTTAGGTTCAGTTTTAATGTCCTTAATAGGCTCTAGATTAATTGCAATGATACGAAATGGCTTAGGGCAACCATTCTTTATGTTTGCTGAGAAAAAGTAGCGTGTGTATTGCGCCAAAATATATAGAGCGGTACTCAGAGCATCTACGGCCGGCATCCTTAAATCCTTCACAAATGTTCACGGACATGCCTGGTTAGTGATCGGACAGAAGAGAGAAGTAAAAAATGACACAATCGGATCCCTCATGACATCCCTATACGTCCGGTCCGTCCGCGAACCCTCATAATGTAGGGAGGATATGAGGCCAACTCCACCGCGCGACCCTATCCTATCCGCCCCCGTCCGTTTGGGGTAAAAGGGACAAAAGAGGCGGCCCAGCGCGCGGCCTCAAAGGGACAAATGTCCGGATTCCGTCCGTTTTTGACCCATTCCCGGCCCAAACTTGCGCTCGGTTTGGGGTGAAACGGACAGCGCGCGGACGGGCGGGACGCGCGCGCTTGTCCTCCCCTGGCCCGCCTGTCGGTGGGAGAAACCAAAACCCCCCACGCCCATTTGGCGCCATTTGCCCCAAACCCTCCCACGTCCCTCCCGCCGCCCCTCTCTCCCCCGTCCATGGCCGACGCCC
This sequence comes from Triticum aestivum, assembly GCF_018294505.1. Classification (NCBI taxonomy): domain Eukaryota; kingdom Viridiplantae; phylum Streptophyta; class Magnoliopsida; order Poales; family Poaceae; genus Triticum; species Triticum aestivum. Next base: position 180,575,480 of record NC_057813.1, read on the forward strand.
CGCCGGGTTCCGGCGGCCTGGCCGTCGACCCGCCCACAAAGGTGAAGAAGAAGGCGCCAAGGAAGCCATGGTCGGAGTGCACACCGGAGGAGATCGCCAAGTTAGACGCGGAATCGGCGAAGAGGAGGGAACGGAGAGCGGTCGTCAAGGTCAATGCCGCCGCGGCCAAGTTCGCCGCCCAGCGCGAGGAGCTGGAGGCCGCGCGGTGCAAGGCCGCTGCCGGCGAGAAGGAGGACCTCGTCAACAAAGCGCACGCCATCCTCATGCTTGGCATGGGCCGTCCTGCCGGGTTCCCTGCAGCGGTCGTCGGCCCGGCGAGCATAGGCTCGGCGGTCGCCTGGCCTATGCACTGCCAGTCGCCGACGTCGCGCACCGCGCCCATGTCGCCCTGCTTCCCTCCGCCAAGGCATGATGGCCAGACCCGTTTCTCGGGGTCGCCAGACGTGGGCTTGTTAGCGTCGTCCATACCGCGCCCCGCGGCCGTCATCGACCTCAACGTCACGCCTGGGTCCAGCAGCGGCGGGCAGCCATCCGTCGAGATGCTAAGAAAGCAGGCACGGGCACCGTTCACGGGCACCATGCCAGCCCCCCGCGTCTTGTTTGACGAAATGCCAACCCCAACGCCAGCGGTCGATGACCCCTTCTACAACCGCTACATGGAGGACGTGATCTTCGACGGTGGGCATGGCCGTGCCTACGACCCTGATGAGACCCAAAGTCAGGATGGCCGCGCCGAGTACGTCCCCGATGAACGGGGCGACGACCATGCTGACTACGACCATGGTGACTCGTGGCATGAAGACGATGACATCTATGTCGAAGGTGATGAAGAAGAAGAAGAAGAAGAAGGCAATGACGTTGATATTAGTGGTGCGCCATTGTTCATCGACGAGCTCACCCAAAGAGCGGAGGCACAAAAGAAGAGGAAGAGCATTCGCACGGGTTCATATACACAAGATGAGGACAAGTTGATTTGCCAAGCTTGGATGGAGATTAGCCAAGATCCGAGGACCGGCGCGCAACAAAAGGGCATTGTTTTTTGGACGAGAGTCCACAAAACATTCCAAGAAAGGAAGATGTTCGAGCCCTTCCAAATTACAAGCAACCGTGGCATCGGCTCGATTCAAAAAAGATGGTTGTTCATCCAACAAGAGTGCAACAAGTATTGCGCCGCATTTGAGAGCGTTGAAGCACGGCCCGTGAGTGGTCTCGGCGTTGGGGACATGGTATGATCTCCTCTTTCTAGCCCTTTCCTTGCTACGGCCATGAGACTTCGGCCGTGTATTTGTTTGCATGTTCACTTGTTGTTGATCATGTGGTGTAGCATTCCAATCTTTGGAGGCATTCAAGGCCCGGCACAATGACAAGCCATTCACTCTTACGCATTGTTGGACGCTCATCAACATGTGCCCTAAGTTCAAGGACCAATACCGTGAACTACAAAGGAAGAGAGGACTGAAGACGGCCAAGTTCGCCGGAGGTGGAGATGGCGAGGCGTTGAAGAGGCCGAGGGGCATGCCACGCCCAATATGCGACCCTATCCAAAAGGAATTCGAAGGTCCCACCAAGGATAGACCCGCATATTGAAACGCTTTTGCAAGGTGGATATCATTACATCAACATTACATAATAGATGGGGATACATACATAAGGCATACAATGCCACATGAATACAATATCACAATACATAAGAGCATCATCCGACTACGGATGAAACACAAACAGAAACTCAAACGACATCCACCCTGCTAGCCCAGGCTGCCGACCTGGAGCCTATCCCCTGATCGAAGAAGCAGAAGAAGAACTCCAAGACAAGCAAACATCGCTCTCACGTCAAGATCATCACATAACCTGTACCTGCAACTGTTGTTGTAGTAATCTGTGAGCCACGAGGACTCAGCAATCCCATTACCATGGGTATCAAGACTAGCAAAGCTTAAAGGGAAAGGAAGGGGTAAAGTGGTGAGGCTGCAGCAGCAACTAAGCATATATGGTGGCTAACATACGCAAATAACAGCGAGAAGAGAGCAAGCAGAAACGGTCGTGAAACTAGCAATGATCAAGAAGTGATCCTGAACTCCTACTTACGTCAAATATAACCCAGAAACCGTGTTCACTTCCCGGACTCCGCCGAGAAGAGACCATCACGGCCACACACGCGGTTGATGTGTTTTAATTCGGATCTGGTGTCAAGTTATCTACAACCGGACATTAACAAATTCCCATCTGCCTATAACCGCAGGCACGGCTTTCGAAAGATTATACCCTGCAGGGGTGTCCCAACTTAGCCCATGACAAGCTCTCGCGATCAACGAAGGAATAGACCTTCTCCCAGGAAGACCCGATCAAACTCGGAATCCCGGTTTACAAGAATTTTCGACAATGGTAAAACAAGACCAGCAAGACCGCCCGATGCGCCGACAATCCCGATAGGAGCTGCACATATCTCATTCTCAGGGCAACACCGGATGAGACATCCTACGAGTAAAACCAGACCTTGAGTTGCCCCGAGGTGGCCCCGCAGTCTACTCGGTTCGGACCAACACTTAGACAAGCACTGGCCCGGGGGGGCTAAAATAAAGATGACCCTCGGGTTGGCCGACCCAAGGGAAAGGGATAGGTGGTGGTGAGGCAAATGGTAAAACCAAGGTTGGGCCTTGCTGGAGGAGTTTTATTCAAAGCAAACTGTCAAGGGGGTCCCATAAATCACCCGACTGCGTAAGGAACGCAAAATCCGGGAACATAACACCGGTATGACGGAAACTAGGGCGGCAAGAGTGGAACAAAACACTAGGCAAAAGGCCAAGCCTTCCACCCTTTACCAAATATACAGATGCATTAATAATATAAGAGATATTGTGATATCCCAACCAAAAATCCTGTCCACCATGGAGCAATCTTCAACTTCACCTGCAACTAGCAACGCTATAAGAGGGCTGAGCAAAAGCGGTAACATAGCCAAACAACGGTTTGCATAGGAAAGGTGTCAAAGGTTAGAGGTTCATGGCAATATGGGATGGCTCGATAAACAGATGATAGGTAGCGCAGCAAAGCGATAGAACGAAGCAACTAGCATAGCAATGATAGTAGTGAGATCCAGGGTAGCGGTCATCTTGCCTGAAATCCCGCAAGGAAGAAGAACGAGTCCATGAAGAAGACGAACGGATGAAGCCGAACCAAGCATAGACGAACGAATCCTCACGATCGCAACGAAACAGGAACTATCGAGAAGAAGCACACAACATAGTAAACACACCACACATGAACAAGACATGATGCACAACCAAGCATGATGCATGACAAAGCTACATGAAGCTACTCATGGCAAGAGATGAGGCAAACAAGAGCAACACATCAAGGCAAGTTTAAATGAGGCCGGGAACAACATATAACAATACCGGTAAGTCCTCATATGCATATTTCGAAATTGGTCCAGATTTGAATAAACATTATGTTCAAGTTGTTAAACAACAAGTTAAGATGCACAAGATGATCTACACGAGATTCTAGTCAAGTTACATATAAAGTTCAATTAGTTCGGGGCTACGGCCTAGAAGATATGAGCAAGACAAGTTAAACATGGCATTGATGCAAAATGCACACAAACATCAAGCAAACATCTCAAAACAAAGATGCAACATGATAATATGAAACTACATGCAATTCTAAGCAAGTTTCATATAGAGCACACTCAAAACGGAGCAACGGTTCAACACACACACATGAAACAAGTTAAAGGACAAGCTGTCCAAAACAGCAACTAGGCATATTGCAAGCATCAAAACAACATGCGACAACACCCCAACATGATAACAAAAGGCATGGACATGATGTACAGGTAAAGCACAACAAAACATGAACACTGAGCTATCTCCAGAAACTACTAGAACATACTCAAACACACATGGTAAGATTACAAGTTTCAACAATTTCAGACTTTGCAGAAAATAACAGCACGATGCAATGTTTAGAGCTATCAAACAACATGTTACAGGAACTTATAATGGCAACCAAAGGCATGGCATGAATCTACTAATTGCATAGATCAAAAGTCCCTTACTTACCATAAGCCAAAAAGGACCAGAAAATATGATGGCACCCATGTAAACATAGCAAGTTCTATTACAGATTCATACATGGCAGGAACATAAATATGAAGGCATGTAGATGAGCTTGTGCAACTCACTACAGAGCAATACATGGCATGTAAAGGCACCCAACAGTAAGAAGGCATGTTTGTGAAGCTAAGCAAGTCAAGAACAAGTCCATAGCATGCAAGGATCAACTACAACAAGCTTGGCCAAATTGAATAACACGTAAACAATCTGCCAGGAAACAGTTTGAAGCAAAAGTAGAGCACGAAAATGACATGCTAGACTACTCCATAATTGCAACCAAGGGCATGAATGGATAGACAATAACCATGTTTTCAAAACACCCTTACTGAAGTATCTCAAATTATGCATGGATCTCTCTGTAACAACATGTTTACATGGCATCAAATTTACAGCAGAACAGGTACTAAAATTAGCATTAACACGAAGCCTAGTTTGCATGCTTGTGCTAGTCACCACATTGATCACAAAAATACATGGTGAGCACCTCTATAAAGAAGACATAGCCTAGTTCAAAACACATGTAGACATCAACCTCATAGGATGCACACATCAATCATGGCAAAAATGACAAAAGAGCTCGTTCTGATAACAGACAGCAGAAAACAACATGAAGCACACTTGCAACAATGATTCAGGCATCTACACGACCTCAAATGAATATGATGCAATGGAATGAAATGATGTACTCGTTGAGACGAACAATTTGACATATTACACGCGCAAAACGGAGCCACGAATGCAGAGATATATCACGTCAAAGTATGCAACATTTTAAACGTTTCTGGGGACTTAGCAGATTTTATACCTCCCGAAAACTGGACGGGACGAAGCGGGACGAGGAGATCCGGGCGGGGACGGGGCCGTTTGGTTCGAGGGAGTGGTGGATCTCGTCCACTCCCTCGGATCTAGCCGGAGCTCCAGCGAGGTGAACTCCGGCGAGCGGCACGGGGCGCGGAGGAGGCCGGAGGGAGGCGCGGTCGCCGGAGGAGGCGCACACCGGCGTGGTGCAGGGCGCGGTGGCCGGCTCCGGCGAACGGAGGCGGCGCGGGGCCGGCTGAGGGCGGCGAAGGACGCGGCAGCCGCGGCGGCGGCGCCATAGCGAGGTCCGGCGACGGGCGAGGGGCGGCCGGCGAGGAGGAGGGCAACGGGCGCGGGCGGTGGCGGGCGGCGCCCGAGGCGGGTGGCGGCGGCGGCGACCCGGTACGGCGGCGGTTCGGCGAGGCGCGCCGGCGCGGGCGGCGAGGCAGAGCGGGCTCCGGTCGCCGGAGTTGCAAGCGGGCGGCGCGACGGCGGGGATCTCCGGCGAAGGAGGCGGGGAGCACAGGCGGCGGCGCGGGCGCGATGGGCCGGGCGGGCCTCGCTCGGGCCCCGGCGGGCCCGCGCGGGTGGCGGCGAAGCGCGGGACAGTTGGCGCGAAGGGATTCGCCGGGAGCGGCGGCGCGGACGTGTCCGGCCGTCGGCGGACATGTCCGACGGCGCGGAGGAAGGTTTTTTTAGGGTTTCGGGGGGATTTGACCGCGAATTTCGGGGGAGGGGCATATATATAGGTAGAGGGAGCTAGGAGAGTCCAAATGAGGAGCTGTTTTCGGCCACGCGATCGTGATCAAACGACCGAGAGCATGGAGGCGAGTTAGGTGGGTTTTGGGCCACTTTGGAAGGGGTGTTGGGCTGCAAAGAGGAGGAGGCTTTACGGTTACCCGGTTAACCGTTGGAGTACCAAACGACCTCCAAATGACACGAAACTTGACAGGCGGTCTACCGATGGTATACCAAGGCCACTTGGCAAGGCTCGGGTCATTCCGAGAACGTTTAACACCCGCTCACAACGAGAGACAAAAGGGGAACGCCGGAGGGCATAGGAGTGCCGGATCGCGAAACGGACAACGGGGAAAAGGCTCGGATGCATGAGACGAACATGTATGCAAAATGAAATGCACATGATGACATGATAAAATGCAACACGCAAGCAAATGACATGGCAACGACGGCGAACAACTGGCAGACACCTGGCGCATCGAAACCGGGGCGTTACAACACTCCACCATTACGAGAGGATCTCGTCCCGAGATCTAGGATGGCACCGGAGAGAAACGGAAGAGGAAGAGAAGATGTAAAACTAAGTTGCTTCTTCGAGAAACAAGTGAAACCATGAACCTTGAGAGGTTGACCAAAATGAAGAAAGAAAACAACAAAGATGAACAAAGTTGAAAACACTCCGGTTGAACATGGAAGGAATAGAACATGAACTTGAGAAGAAGGGATGATACTTGATGAAGACATGGCACAAAACCTCCGGAAAGAATTGAAAGAGTATTCAATGAAAAGAATTTAGAAGGATTGAATGGAGTTGTTGAGAAAATCAACAACAAAAGAATAAGCTTGTTGTGGACTTATGGATAACATCTCAGAAATTATGAGGTGATAAACAGCCGCAAACGGAAATGATTGAATAGCTAAGAAGAATGAAGAAATGCAAAACTCCACTTCAAAAGAATACGGAGAATTAATTGCACTTTGAGATGCAAGAAGGAAGATACTTGAACTCCACCGACAAGAATCTTGATGAACTCTTGAAGAATGAATTAAATCATGAAGAACCACCATGAAGAACTCCGGTAACGAAAGGATGAATAGATAGAATGAAGGACGAACGAATAAGATGAGCGTTGCGATGATTTAGATGGAGGTTCCGACAAAATAGTCGAGGAAAAATTGAACTCCGGAAAAGAAAAGATGAAAACCACTTGGAACTATAATTTATTCATCATGAATAATCTCCGTAAAAAGAAATTGAGTCACCTAGAGGAAATAAGAATAAGATTTATTGTATGCTTATCCTTCATCAAATTAAATTGATGACAAGCAATGGATTTGGCATATTACTTATTCTCATAGAAAGGATTAAAAGAGATATGGCGCAAACTTGTGAAGGTCTTCAAGGAACCACCGGTAGGATTGGAAAGAATGAAAGAATTAGAATGATAATCAAGGAAAAAGAATCTTGAACGAACCACCGTTAGAATTCGAAAATGATTGATGAAAGAGACTGAATCACCGGGAAGAAACAATATGTTTTAGGGGGATTTAGATGCAAAATAACAAATAGATCATGAGCTGATTAAAGAGCACTTGAATGAAGCACCGGGATAATTGGATAATGATAGCTGAAATGATGAGGGCGAAGAATTCTTCTGGAACGATGGCCTCCGGTGAAAAGAAACGGGAAAACAACTTCTGACATACTCCGGATGGGTAAGAAAAGAATATCTGACAAACTGAAACAATTCGAGAGGATGATATGAAGCTAGAACCATGAATCTTCGAGAGAACGGGCAAGATTTAGAGGAAAAACTCTTCTTCGGTCTTCAAACGACGACGAAAAACACCAACAAATTACTGAGATACTCCGGGAGAATGGACAGCAAAGAGGTTGAGTCAACAATGACAAGAATTTGAACGAGATCTTGGAGAAGGCATGTGACTGATGGAATCCATTCTTACGTCGCACTTGAAAAAAATTGAGAATAGCTCCGGGGGAAATTAGAAGAGTCAGGTAAGATCCTGGGAAAAAACCTGTGGGTTAGGGCCCACTCAAAAGAAACATCATTGAAGGATTGCTTGAAATAGAGATTGCACCGGCAGAATTAAATATCTTGAATGAGAGAAAAACCTCGAAATATCTTGAACGGATTGAGAATGGACACAAGTCTTCTGAGATATATTCAGCACTCCAGAACAAATGAATAGCGAAAAGTGAAAGATTAAGAGGTGCACCGGTATGAAAAAGCATTTGACACGAGGAAAGGAATATGATCAACACTGAAAGCTTGAATTGGATCCACCGGAGAAGAAAATAACAAAGAATGACGAACTTGAAGAGCATCTTCATGGGAAATCACCGGATAAGAATATTGATTGAAAAGAACGAAGAGACTTCACATGAATAAATGGATACTTGATTAAGAAATCTGAGTCCTTGAAGAAAAAGGGGTGGAAGGGCGGGAAAAACAAAGGCAACTTGGGGAAGATGGAACAAACACCGTTGAGAAAACATAGAATTGATCTTACGGATGTTGAAAATGATCGGATCCACTTGAAGAGAAGCACGCCGGTTGGAAAGAATTGACATGATAACCTCGATGATCAAGAAGGATTAGTATTCACATAGCAATATGAGAACACCGTTTAGGAAAGGTATGGATTCAACATTTGACTTCGAAGCAACTCGAATACCACAAATAAAACAAAACAAAGGATTTGGCTTGCAGAAATAAACCGGAAACAAACATATGATAGATCCCCTATCGTATCATGTGTCTGTTGGAAAGATAAAACTAGAGCTACTTGAATTCCCACCTATAAAACTCCCGAAACTTTCTGGTTATGCAATCTGGTGTTGGGGATACAGGGGAAGCAATATATCTCACCCAAACTAACAATACCTACATCCAGCTGTATCCATCCGTCAACACATAACCAAGAAACCTTCGGAAATCGTGTACCTCAACCTTCGGAAAGCATCCGTTATACGAGTTATGGCAATACTCCCGAACTCCCCAGTACTGGGTGACGTCGAGGTTATCTCACCAACAACTGCATAAAAGAGATTTTCGATGTCGGCAAAACTCAGGTATTCCAGAACTGCAACGATAAAATTGTGACGACAACACCTCAGAGCTCAACTCCCCGGGTCAAAGCCACATAAATAGACAGGAGGCACCAAGAACAATGTTCTCGTCACAAAACCATCGAAACGATTCCAAGATACCCGCGTGATCCTAAATTTTTTTTTAATGAAATTTGAGGAGAGGAAAGTCAAAACATCTACGTCAGGAGACCTCACCAGAGCGATGAAGGGACTGAGGAGTAAAAAGAATCCTACTCTCCGATATATATGATCCTAAGACTCAAAATAGTTTTTTTTTCTAGACTCAACAACGGCCAATAATCAAGGGGGCTCCTAGGGTCGGTCGAGGCTTTGATACCAACTTGTCACGCCCAATATGCGACCCTATCCAAAAGGAACTCGAAGGTCCCACCAAGGATAGACCCGCATATTGAAACGCTTTTGCAAGGTGGATATCATTACATCAACATTACATAATAGATGGGGATACATACATAAGGCATACAATGCCACATGAATACAATATCACAATACATAAGAGCATTATCCGACTACGGATGAAACACAAACAGAAACTCAAACGACATCCATCCTGCTAGCCCAGGCTGCCGACCTGGAGCCTATCCCCTGATCGAAGAAGCAGAAGAAGAACTCCAAGACAAGCAAACATCGCTCTCACGTCAAGATCATCGCATAACCTGTACCAGCAACTGTTTTTGTAGTAATCTGTGATCCACGAGGACTCAGCAATCCCATTACCATGGGTATCAAGACTAGCAAAGCTTAAAGGGAAAGGAAGGGGTAAAGTGGTGAGGCTGCAGCAGCAACTAAGCATATATGGTGGCTAACATACGCAAATAAGAGCGAGAAGAGAGCAAGCAGAAACGGTCGTGAAACTAGCAATGATCAAGAAGTGATCCTGAACTCCTACTTACGTCAAACATAACCCAGAAACCGTGTTCACTTCTCGGACTCCGCCGAGAAGAGACCATCACGGCCACACACGCGGTTGATGCGTTTTAATCCGGATCTGGTGTCAAGTTATCTACAACCGGACATTAACAAATTCCCATCTGCCTATAACCGCAGGCACGGCTTTCGAAAGGTTATACCCTACAGGGGTGTCCCAACTTAGCCCATGACAAGCTCTCGCGATCAACGAAGGAATAGACCTTCTCCCAGGAAGACCCGATCAAACTCGGAATCCCGGTTTACAAGACTTTTCGACAATGGTAAAACAAGACCAGCAAGACCGCCCGATGCGCCGACAATCCCGATAGGAGCTGCACATATCTCGTTCTCAGGGCAACACCGGATGAGACATCCTACGAGTAAAACCAGACCTTGAGTTGCCCCGAGGTGGCCCCGCAGTCTACTCGGTTCGGACCAACACTTAGACAAGCACTGGCCCGGGGGGGCTAAAATAAAGATGACCCTCGGGTTGGCCGACCCAAGGGAAAGGGATAGGTGGTGGTGAGGCAAATGGTAAAACCAAGGTTGGGCCTTGCTGGAGGAGTTTTATTCAAAGCGAACTGTCAAGGGGGTCCCATAAATCACCCGACCGCGTAAGGAACGCAAAATCCGGGAACATAACACCGGTATGACGGAAACTAGGGCGGCAAGAGTGGAACAAAACACTAGGCAAAAGGCCAAGCCTTCCACCCTTTACCAAATATATAGATGCATTAATAATATAAGAGATATTGTGATATCCCAACCAAAAATCCTGTCCACCATGGAGCAATCTTCAACTTCACCTGCAACTAGCAACGCTATAAGAGGGCTGAGCAAAAGCGGTAACATAGCCAAACAATGGTTTGCATAGGAAAGGTGTCAAAGGTTAGAGGTTCATGGCAATATGGGATGGCTCGATAAACAGATGATAGGTAGCGCAGCAAAGCGATAGAACGAAGCAACTAGCATAGCAATGATAGTACTGAGATCCAGGGTAGCGGTCATCTTGCCTGAAATCCCGCAAGGAAAAGAACGAGTCCATGAAGAAGACAAACGGATGAAGCCGAACCAAGCGTAGACGAACGAATCCTCACGATCGCAACGAAACAGGAACTATCGAGAAGAAGCACACAACATAGTAAACACACCACACATGAACAAGACATGATGCACAACCAAGCATGATGCATGACAAAGCTACATGAAGCTACTCATGGCAAGAGATGAGGCAAACAAGAGCAACACATCAAGACAAGTTTAAATGAGGCCGGGAACAACATATAACAATACCGGTAAGTCCTCATATGCATATTTTGAAATTGGTCCAGATTTGAATAAACATTATGTGCAAGTTGTTAAACAACAAGTTAAGATGCACAAGATGATCTACACGAGATTCTAGTCAAGTTACATATAAAGTTCAATTAGTTCGGGGCTACGGCCTAGAAGATATGAGCAAGACAAGTTAAACATGGCATTGATGCAAAATGCACACAAACATCAAGCAAACACCTCAAAACAAAGATGCAACATGATAATATGAAACTACACGCAATTCTAAGCAAGTTTCATATAGAGCACACTCAAAACGGAGCAACGGTTCAACACACACACATGAAACAAGTTAAAGGACAAGCTGTCCAAAACAGCAACTAGGCATATTGCAAGCATCAAAACAACATGCGACAGCACCCCAACATGATAACAAAAGGCATGGACATGATGTACAGGTAAAGCACAACAAAACATGAACACCGAGCTATCTCCAGAAACTACTAGAACATACTCAAACACACATGGTAAGATTGCAAGTTTCAATAATTTCAGACTTGGCAGAAAATAACAGCACGATGCAATGTTTAGAGCTATCAAACAACATGTTACAGGAACTTATAATGGCAACCAAAGGCATGGCATGAATCTACTAATTGCATAGATCAAAAGTCCCTTACTGACCATAAGCCAAAAAGGACCAGAAAATATGATGGCACCCATGTAAACATAGCAAGTTTTATTACAAATTCATACATGGCAGGAACATAAATATGAAGGCATGTAGATGAGCTTGTGCAACTCACTACAGAGCAATACATGGCATAGAAAGGCATCCAACAGTAAGAAGGCATGTTTGTGAAGCTAAGCAAGTCAAGAACAAGTCCATAGCATGCAAGGATCAACTACAACAAGCTTGGCCAAATTGAATAACACGTAAACAATCTGCCAGGAAACAGTTTGAAGCAAAAGTAGAGCACGAAAATGGCATGCTAAACTACTCCATAATTGCAACCAAGGGCATGAATGGATAGACAATAACCATGTTTTCAAAACACCCTTACTGAAGTATCTCAAATTATGCATGGATCTCTCTGTAACAACATGTTTACATGGCATCAAATTTACAGCAGAACAGGGACTAAAATCAGCATTAACACGAAGCCTAGTTTGCATGCTTGTGCTAGTCACCACATTGATCACAAAAATACATGGTGAGCACCTCTATAAAGAAGACATAGCCTAGTTCAAAACACATGTAGACATCAACCTCATAGGATGCACACGTCAATCATGGCAAAAATGACAAAAGAGCTCATTCTGATAACAGACAGCAGAAAACAACATGAAGCACTCTTGCAACAATGATTTAGGCATCTAGACGACCTCAAATGAATATGATGCAATGGAATGAAATGATGTAATCGTTGAGACGAACAATTTGACATATTACACACGCAAAACGGAGCTACGGATGCAGAGATACAGCAGGTCAAAGTATGCAACATTTTAAACATTTCTGGGGACTTGGCAGATTTTATACCTTCCGAAAACTGGACGGACGAAGCGGGACGAGGAGATCCGGGCGGGGATGGGGCCGTTTGGTTCGAGGGAGTGGTGGATCTCGTCCACTCCCTCGGATCCGGCCGGAGCTCCGACGAGGTGAACTCCGGCGAGCGGCACGGGGCGCGGAGGAGGCCGGAGGGAGGCGCGGTCGCCGGAGGAGGCGCGCACCGGCGCGGTGCAGGGCGCGGTGGCCGGCTCCGGCGAACAGAGGTGGCGCGGGGCCGGCTGAGGGCGGCGGAGGACGCGGCAGCCGCAGCGGCGGCGCCATGGCGAGGTCCGGCGACGGGCGAGGGGCGGCCGGCGAGGAGGAGGGCAACGGGCGCGGGCGGTCGCGGGCGGCGCCCGAGGCGGGTGGCGGCGGCGGCGACCCGGTACGGCGGCGGTTCGGCGAGGCGCGCCGGCGCGGGCGGCAAGGCGGAGCGGGCTCCGGTCGCCGGAGTTGCAGGCGGGCGGCGCGACGGCGGGGATCTCCGGCGAAGGAGGCGGGGAGCACAGGCGGCGGCGCGGGCGCGATGGGCCGGGCGGGCCTCGCTCGGGCCCCGGCGGGCCCGCGCGGGTGGCGGCGAAGCGCGGGATAGGTGGCGCGCAGGGATTCGCCGGGAGCGGCGGCGCGGACGTGTCCGGCCGTCGGCGGACATGTCCGACGGCGCGGAGGGAGGTTTTTTTAGGGTTTCGGGGGGATTTGACCGCGAATTTCGGGGGAGGGGCATATATATAGGTAGAGGGAGCTAGGAGAGTCCAAATGAGGAGCGATTTTCGGCCACGCGATCGTGATCGAACGACCGAGAGCATGGAGGCGAGTTAGGTGGGTTTTGGGCCACTTTGGAAGGGGTGTTGGGCTGCAAAGAGGAGGAGGCTTTACGGTTACCCGGTTAACCGTTGGAGTACCAAACGACCTCCAAATGACACGAAACTTGACAGGCGGTCTGCCGGTGGTATACCAAGGCCACTTGGCAAGGCTCGGGTCATTCCGAGAATGTTTAACACCCGCTCACAACGAGAGACAAAAGGGGAACGCCGGAGGGCATAGGAGTGCCGGATCGCGAAACGGACAACGGGGAAAAGGCTCGGATGCATGAGACGAACACGTATGCAATATGAAATGCACATGATGACATGATAAAATGCAACACGCAAGCAAATGACATGGCAACGATGGCGAACAACTGGCAGACACCTGGCGCATCGAAACCGGGGCGTTACAGGGCAAGACCAACTCCAAGGTGGACGACATACGTGACGCCTCATCCATGGCCTTGCATGAGACTTTGCATGGCATGATGTCTCAAAAGGATGTGAGGGACGAGAAGAAGCGGCAAAGCAAGGACGAGCAAATGAAGCAATACCTAGACCTTCAAAGACAGAAGCTTGAGATGGAGGAGGCGACCAAGAGGAGGAAGATCGACATGGAGGAGGCGGCCCGGCAAAGGCAGCTCGACATGGAGGAGGCGGCCCGGCAAAGGCAGCTCGACATCGAGGCCGACATCGTCAAGGCCAGGCAGAGACAGCTCGACATCGAGGCCACCAATGCCGCCACCAAAGCGAAGGAGGTGGCCCTTGCGATCATGAGCGTGGACTTGTCGAAGATGAGCGACAAGACGAGGGCCTGGTTCGAGGCCAGGCAGAAGGAGATGCTCGACGCCGAAGGCCTGAACTAGGCCGTCCGATCGGCGTGGCCGTTCTTTTTTAGGCTGGCATGGGTGCTGCCCGCCCGCCCGTCCGGCCGCTGGTAGTGTGCCAGCGAGAAAACATTCATTTTGGAGGCCGGCTGTGTTGCCGGCCGCTGGCTGTGTTGCCGGCGAGGAGAACTATTCATTTTGGAGGCTGGCTGTGTTGCCGGCCGCTGGCTGATGCCGGTGATGGACGTGTAGGCCGCTGGCTCTGTTGCCGGCGTGATGAACCGGGGCCGCTGGCCTGAACTAGGACTTGGCATTTGAAAAGTAGACGCGGACAGGATGGGGCAAAATGGATGCGGCCGCGCGCTAGGCGTACGGCCACCGCATCCCAGGACAGGCCCGGACACGACCCCAAATCGCTACCCAAACGGACAGAATCCGGACAAAACAGACGTTCGTTTGGGGTCGCGCGGTGGAGTTGGCCTGAGGGCTTGCGGACGCGCCCCACCCAGACCACATTTTCTCTTTCTTTCTTTATTCTTTTGTTTCGCTCTCTTCATCTTCACCAATCATGTGCAAATGACCAGACATATACGAGGAAGACAATGATGAATCCGTCTGTATAAACAGACAAGTAGAGGTTCAAAACGAACACGCCGGTCACTGACCAGGCACGTCCACGGGCATTTAGGAGGGCGTATTTGCTAAGTCCGATTGTAGATGCGCTCACAATATCTATCAGTTGAAAAGGAATGAACCCAAGAAGATTCGGGTGGACAATCCTGCGAGCATTCAGGTCGCCATATGTTTGGTTGGGCTGCGGCTGAATGAGAAGTAGCTAGAGCTGGTAGAAGCTGAGAAGTGTGTGGAGCTGATAAAAGCCGAGAAACCAAAAATTGTGTCTAACAAGGATGTATAGTATCCGCCGAGCTCAAATGCTCCCTTATGAACAGTAAAAAAATGTAAAGAAAATCAAAAAATTCAGACATTGTTTTATGGTAAACTTTGACATATATTTTGTACACTTGTAAAAAAGTATCATGAAAGAAGATTTATGTAAGTCATGGCAGAAAAAAAAAACACGACCGTTGATTTTTTATTTTTATCTTTTGCTATGACTTCCACGAAGTGTTGATTTTACTGTTAATCCCGAGCTCATTGAGGACGGGAGCAGGGCAGGACTTTCGATTTGACAATTGCTTTTAAGACGATTGGTGATAACTAATTCTCTGCAGCCACAATTAAGACCAATGTTCATGGCACCAGTTCTTGCCAACGTCCATGGCAACAATTAGATCAGTGTCTTTTCGCAAAAAGAAAGAAAAAGAAAATCAGTGTGGGCTTGAGTAACGCAACTCCTAGAACACACACACACAAAAAAATCAGTGTGGGCTTGAGTAACGACGAGCCCGATTATCACACCAATTCTGTCCGGCACCGACCGCTTTACACATCAGTTCGTCCTATCCAGTTACTCAAAAAAATATTCAGTTCGTCGCATCCAAAAAATGACGTCTCCTTATTTAGCCTTTAGGGGGGGGGATGAAAATGACACCTCAACGAACCATCATTAATATCGGAGAAACGAAGACCGTCCCACAAAGAAAAAGAGAAAGAGAGAGGAAAGAAGGCCGCGAAAGAAAAGAAATCTAAAGGGGAAACGCCAGGCGGATTCCGGGGGCTGCGTTACATTTGGCGCGAATCCTGGGGCCTCCAGTGCAACCTGTCCGTCGCTATCGATGGATAGATAAGCATCACGTTGCCGCCACTCATCCAAACCTTGCACATTGCTATATTCACATCCGGGTCCTCAGCCTGTACCCATGATTTCTGCAATTCTAGTTTTTTTACTCGTCATGAATGAGCTTTACAAAAGTGGCCTTTCCATTTTAAACTGTGACGATGATTAACTTTTAGTGTATGTTGATCGTAAGATCCTCCTCCCATTGACCGGGCAACTCAACTTTACTTAAGTGTTAAGAGTAATAATCAAGACAAAATATTCATCTCACAAGAAGGACCAAGCTCCGTTTCAAAAAAAGTTGGGCGTGTCATTGTGACTATC
Source organism: Triticum aestivum (assembly GCF_018294505.1). Lineage (NCBI taxonomy): Eukaryota > Viridiplantae > Streptophyta > Magnoliopsida > Poales > Poaceae > Triticum > Triticum aestivum. The sequence goes on from NC_057813.1 coordinate 180,591,698, forward strand.
TAAGTTTATATAATTTTTTTGAACACAGTACAGACTCAGTTACACATACACTCATCTATATGAGCGCACACATGCACACTCTATCAATGAGCACCCCCGAAAGACTGAGTTGGCATATCGCACATCATCCTGATATTGATAAAGTCCTCACACACGCATTCGTAGTTTACAAGAACGTATCCTTTCACTAACGCACATATTCGAAAGGACCGAAGTAAATCCAAAAAAATGCAATGATCAATGTAAATACCGCATTATATACTTGACAACAATGTCGTTCAGTTGTATTTTGTGTAGTTGATTTGATTCGACCACACACGAATATAATTGGCTACATTTTTTCGACATGAATGCAGTTGTGAAGGATCAAGGTGACGACTGTGAATAGATCTCTATGAATTTTATCTCTTTTGTTTAGCAATTTAAGCTTTGCGGCTAAATAATTTCTCCTAAATGCAACTACAACTCAGATAATATATACAACGATACAAATTAAAACAACATAAGTGAAAAATCTAGGATATAAATAAACAGGCATGAGAGACAAAGATGTATCCCAATGTTCTTCTTTCAAGAGACGCATCAACACAAGTTTTTCAATCTTCTTCTCGTTGAGCCCCCCCCCCCCCCCCCCCCCGCAGCAAGTAGGAGCTCAGTTTGATGCTAATAGACCTAGACCTTGAGATGGTCTCCAAGCTTTCATAAATTTAAGGAAAATTAACCTTGTGTCCTCGCAAACAAGACCTGGACTTTCCAGACAGGACATCACCCCCTAGGCAGGGCGGTGGCTCGAGGCGCCGTTGGTTCGATTCGAATTACCAAACGGTTCGGCCAGACTCGACCCGTTTCCTTTCGTTGTTGCCATGATATTTCTTATGAACTTTGCTTCGGTACATACTCTTAGAAAGTTTCTAAGTTTACAGATTTCAATAGAAAGATTAGAAGGTACATCTTCAATCAAAAGGATAATATAGTTTTTATATCAAATCAATCTATTCAATACGTTTGATCTGCAAGCTAAAATAGTGATAATCTTTTCAAGTAACTTCAAGATTCGTGCAAACTTTTAGGGGCGTACTAAAGCAAAATTCATTTCTTATTTCTACGAGGGTTTATTTATCAGAGGCTCGCCTGTGATTATTTAAGTGCCAACAAGAAAGGCAGCTTTGCTTCCACTCCCTCACTGAAACCTCAGAACCCTAGCTCGACAGCGATTCAAGCCCGTTCCAAACCCAAGGCGCCGAAATTAACCGAGGTGAGTGTTCTTACGGACATAATCTCGAAATTTCCCCGCAAATTTTGGTTGAGTTCGGCTCAAATTTGCGGCTTTTCTCCCGGCGTCCCTGCAGGCCATGTCGCAGTACGACGGCGGACTCGCCGGAGTGTACCCCGAGGAGGAGGATGACCGCCTCGCCGACCTGGCGGGGGACTCCGACTACGAGGACGACGAGTACGTCCAATCTGTAAGTTCGCCCGCCTGCCAAGTTCTCGGGCCATGGGGTCTCGTCTCCAACTTGATCCTTTATGTTGCTGATTTCGCCTTCCTGCTCGATATCTGGATGCTACTGTGTTAATTGAGTAGGCTGCTAGCTTGAGCTCAACGATTAATCTTAAGCCAAGATTATTTTGCAGATATACACTTCTTGTCAAATGCCATATTACAGTTTAGATTAATTACTTACCTGCATTTGTGGTGTTTATAGATTCCAGGGCTGCAGTTCCAGAATCGTTTTCTTTCGGTCTGACAGAATTGGATTCTGTTGTTTGTAGATTAGCAAGGCGTCAGAAGATACATCTGCGATGGATGTCCTGAAAGGGAAGGACATACAGGGAATTCCCTGGGAACGGCTGACCATCACAAGGGACGGATATAGGAAGTCCAGACTGGAAGGGTATACGAACTTTGAGAACATACCTAATTCCGGACAATTATCGGAGAAGGTATGATAGTGCTAGACAATAAGATAGATTGGTAACAGTACTCTGCGTTCCTGTTCAGTTTCTGAGGTTTTCCGTGGTGATCTTGATGCAGGTATGTACACCTGTGGAGAAAGGTCAACTCTACTACGAGTTTGCGCACAACACAAGATCGGTGAGACCGACCATTTTTCATTTTCAGGTGAGAAAATGGTAGCTTCTGGTACCATATTTTCATTGGGTCTTGCTTTGTTCATGCTAAGCAAGGAAGGGTTTTCAGACATGCTATTTGAAATAGTATGTCGGTTATTGTGTTCTTTCCTCCATGCTTGCCAATATTTGGCTGTAGTCCTGCAGAATTTATCTGTTGCAGATTTTCTTTTTTGATGTTCAGTTTTTAGAATACATGCAGAGAGAACTTTAATGTACTAAAAATAATCAACTGTTCCTATGAAAACTAGCCACTAACAAGGTCTACACATTCTCTTGAATATGCACTTCATGAAAGTGCAGAAAGGCAGTTGTAAAATTGCAATATGGCATCCCAAGTCCTAACACGGGAGCAAACATTTACAACACCTAACATGCCTTGTATCTCTTTAATATATGGTTGTACTGAGCAATCAGATGTTGTCACATAATTAATTGCCTGCTTGCTCGTATGTAATTATTAAGCTTGCTCTATCACTTTCATACAGTTGAGAAATTTAGTATGGGCAACAACAAGGCATGATGTTTATCTTATGTCACACATGTCTGTGCTTCATTGGTCACCACTGACCTCTGAGAAGCACGAAGTCATTGATCTTCAAGGACATGTTGCTCCATGCGAGGTACAAATTCCTCTTCCAAGTGTTTGATTGAACTTGCATATTTCTTACAGATCCTTATATATTTAATATTTTTTTGTTGCTTTTGACTTCAGAAGCACGAGGGGAATTTCTATGAGGGCTTTTATCGGACTCACGTTAGCACATTGGCAGTGAAGAATAACCTGCTGGTTGCTGGTGGGTTTCATGGAGAACTAATTTGCAAGGTAACTTATTTTCATTTTTAATGTTTTCTTCCATCTCTGACATCTACAACCACTTACAATGTAATTTATTGTCTGTGGAATGCAGTTTTTGGACCGTGAAGGAATAAGCTATTGTTCCAAGTCAACTCATGATGACAATGGCATTACTAATTGTCTGGAGATATTTGAGAAACCTAGGTAGGTTATATTTCTATGGACAAATTGTTCCATTGTTTCTGTGAAAATGAGCATTCATTGATCACAATCTAAAAATTATTTTTGCAGTGGTTCCGTGCATTTCCTAGCATCAAACAATGATTGTGGACTAAGAGACTTTGACATGGAGAAGTTTCAAATGTGCAATCATTTTCATTTTGATTGGGCTGTGAATGTAAGCCTCGAGCTTCATCCTTTGCACTTGTCTATATTTAGTGTTCTATTTGCTGCACTGTGTATTGTAGTTTCCTAATCAAACCTGGCACTGAAGTCAATACTCAATACTTGGTCAAAGAATGTTTATCTTCCATTAGGTGACGAGGAGGATATCAGCCTGACCTTGTTTTGCTCCTTTGTTTTCTTTGATGCAGCACACATCCTTGAGCCCTGATGGTAAAATCATTGCTATTGTGGGGGACAATCCTGATGGTGTTCTGGTTGATGCTAATTCGGGGAAAGTAAGTACAGCGCAAGGCCCAATCATCGGCTTTCAAACAACGGCATTGTAATTTACACAAGCTTTTGGTTGTTCTTTCCCGCAGATGATTCATGAGCTCAATGGTCATTTGGACTATTCGTTTGCATCGGCATGGAACCCAGACGGCCGAACATTCGCGACTGGGAACCAAGACAAGACATGCAGGATCTGGGACGCCCGTAACCTCTCCAAGTCTGTCGCTGTCCTGGGAGGCAACATGGGAGCCATAAGGTCGATCCACTATACATCTGACGGCAAGTTCCTGGCAATGGCCGAAGCTGCAGACTTCATCCACATCTTCGACGTCAGGAGCGGGTACGACAGGAAGCAGGAGCTGGACTTCTTTGGTGAGATTGCCGGCATATCGTTCAGTCCTGACACCGAGGCTCTCTTTGTCAGCGTACATGATCGCAACTATAGCAGCCTCCTCCAGTACAGTCGTCGACGGTTCTACGGGTACCTTGATTCAGCGTTGTGAATAGCTAGTGGCTGAGGTCTATAAGAGCAAGATCGCAAGTTGTAGAAAGGATGTACATATCTGTAGGTCTTGCCCTGCGCTCTGACTAAACCAAAGCTCAGCTACAAAGGTGTGGTTGCGCTGAACAAACTGACGGCCTGTTGTTATAAGTGATGTCATTACCCATACATCTCTCAGAACTCTTGCGTGCCTTCTCTTTTGTAAGCCAGCAATAGTCTAACAAACTATGCTGATCTTATCTTGCTCCCGATCAGTTTACGTTTAACGTTTACCGAAGAGCAAATACGATAGATAAGGTACAACAGGGTACTCGTGTTTCAAACAAAACAAACATGATATGAAGTGGACGAAAAGGACATGTAAAAGTGTTTTGCCGGGGGATAGAGAAATCTTGAGGCCTCCTTTGGTTCATTGGATAGGATTATCATAGGAATAAGAAACTTAGAAAATGTGATATGTATCTCAAATCCTATGAGTAGGAATAGGAAAAGAGATGTCATTTGGTTCATATCATAGGAATTTTTCATTGAGTTTAGGATCATGTTTATTTTTCTTTAAAATGTGAAGGATAGGAACCAATCCTATGTAGGAACATGAATATTCATTTCTATCAACCAAAGGGCTCTAAAGAAAAAAATTCCTATAAGCACCATAACCTAAAATTTCTCCAAACCAAAGGAGGCCTGGGTGTTACCATGGTGCAAGAAAAAGCAATGAAGGGTGTGGTTCGTGAGCAAGGGCTTCAAGCTAAGCTACCTAATCTCATCAGTCATGCTGAATACGAATCAAGAAAATGAGTGAAGGATACTGCCAATGAAGCGAAAGCACATGTCATCGAAAGTGACTTCTGATTGATACTCACGCGCATGTCGTCATAGAAACGTAAAAGATACCGGATTCACCATTTAATTCAGAAAAATATCCTTGTTCTTTAACATCGATAGAGAAAAAAGTCGACTATCGAATTTGAACCGATGACCCTCACATTACGGATATGACTCTACCTTGGTTTGTATTTCTTGTCCGGGATCTTGCTTTTCATGATTCTCATCTCTACAACTCGTGCTCAGAGAGGCTCTCAGAATGGGAAAGTTAACCAAGCTTTCCAGCCTAGTATTAATGACTTGCTAGACTTAGAGGCTGATAGAGCCATGGAGATGATTCGTAATATTGCAGCCGTAAAGCCTATGAATGATTCCGACATTAATGCTCTAGGGGTTGAGGCACTAGAATGACTCTGTGAGGATTTAGTACCCTCGTTTGTGTTACAGGAAGAGGATGTGGATACGGTTTCAGAGGGGTATACGCCCCCCTCCAACTAGATTTGAGCACGCAAACTGACCTCTGTTATATGGACCGAGAGGCTGGACAGGATAAGCCAAAACCAATCTGGAAGAGGAAGATATATCCTGCATCTGCTGTGCGCAGAAGCGCGAGAATTCGGGCGACAAAGAAATTTCATGATGAAAGGAAAAATTTAGAATAGCAGACATCTGATAAACATGGCGAAAAGAAGGTTCCTTGCGGAAGCATCATTAGACATAAGTTGGAATTTATTGTCTTACTTGAGCCTCGTAGGGATAATTTTATATCACAATTTCTTGGTACCTTATCCGGTGGTGTTTACTTTGATTGGCAATGTCTACCTCCAAGAGAAAGACCTGGAGAGATTTTACTTGGGGTCAAGTGCGAGTCGCTAGAAGTACGTAACGTAGTGCTGGGGGACTTTGCCGTCAAATTCAGTGTGCACTTGAAGGTTGATGGGTTCCAATGGGCGCTAGTTGCACTATATGGAGCTTCTCAACCGGAGCTCAAGCCAGACTTCCTAGCAGACCTTGCGCGGGTTTGTGGGCATGAGAGATTACTAATCCTGGTTGGAGGTGATTTTAACATTATTAGGAGGAGATACGAAAAGTATAATGTTAACTTTGATGGCAGATGGTAATTCATGTTTAACACTATCATCAAAAGTCTAGACCTGAGAGAGATAAAAATCTCAGGCAAAAAGTTTACTTGGGCAAACACACTACCGAATCCAACTTATGAGAAGTTGGATTGAGTTCTCACCAGTATTGAATGGGAACAAAAGTTTCCTTTGGTGACAGTCCAAGCCTTACAGAGATGAATTTCCGATCACACCCCGCTGCTTGTTGACACTAGGGAAGCGACACATGCGGGAAATAGAAACGTATTTTTTGAAACTAGCATGGTTTGGGAGAGAGGGCTTCATTGACCTAATTGCCCAGGAATGGGCTAAGGCCACAGGAGGGAGGTCGAATATTGAGCGATGGCAAAATAAGATTAGGCACTTGAGGCAGTTCCTGAGGGACTGGGCTAAAAATGAAAGTGGAATTTATAAGGTGGAAAAGGATAGGCTTATACGCCTTATAAATGAACTTGATCTAAAGGCCGAATCCATTTTATTAGATGCGGATGAACGGGCATCTAAAAGGGAGGCTGAGCAGAGATTGCGAGAGCTTCTCATAGAAGAAGAGATGAAATGGGCACTTAGAGCTAAAGTGTGGCAGATCGTCCAAGGGGACAACAGTACCCAATTTTCCCATATGATTGCAAATGGAAAACACAGAAAGAAGAAAAATTTCCAGCTTGAGCAGGATGAGGGTACAACTGTAGGACACGAGAACCTAAAATTGTATATCTCTAATTATTATAAACAACTGTCTAGGGCTCCCGACGACAATTTTATGTATATGGACGAGCTCATGGTTGGGGATATTTCTCAGCTCGGGACAGACGAGAATGAGATTTTATGCGCACTATTCACGGAGAAAGAGGTGTTTGAGGCCATATAATAGATGAAGAATAATAAGACGCCAGGCCTGGATGGCTTCTCAGCAAAATTTTATAAAAAGTGATGACATATCATTAAAGGTGATCTAGTGCCGATGTTCCATGACTTGTTCAGTGGCCATCTACAACTATTCCACCTAAACTTTGGGACGATAACGTTGTTGCCAAATAAGGAGGTAGTGCGTATTGAGCAGTTCCGACCAATTTGTCGGCTCAATCTGAGCTTTTTTTTACTAAAGTTGGGACAAACCGACTAACGTGGATTGCACATAGTGTAGTGCAACCAACTCAGGTGACTTCCATGTCGGGCAGAAAGATACTAGAGGGTGTGGTTGTCCTACATGAAACACTTCACGAGATTCACTCAAAGAAACTGGATGTGGTGGTCTTCAAAGTGGATTTTAAAAAAGTATATGATAAAGTTAAATGGCAATTCCTCCAGTAGGCCTTACGTATGAAGGGATTCGACTATTGTTGAAGGAAGCGGGTCGATTCATGTGTATGAAAAGGCAGTGTCGGGATTAAAGTGAATGATGACATAAGTCACTAATTCAAGACGCATAAGGACTAAGACAGGGGGACCCGATGTCTCCGATCTTGTTTAACATAGTAGCGGATATGTTGGCAATTTTGATAGGAAGAGCTAAAGAGGAAGGCCAAGTAGGAGGACTAGTATCACATCTAGTAGATGGTGGGGCGTCCATACTACAATACACTGATGATATCATTGTTGGGGAACGTTGCAGAAAATTAAATTTTTTCCTACGGTTTCACCAATATCCATCTATGAGTTCATCTAAGCAACGAGTCAAGGGAGTGAGTTTGCATCTACATACCACTTGTAGATCGCGTACGGAAGCGTTCGAGGGAGTGGTGATGATGGAGTCGTACTCGACGTGATTCAGATCACCGATGACCAAGTGCTGAACGGACAGCACCTCCGCGTTCAACACACGTACGGTACGGGCGACGTCTCCTCCGTCTTGATCCAGCAAGGAGGAAGGAGAGGTTGAGGAAGACAGCTCCACCGGCAGCACGACGGCGTGATGATGGTGGAGAGGCAGTACTCCGACAGGGCTTCGCCAAGCACGTGGAGAAGGAGAGGTGTTGGGGAGGGGAGGGGCTGCGCCTTGGCTTGGGTGTGCAGCCCTCCCCTCACCCCTCTATTTATAGGGGAAGGGGCAAGGGGGGCCGGCCCCTCTAGATGGGATCTAGAGGGGGGGCGGCGGCCAGGGAGGGGGAACTTGCCCCCAAGCAAAGGGGGCGCCCCCTCTAGGGTTCTCCCCCCAACCCTAGGCGCATGGGCCCAAGGGGGGGGGCGCCCAGCCCTCCAGGGGCTGGCTCCCTGCCCCACGCGGCCCACGTGGCCCACCAAGAGGGGTGGCCCCTCCTGGTGGACCCCCGGAACCCCTCCGGTGGCCCCGGTACAATACCGATATGACCCCGAAACTTTCCGGTGTCCGTTTGACAACTTCCCATATATAAATCTTTACCTCCGGACCCTTCCGGAACTCCTCGTGACGTCCGGGATCTCATCCGAGACTCCGAACAACTTTCGGTAATCACATACAAGTCTTCCTAATAACCCTAGCGTCACCGAACCTTAAGTGTGTAGACCCTACGGGTTCGGGAGACACGCAGACATGACCGAGACGGCTCTCTGGTCAATAACCAACAGCGGGATCTGGATACCCATGTTGGCTCCCACATGCTCCTCGATGATGTCATCGGATGAACCACGATGTCGAGGATTCAATCAACCCCGTATGCAATTCCCTTTGTCGGTCGGTATGTTACTTGCCCGAGACTCGATCGTCGGTATCCCAATACCTCGTTCAGTCTCGTTACCGGCAAGTCACTTTACTCGTACCGTAATGCATGATCCCGTGACCAAACACTTGGTCACTTTGAGCTCATTATGATGATGCACTACCGAGTGGGCCCAGTGATACCTCTCCGTCATACGGAGTGACAAATCCCAGTCTCGATCCGTGTCAACCCAACAGACACTTTCGGAGATACCTGTAGTGCACCTTTATAGTCACCCAGTTACGTTGTGACGTTTGGTACACCCAAAGCACTCTTACGGTATCCGGGAGTTACACGATCTCATGGTCTAAGGAAGAGATACTTGACATTGAAAAGCTCTAGCAAAACGAACTACACGATCTTGTGCTATGCTTAGGATTGGGTCTTGTCCATCACATCATTCTCCTAATGATGTGATCCCGTTGTCAATGACATCTAATGTCCATAGTCAGGAAACCATGACTATCTGTTGACCAACGAGCTAGTCAACTAGAGGCTCACTAGGGACATGTTATGGTCTATGTATTCACACGTGTATTACGATTTCCGGATAATACAGTTATAGCATGAATAAAAGACAATTATCATGAACAAGGAAATATAATAATAACCCTTTTATTATTGCCTCTAGGGCATATTTCCAACAGTCTCCCACTTGCACTAGAGTCAATAATCTAGTTACATTGTGATGAATCGAACACCCATAGAGTTCTGGTGTTGATCATGTTTTGCTCGCGAGAGAGGTTTAGTCAACGGATCTGCGACATTCAGATCCGTATGTACTTTGCAAATATCTATGTCTCCATCTTGAACATTTTCACGGATGGAGTTGAAACGACGCTTGATGTGCCTGGTCTTCTTGTGAAACCTGGGCTCCTTAGCAAGGGCAATAGCTCCAGTGTTGTCACAGAAGAGTTTGATCGGCCCCGACGCATTGGGTATGACTCCTAGGTCGGTGATGAACTCCTTCACCCAAATTGCTTCATGCGCTGCCTCCGAGGCTGCCATGTACTCCGCTTCACATGTAGATCCCGCCACGACGCTCTGCTTGCAGCTGCACCAGCTTACTGCTCCACCATTCAACATATACACGTATCCGGTTTGTGACTTAGAGTCATCCAGATCTGTGTCGAAGCTAGCGTCGACGTAACCCTTTACGACGAGCTCTTCGTCACCTCCATAAACGAGAAACATGTCCTTTGTCCTTTTCAGGTACTTCAGGATATTCTTGACCGCTGTCCAGTGTTCCTTGCCGGGATTACTTTGGTACCTTCCTACCAAACTTACGGCAAGGTTTACATCAGGTCTGGTACACAGCATGGCATACATAATAGATCCTATGGCTGAAGCATAGGGGATGACACTCATCTCTTCTTTATCTTTTGCCGTGGTCGGGCATTGAGCCGAGCTCAATCTCACACCTTGCAATACAGGCAAGAACCCTTCTTGGACTGATCCATTTTGAACTTCTTCAAAATCTTATCAAGGTATGTGCTTTGTGAAAGACCTATGAGGCGTCTCGATCTATTTCTATAGATCTTGATGCCTAATATATAAGCAGCTTCTCCAAGGTCCTTCATTGAAAAACACTTATTCAAGTAGGCCTTAATGTTGTCCAAGAATTCTATATCATTTCCCATCAAAAGTATGTCATCTACATATAATATGAGAAATGCTACAGAGCTCCCACTCACTTTCTTGTAAACGCAGGCTTCTCCATAAGTCTGCATAAACCCAAACGCTTTGATCATCTCATCAAAGCGAATGTTCCAACTCCGAGATGCTTGCACCAGCCCATAAATGGATCGCTGGAGCTTGCATACTTTGTTAGCGTTCTTAGGATCGACAAAACCTTCCGGCTGCATCATATACAACTCTTCCTTAAGATAACCGTTAAGGAATTCCGTTTTGACGTCCATCTGCCATATCTCATAATCATAGTATGCGGCAATTGCTAACATGATTCGGACGGACTTAAGCTTCGCTACGGGAGAGAAAGTCTCATCGTAGTCAATCCCTTGAACTTGCCGATAACCCTTAGCGACAAGTCGAGCTTTATAGATGGTAATATTACCATCCGCGTCCGTCTTCTTCTTAAAGATCCATTTGTTTTCTATCGCTCGCCGATCATCGGGCAAGTCAGTCAAAGTCCATACTTTGTTTTTATACATGGATTCTATCTCGGATTTCATGGCTTCAAGCCATTTGTTGGAATCTGGGCCCGCCATCGCTTCTTCATAGTTCGAAGGTTCACCGTTGTCTAACAACATGATTTCCAGGACAGGGTTGCCGTACCACTCTGGTGCGGAACGTGTCCTTGTGGACCTACGAAGTTCAGTAGCAACTTGATCCGAAGTACCTTGATCATCATCATTATTTCCTCTTCAGTTGGTGTAGGCATCACAGGAACATTTTCCTGAGCTGCACTACTATCCCGTTCAAGAGGTAGTACTTCATCGAGTTCTACTTTCCTCCCACTTACTTCTTTCGAGAGAAACTCTTTTTCCAGAAAGGATCCGTTCTTGGCAACAAAGATCTTGCCCTCGGATCTTAAGTAGAAGGTATACCCAATGGTTTCCTTAGGGTATCCTATGAAGACGCATTTTTCCGACTTGGGTTCGAGCTTTTCAGGTTGAAGTTTCTTGACATAAGCATCGCATCCCCAAACTTTTAGAAACGACAGCTTAGGTTTCTTCCCAAACCATAATTCATACGGTGTCGTCTCAACGGATTTAGACGGTGCCCTATTTAAAGTGAATGTAGCTGTCTCTAGAGCGTATCCCCAAAATGATAGTGGTAAATCGGTAAGAGACATCATAGACCGCACCATATCCAATAGAGTGCGATTACGACGTTCGGACACACCGTTACGCTGAGGTGTTCCAGGCGGCGTGAGTTGTGAAACGATTCCACATTTCCTTAAGTGTGTACCAAATTCGTGACTTAAGTATTCTCCTCCACGATCTGATCGTAGGAATTTTATCTTTCGGTCACGTTGATTCTCTACCTCATTCTGAAATTCCTTGAACTTTTCAAAGGTCTCAGACTTGTGTTTCATTAAGTAGACATACCCATATCTACTCAAGTCATCAGTGAGAGTGAGAACATAACGATATCCTCCGCGAGCCTCAACGCTCATTGGACCGCACACATCGGTATGTATGATTTCCAACAAGTTGGTTGCTCGCTCCATTGTTCCGGAGAACGGAGTCTTGGTCATCTTGCCCATGAGGCATGGTTCGCATGTGTCAAATGATTCATAATCGAGAGACTCCAAAAGTCCATCAGCATGGAGCTTCTTCATGCGCTTGACACCAATGTGACCAAGGCGGCAGTGCCACAAGTATGTGGGACTATCGTTATCAACTTTACATCTTTTGGCATTCACGCTATGAATATGTGTAACATTACGCTCGAGATTCATTAAGAATAAACCATTGACCATAGGGGCATGACCATAAAACATATCTCTCATATAAATAGAACAACCATTATTCTCGGATTTAAATGAGTAGCCATCTCGTATCAAACGAGATCCAGATACAATGTTCATGCTCAAACTTGGCACCAAATAACAATTATTAAGGTTCATAACTAATCCCGTAGGTAAATGTAGAGGTAGCGTGCCGACGGCGATCACATCGACCTTGGAACCGTTCCCGACGCGCATCGTCACCTCGTCCTTCGCCAGTCTCCGCTTATTCCGCAGCTCCTGCTGTGAGTTACAAATATGAGCAACGGCACCGTTATCAAATACCCAGGAGCTACTACGAGTACTGGTAAGGTACACATCAATTACATGTATATCAAATATACCTTTAGTGTTGCCGGCCTTCTTATCCGCTAAGTATTTGGGGCAGTTCCGCTTCCAGTGACCCTTCCCCTTGCAATAAAAGCACTCAGTCTCGGGCTTGGGTCCATTCTTTGACTTCTTCCCGGCAACTGGCTTACCGGGCGCGGCAACATCTTTGCCGTCCTTCTTGAAGTTCTTCTTACCCTTGCCCTTCTTAAACTTAGTGGTCTTATTGACCATCAACACTTGATGTTCTTTCTTGATTTCAACCTCTTTTGACTTCATCATTGAAAATACTTCAGGAATGGTCTTCACCATCCCCTGCATATTGTAGTTCATCACGAAGCTCTTGTAGCTTGGTGGGAGCGACTGAAGGATTCTGTCAATGACCACCTCGTCCGGGAGGTTAATGTCCAGCTGGGACAGGCGGCTGTGCAACCCAGACATTTTGAGTATGTGCTCACTGACAGAACTATTTTCCTCCATCTTACAACTATAGAACTTGTCGGAGACTTCATATCTCTCGACCCAGGCATGAGCTTGGAAAACTAGTTTCAGCTCTTCGAACATCTCATATGCTCCGTGTCGCTCAAAACGCTTTTGGAGCCCCGGTTCTAAGCTATAAAGCATGCCGCACTGAACGAGGGAGTAATCATCAGTACATGTCTGCCAAACGTTCAAATCGTCTTGCAGTGCTAGGAGAGCAGGTGGGTCACCTAACGGTGCTTCTAGGACATATGCTTTCTTGACAGCTATGAGGATGATCCTCAGGTTCTGGACCCAGTCCGTATAGTTGTTGCCATCATCTTTCAGCTTGGTTTTCTCTAGGAACGCGTTGAAGTTCATGTTGACATGAGCGTTGGCCATTTGATATACAAGACATATTTGCAAAGGTTTTAGACTAAGTTCATGATAATTAAGTTCATCTAATCAAATTATTGAATGAACTCCCACTCAGATTTGACATCCATCTAGTCATCTAAGTGTTACACGATCCGAGTCGACTAGGCCGTGTCCGATCCTCACGTGAGACGGACTAGTCATCATCGGTGACATTCTCATGTTGATTGTATCTTCCATACGACTCGTGTTCGACCTTTCGGTCTCCGTGTTCCGAGGCCATGTCTGTACATGCTAGGCTCGTCAAGTTACCCCTAAGTGTTTTGCATGTGTAAAACTGTCTTACACCCGTTGTATGTGAACGTAAGGATCTATCACACCCGATCATCACGTGGTGCTTCGAAACGACGAACTTTAGCAACGGTGCACAGTTAGGGGGGAACACTTCTTGAAATTGTTGTAAGGGATCATCTTATTTACTACCGTCGTTCTAAGTAAACGAGATGCATAAACATAATAAACATCACATGCAATTATATAGTAGTGACATGATATGGCCAATATCATATAGCTCCATTGATCTTCATCTTCGGGGCTCCATGATCATCTTGTCACCGGCATATGACACCATGATCTCCATCATCATGATCTCCATCATCGTGTCTTCATGAAGTTGTAACGCCAACGACTACTTCTACTTCTATGGCTAACGCGTTTAGCAATAAAGTAAAGTAATTTACATGGCGTTCTTCAATGACACGCAGGTCATACAAAAATAAAGACAACTCCTATGGCTCCTGCCGGTTGTCATACTCATCGACATGCAAGTCGTGATTCCTATTACATGAACATGATCTCATACATCACATAATATCATTCATCATTCCTCACAACTTCTGGCCATATCACATCACATGACAATTGCTGCAAAAACAAGTTAGACGTCCTCTAATTGTTGTTGCATCTTTTACGTGGCTGCAATTGGGTTCTAGCAAGAACGGTTTCTTACCTACGAATAACCACAACGTGATTTTGTCAACTTCTATTTACCCTTCATAAGGACCCTTTTCATCGAATCCGCTCCAACTAAAGTGGGAGAGACAGACACCCGCCAGCCACCTTATGCAACTAGTGCATGTTAGTCGGTGGAACCGGTCTCACGTAAGCGTACGTGTAAGGTTGGTCCGGGCCGCTTCATCCCACAATACCGCTGAAGCAAGATAAGACTAGTAGCGGCAAGCAAGTTGACAAGATCTACGCCCACAACAAAATTGTGTTCTACTCGTGCAATAGAGAACTACGCATAGACCTAGCTCATGATGCCACTGTTGGGGAACGTTGCAGAAAATTAAAATTTTTCCTACGGTTTCACCAAGATCCATCTATGAGTTCATCTAAGCAACGAGTCAAGGGAGTGAGTTTGCATCTACATACCACTTGTAGATCGCGTACGGAAGCGTTCGAGGGAGCGGTGATGATGGAGTCGTACTCGACGTGATTCAGATCACCGATGACCAATTGCTGAACGGACAGCACCTCCGCGTTCAACACACGTACGGTACGGGCGACGTCTCCTCCGTCTTGATCCAGCAAGGAGGAAGGAGAGGTTGAGGAAGACAACTCCACCGGCAGCACGACGGCGTGATGATGGTGGAGAGGCAGTACTCCGACAGGGCTTCGCCAAGCACGTGGAGGAGGAGAGGTGTTGGGGAGGGGAGGGGCTGCGCCTTGGCTTGGGTGTGCAGCCCTCCCCTCACCCCTCTATTTATAGGGGAAGGGGCAAGGGGGGCCGGCCCCTCTAGATGGGATCTAGAGGGGGGCGGCGGCCAGGAAGGGGGAACTTGCCCCCCAAGCAAAGGGGACGCCCCCTCTAGGGTTCTCCCCCCAACCCTAGGCGCATGGCCCAAGGGGGGGGGCGCCCAGCCCTCCAGGGGCTGGATCCCTGCCCCACGCGGCCCACGTGGCCCACCAAGAGGGGTGGCCCCTCCCGGTGGACCCCCGGAACCCCTCCGGTGGCCCCGGTACAATACCGATATGACCCCGAAACTTTCCGGTGTCCGTTTGACAACTTCCCATATATAAATCTTTACCTCCGGACCCTTCCGGAACTCCTCGTGACGTTCGGATCTCATCTGAGACTCCGAACAACTTTCGGTAATCACATACAAGTCTTCCTAATAACCCTAGCGTCACTGAACCTTAAGTGTGTAGACCCTACGGGTTCGGGAGACACGCAGACATGACCGAGACGGCTCTCTGGTTAATAACCAACAGCGGGATCTGGATACCCATGTTGGCTCCCACATGCTCCTCGATGATGTCATCGGATGAACCACGAT
Organism: Triticum aestivum; assembly: GCF_018294505.1. Lineage (NCBI taxonomy): Eukaryota > Viridiplantae > Streptophyta > Magnoliopsida > Poales > Poaceae > Triticum > Triticum aestivum. The sequence continues at coordinate 180,607,394 of NC_057813.1, forward strand.
GTCGAGGATTCAATCAACCCCGTATGCAATTCCCTTTGTCGGTCGGTATGTTACTTGCCCGAGACTCGATCGTCGGTATCCCAATACCTCGTTCAGTCTCATTACCGGCAAGTCACTTTACTCGTACCGTAATGCATGATCCCATGACCAAACACTTGGTCACTTTGAGCTCATTATGATGATGCACTACCGAGTGGGCCCAGTGATACCTCTCCGTCATACGGAGTGACAAATCCCAGTCTCGATCCATGTCAACCCAACAGACACTTTCGGAGATACCTGTAGTGCACCTTTATAGTCACCCAGTTACGTTGTGACGTTTGGTACACCCAAAGTACTCTTACGGTATCCGGGAGTTACACGATCTCATGGTCTAAGGAAGAGATACTTGACATTGAAAAAGCTCTAGCAAAACGAACTACACGATCTTGTGCTATGCTTAGGATTGGGTCTTGTCCATCACATCATTCTCCTAATGATGTGATCCCGTTGTCAATGACATCCAATGTCCATAGTCAGGAAACCATGACTATCTGTTGACCAACGAGCTAGTCAACTAGAGGCTCACTAGGGACATGTTATGGTCTATGTATTCACACATGTATTACGATTTCCGGATAATACAGTTATAGCATGAATAAAAGACAATTATCATGAACAAGGAAATATAATAATAACCCTTTTATTATTGCCTCTAGGGCATATTTCCAACAATCATTATTTTCATGAAACATGATTTGGCAAAGGCCAGAAATATGAAGCTTGTGTTATGCCTATTCGAACAATTATCAGGTTTGAAGATTTTTAACAAAAGCGAATTATTTCGTTTTGGGAGAGCCAAAGAGGAACAAACTGCTTATAAACAACTGTTCAGATGTGATTGAAGATCTTGACCAGGTTATAAACAACTGTTCACCATCTCAAGCTATCTAACAAGGAGTGGAAGTGTATTGAAGATCGATTTGAAAATAAACTAAGTTGTTGAAAGGATAAGCTTATGTCATAGGTTAGTACTAATAAATTCAGTGCTCACTAGTATGCCGGTGTTCCTTTTGTCCTTCTTGGAAGTACCTGTAGGGGTACAGAAAAGGTTGGACTTTTATCAAACTCAATTCTTTTGGCAGAGTGATGAAATAAAGAGGAAATACATGTTTACTAGATGGACATCATTTGTAGGCCGAAGGACTGGGGTGGTCTTGGGATTGAGAATTTAGAGGTAAAGAATAAATGTCTGCTCAGTAAATAGTTGTACAAGCTTTCTGTTGAGACCGAAGACACGTGGGTACAAATTTTATGTAATAAGTATCTATAATCTAAGACCTTGACCAGGTTACCGTTAGACCCAATGATTCACCTTTTTGGAAGGGGTTGATGAGAACAAAAGCAACTTTATTCCATAAAACTAAATTCATCATTGGAAATGATAATTTGACGAGATTTTGGAAGGATACATGGTTAGGGGAGACACCTTTAGCCACACAATATCCGTCTCTCTGTAACATTGTACATCGTAAGGAGGCTTATGTTGCTACAATATTACAGTCAAATCCTCTAAATATTCAATTCCAGAGATCTTTGGTAGGAGATTGATGGGACGCACGGCCACATCTAGTCAGAAGGTTGATAGATGTTCACCTCTCATATGAGTCTGATAGTATTCATTGGAGATTAACTATGAATGGCATCTTCTTCAGTGGTATCTATGTATATGGACCTAATTGATTCCGATAGGTTTCCTAAATTGATACACATTTGGAAGATCAAGGTCACGTTAAGAATCAAAGTCTTCATGTGGTTTGTTCGCAAGGAGGTGGTTCTGACTAAGGATAACTTGGTAAAACGTAATCGGGAGGGTAGCCAAAGGTGTAGCTTTTGTGATCAAGATGAAACCATCAAACACCTCTTTCTCGATTGTCCGTTGGCCAAACTATTATGGTGTTCAGTTCATATAGCCTTTAATATCACCCCTTCAAATAGTATTCACGCGTTATTTGAGACGTGGCTAAATGAAGTATATACAAATATTGCGAGACATATTCAGATAGGAGTATGTGTATTACTTTGGGCTATATGAAACTGTAGAAAATGATATGGTTCTTAATAGATAAACTCATGTAATTTATTTTGCAGCTTATCTACAGGGCCACTGCTTAAATTCGTACGTGGTTGTTACTCACTCTTATGGAAGACAGAAAGCCTTTGGTTACTAGATCTACCCGATGAAAGATGGTAACTCAAGATATGTACAATATGTTTGGATGGCAGTCCAATAATAGAATAGATGGGTGTTTAGTCATCTAGTCCTATTTTTGCCGGTTGCGGCATATTTTACTTTGTTTATTATTTTTCAGCTATAAGCAAGCTTCTGAATCATAGACTTTTCAGATACTTTAATTAATAAAGGGGTTGTATACATCATTCTACTGTAGAGGCCAGTAATCCTCTTTTTCCTTAAAAAAAAGTATCCTGCCTAGTTTAGATAAAGCACACCGATCATACCAGACGCAGCCCCATCATCTATATCTATAATCTATAACAATATAAAAAGACCCAAAGGGGCAGATTCAATTAATCTCGGCCATCAAATCATGTCAATCTAACGACCTAGATTCCTTCAATATCGAGCGCATGCCAAATATAGTGCTAATCATATAATAACACGCAAATAATATCCTACTTAATATCCGTATGCACTTAATATACTTCCAAATTAACATGCATTGCATGTACACATTAACTAGTTGTATATAACATAGCATAGCAGAGTTTTAGCCAATTGTCAAACATTAACCATTTCCAATAAAACTCAGTACACAAACTTTCCGAGTAGAAGGTTCTCAGTGATTAGCTGATGATAGCAGCTCTTATTCCACTTACGCAGAAAATCTTGGACCATCAGATACAGGAACCAGAAAGAAAGGAAGCTTAGTTACAAACGAAATTTGAAACTTCTGCTGGCAAGTTTACACAAGGATTCCTTGTCTGGTATATTCTTCTAAGCTTAACTAATGACCAGGTACAACTTCTGGTACTTCTAACTTCTAAGCTCACGTAGGTACTAACTCGGTCGAGGATGGCGAGAGGCGCATAACATAGATGCCTACGGCAATAAGCAGCAGTATAAACTGGCTGAAACATAAGAGTGACGCGGTGCTTGTTCTAGACTGCAGCTGCAAGATCTCTGCACTCGCAGAGAGCTCTTTGCATTGCGCCTCCAGCTTCTCCACCATCTCCCCTAGTATTGCTGCTCGGTTCTCGGCACTACGCAGTTTGAGTTCGAGCTCCTTGTAGTCACCAAGCAGACATTTCTGCTCCTCGCAGAGAGCTTTCCGATCCTCGGCAACGAGGGTCCAGGTTTGAGAGGCTCTTGTCAGGATGATGCACTGAATCTCCGCTTCCATCTTCTCCTGGAGCAGTTGATCAACATCCGGCTGCAACAGCTGGTTGTTAGCACTCTGAATTGCACTTCTCCATGCCCTCGTCCGGCTGAGAGCTTCTAGTTCAAGTATTCTTGAATCCTTCTCCTTGATCAGTGCTGATGCTTGTTCCATCCTTGACTCAAGATCCTTTCTCTTTTCATTTGCTTCTTCAACAGATTCCTCAATGTGGAGCGAGTTGCTCCATTCATCATTGCGTGCATCAAGATCATCGGTGGATTCTTTCCCGATCACCACAAAGTTCCGTATCTCTGCAATATGAATAGAAGCAATGATTACTTGAAAACCAAGGCATAAAATGGTAAACCATATCACGATCGTACTGATTGTGTCAGTACAAACCATGCAATGACACAGAACTGGAAATGGACTGACGTGGCGTTTCAAGACAAGCCTCAGAGCAGTTGCTCGAAACATGGTTAGCAGACAGCCAATTTGTACTTACAACAAGGAATCTTCACTGATCATTTATCGGATAATGCCAACTGAATGTCACAGTAGACCACAAGTTTCTACAGGGTGAAAATTCCAATGATTTGGTCATGTCAAACATAATCAACTACTTCAGCCATATAATTGAAACACTAACCATTTATAATTAATGAGTTTAAGCTAATTCAACTTCTGATGTAGAAAAATAAATGTTCCTAGATTGCATTATTGAATGAACCAGATTTATGACCAAATAGATAATTTTATACTGAGTAGAATTAGAAGTAACAGGACTTCCCAACCAATATCATTTCAAAAGTAGCAAATAACAATATCAAGATAACCGAGCAATTACTTTTATTGCTCAAGCATCAGGAAATGTATGGCAGTTTGATCTTACACTTCTTACAAAATGCAGTAAGAACAAATGCATCAACAAAAGCACTGGTTTGTACAAACAGTTGGCATGCCACATTTGGATGGTGAATAAAGATAAGTTGGGTGAGAATTCAGCCATACCATTCTCAAGAGCTTCCTGCGTTCTCTGAAGTAACAAAATAGATTCCGCATATGGGTTAGCACATGAGTTCATCTCTAATCCGATCTCGCCCTTCCCAACAACACCCCCCTCTTCACATGTGTCCTCAACATCAGCATCACCAGAATCACCATTTCCCCCACCCAATTTTCCCACCACATTACTGCCACTCTGCCTGCAGTAACCTCCAGCTGTTGATCGCATCTCATCGCTTGGCTGCCCTTCATCGCTGTGGTCATCACCATCAGAAAGTTCCTTGTGGATGTCATTGCCGATGCTGCCGACCCCCTGTTTCCGGCCGTGGATGGCATTAGAGCTGCGGCGGTCGGACTCGACGCTCGAACGAGAGTTATCGGCCTTGGCCTTGGCCACGGAGAAGGCTGTGTGAGCGCTCTGCCTGTCGGCTCGCGCGCGCGCGGTCCGGTGATTCTTCCCGTGGATGGAGGTGGCGGTGTGAGCACGCAGCCTGTCTCGCTCGCGCGGGAAGTCGTGGCGCGGGGCGCTCGCGGCGGTGGAGGACTTGCTGCTCCGGTCCTCGCTGTTGTCGGAGTCAGCGCCGCCTGCGCCGACCGAGAAGCCGACGGAGCAGACGAGCAGGCCGAGATCCGGGTCCAGCTTCGCTGGCGCTGGCGCCGGCGCCTGCTCCAGTGGGACGAAGCGGGACTCGACGGAAGCGGTGGAGCTCTCCGCCTTCTCGACGGCCACCTCGTGCTTCCCCTTGGGGGGCGCGGCGGGGCCGAGGGGCAGCCGGCGCTTGTGGAGCTGTGCCGCGTCGTCATCTGCACCACCTCTGCCACCAGCGTCGGTGGCGGGGGCAGCGGGGCCTTCCGCGCGGTGCTCCCGCTGGATACGGCGCCACCGACGGAGCCCGCGGCCTTTGGTCCTGGCCTCCGGAGGCGCCTCCGCGGCCAGGGACTCGGCGGAGGACTCGACGGCGCCGTTCGCCATGCGGTCCATGTCGGTCGCGGTGACTGCCATCTCAGAGGAATGGACACGTCGCAGGGCTAGGCGGAAGGCACGAGGCGTTGGGATCGGGGTACATGGCTGCGCTGGAGCGGTGGTTCCTTCCACGGATTTTTTTTTGAAGAAACCAGCTTTTGGCTGGTGTTTCATTGATTTAGCAGAAGAGAGCGACAGAGTAGTTCCGATCAAGTGACCGTATGAATGTGGAGAAAAGTACAACAGGTGTCTGGGAGCACTGAGCTCCTAGTCGGGTGTGGCTATGGCGATATCTCACGTCATGTCCCCGAAGGGCTGCTCTATGCATTGCCCCTGCCAAGCGCCATTGTTCCATGTCTCGGCGGCATGCCTCGATGATGTGGCGCTCGTTGGCTTGTTTTCCTCTGAAGACGCAGGAGTTTCTCTCCAACCATATGTGCCACAAGATGAGGGCCAGCAGCGACTTGATGCCCTCTCGGTTTCCCGGGGCTGCAGCGGTGATGATCCTTTCGGCGCAGCCCGTCGTCGTGGTCTCGCTGCTCCATCCAGCAGGATTTAGGGCCTGGCAATCAGCCCATGCCGCAGTTTGGTTCCAAACCTTCACAGAGATTGGACACTCCCAGAAGAGGTGGAAAGATGACTCGAGGTTTCTCATGCACAGAGGGCAGAAATAGCCATTTGTCCATCCCCTTCGTTGCAGCCTGTCGTTGCACCATAGCTTGTCTTGGTGTAGGAACCAGAGGAACATCTTGATCTTCCCCGGCGCCCAAATCTTCCAAATGATGCTTCTGAAATTGCTGTGTTGACCCTCTGTAAATTGCGCGTTGTAAGCCGATTTGGTGGAGAACATTCCTGAGGTGTGGTGCGTCCAGCGGATGGAATCAGGCGTCTGTGCATGGAAGACAATGCCGGCGCCTCTGATCTCTCTGGCGAGCTGGATTACTTGGCCGACGATGCCGTTTCTGTTGGCGTGCCGTAGATCGAGGACCCATCGGTCCCCCTGCAAAGCTTCATACACCGATCGGTTTTTCCTGATGGATGCAGCGTAGAGCTCCGGGAAGGCCGCGCAAAGCTGCCGGCCTCCCAGCCAGGAAGAGTACCAGAAAGAAGCAGAAGCTCCATTCCCGATGGCTACGGTTGTGCATGCCGCGAACAAGGCCGTGTCCCCACTGTCGCAGGGCGTGCCGGTGCCAACCCAAGGACGGCGGGGCTGCTGCCAGGCTAGCCATAGCCACCGGAGCCGCAGCGCGCGGGCGAACCTGGATAGGTCGTGGATGCCCAGTCCGCCCTGCTGCTCCGGCGTCGTCACCGTCTTCCAGCCCACCTTGCACTTTGCCCCAGTGATCTCTTCGTCCTGCGCCCAAAGGAATCGTCTCCTCGATTTGTCGATTTCCTTGAAGAGCTTGATCGGAGCGCGCAACGCCGTGAGCGCGAAGGTTGGGATTGCCGACAGCACGCAACGCACTAGGACGCGGCGACCCGCCATCGGCATTAGCCTCCCCTTCCAGCCAGCTAACCTGGCCCTAATTCTATCGAGGATGAACTGCAGGTGAACTAGTCTAATTCTCCCGATTGTGATGGGCAGACCTAGGTATGTGAGCGGGAATGTAGCTGTTGTCCCTCCGAAATTCATCAGAACCGTGGCCAGGTCGATGCTGCCGCATCGAATTGGGATCGCGGACGACTTGAAGAGATTAACCCGCAGTCCCGTGGCGTCGCCGAACTGTCGCAGCAGGCCTAACAGGGCGTCTATGTCTTCGCGTACCGGGTTGATGAAGATAACCGCTTCGTCAGCGTACAAGCTCGTGCGCATCCTAGCTGCTGCCGCCGGCGGCGCCGTTAGCAGGGCGGACGAGGTGGCCGCCTCCAGCAGCCGGTGAAGAGTGTCGATGCATAAGATGAATAGCAGAGGCGACAGTGGGTCGCCCTGCCTAAGCCCTCGAAGATGATCAATGCATTCCCCTGGCACCCCATTGAGTAAGAAAGATGAGGACGATGTCGATAACAGAAGAGCAATCCAGTCTCTCCATCACGGGGGAAAACCAAGCACCTCTAGAAGCTCTAACAGATATTCCCAAGAAACACAATCAAAGGCCCTTGCAATGTCAAGCTTCAGCAAAAGCGCCGGGGTTTTGCTGCGATGTAGTTTTCTGACAGTGTTCTGCACATAAAGGAAAGTGTCTTGGATGCACTTCCTCCTCTGAAAAGCTGTTTGCGCCGGGCTGATGAGCTTGTCGATGACGTTGGCGAGGTGAATGGACAGGACTTTTGAAAACAGCTTGGCTACAGAGTGTATGAGACTGATCGGCCGGAAGTCGCTTATCTTGGCAGCACCATCCTTCTTTGGGAGCAGGGCGATCATGGCCGTGTTCAAATCAGCAAAATTCCCCCCTCCTCCAAGGTTGTAAAGATGGTGGAACAGAGCCATTACATCCTCCTTTATCGTGCCCCAGCATGATTTGAAAAACATGCCCGAGAATCCGTCCGGGCCAGGAGCTCGATCCGCCGGCGACGCCAGCATTGCTGCCCAAACTTCAGCTTCGGTAAATGGGTTGTCAAGCCCCTCGTTTTGTACTGTGGGCATGTCCAGCATCTCCCAGTTGAACGAGCATTTTCTGACCTCTTTTCTTCCCAGGAGGTTGGAGAAATGTGAGTGAGCAACAGAAGCCTTATCATCGTGCACAGTTATGACCGCATTGTCAACTTCCAGTGAGTGAATGAAAATTTTCCGCTTTCGTGAATTGATTTTGGCTTGGAAGAAAGAAGAGCGAGCGTCCCCTTCCTTGAGCCAGGTGATCCTAGAGGCTTGCCTCTTGCGAGCCCTCTCGATCGCAGCCAACCCTAGTATTCTTTGCTTAAGTTGCTTGCGCAGACTGAATTCCCCTGCAGAGAGGGCACGCTTTTCCTGGGCAACATCCAGCCGCAGTATCACCTCGCAGGCCAGGTGGAATTGAAGTTTGGCATCGCTGAAATGGGACCTGGCCCATATGGTAAGATCATGAGCAACTCTCTTCAGTTTGATCCTTAGCCTTATGATCGGGCATGTGTGGTTCACCGGCCGTTGCCAGGCCAGGTTTACAGTGTCATGGAACCTTGGAAAACGCGGCCAGAAATGCTCGAAATGAAAAACCGGTTTTCTCTTTGGAGTTGTGGTGTTGGCCAGCAGGAGTGGGCAGTGATCCGAGCACGCTGTCGCAGCCGCCATCACTATGTGAGATGGAAAGAGTGCATCCCATTCAGTGTTGCAGAAAACTTTGTCGATGCAGACCATTGTTGGGTCCTGACGCTCGTTTGTCCAAGTGAACCTCCTGTTTTTGCACTTGATCTCACGCAATCCTGCAGCGCCAATAGCAGCCCTGAAACTGCTCATAATCCTTCTGTTCAGATTCAGATTGCTCTTGTCTCTTGCTTCGTATATAACGTTGAAGTCCCCGTTGATCAGCCAGGGCTCACCCGGCAGCGGATTTCCTCCCGTATTAAAAGGATCTGAATCCAGCTAATGTCAAGTTTTTAGGCACGGCGAATCAAACATTTTTCAGGGGAAAATATATCCGTCGAGCACGGCAAGTTTAGTTGATGAGCATGATAAATCGCTTTAAACTTTTATCAGAAAATTGCCGTGCTTGTAAACTAATTTGCCATCCTCGCATCAATATAAATTGCCATAAAAACATTTATTTTTTCATGTATAAAACCCCGACGCCAGCATTTTCTTATTAGAAGAATCTGGCGAACGTCAGACTTTTAGGCATGGCAAAATGAATGTTTTCACTACAAGTGTGTTCGTGGAGGATGACAAGTTTAGTTGACGAGCATGACAAATTCGGCTCGGTTCATTTTTTGTCAGAGAATTGTCGTGCTTGCAAACTAGTTCTGTCATTATTGCGTCAATATAAATTACAATAAAAATGTTCGATTTACCATGTCTAAAAGTCTGACGTTAGATTTTTAGCCTTTCCGTATTAGAAAGCTGATTCCCAAAAGTTATGTAAAAAACAACATAAAACTACATTTCTTTGAGAATTAAGATTACATATTTTAGAACTAGTGTACAATTCTTTAGTCGCAGTTCTTTTGGCCAGTTCTCTCTGAATTTTTTAAATCATACCACCCACTAGATTCTTTCTGAATCTTGAACCCATATTTATTGACAATCCTAACTATTTAGACATCAACTAGCTAGGGTTGTAAAAAAATGAATTCGTGATTCTGGGAGAATTTGAGGAGATCCAATTGTCGAGATTCTGGGAGAATTGGCCAAATGAACTGCTTCTTAAACTCTTCTATACATTAAAAAGGTACATAAGGTTCCATGTTTTCCTTTTTCAAATTAAGGAGCTTCCCGCTCCCGATTACATTTCATTGAAAGAAACCGATAAACAAGTGCTTCCATGCTCATTTATGTCCCCTCCCTTCTATTCTAGTTTATATGTGGATTTGTTGATTTGTTTTTCTCCATCGATTTTTCTTAAAAAAATATCGGCTCAACTGCCCCCACGTTTTACTGGCTCACCTTAATCATGTTTTGTTGGTAAGTTAATAAGTACAATTCAATTGATAATTAATTAATTTTTTGGTACGTAATCACATAATAAACAACAAAAGTCAGGTAAATCATGATGGTATTGTATACAATATTATGTCGACGTTGTAACATATGAGGAGTTATCTAGTTCTTTTTAAATGTAAAATAAATGTGCAAATGCAATTGACCGGGCAGTAATGATAATCGGATTTGAATGTACCACACGTTGGGCAGCTACTGGGAATATGAATTAAAAATTAGAGAACAAAATGAAGAGATTAGATATGGGATATTTAGTTTCCTTTTAGCTTCAATGTACTCGCAATAAACATACCTTAAGGGCATTTTATATCTATAATGAAAACCAAAGTCAGTCTAATGGACAAACAACTGGATGCAGAACGACCAGTAAAAACAAAAATACATTAAAATCACACTGGCCTTCTTCTTCGCCCAACTGTAAGCCGTTCGTCGAAGATTGAAAATTATATTGAACCAACAATAAAGGAAAGAACGTTTGGAAACTCCCTCAACATATCAGGCGTTTAATACCGCAATAGTCACTCGCCCGTTGAGACGAGGTATATGAATCGCTGAAGTAGCATCGGTTGAAGGATCACCCATGCTGTATAGGCTTAAAATCCATCACCGCCAGTTTACAGGGTTTGATAAACCAAAACAAGCCACAGAACAAAACGGAAGAAGATGTCGAAGTCACGGCACAAATAGCCAACCAATAATTCTCCTTGAAAGACAAACCAACTGCAAGATTTGAAGGGAACCAATAGACCTGGAGACACAAACTCCCACAGACCTTTCGCCAGCGTCATTGATGTCCCCCATGTGTAGGGGTAATTGTAGATCTTTTTGATAAGTAAGAGTATCGGTCCCACGAGGAGCTGAAAGAAACAACAAGTCCAAAAACAGCAAGGATTTCACTGTAAGAAATAGATTTATCAATTTTGTGTTTTGTGGCGATGGCGAAGCAATGGAATGTGATTAACAACTAAAAGTAAAAGAATGCAGCAAGTGGCCTAGCCCTTAATAATAAAAACAAGTTGGGTGTGTTTCCTATGATGATCAAACGTTCTTGAGAACGGCGGGATAACGGTTGTCAATTCCATATATTACTTGCATTAATTATTGTTGCTTAGTCATTTTTGTAGGGATAGGTCCTAATACAATGTGTTGCAAAACCATCAACTAATGCATACTTATGATGGTTCTATTAGTAAGTAACACAAGTACTAATATTTCTTAAGGTAAATAGCCAACCATAACCGTAACTTTCTCCGAGGTCCCTATTTACCCCTCATGCCACAACTCATACTCAGGGGATTGTATGATGTGTCACTCGTACCTCCCATCCCTTAAAGGTGAAGTGATATGCAGTCGACGTTCGCATAACACCACTAGAGAGTTACACTATAACATGATTAATCAACAATCTTTACTACAAATACATAACGCTTCACAACTAGCCTTCTCCCATATATGCAAGAACACAAGGGAACTACTCACAACACATTATGATGAACATATTCAATATGGCGATGATATTTGTAATAATATGACAGTAATTACCTTTTCACCAATAAAAACACAAGGCATCAATTACCAATACAGCAATTAACACCGAAAATTGGTACTGGTAATCAAGCCATAATCAATTGTAGAAAATTTGATGCAACGTGAAAGGGGTGATGGGGCTGATGATGGAGACGGCGAACATGACTTGGATGAAGATGTTCCGAGTGATGCAATGGAGTTAGTGATGACGGTTGCTTCGAATTCCCCAGGCAAATAACAGCCCTCCGCAGGAAGAAGCATGTTTACACCTCGTAGCCATAGCGGAAAAATTAATGAAAAATGGATATGACCAAATCACCTCGAGAAGGACCCTAGCTAAAAGGCTTGGGTTCACCAGGGGGACATGTGGGCCCTAAGCGCCAGGGCATGGTGGGAGTCTACCCCGGGCTCCTGACCTCTTTTGGTCCCAAACTCCTTGAACCATTTTATTTTATTTTTAGGGGCTCTGGTATCACTCTTTCTTCACGAAGGTCCAAATTATATCCTGACATCATCTTCGAGAATTAATTCTTCTATTCTTCGCATTTTAAGATAAACCACAATTAAATTGATGCAAATATGGTCAAAAGGGTATACAAATAGAATATATGCTAAAATTGTGATGCAAAATACACGTATCAGCTCCCAAGATTTTAGACCTTGCTTGCCCTCAAGCAAAACTTGAACTTGATAAACATGTCCACATGTTTAAAACGCGAGAGGTCGGTAATAAAGAATACACGCATGAAGCAATCACAATTGGCAAAAGTACTGTATACAAGCTGTTACAATAACATGTTCATGCATTTTTTAAAATGTTCTTGGATTTCAAAAATTATTCATGAATTTAAAAAATGTTCCGAGATTAGAAAAAATATTGACATATTTCCAAAAATATTCCTATATTTTAAGAACATACACAAAATTGAAAATTGTTTACGTATTTCACATCATTGATGTACCCCATGTGTAGGGGTAATTGTAGATCTTTTTGATAAGTAAGAGTATCGGTCCCATGAGGAGCTGAAAGAAATGACAAGTCCAAAAACAGCAAGGATTTCACTATAAGAAATAGATTTATCAATTTTGTGTTTTGTGGCGATGGTGAAGCAATAGAACGGTGATTAACAATTAGAAGTAAAAGAATGCAGCAAGTGGCCAAGCCCTTAATAATATTAAGAACAACTTGGGTGTGTTTCCTATGATGATCAAACATTCTTGAGAACGGCGGGATAACGACATAGTTGTCAATTCCATATATTACTTGCATTGATTATTGTTGCTTATTCATTTTTGTAGGGATAGGGACTAAAACAATGTGCTGCAAAACCATTAACTAATACATACTTATAATGGTTCTATTAGTAAGTAACACCAGTACTAATATTTCTTAAGGTAAATAGCCAACCATAACTGTAACTTTCTCCGAGGTCCCTATTTACCCCTCATGTCACAACTCATACTCAGGGGATTGTATAATTTGTCACTCGTACCTTCCATCCCTTAAAGGTGAAGTGACATGTAGTCGACGTTCGCATAACACCACTAGAGAGTCATACTATAACATGATTAATCAACAATCTGTACTACAAATACATAACGCTTCACAACTAGCCTTCTCCAATATATGCAAGAACACAAGGGAACTACTCGCAACACATTATGATGAACATATTCAATATGGTGATGATATTTGTAATAATATGACAGTAATTACCTTTTCACCAATAAAACACAAGGCATCAATTACTAATACAACAATTAACACCGACAACTGGTACTGGTAATCAAGCCATAATCAATTGTAGAAAATTTGATGCAACATGAAAGGGGTGATGGGGCTGATGATGGAGAAGGCGAACATGACTTGGATGAAGATGTTCCGAGTGATGCAATGGAGTTAGTGATGATGGTTGCTTCGAATTGCCCAGGCAAAAAACAGCCCTCCACAGGAAGAACCAGGTTTACGCCTCGTAGCCATAGCGAGAAAATCAATGAAAAATGGATATGACCAAATCACCTCGAGAAGGATCCTAGCTAAAAGGCTTGGGTTCACCAGGGGGACATGTGGGTCCTAAGCGCCAGGGCATGGTGGGAGTCTAGCCTAGGCTCCTAGCCTCTTCTGGTCCCAAACTCCTTGAACCATTTAATTTTATTTTTAGGGGCTCTCGTATCACTCTTTCTTCACGAAGGTCCAAATTATATCCTGACATCATCTTCGAGAATTAATTCTTCTATTCTTCGCATTTTAAGATAAACCACAATTAAATGGATGCAAAGATGGTCAAAAGGGTATAAAAATAGAATATATGCTAAAATTGTGATGCAAAATACATGTATCAGCTCCCTAGATTTTAGACCTTGCTTGCCCTCAAGGAAAACTTGAACTTGATAAACATGTCGACATGTTTAAAATGCGAGAGGTCGGTAATAAGAGAATACACGCATGAAGCAACCACAATTGGGAAAAGTACTTCATACAAGTTGTTTACAATAACATGTTCACTGGATTTCAAAAATTATTCTTGAATTTAAAAAATGTTCCTAGATTAGATAAAATATTGACGTATTTCCAAAAATATTACTATATTTTAAGAACATACACAAAATTGAAAATTGTTTACGTATTTCTTGTCATTGATGTCCCCCATGTGTAGGGGTAATTGTAGATCTTTTTGATAAGTAAGAGTATCGGTCCCATGAGGAGCTGAAAGAAACGACAAGTCCAAAAACAGCAAGGATTTCACTGTAAGAAATAGATTTATCAATTTTGTGTTTTGTGGCGATGGCGAAGCAATGGAACGTGATTAACAACTAAAAGTAAAAGAATGCATCAAGTGGCCTAGCCCTTAATAATATTAAGAACTAGTTGGGTATGTTTCCTATGATGATCAAACGTTCTTGAGAACGGCGTGATAACGACATAGTTGTCAATTCCATATATTACTTGCATTGATTATTGTTGCTTAGTCAATTTTGTAGGGATAGGGCCTAATACAATGTGTTGCAAAACCATTAACTAATACATACTTATGATGGTTCTATTAGTAAGTAACACAAGTACTAATATTTCTTCAGGTAAATAGCCAACCATAACCATAAGTTTCTCCGAGGTCCCAATTTACCCCTCATGCCACAACTCATACTCAGGGGATTGTATAATTTGTCACTCGTACCTCCCATCCCTTAAAGGTGAAGTGACATGCAGTCGACGTTCACATAACACCACTAGAGAGTTACACTATAACATGATTAATCAACAATCTTTACTACAAATACATAACGCTTCAGAACTAGCCTTCTCCCATATATGCAAGAACACAAGGGAACTACTCACAACACATTATGATGAACATATTCAACATGGTGATGATATTTGTAATAATATGCCAGTAATTACCTTTTCACCAATAAAACACAAGGCATCAATTACCAATACAACAATTAACACCGACAGTTGGTACTAGTAGTCAAGCCATAATCAATTGCAGAAAATTTGATGCGACGTGAAATGGGTGGTGGGGCTGATGATGGAGAAGGAGAACATGACTTGGATGAAGATGTTCCGAGTGATGCAATGGAGTTAGTGATGACGGTTGCTTCGAATTCCCCAGGCAAAAAACAGCCCTCCACAGGAAGAACCAGGTTTACACCTCGTAGCCATAGCGGAAAAATCAACGAAAAATGGATATGACCAAATCACCTCGAGAAGGACCCTATAGCTGAAAGGCTTGGGTTCAACAGGGGGACATGTGAGACCTAAGCGCCAGGGCATGGTGGGAGTCTACCCCAGGCTCCTGGCCTCTTTTGGTCCCAAACTCCTTGAACTATTTTATTTTATTTTTAGGGGCTATGGTATTGTTGGGGAACGTAGTAATTTCAAAAAAATTCCTACGCACACGCAAGATCATGGTGATGGCATAGCAACGAGAGGGGAGAGTGATGTCCACGTACCCTCGTAGACCGCAAACGGAAGCGTTAACACAACGTGGTTGATGTAGTCGTACGTCTTCACGATCCGACCGATCCAAGTATTGAACGTACGGCACCTCCGAGTTCAGCACACGTTCAGCTCGATGACGATCCCCGGGCTCCGATCCAGCAAAGCTTCGGGGATGAGTTCCGTCAGCACGACGGCGTGGTGACGATCTTGATGTTCTACCAGCGCAGGGCTTTGCCTAAACTCCGCGACGATATGATCGAGGTGGAATATGGTGGAGGGGGGCACCGCACACGACTAAGGAACGATCCGCAGATCAACTTGTGTGTCATGGGGTGCCCCCCTGCCCCCGTATATAAAGGAGGGAGGGGGAGGTGCGGCCGGCCCCCTTGGGGTGCGCCTGGAGGAGTCCTACTCCCACCGGGAGTAGGACTCCCCCTCTTGCCTTGGTGGAGAAGGAAAGGGGGGAGGGGAAAGAGGAAAGGGGCGCGCCGCGCCCCCCTTTTTTGTCCTATTCGGACTAGGGGGAGGGGGCGCGCGGCCTGCCCTGGCCGGCCCTCCTCTTCTCCCTCATGGCCCACCAAGGCCCATTAACCCCCGGGAGGGTTCCGGTAACCCCCCGGTGTTCCGGTAAAATCCCGATTTCACCCGGAACCTTTCCGATGTCCAAACATAGGCTTCCAATATATCAATCTTTATGTCTCGGCCATTTCGAGACTCCTCGTCATGTCCGTGATCACATCCGGAACTCCGAACAAACTTCGGTACATCAAAACTTATAAACTCATAATAAAATTGTCATCGTAACGTTAAGCGTGCGGACCCTACGGGTTCGAGAACTATGTAGACATGACCTAGAACTATTCTCGGTCAATAACCAATAGTGGAACCTGGATGCCCATATTGGTTCCTACATATTCTATGAAGATCTTTATCGGTCAAACCGCATAACAACATACGTTGTTCCCTTTGTCATCGGTATGTTACTTGCCCGAGATTTGATCATCAGTATCCAATACCTAGTTCAATCTCGTTACCGGCAAGTCTCTTTACTCGTTCCGTAACGCATCATCCCGTAACCAACTCATTTGGTCACATTGCTTGCAAGGCTTATAATGATGTGCATTACCGAGAGGGCCCAGAGATACCTCTCCGACAATCGGAGTGACAAAACCTAATCTCGAAATACGCCAACTCAACATGTACCTTCGGAGACACCTGTAGTACTCCTTTATAATCACCCAGTTACATTGTGACGTTTGGTAGTACCCAAAGTGTTCCTCTGGTAAACGGGAGTTGCATAATTCTCATAGTTACAGGAACATGTATAAGTCATGAAGAAAGCAATAGCAATATACTAAACGATCAAGTGCTAGGCTAACGGAATGGGTCATGTCAATCACATCATTCTCCTAATGATGTGATCCCATTAATCAAATGACAACACATGTCTATGGTTAGGAAACATAACCATCTTTGATTAATGAGCTAGTCAAGTAGAGGCATACTAGTGACTATATGTTTGTCTATGTATTCACACATGTATCATGTTTCCGGTTAATACAATTCTAGCATGAATAATAAACATTTATCATGATATGAGGAAATAAATAATAACTTTATTATTGCCTCTAGGGCATATTTCCTTCAGTCTCCCACTTGCACTAGAGTCAATAATCTAGATTACATAGTAATGATTCTAACACCCATGGAGTCTTGGTGCTGATCATGTTTTGCTCGTGAGAGTGGCTTAGTCAACGGGTCTACAACATTCAGATCCGTATGTATCTTACAAATCTCTATTTCTCCCACTTGGACTTGGTCCCGAATGGAATTGAAGCGTCTCTTGATGTGCTTGGTCCTCTTGTGAAATCTGGATTCCTTTGCCAAGGCAATTGCACCAGTATTGTCACAGAAGATTTTCATTGGTCCCGATGCACTAGGTATGACACTTAGATCGGAAATGAACTCCTTCATCCAGACTCCTTCATTTGCTGCTTCCGAAGCAGCTATGTACTCCGCTTCACATGTAGATCCCGCCACGACGCTTTGTTTAGAACTGTACCAACTTACAGCTCCACGGTTTATTAAAAACACGTATCCGGTTTGCGATTTAGAATCGTCCGGATCAGTGTCAAAGCTTGCATCGACGTAACCATTTACGACTAGCTCTTTGTCACCTCCATATACGAGAAACATATCCTTAGTCCTTTTCAGGTATTTTAGGACGTTCTTGACCGCTGTCCAGTGATCCACTCCTGGATTACTTTGGTACCTTCCTGCCAAGCTTATTGCTAAGCATACGTCAGGTCTGGTACACAGCATTGCATACATGATAGAGCCTATGGTTGAAGCATAGGGAACATCTTTCATTTTCTCTCTATCTTCTGCTGTGGTCGGGCATTGAGTTTGACTCAACTTCACACCTTGTAGTATGGGCAAGAACCCTTTCTTTGCCTGATCCATTTTGAACTTTTTCAAAATTTTATCAAGGTATGTGCTTTGTGAAAGTCCTATTAAGCGTCTTGATCTATCTCTATAGATCTTGATGCCCAATATGTAAGCAGCTTCACCGAGGTCTTTCATTGAAAAACTTTTATTCAAGTATCCCTTTATGCTATCCAGAAATTCTATATCATTTCCAATTAATAATATGTCATCTACATATAATATCAGAAATGCTACAGAGCTCCCACTCACTTTCTTGTAAATACAGGCTTTTCCAAAAGTCTGTATAAAACCATATGCTTTGATCACACTATCAAAGCGTTTATTCCAACTGCGAGATGCTTGTACCAGTCCATAAATGGAATGCTGGAGCTTGCACACTTTGTTAGCACCTTTTGGATCAACAAAACCTTCTAGCTGCATCATATACAACTCTTCTTCCAGAAATCCATTCAAGAATGCAGTTTTGACATCCATTTGCCAAATTTAATAATCATGAAATGCAGCAATAGCTAACATGATTCGGACAGACTTAAGCATCGCTACGGGCGAGAAAGTCTCATCGTAGTCAACTCCTTGAACTTGTCGAAAACCTTTCGCAACAAGTCGAGCTTTATAGACGGTTACATTACCATCAGCGTCAGTCTTCTTCTTAAAGATCCATTTATTCTCAATTGCTTGCCGATCATCGGGCAAGTCAACCAAAGTCCATACTTTGTTTTCATACATGGATCCCATCTCAGATTTCATGGCCTCTAGCCATTTTGCGGAATCTGGGCTCATCATCGCTTCCTCATAGTTCGTAGGTTCATCATGGTCAAGCAACATGACTTCCAGAATTGGATTGCCGTACCACTCTGGTGCGGATCTTACTCTGGTAGACCTACGAGGTTCAGTAGAAACTTGATCTGAAGTTTCATGATCAATATCATTGGCTTCCTCACTAATTGGTGTAGTTGTCACAGGAACCGGTTCTTGTGATGAACTACTTTCCAATAAGGGAGTAGATACAGTTATCTCATCAAGTTCTACTTTCCTCCCACTCACTTCTTTCGAGAGAAACTCCTTCTCTAGAAAGGATCCGATTTTAGCAACGAAAATCTTGCCCTCGGATCTGTGATAGAAGGTGTACCCAATAGTCTCTTTTGGATATCCTATGAAGACACATTTCTCCGATTTGGGTTCGAGCTTATCTGGTTGAAGTTTCTTCACATAAGCATCGCAGCCCCAAACTTTAAGAAACGACAACTTTGGTTTCTTGCCAAACCACACTTCATAAGGCGTCGTCTCAACAGATTTTGATGGTGCCCTATTTAATGTGAATACGGCCGTCTCTAAAGCATAACCCCAAAACGATAGCGGTAAATCAGTAAGAGACATCATAGATCACACCATATCTAGTAAAGTACGATTACGACGTTCGGACACACCATTTCGTTGTGGTGTTCCGGGTGGCGTGAGTTGCGAAACTATTCCGTATTGTTTTAAGTGTAGACCAAACTCGTAACTCAAATATTCTCCTCCATGATCAGATCATAGAAATTTTATTTTCTTGTTACGATGATTTTCCACTTCACTCTGAAATTCTTTGAACTTTTCAAATGTTTCAGACTTGTGTTTCATCAAGTAGATATACCCATATCTGCTCAAATCATCTGTGAAGGTGAGAAAATAACGATACCCGCCGCGAGCCTCAACATTCATTGGACCACAAACATCAGTATGTATGATTTCCAACAAATCAGTTGCTCGCTCCATAGTTCCGAAGAACGGCGTTTTAGTCATCTTGCCCATGAGGCACGGTTCGCAAGTACCAAGTGATTCATAATCAAGTGATTCCAAAAGCCCATCAGTATGGAGTTTCTTCATGCGCTTTACACCGATATGACCTAAACGGCAGTGCCACAAATAAGTTGCACTATCGTTATCAACTCTGTATCTTTTGGTTTCAACACTATGAATATGTGTATCACTACTATCGAGATTCAATAAAAATAGACCACTCTTCAAGGGTGCATGACCATAAAAGATATTACTCATATAAATAGAACAACCATTATTCTCTGATTTAAATGAATAACCATCTCACATCAAACAAGATCCAGATATAATGTTCATGCTTAACGCTGGCACCAAATAACAATTATTCAGGTCTAAAACTAATCCTGATGGTAGATGTAGAGGTAGCGTGCCAACCGCGATCACATCGACTTTGGAACCATTTCCCACGCGCATCGTCACCTCGTCCTTAGCCAATCTTCGCTTAATTCGTAGTCCCTGTTTCGAGTTGCAAATATTAGCAACAGAACCAGTATCAAATACCCAGGTACTACTGCGAGCATTAGTAAGGTACACATCAATAACATGTATATCACATATACCTTTGTTTACATTGCCATCCTTCTTATCCGCCAAATACTTGGGGCAGTTCCGCTTCCAGTGTCCAGTCTGCTTGCAGTAGAAGCACTCAGTTTCAGGCTTTGGTCCAGACTTGGGTTTCTTCTCTTGAGCAGCAACTTGTTTGCTGTTTTTCTTGAAGTTCCCTTTCTTCTTCCCTTTGCCCTTTTTCTTGAAACTGGTGGTCTTGTTAACCATCAACACTTGATGCTCCTTCTTGATTTCTACCTCCGCGGCTTTTAGCATTGCGAAGAGCTCGGGAATAGTCTTGTTCATCCCTTGCATATTATAGTTCATCACGAAGCTCTTGTAGCTTGGTGGCAGTGATTGAAGAATTCTGTCAATGACACTATCATCAGGAAGATTAACTCCCAGTTGAATCAAGTGATTATTATACCCAGACATTTTGAGTATATGTTCACTGACAGAACTATTCTCCTCCATCTTGTAGCTATAGAACTTATTGGAGACTTCATATCTCTCAATCCGGGCATTTGCTTGAAATATTAACTTCAACTCCTGGAACATCTCATATGCTCCATGACGTTCAAAACGTCGTTGAAGACCCGGTTCTAAGCCGTAAAGCATGGCACACTGAACTATCGAGTAGTCATCAGCTTTGCTCTGCCAGACGTTCTTAACGTCGTCAGTTGCATCAGCAGCAGGCCTGGCACCCAGCGGTGCTTCCAGGACGTAACTTTTCTGTGCAGCAATGAGGATAATCCTCAGGTTACGGACCCAGTCCGTGTAATTGCTACCATCATCTTTCAACTTTGCTTTCTCAAGGAACGCATTAAAATTCAGCGGAACAACAGCACGAGCCATCTATCTACAACAAACATAGACAAGCAAGATACTATCAGGTACTAAGTTCATGATAAATTTAAGTTCAATTAATCATATTACTTAAGAACTCCCACTTAGACAGACATCTCTCTAGTCATCTAAGTGATCACGTGATCCAAATCAACTAAACCATGTCCTATCATCACGTGAGATGGAGTAGTTTCAATGGTGAACATCACTATGTTGATCATATCTACTATATGATTCATGCTCGATCTTTCGGTCTCCGTGTTCCGAGGCCATATCTGTATATGCTAGGCTCGTCAAGTTTAACCTGAGTATTCCGCGTGTGCAACTGTTTTGCACCCGTTGTATTTAAACGTAGAGCCTATCACACCCGGTCATCACGTGGTGTCTCAGCACGAAGAACTTTCGCAATGGTGCATACTCAGGGAGAACACTTCTTGATAATTAGTGAGAGATCATCTTAAAATGCTACCATCAATCAAAGCAAGATAAGATGCATAAAGGATAAACATCACATGCAATCAATATAAGTGATATGATATGGCCATCATCATCTTGTGCTTGTGATCTCCATCTTCGAAGCACCGTCGTGATCACCATTGTCACCGGCGCGACACCTTGATCTCCATCGTAGCATCGTTGTCGTTACGCCATCTATTGCTTCTACGACTATCGCTACCGCTTAGTGATAAAGTAAAGCAATTACAGAGCGTTTGCATTTCATACAATAAAGCGACAACCATATGGCTCCTGCCAGTTGCCGATAACTTCGGTTACAAAACATGATCATCTCATACAATAAAATATAGCATCACGTCTTGACCATATCACATCACAACATGCCCTACAAAAACAAGTTAGACGTCCTCTACTTTGTTGTTGCAAATTTTACGTGGCTGCTACGGGCTTAGCAAGAACCGTTCTTACCTACGCATCAAAACCACAACGATAGTTCGTCAAGTTAGTGCTGTTTTAACCTTCGCAAGGACCGGGCGTAGCCACACTCGATTCAGCTAAAGTGAGAGAGACAGACACCCGCCAGCCACCTTTAAGCACAAGTGCTCGCAACGGTGAAACCAGTCTCGCATAAGCGTACGCGTAATGTCGGTCCGGGCCGCTTCATCTCATAATAACGCCGAACCAAAGTATGACATGCTGGTAAGCAGTATGACTTGTATCGCCCACAACTCACTTGTGTTCTACTCGTGCATATAACATCAACGCATAAAACCTGGCTCGGATGCCACTGTTGGGGAACGTAGTAATTTCAAAAAATTTCCTACGCACACGCAAGATCATGGTGATGGCATAGCAACGAGAGGGGAGAGTGATGTCCACGTACCCTCGTAGACCGCAAACGGAAGCGTTAACACAACGCGGTTGATGTAGTCATACGTCTTCACGATCCGACCGATCCAAGTACCAAACGTACGGCACCTCCGAGTTCAGCACACGTTCAGCTCGATGACGATCCCCGGGCTCCGATCCAGCAAAGCTTCGGGGATGAGTTCCGTCAGCACGACGGCATGGTGACGATCTTAATGTTCTAGCGGCGCAGGGCTTCGCCTAAACTCCGCGACGATATGACCGAGGTGGAATATGGTGGAGGGGGGCACCGCACACGGCTAAGGAACGATCCGTAGATCAACTTGTGTGTCATGGGGTGCCCCCTGCCCCCGTATTTAAAGGAGGGAGGGGAGGTGCGGCCGGCCCCCTTGGGGTGCGCCTGGAGGAGTCCTACTCCCACCGGGAGTAGGACTCCCCCTCTTGCCTTGGTGGAGAAGGAAAGGGGGAAGGGGAAAGAGGAAAGGGGGGCGCCGCGCCCCCCTTCCTTGTCCTATTCGGACTGGGGGGGAGGGGGCGCGCGGCCTGCCCTGGCCGGCCCTCCTCTTCTCCCTCATGGCCCACTAAGGCCCATTAACCCCCGGGAGGGTTCCGGTAACCCCCCGGTGTTCCGGTAAAATCCCGATTTCACCCGGAACCTTTCCGATGTCCAAACATAGGCTTCCAATATATCAATCTTTATGTCTCGACCATTTTGAGACTCCTCGTCATGTCCGTGATCACATCCGGAACTCCGAACAAACTTCAGTACATCAAAACTTATAAACTCATAATAAAACTGTCATCGTAACGTTAAGCGTGCGGACCCTACGGGTTCGAGAACTATGTAGACATGACCTAGAACTATTCTCGGTCAATAACCAATAGCGGAACCTGGATGCCCATATTGGTTCCTACATATTCTAAGAAGATCTTTATCGGTCAAACCGCATAACAACATACGTTGTTCCCTTTGTCATCGGTATGTTACTTGCCCGAGATTTGATCGTCAGTATCCAATACCTAGTTCAATCTCGTTACCAGCAAGTCTCTTTACTCGCTCTGTAATGCATCATCCCGTAACCAACTCATTTGATCACATTGCCTGCAAGGCTTATAATGATGTGCATTACCGAGAGGGCCCAGAGGTACCTCTCCGACAATCGGAGTGACAAAACCTAATCTCGAAATACGCCAACTCAACATGTACCTTCGGAGACACCTGTAGTACTCCTTTATAATCACCCAGTTACGTTGTGACGTTTGGTAGTACCCAAAGTGTTCCTCCGGTAAACGGGAGTTGCATAATTCTCATAGTTACAGGAACATGTATAAGTCATGAAGAAAGCAATAGCAATATACTAAACGATCAAGTGCTAGGCTAATGGAATGGGTCATGTCAATCACATCATTCTCCTAATGATGTGATCCCATTAATCAAATGACAACACATGTCTATGGTTAGGAAACATAACCATCTTTGATTAATGAGCTAGTCAAGTAGAGGCATACTAGTGACTATATGTTTGTCTATGTATTCACACATGTATCATGTTTCCGGTTAATACAATTCTAGCATGAATAATAAACATTTATCATGATATGAGGAAATAAATAATAACTTTATTATTGCCTCTAGGGCATATTTCCTTCAGGTATCACTTTTTCTTCACGAAGATCCAAATTATATCCTGACATCATCTTCGAGAATTAATTCTTCTATTCTTCGCATTTTAAGATAAACCACAATTAAATTGATGCAAAGATGGTCAAAAGGGTATACAAATAGAATATATGCTAAAATTGTGATGCAAAACACACGTATCAGCTCCCCAGATTTTAGACCTTGCTTGCCCTCAGGCAAAACTTGAACTTGATAAACATGTCCACATGTTTAAAACGTGAGAGGTCGGTAATAAAAGAATACACGCGTGAAGCAATCACAATTGCCAAAAGTACTTTATACAAGATGTTACAATAACATGTTCATGCATTTTGAAAAATGTTCTTGGATTTCAAAAATTATTCATAATTTTAAAAAAAAATCCAGATTAGAAAAAATATTGATGTATTTCCAAAAATATTCTTATATTTTAAGAACATACACAAAATTGAAAATTGTTTACGTATTTCACGTCATTGATGTCCCTCATGTGTAGGGGTAATTGTAGATCTTTTTGATAAGTAAGAGTATCGGTCCCATGAGGAGCTGAAAGAAACGACAACTCCAAAAGCAACAAGGATTTCACTGTAAGAAATAGATTTATCAATTTTGTGTTTTGTGGCGATGGCGAAGCAATTGAACGTGATTAACAATTAAAAGTAAAAGAATGCAGCAAGTGGCCTAGCCCTTAATAATAAGAACAAGTTGGGTGTGTTTCCTATGATGATTAAACGTTCTTGAGAACGGCGGGATAACGACATAGTTGTCAATTCCATATATTACTTGCATTGGTTATTGTTGCTTAGTCATTTTTGTAGGGATAGGGCCTAATACAATGTGTTGTAAAACCATTAACTAATACATACTTATGATGGTTCTATTAGTAAGTAACACAAGTACTAATATTTCTTAAGGTAAATAACCAACCATAACAATAACTTTCTCCGAGGTCCATATTTACCCCTCATGCCACAACTCGTACTCAGGGGATTGTATAATTTGTCACTCATACCTCCCATCCCTTAAAGGTGAAGTGACACGCAGCGACGTTCGCATAACACCACTAGAGAGTTACACTATAACATGATTAATCAACAATCTCTCCTACCTAAAAGAAACATAGTGTTCCCTCTCCCCTCTTACGTCAAACTCTTCGTCCAACCCCTCTCTCGTACGACTGATAAAACAGAGCAATATCTCTGGCGATTTTCTTGTTGTCGATATTTTTACATGCCATAATGGTGCTAGCCAATCGGTAAACAAATCAGAAGAAGCAATCACGTGTCTGTAGGGAAGGTAATCGCGGAGATTGCGGGACAGTTAAGGCCGCGCGTCAAATGCTCTCGATTTGGAAGAGAAGGAAATAAATCTCGCATTGACGGCCGCGCACATGCGCCCTCAATTTGGATTTTCTGAATACGTGATCCTTTGTGTGCATGTTCATCGGTCGTGGAAGAGAAGTTGTAGACGCCGGCGACCCGACGACAGCCGGGACGGTCTCACCGGTGTACACCACCTCAAGGTCGTCCTCCGGGTGACGCTGCGCCACGGCCGCCACTGCATCTGTCCTCCGCTCGCCATGTCCGTCGCACCCTCCGAGGTGAGCTCCTTGCATTGACGTATTTGCAACAAGCGGATCAGCTTCTACATGCGCTTATCCGTGGTAATCGTTGCATGCGTCAAATCACTGCCTTCTATCTAGAGATAGAGCGCGATCGATCCCTCTTGTTCATGCAGTATTTTTTTTGACTCTCCCGCTGGCCGCTTCATAGCTAAAAGCAAGAGAAAATATGGGTTGATTCGAATCCCACGGCCTGTTCTAGGGCGTGTGATGAGCTTATCACTGCCATAACCAAAAAAATTTGGACAGTTTTTGATTTTGAATTCAAATTTTGTTCGAACATTTCAGGAGAAAAAAATCTGAGATTTTTCGAAAACTGCTCATTTCGGTCCATACCAATAAAAAAACGGCGACGAGAAAAAAAAACCTTGACTTGCATACTTGGATTGAATGTACTCCCTACACAAACAACCACTACATGTTTTTTTTATTCATTAAGCTTTACTTATGTCTATATTGTTTCAAAAGAAAATGCCTGCACTACTTTCACTGAAAAGAAGCAATACATCATGTCCTTCCCTAGCAAAACCAAGTTGGTGAATATCCATGACACAACCTTGACACGTCGACATTTAAAATGTCCTTTAGAAGATGAGATATGGATGGAGCGAGGTCAGCGCTAAGTTGTACTCCGATGGTCATACTTACACACATCAAGAATGTCTAATTTATTTGTTATTTTTTCTATTGTAGGTCATACATGCATATATTTACTGTCTAAGGGTCCAGGATAAATTTTGTAGAGCGGGTGCACGTGTATTCTTAGAAAATACATATGATTCTGGAATACTTAAGCGAGATGGTGAAATAGAGAAGTATACATATGATTCTGTTATTTAGTTTTGCTCATTTCTTGAAAAGATTTAAGAAGTATACAATGAGATGCTGTTTACTATTTCTACCCCCAATAGAGAAGTTAAAGATATAGATTTTGATTTGCATAACGTAATCTAATTGTAGAGAAACTGAATTATTTATGCACAAAAATGGTTGTTGTGATTATATTTATCTTGGATTTTGTTATAATCATATATGCAGGGACATTTTGATATGATAATCTACTACTCCCTCTGTCAACAAATAGTCAAATACAAGATGTTTCTCACGAAAAAAATATAAGATGCTTTAGATTACTAAATAATACCCGTTGACACTGCTATGGTAGTGGTTTCTTCCACGGTAGTTCGGTTTTATTGTCATGGGAGTGTTTGTTCCCATTGCAACGCACGGGCAGAGACCTAGTATTTACTACAAATACATAACGCTTCACAACTAGCCTTCTCCCATATATGCAAGAACACAAGGGAACTACTCACAACACATTATGATGAACATATTCAATATGGTGATGATATTTGTAATAATATGACAGTAATTACCTTTTCACCAATAAAACACAAGGCATCAATTACCAATACAACAATTAACTCCGACAATTGGTACTGGTAATCAAGCCATAATCAATTGTAGAAAATTTGATGCAACGTGAAAGGGGTGATGGGGCTGATGATGGAGAAGGCGAACATGACTTGGATGAAGATGTTCCGAGTGATGCAATGGAGTTAGTGATGACGGTTACTTCGAATTCCCAGGCAAAAAACATCCATCCGCAGGAAGAACCAGGTTTACACCTCGTAGCCATAGCGGAAAAATCAACGAAAAATGGATATGACCAAATCACCTCGAGAAGGACCCTAACTAAAAGGCTTGGGTTCACCAACGGGACATGTGGGCCCTAAGCGCCATGGCATGGTGGGAGTCTACCCCAGGCTTCTGGCCTCTTTTGGTCCAAACTCCTTGAACCATTTTATTTTATTTTAGGGGCCCTGGTATCACTCTTTCTTCACAAAGGTCCAAATTATATACTGACATCATCTTCGAGAATTAATTCTTCTATTCTTCGCATTTTAAGATAAACCACAATTAAATTGATGCAAAGATGGTCAAAAGGGTATAAAAATAGAATATATGCTAAAATTGTGATGCAAAATACATGTACCGGCTCCCCAGATTTTAGACCTTGCTTGCCCTCAAGCAAAACTTGAACTTGATAAACATGTCCACATGTTTAAAACGTGAGAGGTCGGTAATAAAAGAATACACGCATGAAGCAATCACAATTGGCAAAAGTACTTTATAGAAGCTGTTACAGTAACATGTTCATGCATTTTTAAAAATGTTCTTGGATTTCAAAAATTATTCTTGAATTTAAAAAATGTTCCCAGATAAGAAAAAATATTCACATATTTCCAAAAATATTACTATATTTTAAGAACATACACAAAATTGAAATTGTTTACGTATTTCAAAATATTGTTCACGAATTATAAAAAATGTTCATCAGTTCGCAAAATGATCCTAACTTTCGAAAAATGCTAACATATTGAGAAGATTCATGATTTGAATAAAATAGCAAATTAAAAAAAATATTCAACGTTTGAAAAAGTTCGTGAAATGAAGAAAAAAAAACCAATGCAAAAATAGAAAAACCAATGGAAGAAAAAAATAATAAAAAAATGGTAAAAATCTAAAGTAAAACACGAAAAAACCCAGTATTTGAAGGTTCTAGAACCTTCCTCCCAAAGCCGGAAGAGGAGTATTTGATAATTGAGCCGGCCCAATACTAAGTAGTGGGGCACTATAGGGTGCTATTCGACGCGTTTTGCGTCGAACAGTCACGCGCGAAGCACACAAGGACCCCACGACTGGGCCAGCCCAATAGTGGGCGTTGTAGCGAGGGTGTCTGTTTGCTGTACAGTAGCGCAGCGATGTTAAAAAGAAAAAAAGGAAGCACGCACAATCCTGACCAGGATTCAAACTTTGGACCTGCATCTTATGTATGAGAGCAGCTAACCAGTGGAGCTAACAAACGTTCGTGTAAAAACGGGAGCGTGATGGTATAAGAACTAATTGCAAAGCAGAATCTGGACAGGTTTTTGAATTGTTTCAAACTTCATTTGGAGATTCTGATTTTTTTACAACGAATAATGTTTGAAAATCCGATAATTTATTGAAGAACTCAATTTTTTTTCAAATTTTCAAAAAATAAAAAAATATGAATATTTTTGACAGAAAGAATTTTGAAATTCGTAAACATTTATGAAAACAAGGACATTTATTGAATTTTGAGAACCAAACTTCGATAATGGGAACAACTTTTGAAAAGTGCAAACATTTTATGAAATTCCCGAAATTTTTGAAAGCCTCAAACACTTATTGAATTTCGAGAACAAAATTTGATAATACGAACTCTTTTTGAATTGTTGAACTTTTTTCAAAATTCCCGAATATTTTTCAAAAACACAAACCATATTTCAATTTGTGAGAGAATTTTTAACATTCTGAACAATTTTTGATAATGGGAACATTTTTTGAATTGTTAAACTATTTTTGAGAAGCAGGAACTTTTTTGAAATTCCTGAACATTTTTGAAAATTTGAACATCATTTGAAAATAGGGACATTTTTTACTATTCTGAATATTTTTGTAAACATGACCATTTTTGCATTATGAGCAATTTTTTTTCAAAAAAGGAACAACTTTTTTAAATGGCGAACATATTTCGAATAATTAGAACAAATTTTGAATGGGAGAACAATTCTGAAAATCCCAACAAGGTTGAAACACGAACATATTTAGAATACATGACCAACATTCGAAAACAAGAACATTTTTTGAATTCGTGATCAAGTTTTCCTACAAGAACAAAATCATGCAAACAATTTCTGAAAAGGGGAACATTTCTTGAAATTCCTGAACAAATTTTAAATGGAAAGAATTTTTGAATTTATGAACATTTTTGAAAAAACATGAACATTTTAATAAAATTTGAATTTTTTATAAGCACGAACATTTTTTAAGTTTTCAAACAATTTTCAGAAACATTAACTCTTTAAAAAAAGAAAAATAAACTTGAAACATGAAAAGAAAACAAAAAATAAAAAATAAACAGAAAAGGAAAAGGTAAAGAAAAGAGAAACAAAAGAAGAAAAATAAACAGAAAAACGAAAAAGAAAAAACCAAAAACCAGAAAGAAACAGGAAAACCGGTTCAGGGAACCTTCTAGAAGGTTCCCAAAACCAGAAATACCGAAAAGCAAATCTAGAAGGTTCCCAAAACCAGAAAACACAGCAACAAGTTAATGAGCTCGGCCCAGGGCATTGCTGGATCGTCACCTCTGTGCGAAACAGTGACACTTTGATGCAGTGTGCGTCCGATTCCCGTTTGATCACCAGAACACTTACAGCGAGATTGCCTACCGTGTCGCCTGAAAATTTTCGGTCCCAGTACTGTACTGGGCTGCCCCATATTTACCACTCATTCGCGTGCTGGCTCTGTGCTCGCTCTGTTTTATTTTGTTTTTTCAATATTTTTCCTTTCTTTCTTTTGGTTTCTTTGTTTCTTCTCTGGTTTTCTTTTTTTATTCCACCGTTTTCTTTGTTTCATTGCAGCTATTTACTTGTGTTTTTTCTTTGCTTTGCTTTGCTTTGCTTTGTTTCTTTTTTTTCTTTTTTCTAGCCTTTGCCATTTTCTTCTTCCTTTTATAGTTTTTTTTATTTCTTTTTTGGCTTTCATTGTGTTTTAATGATTTCTTTCTTTCTCGGTTCCCACTGTTTTCCATTCTTTTGCACTGGTTTCTTTTGGGTTTCTTCTATTTTTCCCTTTTGCATTCAAATAAGTGATTTTTATATTTTAAAACACATATATTTTTATGTCTACTTTTTTGCATACACATTAGTCGTTTTGTTATACATCAGGGATATGTTTTACATACACATTTTACATTTTTGAATGCATGATTAACAGTATTTAAATTGTATATTTTTACGTCTACTTTTTACAGAAATAATTGTACATTTATTGTATGCACCAGGAAGATTTTCTAGTACACGTTTCACATTTTTTACATACATGCTTAACATTTTTCATATATATGTTTTGATGTCTACTTTTTACAGAAATAATTGTACATTTATTGTATGCACCAGGAAGATTTTCTAGTACACGTTTCACATTTTTTACATACATGCTTAACATTTTTCATATATATGTTTTGATGTCTACTTTTTAGCATTTTGTATACATCAGGAACATTTGCTAATACATGTTTTAAAAAAATAGATACATGATACACATTTTTTCATATGTATGTTTTGATGTCTACTAGTTTGCATGCACATTTTACACTTTTTGTATACACCAGGAATAATTTATTTTGGGTACATTTAATATTTTCTAAATTCATTACTAACAATGTTCATACATACGTTTTGACCTCTACTTTCTTCCATACATACTGTACATTTTATGTATATATCAGAAATATATTATTAAACATGTGCAACATTTTGTAAATACATGATTAATTATTATTATTCATTTATATGTTTTGATGTATATTTTTTTCATACACATTTGTGCAATTTTTGTATACATTAGAAACATTTATCTACACACGTTCAAAAAAATTCAAGTGCACGATTAACATATTTCAATTTTGTATCTTAAGTGATTTTTAGAATAGATATATTTAGAATATGTCAAATTATTAGCGAACTTAAAAAAATAAAGGTAAAAATAAAGCAAATCATGAATAATAGATGAAAGGGAAAAAGGAGCGCTCAAGATCAGTGGTCCCCGCCGGGCGTGCCCATTTTATGGCCGCTGATTAGTCTCTTTAGTGATCCGGTAAAGAAGCAGAAAAGATCCTCGTCTTTTCCCCAGAGGTGATCCCGAGTTATCGAACTCACGGGAGGAGGGAGGACGGTACCCTCTAAGTCTTGAGTTTTTAATAGCTTTTGCAAGAGAATTAAGTTCCAGCTTTTGACCGGATCGAAATTAAGTTGACACTACAAACACACGGTATGACAATACTACTACATAAAGAGTAACGGGGAGCAATTGCTAGCGAACGCCTAAACTGCCACATGATTTTGATGGTACGGAGCAGATTAGATTACTTTTTACACTTAAAATTAAAGATATATCATGGCAGTTTTGCAGAAAAACCACCTAGTTTTTTCAATACACTGAAACTGTCAGACGAACGTTCGTGAATGCCATCTCTTGTGACGAACCTTCGTCGGATAGCCAACCCTATATACTAAACTACCGTCCCGAATTACTTGTTTTAAATTTATCTAGATACATACATATGTATCCAATACACAAGTAAGGAATTTGAGATAATGTTGGATTATAGATGGGCTTAGTCCCATATAAGACAATAATCCCTGGTTAATCTCTAAGGCTCATTTAGGTGTACGACAAGTGGTGGAAAGTTTAGTAGGGGGTGTATCTCGTGCACCCGGGCAATTTGTGCTACCGGTGCACCGGTCGCCCGTTGCACAATAGAAAATGTTCGAAAAAACCCGAAACAAAATAGTGCACTGACACAACATGAATGTACATTGTCACAAAAATTTAAATCAATATTCGAAACATTGCCCGAGATACAAAACTAACATATTTGACACTGAATAGTATATAACATAAGTTGGGCTTCAGTTTTGGTCCATTAGCACATTGACGTCAAATTTGTCATTTTTTGTATCTTGAGCATTGTTTTGAATTTTGATTTGAATTTTTATGACAACATACATTGATGTTGTATCGATACACTATTTTTTTCCAGATTTTTTAAAACATTTTTGAATGTGCAACGGGGTCCGGTGTAATGGTAGCACCAACTGCCTTGGTGCACCAGATACGGTCCCAAGTTTAGTATCATACTCTAGTGGAGTGGGAGTAGGACCCCTTTATAAGGGCTGCTCTACCACATGTCATTTGGAGCTTCGGAAGAGGAGCTGTACACGCGTGCTCCTCCTCCTCCTCCGCACGCCTCGCCCGCCTCGTCAGGACACACGTGTGCGCCGCAGGTTACGGGAATGAGCCAAGTCGAAACTTATTTTTGCCGGTCAAGAATGGTTAATTAATCTTGGATTAATTGACGAGTGGCTACAGCAGTGCCACCGTCCAAGATGTTGGACTGTGGGCTGTTCGCATACTCGGTCGTGGGCCTGAGCCTAGGCCCATCTACCTGACGAACTATATAAGGAGGTGCGGGCTAGTGGAATGAACCCTAACTCAGTTCACTCACTCCCTCCTGCACAACCATACAACCATAGCCGTCATTGCTACTTGCGAGCTGCATTGTGATTTTCCTTGAAGAGGAGAGGAGATGCAACAGAGTAGAGATAAGTATTTCCCTCAGTGAGAACCAAGGTATTAATTAAATAGGAGAATCTCGCAAAGCCTCGTGAACATCACCTACACACACAAAAGCAAATACTTGCACCCAACACGGACAAGACGGTTATCAATCCCCTTGAACTCGTTACTTGCAAGGATCATGTTAGAAATATGCCCTAGAGGCAATAATAAATTGGTTATTATCCGGTAATTGCCTTTGGCTCCTAGGTGCATATGCACCCATTGTCGAAATACACATTTCGAAAAGTTAAAAAATTCAGAACAAAAATCCCACGTGTATATCCAGACATTTTATGTGCGTGCACAAGGTTTCGATGAAAAACGACGTTTCTTGTGGCTTGTGTAAAAAAGACAATTTCTGATGCTTCATTCTAACTATTCATGAGGCATTTCTTTATCTTTTTTACACAAGCCACAAAAAACGTTGTTTTTCACCGATACCTTGTGCACGCACATAAAATGTCTGGATATACACGCGGGGTTTTTGTTCCGAATTTTTCAACTTTTCGAAATATGTATTTCGATAATGGGTGCATATGCACCTAGGAACCAAAACACCATTCTCGTTATTATCATATTTCCTTATTCATGATAAAGGTTTATTATTCATGTTAGAATTGTATTGACCAGAAACTTAATTACATGTGTGGATACATAAACAAGTATCGTGTCCCTAGTGAGCCTCTACTAGACTAGCTCGTTGAACAAAGATGGTTAAGGTTTCCTAATCATAGACATGAGTTGTCATTTGATAACGGGATCACATCATTAGGAGAAGGATGTGATGGACAAGACCCAACCGTAAGCTTAGCAATTGATCATATCAGTTTATTGTTATAGCTTTCTTCATGTCATGTATATATTCCTAAGACCATGAGATCGTGCAACTCCGTAACACCAGAGGAATACTTAGTGTGTATCCAAACGTCACTTCGTAACTGGGTGATCATAAAGGTGCTCTACAGGTATCATCGAAGGTGTCTGTTGGGTTGGCACGGATCGAGACTGGGATTTGTCACTTTGTGTGACGAAGAGATATCTCTGGGCCCTCTCGGTAATACAACATCGTAAAGAGCTTGCAAGCAATGTGCCTAATGAGTTAGTCACGAGATCTTGTATTACAAAATGAGTAAATAGAATTGCCGGTAACGAGATTGAACTAGGTATGGAGATACCGACGATCGAATCTCGGGCAAGTAACATATTGCCGGACAAAGGGAATTGCATACGAGATTAACCGAATCCTTGGCATCGTGATTCAACCGATAAAATATCTTCGTGGAATATGTGGGAACCAATATGGGAATGTAGGTCTCTCTAATGTTTATTGACTAGAGAGAGGTCTCGGTCCTGACTACATGATTCCCGAACCCGCAAGGTCACACGCTTAACGTTCGTTGACACTAGAGTAGTATTGGGATATTGGATGATTAGTAACCGAATGTTGTTCGGAGTCTCGGATGAGATCCCGGACATCACGAGGAGTCTCGAAATGGTCCAGAGGTAAAGATTTATATATAGGAAGTCATATTTTGGGTTCCGAAAAAGGTGAAGTTTTTTCAGTATTGTACCGGGAAGCTCCGAGAAGGTTTCGGAGGATACGGAGGGGAGTCCACAAATGAGTCCACCATGTCCCAAGGGATGGCATGGGCTGAGAGGAGGTGCCCTAGCCCTATTGGGGGCTAGGCGCACCAAGTCCTCAAAAGCCCATGCGGCTAGGAAAGGAAAAAAAAAGGGGAGTCCTTGTAGGAATAGGATTGGACTTGGAGTCCAAGCCCTCTCCCCCTTGTGGCCAACTCCTATTAGGAGTAGGGTTGGACTCCCATCCCTCCCATGCATATAAATATAGGGGAGGGGGCACAACTAGGCACCCCAACACATTGGCCTTGGCTGTTGCCCCGTCTCTCCCTCCCGACATAGTTCTCGTCCACGTTTTTTCGCTTAGGAAGCCCTGCCGGTATTCCGACTCCACCACCACCATCACCACCACGCCATTGTGCTGGTTGTGATCCCATCTACTTCTCCGCCTTATCTTGCTGGATCAAGAAGGAGGAGGCGTCATCGAGCCACACATGTGCTAAACTCGGAGGTGGCGTTCGTTCGACACTAGATCGGTTGGATCGTGATCGGATCGTGAAGAGTACAACTACATCAACCGTGTTATATACGCTTCCTCTTTGGTCTACGAGGGTACACAGACACACTGTGCCCTCTCGTTGTTATGCTTCTCCTAGATAGATCTTGGGTGTTCGTAGGAATTCTTTTTGATTTTCATGCAACATTCCCCAACAATGGCATCATGAGCTAGGTCTATGCATAGATGTATATGAACGAGTAGAACACAAAGAGTTGTGGGCGTTGATGCTCAAATTTCTTACCTCTCTTGTCTTATTTGGATTCAGCGGTATTGTGGGATGAAGCAGCCCGCACCAATGACACGTCTCCAACGTATCTATAATTTTTGATTGTTCCATGTTATTATATTATCCATCTTGGATGTTTTATATGCATTATTATGCTATTTTATATCCTCTTTTGGTACTAACCTATTGACCTTGTGCCTAGTGCCAATTGCTGTTTTTTTCCTTGTTTTTGTCTTCTACAGAAAATCAATACAAACGGAGTCCAAATGGAACGAAACTTTTTGAGGATTTTTCTTGGACCAGAAGACACCCATGTACCTTCGGGAGGAGGTTAGAGGGGCCACCAGTTGGCGACAAGCTCGGTGGACGCGGCCTGGGGGCCCCCCAGGCTTGTGGGCCCCCTGATGCTCCTCTAACCCTAATCTTTGCTCTATAAATACCCAAATATTCCCCGTATACTAGAGGGACACCAAAAATAGTTTCTGTCACCGCAAGCTTCTATCCTCGTGAGATCCCATCTTGGGGCCTTTTCGGTACTCCGCCGGAGGGGGATTCGATCATGGAGGGCTTCTACATCAGCCTTGCTGCCCTTCCGATGACGTGTGAGTAGTTTACCATAGACCTACGTGTCCATACACTATTGCAGGATGCTGCTAATGCGACACTACAATCAGAGACCCTTCGACGAAACTGTGTGTGATGCATTAATCGCATTTGGTGATGTAAAAAACCATCAAAAAAGATGCAAAACATTCGCGATGCTGGATACATCAAACACAGTTCAGATTTAGATGCGTGTGTGATGCAGGGCACACGGTTGATCCATATGAACTGTTTGCGATGAGACAGAACAACATAAACAGGCAGCTAGATAAAGGTGTGTGCAATATACGGCATACAGTTCACCCTGATAAACTGTTTGTGATGAGGCGGAACAACAGTAAGGGAAAGCCAGATGAAGGTGTGTGCGATTGTCATATAGTTCACTCAGATGAACTGTTTGTGAATAGGCAACACAAAAGAACGGTCAACTAGATGAAGGTGTGTGGGATATACGGCATACAGTTCACTCGGATGAACTGTTTGCGTTGAGTCAAGTGAACATAAATGGTTCAACTTAACAAGATGTGTGTGATACGCGGCAAACAGGTTTGTAATCGAAAATATGTGGGAAGACCAATAATAACACAGATGATTCCTGTTAAAAAGCCGTGTGTATTGTGAGCAAACGATTGCTGGTATACAATTGTGAGTGATCGATGAAATCATCACCGACGGGTTCCATTCTTTAGTCCGTGTGTGATGCGATTTGCTCTGTCTATAGAACATCAACATATATACTTATAAGAACAACATTGCATAACCAAATTAAGCATACAATGACATAATTAACTAAACACATAACATTTTCACACACCAAAGTAAGCAATTACATGCGTACTAAACTAGGAGAAACGAGCATCTAATCATCTACATCTTGTTGCGATGACGCTTGCCATTGCTCTGCTTCCGGCTGGATCCCTGGCCATTTTGGGGAAGGAGGCACTTCCTCATGTCAATGATCCTCCTGTACATCTCGTAGCTCATGTACGCCTCCTTGGCCACGTACACGACGTGAGCTTTGTCAAGTTTCTCCATCTAGGCCGAGTGCCAGGCACGCTTGTCCTTGTTGCAGGAATCCTTCGTGTCTTTATAGTAGGGGTCCATGATGGCCTCAGCAAGGTGAAACGGTGAGTCCTTCTCATGCTCCTTGCTGCCCTAGATCTTGTATTGGCCCTGGATGTCGACAAGATTCTGGCAGGCGATGCCCGAATTCTTGAGCACCTTTACATCGTTGGTGATGTCCACCGTAGCAAACATGTAGTGGGGGTTGTCGACAAACCTGGCAAAACGCTCGCAAGGCCTTGTGGCCAAGCAATAGTGGTAGATGAGGACGTGATTGCGCACTCACATTTGGGCGACGCCGACCTTGGGACGAGACCCGGCACGAGCGCGGGTGTACTCGAGGTTGAACCCGACCACCTTGTACTTCTGCTCAGTAAGCAACAACTCCAGAATGTGGATGGAGTGCTCCACCTAGACCGGGTTGTTGGTGTACACCACCCAGAGCTCCGTGAACCTGTGGGTGTCCACCACGGCATGCATGGTGAACTACTGCTCATTGTCGTCAGCCGCTCGGAGTGCCATGGGAGCCGCTCAGGATACCCTCTAAGAATTTGTCGTGGTGGGTGTGCTTCTTGCAATACTGGGGCGTGATCAAAAGGTTGAAGAGGCACAAGGGTTAAATGGCCGCCGTAATAAATGGGGGCCGACCGACCTGTAATCGTCACGTCTTGCCACCGCGTTCATAGCGGAGGATTCCAGTGCACGCTTGAGCACCCTGCACACGTTTTGTTTGACCATGCAGGGGCTCAAAGAGGCACAAAATGTATCATTGATGAGCTTGTTCCCGCGCAACCGCATAGTTTACCATGCAAGCTTCCCGCCCGCCTAGTTTGGCCAGGCGTCGACTAGAAGAGGGGGCAAATCATGGGCGTTTATTGGCAAAAAGCTTTGTAAAAATGAAGTGTGTGGAATGACTTCGATCATAAGTTTACCCGTGGGTGATGAGGTCAAAGTTACATAGAAGGGTGATGATGGACACTCGAGTGTGATAATTAATTCTGCGCTCTACAGGGCACATGGTTGAAGAAACCAACTATGTGCAATAATGTTGAACATCGCAATCGAGTTAGCTATACTGATCATGTGCTATGAGACCGACAAGGGAAACACATTCAAGAATGGTTAATATAATCTAAGTCCATTGCATATTAAGGTCAAAATAGTACTACCAATATACGAGTCTCATACGATACCATTTCAACAATTGTACCACAAAAGACCCAAATATTACAAGGTTCAAATTCCAGAGTTATATGTCTCAAATTCGAAGATTACAAAGTTAAAATTGATATTAGAAATGAAATTCAGCTCATTCAGCTCCAAACGCCCGTGCTAATCAGCTGAACATGGATATAAGAGAGGTTCGAACTAATATTACCACTAGTAAGGCTGGGTTCGAAACCTCATCATTTCTGCAAAGGGATCGGCCACAGACAAGTCATATATGGGATTGACACAATGACTTCCGATTTCTCTGTCAGCTGAAGTTCCAAAATAAAATCCAGCCTTTTCGAAGCCTTTTCCATTCTGCCGAAGCCGCCGGCGCTGATCAACAAACCATACATTTTTGTGAAATAAATCTAGGGCATACCTCATTACCTTCAGCACCCTTGCTCTGACAACAAAGAACATGGAGAATATAATCTCCGGTAAGGTCCCTCAGTATGAGTTCAAAGTAATTTCTGAGAGATGTAGATCTAGGCATTCAATGTGATTGTTATATTGTATCACATTATCCACCACTGGGCCTAATCTTATCTACAAAAGAAGAAAATGTGTTAATGCCTACATGCAATTTTGAACACTACTACATGCCTATTTGGTTTGCAGGATTTGTAAAATGCACTAACGTGCCATCTTTGATCCGACATGATTAACATGGGCATTTGATTACAATCTAGAAAAATGTAGCCTTCTTCACAAGAGGTTGGAGTGGATGAAAAGTTCCCTAAGAAAACTAGTACAGATGAATCCAAAGGAGAAATGCTTATGGATTGTAACCATATGGATCAAGCAACCAATATGGGGGGGGGACATGTATGTACTGAAATCCTCGAAAATTCCTTCAGAAATCGTAGTACATTATCATTGTAAACTTGGGGAAAGGTGTAAAAAATTGAACTCCCTCATGGTTAACATTCAATGGAAAAGGAACATCACCTCGATATATAGCTTCTCCAGGCACGGAAAGCATCTCAGGAAACTCACAACTTGGTCCAGGTTGGGGCCGATAGATTCTAGTGCCAAGACCTTCACTATGCACAGATTCGGGGTCAAGCTTGTCGGAATCATTTTCTGGATGATAGAAGAACATACATCTTCAAAATTAGAAATAATGTTAATTTCAAGAAGAAGAGGTAGAAGGAGACTGTTGTACCTGAACGGGTGTGGATCCAATAACAAGTTTAGAGTATTTGTCAAACGAGTAGCCCACCACTATCAATTTCAGCGTAGAAATGACATTGATTCTTGTTGGACCTTCTTGATCAACTACAAGTAATCTCTCAAGTGAAGGTGTGTCCTCAATGACCATACCGTGGTACCCATTTTGTGATGTCTTGTTGTAGCACCAGCAACACACATAAATAGTCTGGAGAGTCATGGAGGTAATGTGGAAGGTACTCAACCCATTGATCGCCTGAAGACGAAGGTACTCGAGTGTAGTACAACCGTGGAGCAGGCGCTCCATGTCACCATTTGGGAGGCAGACGGTGACGAGCTCGAGGTGCTTCAGTCGTGGTAGAATAAGAGCGGTCGCGTCATTATGGGGGTGGCAGTTCATGAATTTGGCAATGCTCAGCATGGGCGCGAGGCAGAGCGTGGACGTTGGCAGCGAGCGCTTATGCCCGTCATTAAAACTGAGCTCCCCGAGCTGATCTAGGATGGGGAATCGGAACCACTCATCAAGCTTGGCTCGGTCCTTGTCGTTGGAACGGAACTTGCCCATGCTAAGGCCTCTGGTTGGGCCATGGTGACTGCCGAGGATCTGGGAGAGCGCATCCAAGCTTTTGTGATAGCCATGGTAGAGCTCGTGGGTGTCAATGAGGTCGAGAGGTTGGAGTGCCATAGGGGGCACTACCGCCAGGAAAGGACGGCTGTCCGTGCCCCATATTTGATTGGGAGGAGGGATATGATGACTATCAACATATCATCGGGGAGACTGCTGATGAAGTCTAGGCCTGCTGGAGTCGCTTGCGGTTCTTGCTCGACCCGCCTCCGCTTGTTGGCAGCCCCGTTCTCCACCTCCAGAGTCTCCTCGTCAGTGGCGCTTTTTGATAGAAATGGGAGTACAGGGATATTGAGTTAAAACAGGGTAATAGAAAAGTGTATTGGTAACTAGAAGTTAATTAGTAGGTAGGAATAGAGTAAGAAAATGGAATAACAACTGGTTGCTTAAATACTACACAATTCCTTTGATATTGTTGGGTAAGTCAACATGCAGATACTTGAAAAGAACACTTACTTCGAACAAAGTCTGGACGGATGATATCATCGGGGAAGTTAGCATATATCTCATGACCAGGCTATATTATGTGCAGTGCAATTTTAGTGCCAGCTTTCAGTAAATAAAACTTAGAAATTTCTGTCAAAGGCCCGTGGCAAAATAGGAGTGACCATATTCATCA
This sequence comes from Triticum aestivum, assembly GCF_018294505.1. Classification (NCBI taxonomy): domain Eukaryota; kingdom Viridiplantae; phylum Streptophyta; class Magnoliopsida; order Poales; family Poaceae; genus Triticum; species Triticum aestivum. The sequence goes on from NC_057813.1 coordinate 180,647,905, forward strand.
AGTATTATAGAAGCAACGATTGTAAATCCTTGGTTTGTGTTCAGTATGACATCCCTACAGTCTTGATTTATGTAAAAGGCGAGATTGTGTACTACATATGTTGTTACATAGCAAGGGACGTGCTGCAGAAAATGGTAGTGTCGGTGTACAAAAGTATGGGTACTTCTGTACCCCTTACTTGTGCACGGGCAATCACAACCACACTAGCGGCAGGGCTTGGCGAGGCAGAGGAAGACAAAACCCAAAGACTACTACTCGAAGCACAAGGAGAAGAGGGCGAGCCTGACCTCCCCCGGCAACACCCTTGCCAGGGCGACCTGCACAGCACCAGCAAGCCCATCACCCTTGGGGCTGAGAGCTCTGACACCATTGACAACGTTAAGACCAAGATCTGGAGAGCACATGCCTGGTAGCATGCAGATCCTCATAAAGATTGACAGCCCACAGATCCATGTGGGACCAGAATACGAATACCCCCGGCAAGACCCTTGGCGGGGACGACTCCAAGGCCCCTGGCAAGCCTTGCCGGGGACGATAGCTGGGCCGCGACCAGGCCCGCGCCCGGCAAGGTTTCGCCACCGTGCGACAATCAGCGTGCCAACTAAGCAGACGCGTACATGGCGGCATGCAGATGTTCGTGGAGGCTCTACAATCGCGCCAACACAACAGCTAGTTAGCCAGCATGGCACTGCATGCCTCGTCAACATGGATGCATGTCGAAGTGAGGGGAGGTGACAACAGACGAGATGGCTCCTGCTACCATCCCCGATAAAGTAGGAGGACACGTAGGCAACGCATTAAATGCGTTTGTCCTATGTTGACCGAGCGACAAGCTCGATCACTATAGCTTGACACCTCCTGTGTGCCACTGTGGCAACCCCTTTACATATAAAAGGAGGCTCAAGGCATACAGAGATATGATTCAGAATTTTGGGCAAGGCATGCACCATAGCTAGTTCAAAAGCTCAAGAACACATATATCCAGACAAGCAGGACTAGGGTATTACACATCTTTGCGGCCTGAATGTGGGTAAAAATCCTCTGTGTGCTAGCTGCTAGACCCGCTCTTCATGCAGTTAATGCCCCACTGAATGTAGAAGGGATCCTTGTGACCCCATAGGTGTTCGTTTTCCCCGACATCTTTGCCGCGCCAGGGAGGGGATATAGTTGTGAGAATCTGGTCTACTAGCTAGCGCGGTAGTTTCTTCATCAACATGGCGCCAAAGAAGAAGACGATCGCAGCGATTGGCCCGTCCGGAGCCGCTCCGCCCGTGCCCAAGTGGACGGGCGATGCGGCTGAGGCCAGTGATGGAGCGCAAGCAGCATTGTCCGCAGCCGCGATGATGACCCACACAACAACAAAGAGCTAAGTCATGCCAATCCATGCGTTCTTTTTCCTTTTTATAAGGTTATCTCCCTCGATGGTTTCGGTCCTTGTATGGAGAACCTGCACACAAAAGGAACCCTGCCGCGATTGGCAACACCCCTGTTATGTTTCGAGTCTGCTCAACAGTTCGGTTGCTGCGCTCTGCTAAGGACGGCGGTGTACCTTGCCGTAATCAACAGCGCCCCTGTTCCGTTTCGAGTCCGCTGACAGCTCAGGTGACTGCACCAAGAGCGGCAAGGTAACTTGTTGGCGTTGACGCCCTCCATAGGCTGCTAAGGATCCATCCTTCTAGCGCCTACGGCAAGGGGCACACGCGCCGGCAGGCTTATCCAATTAAGTGTAGGGTGCAGAAAATACAAGGATGAACTAAACAGGAAGATAACATGCAATCAGTTCAAAGCACAACAAAAGTTATATTACATCAAAAGTTGCCGCGATTCTAACTTAAGGTAAATTGTCTTGGGTGCAAACTCGCAGCGACAACAAGGAGCGAAGCAGCTAATCCCAGCGCTAGCCCTCCAGCCTCGTGACTCCGCTGACGCAGCTGATGATGGGCTCGATGCGCTCCTCGAGCGCCTGATGGTCAACGCCCTCCGGCAAGCTGTCAAGTGCCTGAGCAAAGTCGACACTGGGATTCCAGTGCGCCACCTTGGTGAGCACCTTGGTCAAGGCGTCCCGGCAAAGCTTCCGGGACTCCTCGGCCAGGTAGGCCACCCTGTTGGATTGGAGAAGCTTCAAGGCGTCAAGGACACGCTCGAAGAATAGAGTTAGCCTGTCGCTGTTAGTCACGTTCACCTCATGGGAGAACCTGAAACCTGGCATGCCCATGGCAGACAGCTGTGTAGTGAGCCTCTCCACGATGTCCACAAGGCGACTGGTCCAAAGCTTCATGCCGGCCACGAGCTCATTATGGGAAGTGACAACTGTCCGTAGCAGCAGCTGCTCGTCCGTGAGATCCTTGGTCAGAGTCAGCTCGCGGGCCTGGGACTCTGAAAGCATCTTCTCCTAGGTCTCCAGCTTCAACTTCACATCGGCAATGGAATCATTGGCTTTAGAGAGCAGTTTGGTCTTGTCGGAGATGGTGACCTGCAGCTCCGCCAAGGTGTGGGCAGTCATGTCACTGTCCTTCTTCAGCTTCGAGGTCTCCTCCCTCAGCCCCTCCAGCTCCAGCTCCAGCTTTTCCACCTTGCCGGCCAGCCCAACCTTGGCGGCTTCTGCGGCCTCAGCGTCGTCGATGGCCTCCTTCAGCTTGCCAGTGTGATCCAGGATCAGGGCATCAAGTGCCTCTTGATGCTTCTGCATCAGGTCTTGAGTCCGCTGCGCGACGAGCTTCTTGATTTCTTCGTCCTTGGCACGAAGCGTGGCGGTAAGCGCTGATACGTCTCCAACGTATCTATAATTTATGAAGCATTCATGCTATTTTATTATCTATTTTGAATGATTACGAGCTTTATTATACACTTTTATATCACTTTTGGGACTACCTATTAACCGGAGGCCCAACCCATATTACTGTTTTATTGCCTGTTTCAGTATTTCGAAGAAAAGGATTATGAAAAGGAGTCCAAACGGAATGAAACCTTCAGGAGCGTGATTTTTGGAAAGGATATGATCCGGGAGACTTGGAGTTCAAGCCAGGGGAGGTTCGAGGAAGCCAGGAGATAGGAGGGCGCGCCCACCCCCCTGGGCGCGCCCCCTTGTCTCCTGGGCCCCTCGAGGCTCCTCCGACCGACTTCTTTCGCCTATATAAGTCCACGTACCCTAAAAACATCAATGTAGAAGATAGATCAGGAGTTCCGCCGCCGCAAGCCTCTGTAGCCACCAAAAACATCTCGGGAGCCTGTTCTGGCACCCTGCCGAAGGGGGGATCCCTCACCGGTGGCCATCTTCATCATCCCGACGCTCTCCATGACGAGGAGGGAGTAGTTCACCCTCGGGGCTGAGGGTATGTACCAGTAGCTATGTGTTTGATCTCTCTCTCTCTCTCTCATGTTCTCTCTCGTGTTCTCTCTATGGCACGATCTTGATGTATCGCGAGTGATGTTTCTCCCCCTCTACTCTCTTGTGATGAATTGAGTTTTCCCTTTGAAGTTATCTTGTCGGATTGAGTCTTTAAGGATTTGAGAACACTTTATGTATGTCTTGCCATGCTTATCTGTGGTGACAATGGGATATTCACGTGATCCACTTGATGTATGTTTTGGTGATCAACTTGCGGGTTTCGTGACCTTGGGAATCTATGCATAGGGGTTGGCACACGTTTTTGTCTTGACTCTCCGGTAGAAACTTTGGGGCACTCTTTGAAGTACTTTGTGTTGGTTGAATAGATGAATCTGAGATTGTGTGATGCATATCGTATAATCATGCCCACGGATACTTGAGGTGACAATGGAGTATCTAGGTGACATTAGGGTTTTGGTTGATTTGTGTCTTAAGGTGTTATTCTAGTATGAACTCTTGAATAGATTGATCCGAAAGAATAACTTTGATGTGGTTTCGTACCCTACCATAATCTCTTCATTTGTTCTCCGCTATTAGTGTCTTTGGAGTGACTCTTTGTTGCATGTTGAGGGATTGTTATATGATCTATCTATGTTATTATTGTTGAGAGAACTTGCACTAGTGAAAGTATGAACCATATGCCTTGTTTCCTACCATTGCAATACCGTTTACGCTCACTTTTATCATTAGTTTCCTTGCTGTTTTTATAATTTCAGATTACAAATACCTTTATCTACTATCCATATTGCACTTGTATCACCATCTCTTCGCTGAACTAGTGCACCTATACAATTTACCATTGTATTGGGTGTGTTGGGGACACAAGAGACTCTTTGTTATTTGGTTGCAGGGTTGCTTGAGAGAGACCATCTTCATCCTATGCCTCCCACGAATTGATAAACCTTAGGTCATCCACTTGAGGGAAATTTTCTACTGTCCTACAAACCTCTGCACTTGGAGGCCCAACAACGTCTACAAGAAGAAGGTTCTGTAGTAGACATCAAGCTCTTTTCTGGCGTCGTTGCTGGGGAGGTGAGTGCTTGAAGGTATATCCTTAGATCTTGCAATCGAATCTTTTTGTTTCTTGTTTTATCACTAGTTTAGTTTATAAAAGAAAATTACAAAAAAAATGGAGTTAAGCTTGTCTCATACGCTTCATCTTTTTAATATCTTTCGTGAGTATGATGGAAAGGAAAATTTTGCTCAAGTGCTAGAAGAAGAATGCATTAAAATGCTTGGTACTAAATCTTTGAATGACGAGCATGATTGCAATGTTGTTAGTATGAACTCCTTGAATATCCATACTACTAATGATGATTGCACTTGTATGATGAAAATGTCTCCTATAAGCATGTCGATTTTTGTGGAGTAGATTGGGTTTGCAAGTACACACCAAATAGGGAAAATAGATATTGCAAGAGGCATAAGCATTTAGAAACTAAAGGGTTGCAAGAAAGTCTTGATGTTTGTGCTGAAAAATTCAATATTTTTCGCGCTCCTTGTGAACTTTGCAATGAACATGGTCATTTAAATCTCCAATGCAAATTGTTTCATGACCGAATCGTGTCCAACAATTGTGATAGCTTGATTACCCATGAGCATCATAAAGAGCTTAGTCTTCTTTTGGGGTATGAAGAAATGAAACATATAACTGAGGATATTCCAAAAGTTAGTCTTGATAGATTTCTTGATTTTGATCTAGAGAAGATTTATTTGTATTGTGCGGTGAATTGCATTGAAAATCCTTATATTGCCAATTACCTAAATAATAGAAAGCAATTAGAAGATGAAGAGAATACTAATGAAAGGGAGATACTTCCCAATATCCTCCTATGATTTCTTATGATGAATCAGGTAACGAGGAGGAGCTTTCTATTCAACCAATCTCATCAATAAGGAGCTGAAAGAAGAAGGTTGAACTCACACATAACGTGAAGAAGAAAAGGAAAATAAGTAGCAACAAAGGTAAAAAGGTATCTCTCTCAAATTAAGTTGCTCCTACTACTCATTGTGATGATGATAATTGCTATACTATTGGTGCTATCCATACTATTAATAATGAGAGTGACTATGCTTATGATATGAAAAGGCCCAAGCTTGGGGAGGCTATGTTTGATGAGGATGACATATTTGAGAATATATTTGCTTAAATTAATGTTTCTCCCAAGCTTGGGGATGCTACGTTTAATGAAGATGATATTTTTAGCATCCCAAGTTTTGATATGCAAAGTTGTTATGATGATAGCATGCCTCCTACTTATGATGGTTATATTGATAAAAATGGGTTTGGAAGAGTGTCAACTTTAGGAAGTAGTGATCCCACTATTTTGGAGGATGTTGAGTTTTATTGTGATGAATACGAAAGTGGATTTGGAAGAGTGTCAACTTTATTTAGTGATTCTATCTTGGGAGAGGTTTCAATCGATTATGATGAGAATGAAGTTGCTACTTATGATGATTATTGTGATGAAACTTATGCTATAAAAAGTAGTGATAATTATATTTATAAAAAATTTCATGATTATGATTACCCTTTTTCTGAACATTACTCTTTTAATGTGGAAACAATTTTTAGTGTTCAAGTCTCTTATGATACTCTCACTATTCCGAATGAGAAGAATTTTGCTTATGTGGAGAGTAATAAATTTTCTATGCTTGTAGATCATGAAAAGAATGCTTTAGGTGCTGGTTATATTGTTGAATTCATTCAAGATGCTACTGAAAATTATTACGAGGGAGGAACATATGCTTGTAGGAATTGCAATAATATCAAGTTTCCTCTCTATGTGCTTAAAGTTTTGAACTTATGCTTGTTTTGCCTCCCTATGCTAGTTGATTATTGTTCCAATAAGTTGTTTGCTCACAAAATCCCTATGCATAGGAAGTGGGTTAGGCTTAAATGTGCTAGTCATATGCTTCATGATGCTCCCGTTATGTTTTAACTCTTATCTTTTGTGTAAGCATCATTGTCATTATCATGCCTAGCTAGGGGCGTTAAACGATAGCGCTTGTTGGGAGGCAACCCAATTTATTTTTTTACCGTGCTCTTTGTTACTGTTTATTAATAAATAATTCATCTAGCCTCTGGTTATATGTGGTTTTATGTTTTAATTAGTGTTTGTGCCAAGTAGAACCTTTGGGAAGACTTGGGTGAAGTCTATGCGATCTTGCTGTAAAAAACAGAAACTTTTGCACTCACGAGATTAGCTGCCATTTTTTACTGGAGACTGATTTTAGGTTGATTATTTTTACAGATGATTAATAGACAAATTCCTCAGGTCCAACAATTTATTTCAGAATTTTTTGATTTCCAGAAGTATACGTTTGATACAGATTACTACAGACTGTTCTGTTCTTGACAGATTCTGTTTTCTATGTGTTGTTTGCTTATTTTGATGAATCTATGAGTAGTATCGGAGGGTATGAACCATAGAGAAGTTAGAATACAGTAGATATTACACCAATATGAATTTAGAATGAGTTCGGAGTGGCAAGAGCCTAAGCTTGGGGATGCCCAAGTCACCCCAAGGTAATATTCAAGGACAACCAAGAGCCTAAGCTTGGGGATGCTCCGGAAGGCATCCCGTCTTTCATCTTCGTTCATCGGTAACTTTACTTGGAGCTATATTTTTATTTACCACATGATATGTGTTTTGCTTGGAGCATCATTTTCTCCTGTTAGTATTTGCTTGCTGTTATTTATAATAATGTTTTGCATCTTTAGTTTCAATAAAAATGTCAAGGATAGCCTTTGCCATGCTTATTTTGCTAGTATACATGTTGCTGTTTGAAAACGGAAAGTTTACCTCTGTTGCAAAAATTCCCTAGAAAAGTAAGAGAATTGTATAATGTTGAATATTTTTTCATATTGAGATCTTATAAATCTTCTACAGCTTAGTATTTTTCTCATAATTTTTGGAGTTAGGGAAGTATGATGAATCTTGCATTCTTTACAGACTATACTGTTTTGGCAGATTGCTGTTATGGTTGCATTGTTTGCATATGTTTGCTTGTTTAATGATTCTATTTGAGGATAGGAGTGTTAAATATGCAGAGGCATTTAGTATGCAATGTTGAATAATAATTTTAGTGATTTGTTACAGTAGAAAATGATAAGGTTTTGCATTGGTTTATACTAACCTATCTCACGAGTTCTTGTTGAGTTTGGTGTGGATGAAGCTTTTGATAAAAAGAGAAACCATGATATGAGAGGAATTAAGGAGACACAAAAGTTAAAGCTTGGGGATGCCCAAGGAACCCCAAGATAATATTTCAATAAGTCTCAAGCATCTAAGCTTGGGGATGCCCCGTTAGGCATCCCACCTTTCTTCTTCGACAACTATCGGTTAGTATCGGTTGAACCTAAGTTTTTGCTTCTTCACATGAGTTGTGCTATCCTTGCAATGTAATTTTATTTTTCCTTGCTTGCTGTTTGAATAAAATACCAAGATCTAAAATTCTTAAATGAGAGAGAGTCTTCGCATAGTTACATAATTATTTAGCTACTCATTGATCTTCACTTATATCTTTTTGGAGTAGTTTGTCATTTACTCGTGTGCTTCACTTATATCCTATAAGTAAATGGTTGAATGAGTTGATTGTCATAAATCTGAAATTATATATGTCTCATTTGCTTATCCCATGGGGAGTAATGAATCCACATCTAAGAAGTAGAGGTTTATTGAAGGTTAGCAAGCATTGTGTTGGTCATTTGAACAATTCATGAAAGAATATTGAAGGAAGAGAGATTCCACATATAAATATACTATCCTAGACATCTTTTATAGTTGTGAGCACTCATTAAGTATGACATGCTAAAGAGTTGATGTTGGACAAGGAAGACAACATAATGGGCTATGTTTTCTCACATCTCAGTTAAAGTATATTGTCATGGATCATTCAAACATGTTGAGCTTGCCTTTCCCCCTCATGCTAGCCAAATTCCTTGCACTAAGTAGAGATACTACTTGTGCTTCCAAATATCCTTAAACCCAGTTTTGCCATGAGAGTCCACTATACCTACCTATATGAGGTATTTACCTGCCATTCCAAGTAAATTTGCATGTGCCAAACTCTAAACCTTCAAATAATAATTTGTTTTGTATGCCCGAATTGCTCATGTAGCGACTAGGGGCTGTCAGTATCTTCCATGCAAGGTGGGTTATTCTCAAGATGAGCGGACTCCGCTCATCATGCACAAGAAAAATGGCTGGTAACCGGGATGCCCAACCCCATGATCAAAAGATCAAAATCAAATCAAAAATAATTGCAAACAAAACTCCCCCAGGTTTAATGTTAGTTGGAGGCACCCGTTGTCTCGGGTAAGCCATGGATTGATGATTGTTGGTGGAGGGGGAGTAAAAACTTTTACCATTCTGTTTGGGAACCGCCTATAATGTATGTAGTATGGAAGATATTGGGAACTCTTGGCTGTTATGTTCACAATGAGATCATACCTCTCAAAATTATTTATCTCTATTTCAAAATTGAGCTCTGGCACCTCTGCAAGTCCCTGCTTCCCTCTGCGAAGGGCCTATCTTTTACTTTATATCTTTTACTTTTATGCAAGAGTCAAGGTGATCTTCACCTTTCCCTTTTTTATTTTATCCTTTGGCAAGCACCTCGTGTTGGAAAGATCCTGATATATATATATATATATATATATATATATATATATATCCAATTGGATGTAAGTTAGCATGAAATATTATTGTTGACATCACCCAAAGGTGAATAAGCTGGGAGGAAACACTATAAGCCCCTATCTTTCTCAGTGTTCGATCAAAACTCCATAACCATAAGTATTGCATGAGTGTTAGCAATTGTAGAAGACTATATGATAGTTGAGTATGTGAAGTTTGCTAAATCAAAGCTCTGACATAGACCCTTCCTGAAAATAAGATGAATTGTAATTGTTTGATGACTGAGAATGAAGTTTGCTAGTTTTCAAGAAAGTTTATGGTCTATGCTTTAACATGTGAATTGCTTGTTACTGGTTCGTGAGATTTTTTATGAGACGGACTACTGTTATGACATATAATCATGCTAGAAAAGGTGATTGAAATTATCACTGATCAAACTTGTGCACCTTATAGCATTCACACTTCATAAATTCTTTCTTTTATCATTTACCTACTCGAGGACGAGTAGGAATTAAGCTTGGGGATGCTGATACGTCTCCAACGTATCTATAATTTATGAAGCATTCATGCTATTTTATTATCTGTTTTGAATGATTACGGGCTTTATTATACACTTTTATATCACTTTTGGGACTAACCTATTAACTGGAGGCCCAACCCATATTGTTGTTTTATTGCCTGTATCAGTATTTCAAAGAAAAGGAATATCAAAAGGAGTCCAAACGGAATGAAACCTTCGGGAGCATGATTTTTAGAAAGGATATGATCCGGGAGACTTGGAGTTCAAGCCAGGGGAGGTTCGAGGAAGCCAGGAGATAGGAGGGCGCGTCCACCCCCCTGGGCGTGCCCCCTTGTCTCCTGGGCCCCTCGAGGCTCCCCCGACCGACTTCTTTCGCCTATATAAGTCCACGTACCCTAAAAACATCGATGTAGAAGATAGATCAGGAGTTCTGCTGCTGCAAGCCTCTGTAGCCACCAAAAACCTCTCGGGAGCCTGTTCCGGTACCCTGCCGGAGGGGGGATCCCTCACCGATGGCCATCTTCATCATCCCGGCGCTCTCCATGACGAGGAGGGAGTAGTTCACCCTCGGGGCTGAGGGTATGTACTAGTAGCTATGTGTTTGATCTCTCTCTCTCTCTCTCTCTCTCTCTCTCGTGTTCTCTCTCGTGTTCTCTCTATGGCACGATCTTGATGTATCGCGAGCTTTGCTATTATAGTTGGATCTTATGATGTTTCTCCCCCTCTACTCTCTTGTGATGAATTGAGTTTTCCCTTTGAAGTTATCTTGTCGGATTGAGTCTTTAAGGATTTGAGAACACTTGATGTATGTTTTGCCGTGCTTACCTGTGGTGATAATGGGATATTCACGTGATCCACTTGATGTATGTTTTGGTGATCAACTTGCGGGTTCCGTGACCTTGGGAATCTATGCATAGGGGTTGGCACACGTTTTCGTCTTGACTCTCCGTTAGAAACTTTGGGGCACTCTTTGAAGTACTTTGTGTTGGTTGAATAGATGAATCTGAGATTGTGTGATGCATATCGTATAATCATGCCCACGGATACTTGAGGTGACAATGGAGTATCTAGGTGACATTAGGGTTTTGGTTGATTTGTGTCTTAAGGTGTTATTCTAGTACGAACTCTTGAATAGATTGATCAGAAAGAATAACTTTGATGTGGTTTCGTACCCTACCATAATCTCTTCGTTTGTTCTCCGCTATTAGTGTCTTTGGAGTGACCCTTTGTTGCATGTTGAGGGATTCTTATATGATCTATCTATGTTATTATTGTTGAGAGAACTTGCACTAGTGAAAGTATGAATCCTATGCCTTGTTTCCTACCATTGCTATACCGTTTACGCTCACTTTTATCATTAGTTACCTTGCTGTTTTTATAATTCAGATTACAAATACCTTTATCTACTATCCATATTGCACTTGTATCACCATCTCTTCGCCGAACTAGTGCACCTATACAATTTACCATTGTATTGGGTGTGTTGGGGACACAAGAGACTCTTTGTTATTTGGTTGCAGGGTTGCTTGAGAGAGACCATCTTCATCCTATGCCTCCCATGGATTGATAAACCTTAGGTCATCCACTTGAGGGAAATTTGCTACTATCCTACAAACCTCTACATTTGGAGGCCCAACAACTTCTACAAGAAGAAGATTGTGTAGTAGACATCAAGCGCCGCTTCGTGAGCGAACAAGTCCTCCTCCTGGGCATCCAGCGAGATGCCGCGCTGCATTTGGTCAGACTTGTCCTTGGCGGCCTTCACCTTCGCCTCCTCCTGAGCCTTCTTGATGTCGGCTTGCTTCAGGAGGAGCTCGTGCCAACGCTCGTCCAGCTAGTCCTGGGCATCCCTCACATCTTGCCGGGCCTCGGTAAACCAGCACTGCGTCTGAGTGACGTGCTCTTGGAAGTACGCCTCGGCCTTGTCCATGGCCGCCATCCTGGAGTCCACCTTCTCCTTGCGAGCCCGATGGAGAGCTTGGAGCTTGTGGAAGTTGGCGCTCATGGCCTGAAGGATTTGGTCCTCTTTGGAGCCACCACTGCTAATGCTCGGTTCGTCAACAACCTGGAGCCCGGCAGTGGTGAGGATCTCCTCATCAAAGACCTCCCCCTCGATTGGTGCTCTGGTGCCTGCCCCTCCTAGGATGCTGACGAAACGGTCATCGCCAACCTTCAAGTACCTCTTGGGGCAGAGGCTGAGGAGGAGGAAGGCTGGTCATTGACCACCTCCTCCCTGGCGGGGTCCTTGGCGGCATCTCCAGTGGCGGCCTTGCCGGCCTTCCCAGCAGGCCCCATGGCGGCCTCCTCGGTGGCAGCCTTGCCGGGCTCCCTGGTGGGCCCCGTGGCGGCCTCTCCAGTGGTGCCCTTGCCGGCCTCCTTAGTGGATCCCCTGGCAGCCTCTTTGGCAGCAATGTTGACAGCCTCGGCCTCGGCATCCTTGGTGGTCTCCACGATCACGGTGTCGACATCTGCCTGGTTTGCCAGGGGAGGATCTGGAGCAAAAAAGGGGGGAATGAGGCAAGGCCAAAACCAAAAGAATCCAAGACAGAGAAAAGGAAAGAAATCAAGGCGACAATGGCAAGAAGCAGAGGCGAGTAAATTACCCGCGACAAGTGGGGAGGACACGCCCGCCTCCCCGGCGATGTCCATTGCCGGAGCGGGGTCGCCAACACCTGTGCCCGCCACCTCCTCCTCCGTGCGCATGGGCTCGTCGGTGGGTGCCCTTGCCGGGGACGCCCCTCTGGTCGGCGTAGTCGATGGGGGCGGCGCGTCGGGGGTGCCCCCTAGTGTCTCCTGCTGCTGCTGCTCTCCTCCTGCGGGCCCGACAAGATTATCAGTAAGGCTATGTGCTCCAATGCTCGCCAATAAGAAACAAGTGATGAACTTACGCTGGGGGATGGCATGGGGGCTGCGCTCGGGGCTGGACTCCGGGCTGATAAAGATCGTCCCGGGCGCACGCGGAGTGCTTGCCGGGGGCTCATCGCCCGATGAGGATTTGGCTCTCTTTCCCACCCGCTGAGCCAACATCTCCATGTCACTGTGGAAGACAATATCAAGTCAATGCACGACAATCAAAATGGAAGATCAAGGGATGGATGAGGACGCAAAGTGCTTACTCGTCTTCCTCCTATGCCCTCCTTTTCCTCCTCGGGCTGAAAGACCCAAGGTCATAGTCGGCCGCCGGGATGGAGCCTGTAGGGGAAGGGGACGAGGTCCTTGCGCACTTGGATGAGGAGGAGGCAGCAGCCATGGTCTTTTTCGCCGCCGCAGCTGCGACCTTCTTTGCCGCCGCGACTTCTTTCTCTACCACCGCGACCGCACGCCTCGTCTGACGCATGGGTTGCGCCTGGGCCTCTTGCCATTGCCTGGCCCTGCTGGACCGGACTGGCTCGCTGGAGTCGGTCTGCTGCAGGACGCGTTTCTTCTCTGGGGCCGAGGGCTCGTCCTCTTAGGATGCCTCCTCGACCGGCTCTTCTGCCGCTTCTTCCGCAGGGGGGCCCTCCCAGTGGCGCCACCGGTTTCCCCGGCAGGCCCCATCCACTCAAGGAATTTCCTCTCCTCTTCACCCCTATTCGGCCTCATCCACCAAAGTGTTGTAGCTGCCGGCCTCCACGACGAGTGCTGCCTCGTCGGCCCTGGCGGCAATATATGCCACCTCTTCATGTGTGGTGGGGCGAATAAGCTCTGGCTTCAGCGCGGATGGAGCCCTTCGACAAGTTCTCGAAGAACTGCTGCACCAACTCCGCCTCTGGCTCGTCCTAGGTTGGGTCTAGGCCATGGGCGTTAAAGACTGGCATCATAGCAATGATGTCAGTCAGGCGAGAGTTGCTGCTCAAAGGGTGCACTCCCGCCGGCAACCTGAAAGGGTTGCTGGTCTTGCCGGTCTTTGCAGCCTTGCTGGTCCTCTCGGTGTTGTCCTCCTCATCGACCTTAAGCTGGAAGATCCTATGGCAAATGGACGCATGCCGCATCACTGTGAAGTTGTGCTTCAGGCCAGGGCAGAGCTTCATGATATCCGCTGCATTCTTGAAATCCTAGGCCGGTCTCCCCTTTTGATGCAAAGGGGCGATACGACAGCGGATGAAGTCAGCCCCAATCATCTCCAGGGTAAGGCCGGCGGCGACGAGGTGCTGAATTCGGGTGGTGGCGACCGTGAGCTTCTTGTCGTTGGGGTCAAGATCACTCCAGTCATCGCCACAGACCGACGGAGTCCGGCGGACCTTGCAAAACGACCATGGCTCCTCCTCCACAATCCAGCACCACCGGCCCCGCCATTCATCCCACCGCTCCTTCTGGCCTCCCTTCAGATACACACCCTTGCTCGAAGACCTGGGGATCCAAGCAATGCAGCCGAAAATGGCGTCCCCTGGCTGGATATGCGGGGTGAAGTAGTGGCGAAAGAGCGTTGTGTTGGGATGAACCCCGACAAAACCTTCACAAAGATGGGCGAAGAAAGCCATGCAGGCCACAACATTTGGCGTGAAATCCAGAAGATGGAAGCCAAATGTACGCATGATGTCGTTAAAGAAGTCGGAGAAAGGGGGGCAGAGGCCGCAAGAAAAATAATCCACGAAGAAAGGATAAGTTTTCGGACCAGGCTTGGTGAAGGGAGCGGGGATGACCACCATGGTGGGATGCCCCATCGTCTCCCTCCCCCACAGGTACTGGAACTGGTCCCTGAAGGTGAGCCCATTGATCGAGGAGACAGAGAGGGCGTGTTTCTTCCGCAACCTCACCAGCTCGTTCTTCGACTCCTCTCTCCCCTCAGCGACCTTGGCTGTGCCCTTACCCTTGCTTGCCTTAGGCGCCATGGCGGCTGAGAAGAAGCGAAGGATCTGAAAGCAATGGAGACGCGGCGGCGGCGAGGAAGAGCAAGAACTCTGGTTTTCTCCCAAGCAAGAAGAAGGGGAATGGCGGTTCCAAGATTGGGAGGAGCAGAGAGGGTAAATGAGCAGTGCCCATGCAGTTTTCCCTTTTTATGGGGAAGGCGCGGGCCACCTCTTTACCATTTACTATAGGGTGACGCATTCGTGCCACGCCCATCCCACGCGCGACCCCCACGTCATGCACTCGACGCGGATCGGGGGAAGCGCAACTGATAGAAAGATCGTGGCAATCCATCTCTGCCACGCCCGTCCACGCACTACTTTGGGCCTGGGCTAACCACACCTTGTGCTTATATGTGGCCCAGGCCGGGGGGCTCCTGTCGGTGCACAAAAGTACGGGTACTTCTATACCCCTTACTGGTGCACGGGTAGTTGCAGCCACACCAGCGGCAGGGCTTGGCGAGGCAGAGGAAGACAAAACCCGAAGACTACTACTCGAAATACAAGGAGCAGAGGGCGAGCCTGGCCTCCCCCGGCAACACCCTTGCCAGGGTGATCTGCACAACACCAGCAAACCCATCACCCTTGGGGCTAAGAGTTCTGACACCATCGACAATGTTAAGACCAAGATCTGGAGAGCACATGCCTGGTAGCATGCAGATCCTCATAAAGATTGATAGCCCACAGATCCACGTGGGACCAGAAGATGAAGACCCCCGGAAAGACCCTTGCCGGGGATGACTCCAAGGCCCCCGGCAAGCCTTGCCGAGGTTGATCGCTAGGTCGCGACCAGACCTGCGCCCGGCAAGGTTTCACCACCTTACCACCACTCCAGTGCAATGATCGGCGTGCCAACTAAGTAGACGCCTGCGTGGCGGCATGCCGATCTTCGTGGAGGATCTACGATCGCGCCAACACAGCAGCTAGTTAGACAGCATGGCACTGCATGCCTCGTCAACATGGACGCGTGTCAAAGCGAGGGGAGGCGGCAACGGAAGAGATGGCTCCTGCTACCATCCTCGATAAAGTAGGAGGGCGCGTAGGCAACACATTAAATGCGTTTGTCCTATGTTGACCGAGTGATAAGCTTGATCATTATAGCTTGCCACCTGCTGTGTGCCACTATGGCAACCCCTTTACGTATAAAAGGAGGCCCAAGGCATACAGATAGAGGATTCAGACATTTGGGCAAGGCACGCACTGTAGCTAGTTCAAAAGCTGAAGAACACATATATCCAGACAAGCGGGACTAGGGTATTACGCATCTTTGCGGCCCGTACCTGGGTAAAAATCCTCTGTGTGCTAACTGCTAGACCTGCTCTTCGTGCAGCTAATCCCCCACCAAACATAGAAGGGATCCTTGTGACCCCATAGGTGTTCGTTTTCCCCGACAGGTAGGATTGTTAAAGAATATGGTAACATGCAGATATGGGCGAAATTGAAAGAATTGTACAACAGTTGAAATCAAAGGACAAAAATCTATAATTAAACAGATAGGGTAATCATGATGTCATGGAAATATGAGAGTAATTGAAAGAACAATACATCATTAATTTTCCTAATATAGAAAGAAGAGGGGGAAAATCCCCTTTGATGTATATGCTGCATGTGGCACCTTTTATCCAAATGTAGTAATATATAGTATATGTCGAGAAAAGTAGGCCATGCCAATCGATTTAGGGTGAGATTGAACATACCGCGTGTATCCTGAAGTCATCTAGTACGATGAGATGGAACTCCATGGATGTCTCGTCGAGGCCGCAAAGTCCTGATGTGTCCGCAGACTATACACTCTATGAATGAAAGAAAACCCTCAAATCAGCTCGAATAAAAATGAATCCACAACGATTTTTGCCGGGTGATTAAAGGAGGTAGATGAACTAGGATAAGAGATGAGAGAATATGTCATTAAATTAGTTACCTTGTTGTCCATGAGAAAAACCCTCAATACAACGGATTCCCCAATCAGGCGGAGCTGGGTCGACCACGAGCAGCGTCGAGAAAGTCGATGGTGATAGGCAGCGGCAAGCGGAAGTGGAGAAATGCGGTGGGGTTTGCCGGCATCCTAGCGGCGGCGATAGGCATCGAGCTAAGTGGTTTCCGCAGCGATAGGCGGTGGCATGCAGAGTCGTGGAGTAGCTTGTGCAAGTGTGAATGGGGACTGGAGGGGGTGGCGGGCGGGGTGAGGGTTTTTGTGACGTGGGGATGCTGAGGGTTTTCCTTGTTGTTTTCTGAATCGGGTGTGAGGGTTTTCTGTCCCGCAAAAGAGTTTTGGAGGCAACGGTTTGCTAGAACCAACCATGTGTGATTGATGTAACTAGGAAAATGAAAGTCATTGCACACGGTTCCAATTTGGGAACCGTGTGTGATTGATGACTACCTCCATGCTGGTTTATTGGCCCCCTTTGCAATTTGTGCCAATTTTGACCAAAGATTTAACTAAGAAATGTTTATGCATGTCACCAAAAATTATATCACTGAAAACTATGTTCAAATACGCGTCCAAAGATATAATTTTTGCTGACCTGCACTAACATTTTGTCATTTAAATCTTTGGTTAAAATTTAACACAAATTACAAAGGGGACCAATAAACCAGGACAGAGGTAGATTCCATCAACCGAACTGATTGCATCCGTATCCCACATTTAGACATAAGTAAACATAGACTAAACATACTCAGGCATAGATAATAAGCGTACACAAGCATAGTTCAACCATAAGTATATAGTTCAACCGTTATTAAGCATACCCAAGCACATTTATAATTAAGACACTATACATAGCCATACATAGTTCAGTCCCACATCTCATCTCATCTGCCGGCACGATCCTGAAGCTTCTCAGGTACTCAGTGTACGCCGTGTGCGCCACCCTGCGAGAATACTTCTGCCTGAAGGAGCCAATGGCTCGTCCTCTTGCATGCGCCAGAATAGTTTGATATGTGTCATGAAGCTTTTGGTTGCAAAATGGGCATTGATAGCCCCCATTCCAGATCCTAATATGCTTGTTATGCATTCCCGCATAAAGCTCCCTGAGGATTTGCCTCTTGTACCTCCTCTGTACATCTTCATCCTCGCGGTCGACATCGTCAGATAGCACCTATACATATAGTAAAAATGTGGCGTCAAATTTGGAATACAAACTAATCTCTAGCGAACATTTGGTAGATGCCAAAATTTGGCATCAAATCAATGTTTACATGCCGTAAAGTAGGATTAGGAATTTATGGCTATTTTTAGACATATCCAAAGATTATGGTTCGATTTTTAAGCACAATCGTCTATGTACAGACCAATCTTGAAAAAAATGGCACAAATATATATGCAGGCCATTCAAAATCAATTGTCTAGACCTGGCTAGGAACTATTAGCACGAAGATCAACCCTAGTCGGATTATTAGCAGAAACCATTTGCATAGATGAAACAACTAATCACTTATCATTTGTACCATTCAAACAATCAATACACTACATGGATCTAACAAAACTTACTTAGATTTCATTGATTGAGAGAACATAACCATAGGATTTTATTCTAAAAAGGGGGAGGTGGGAGTAACCAGAGAAACCCTAGGATGTATTTGACACATAATTGGTTATAGATGACTGACCAGTTGTCCGTCGTTGTCGGAGTCGTCGTTGAAGTCGTCACCCGAGTCGGTGTGGACCTCCGGCTCCGGCTTTGGAAGCACGACGCCGTCGACGACATCAAGGTGCAGTGATACCTCGTCGGCAGCGACGACAACCTCTACTCCATCTTCACACCATGCTCTGGTGCTTCAGCAGCCCTGGCGTCACCACTCCCTCCGAAGGGGCGCTTCGGCGGCATCCTCATACACTGATGGCTTTGAGGGCTGAGAGCAGCATCGAGGATGCAGGCAGAGAGAGGACTATGTGTGTGGCAAGGGTGGGGGGTGTGGCCGCTCGGACGCGCCATTAATATTGAGTAATGGGAGAGAAGCGGGCGGCGGTCAAACCACTGGCTCGCCTCTCGATGAGCTTGCGCAGCAGACTGTTGGCATGCCTACCATCATTTCACACAGCTACTTGCATGCCTCCTGATGACACTATGGAGCGAGCACGCCTCGCGTAAATTCACACACCTGCACGCATGCCTCCCGGTCTGCCTGCGCGGCGGACTGCTCGCATGTGTCCCGTCAACTCATGCCTGCTCGCATGGCACACAGGTTGCGTGGCGACACATATATTGTTTTTCTATTTTGATGATTAATGTTGTCACTTTATTGCTTAACCTAAGCATGGCACGTACCCATTGTTGGTGTAATGTCTACGGTTTGAATAAACAATCCATTTGCGATATTGGTTCCCAATTATTAATAATCTCCCGTTTGTAAGAAGATAAAGATTACATCAAAACTTGTCTCAAATTTGACAAAAAAGTACAATACCACTGTGTATTGGTGTCATATGACAACATGATAAGTTTCATGAATTTCAAATAAGTTTTGGATGTACTAGATTTTAAAAATCAAGTTTCTCAATATTTGAAATTTCTTGCACGGCGAGTAAACATGCACCCAGTGAGACACATGTGTTTTTTCAATCCATTTAGGTGCACTACCACGTGTGCATGTAGATCAAATTTGATTTTTGCACATTATGCCCCTAGAAAATCAATCAATGTACTTAAACGTCTTAATGATCTCTAATTTTTTTTTTCAAAATTAAAACGCCCCTCCTTTGGTAACATATGTTCACCGCGGGAAAATTTAACATGCATCATAGTTGCGGTGGATATGCGGTGTGTGTGTGTGCGTCTGGGGGGGGAGGGGCTGGCTGGCAGTAGAGTCGTGAGCCACCGTGTGAGTTGGCTGTTTTGTAAGGTAGGTCCCACATCAAAGTCGTGAATTCATTATTTAAAACATTACATAACCCTTTCATACATACATGTTTGGGCTACATAAAGTCGGTGGTTGTCCTACACGACACTCACTCGTGTGTGACGCTTTCTCTAGGCCCGCGAGGTCGTCGTCCATCGCTTCGACCAACAACCGGCAGAGAGGTTAATTTGACCAGCAAGGTTGATTCCTTTTTGTTTGTGTTATGTGGGGAGTATATAGTACGCTTCAAAGAGATGGGAGGGGACCAGCATATATACTACGTACGCATCTGTGAACACACCTTACCCAGTGTCGGGACTTTTCAGTTTCCGGGGCATGTGCCACATCAAAGTTGTGCATTGGCTATTCGAACATCACACAACACCTCTTTGGGCCACATGCATGCAGACAGTGGTTATCCTAGGACACTTGATACGTCTCCAACGTATCTATAATTTTTTATTGTTCCATGCTATTATATTATCTGTTTTGGATGTTTAATGGGGTTTAATATGCTCTTTTATATTATTGTTTTGACTATGAACGACAGTGGGAGAGGCTCCCACTGACTTTTGTATTACTCACAAGGAACCAATTACATCCATGTTACAAATGGGTTTTATTGGCCCCCCGACCATGCCCTCAAGAATCTACACAGCAAATGTCACAAGCCTTGTACGTAAGTATCTAAAAAGGACGAAGTTCCTCTCTACAATTGTGAACCAGAAGGCCCAAACGATTTTTGAACCTAGCAAACCATGAACCGAAAGAGTGTTGGATCCCTCTAAAGTATTCGTTGTTTCTCTCCATCCACAAACTCCAAGAAGCCATCATAAAAAGTCCATGAACAAGGGTTGCCGCCAGCTTTCTCTGCCACCGTGCAACAAAGCGATTCTATTGTCCAACGCCGGCCAATGCATGCCTACTTTATTCCAACAATGTTGGCTCAAGGGGCAGGTAAAGAATAGGTGTTCAACGGTTTCCTCAGGAGGGTTTTGGCACAACATGCAAGTATAACTGTTGCCCACAATGACGTAGTGCCTATGTCTCAACATGTTTCTTGTGTTTAAGCGGTACACCAGTAGTAGCCACCCAAACATTTTGAATTTTATCGGGCTTTTGGCCTTCCAAAGCCAAACGAAAGCATCGTCAGCAACTATCTCTTAGAAGCAGTGGTTGTAGAACTTTTTGGAGGAGAATTTCCCACCAAGGGTGCACTCCCAAGTGTTATTGCAGTCTCTCTCCAAAAGCACATGCAACGAGCCTTGTTGGATCCCCCTGACTTCTTCTCTATCTTGAGCTGACAGAGGTAGGTGGAAAAGCATGCCCGGGTCCGTAACTGTAAGAACCTTAACAACAGAATCATCCTTGTTTAAGCAGAAAGAGAAAGCCCTAGGGAATAGTTCCATGAGGGGGGCATCTCGATCGCTACCAAACCAGACATCTTTCCAAAACAGGGAGGAAGAGCAATTCCCTAGAGTGACCCTGGTGATCCCACGAAATACGTCACTGAGTTGCATTGCATCACGCCACCAGAAGGAGCCCACTGGGTCTGTTGCATGTGGGATTTTGTCCATGTAATAGGCCTCCCAGATCAAAGTCACCCAAGGGACCTCTTCACGGTTATAGAACTTGAACATGTGCTTTAGAAGGAGGGCCACATTCTGGGTTTTGATGTCAATAACCCCAAGTCTACCTTTACGTTTTGGTCGACAGACCAACTTCCAGGCCGCTAGAGAATTGTTCTTGATCCCATCTTCAGAGTTCTTAGCCCAAAAACAATATCTGTGCAGTTTGTCAAGGTGCTCAACCACCTTAGGGTGCAGTTTGATCGTGCACATTGCATAGATCAACATCGACGTCACAACTGAGTTAACCAAAGTGATCTTGGCCCTAGACGACATCAGAGACAGTGCCCTGGACATCTTCCTTTCGACTCCATGCACCAGTGGCATGAGTTCAAGCAGAGTTGGCCTCGACATGCCCATGGGGAGGCTAAGGTAAGTGAAAGGGAGTGAACCAATAGAGCAACCAAAAACATGCGCCAACTCAGTAGCATGCTGCTGATCAATGTTGATGGGAATCAGGGTGGACTTGTGAAAATTGATTTTCAAGCCTACCAAAGTAGCATAGTCCTCGAGGATGATTTTCATACGAGCAGCTTGATCGGGGTAGGCTTGCATCACCAGTATGGTGTCGTTCGCGTACTGCACCACTGGGAAGTCACTACTGCGATTGCGGGGAAAGGGCAGGTCAATCAAGCGCCTAGGAAAAGCGTCATTGATTACGGCCTGCAGGAGGTCAGCAGTGAGGACAAAAATTAACGGTGACAAGGGATCGCCTTGCCGTACC
This sequence comes from Triticum aestivum, assembly GCF_018294505.1. Taxonomy (NCBI): domain Eukaryota; kingdom Viridiplantae; phylum Streptophyta; class Magnoliopsida; order Poales; family Poaceae; genus Triticum; species Triticum aestivum. The sequence continues at coordinate 180,669,475 of NC_057813.1, forward strand.
CCACATTTGCACTGAAACTTTCTGTCGGGAACTCCATTAAGGAGCACAGAAGAAATGCCAGAGCCAAAGATCGTTTCCATCCAACCCAGCCACTTGTCATCAAAGCCCATGTGACGCATGATCTCCAGCATGGGGGCGTGCTCAATCGTGTCAAAAGCTTTGGCAAAATCAAGCTTGAGGAGAAAAATCTCACGCGACGATGTCTGACATTGATGAATATATTCGAATGTCCATGTCGTGGTTCTAAGTCTGACAGTAGTGTAGGGGGGTACTAAAGGAGAGGCAAGATCCTAGCTATGGAGTAGTTGTACACACAAGAGTTTTACGAGTTCAGGCCCTTCTCGGAGGAAGTAACAACCCTACGTCTCGGAGCCCGGAGGCGGTCGACTGGATTATATGCGTATGAGTTACAGGGGTGCGAACCCTTTACACTGAGGAGGGGGTGTCTTATATAGAGTTCGCCAGACCCCTCCGGCCCTCAGTTATGCAGGGTTTAAAGTACATTAAAACATGGGGTTACTGGTAACGCCCACATAAAGTGCTATGAAGACCATAAAGGCTACTTAATGACATACCGTTGCGTGCAGAGTGACCTTAGATCTCCTGGCCGTCGAGTGGTTAGCTTCATGGTCGAGTGGTTATCTTCATGGTCGAGTGTCCTAGAGTCTGTCGAGTGGATCACCTCTAGGTCGATTGACAGGTAGTTTCTTCTAGAGATGTCCTTGGGTAGGGTAGTTTAGACAGGTCCATGACCCTACCCTAGGTACATAGCTTCATTATTAGCCCCCGAATGGATCGGGGTTTGAGTGGGGAAGGAGTTGAGAATTTTTCTGACCCATTTCTTGCGCTATGAGCATGTCTTGTCTTGGATCAATGAACTTTTAGGTGACGGCACCAACTTCTTTTTCAGTCGCCTTGATCCATTCTTTGTATCTGTCGAGTGAAGTTTTCGCTTGGAGAGCTCCGAGGGACAGAGCGGAGGAGATCTTCTGTCTGACGAGTTGTTCTGCAACTCGCGGATTTTGTGGGATTCGAATTTTGGGAAGCGCGCGGGACGGGGCGAGGCCGCAGCAATCGGACGGGATAAGGCAGGGATGCCTCGATCTCCGCGCCACCTTTTTCGCCACGTATCGCGCGCACGACTGTTGCGGGATTTGACAGGATCGTCCGGGCCTACATGTCAGCCACTCGGAAGTAGCCTTATATAAAGCGCCGGACGGGGGTTTTTCAACAGTGCGCCCTCGTTCCTCCTTCTTCTCCAGATTTCTCCTCCGCGTTTGCTTCTGCCTCAGTGCCGCTGCCTCGCGCGTGCTTCACCGGCGACGATGGTGAAGGAGAAGACGGCAGCCCTGGAGCGGGCGAAGAAAGCGACGACAAAGGTGAAGGGGAGGGGAACCAGTCGGAGTGGCTCTTCATCGAGGACTGGCCTGCCGCCGGGCTGGATCCAGGGTGACTGGATCCGCTTGACAATTAGTCAGGCGGATCTCGACGACCTGGCGGACGGAGGGCTGATCCCCCATGGATTGGCGCGGCTCCCGGGGAGGGAGTCGGAGCCGGAGCCTCAGGAGGGTGAGTGCGTTCTTCTGGCCACCCACGTCGACCGTGGGTTCTCTTTGCCGCCCCACCCTTTCTTCCGGGGGTTTCTGAATTTCTTCGGGGCTCAACTCCACCACTTCACGCCTAACACCATAGTGTATCTCGCCGCTTACGTGTCTTTGTGCGAGTGTTTCTTGGGGTGCCGGCCTCACTGGGGCCTCTTTAAACACATCTTCACCTGTCGCTCCCAGACGGTGAAGAAGGCAAATCCGAGTGACGAGAGGACACATGTGATCCAGATGTGTGGTGGCCTTGGGATTCAGTTGAGAGGGAAAAGTTCTTTTCCGACCATGGTTTTGCCCGACTCCGTCCGTGGGTGGTAGTCGACTTGGTTCTACTGCAAGGACCAGCCGACGCCAGGGAAGTCGACCGGGTTCCCTCCCTTTTCCATGGAGCGAGTGAGGAAACCCTCCTCTTTGAAGTTGGTCCCGGAGGAGAAGGCGCAGGTGAGGGTGCTGGTCGAGCGTGTCGTGCAGCTCATCCTCGACGGGGTGACTGGTATGGACCTCCTGGAGGTCTTCCTTCGGCGGCGCATCCAGCCGCTCCAATTTCAAGATCATCCTATGTGGATGTATTCTGGAACTGAGGACACCACTCGGATCCACCCGGAGGAGATCGACAGCGCCACGCTGGAGCGATGGATGGGAAGCATTACAGGGAACAAGGACAACCCTCGAGGAGCCAGGAGGGTCATTCCACTCGACCAATCGTATGAAGTTGACAAGGTCCAATACTTCACTTCCGACTGTGATTTTGCTTTTTCCATTCTGTCTGCTTGAAATCAACCGACTGACTTTTGTCTTCTTTGCTGTCTTCTAGGCCACGACTGAGATGTACTCGATGCCCAACGGGGCGCAGGAACAAGCCAAGGAGGGGGAGGTGAGTGGAGGCGAAAGTGAGGAGGAGTGGAAATCTGACGACGAGGAAGAAGAGGATGAAGACGGTTCCAGCGAGGATGAGGAGGAAATGGAGGTCGATCCTCCTCGCACGGAAAGGCGATCCAAGCTCGCCCATGATCCCGCGAGGGAGCGCGGCAAAGCGGTTGCGCCCGTTGTGCTATCGACAAAGCGCCCTCGGACGGCCTCTCCGGCGCCGACTGAAAAGGCGCCGAAGCATCCGCGGGCGGAGTCGTCTAAGCCGCCGAAGGCTTGCCCAAAATGAAAATGGCCATTCCTACTATCTTCGGGTAACAACAGGATTTGTGTTTCTTTGTTCAGCCCGAGTGAACTTCCGGTCGACTCATCGACTAACCGACTGATTTCTGAAATCTGCAGCACTGCTACCTCCGAGACCTCCGCCAAGGATGGCGACCAAGAAATGGAAGACACTGTCACCTCCAACCCTGGTACGTTCTCTTGTAGTTTTCGCTTTTGGTCCATTGGATCTTCGTTTCCAACTCTGGATTTATCTTGCAGCTCCTCGTCACGTCATTGATCTCCCTGATGATGATGACAAGGTGCCCTGAGGGCGAGGAAGAGCAGAAAGGACCCGGCTGGCAGGGCCACTTGGACTGCATCAACACATGAGGCACTGGTTCAAGAAGGTGCCAACATCACTCGGCATTTTGTGACCTTCTCTGTGCCGCTGACGAGTGCCCGGCCTTCGTCATCGACTGCTGAGCCGCCCTCCCTTTTTGCCACACACCACGTCCCAGAGGACCAGGCGGGCGCTGCTAAGGAGGCTATACGCCAGGCGGGAATTATGATGGAGCAAGTGAAGGCGATCCGGGAAGCCAGCCAAGCGGCTTATGATGCAAGCTCAGCCCTTCAGAGCAATGTCCAGGTTAGTTGGCAACCGCCTGTTCTGTTAGGATATGTTATCTGAAGATTTTCTTTCCAAAAATCTTTGTGTCTGTACACCCACTGGGTGTGTCGATTGGGTTTGTAGATAGGTGGGGGCATGCTGAGTGCACCCACTGGGTGTAGTCCCCGAGACTATGGTGGACTGCTGGCAGTCGACTGTAGTCTTTGTAGTTGAAATTTCTTCACTCGGTCTGGTCGGACCATGTCGAGTGGAACATTAGGACCTGTGGGGGCACGCTGAGTGCACCCACTGGGTGTAGTCCCCGAGACTATGGTGGACTGCTGGCAGTCGACTGTAGTCTGAAGAACTCTCTCTCTTTTTTTGTAGACTATGATGAGACCATAATCTCTTTGTTCCTTTCGGTCGACTGATCGGATCGAGTCGGTAGAACTAGTGGGGGCACGCTGAGTGCACCCACTGGGTGTAGTCCCCGAGACTACTGTTGAATATTTTGATTTGACTGTAGTCTTAGAAACGTTACTGTTTTTCTCTTAGTCACTCGGAAGTAACCTCTCTTTGATGTCTGTCGACTGACTCTTTTGCAGAAATCTTGCGAGCTTGTGGCCCATTATACTGAGTTGGAAAAGAAACATATCCAGCTCGACCTCGACTTGAAACTTGTTCAGGAGAACTTCCAGAAGGCGAAGGACGAGGCAACAGGTACGATCGGTGAGAACTTGACAATTATTTTTATCTTTCTGCCCATTATTGATTCTGACCTCCTTGCCATTTTGCAGAGAAAACGAAGGTGGCTCTGATCAAGAAGGACCAGGAACTTGCTGAGGCGCAGAAGGCTGCATCGGATAAAACGAAGCTTGCGGAAGAAAAGCTGGCTTCAGTCGGCAAACTCGAAGAAGAGAACATCAACCTGAAAGCTGCTCTTGACGCGGCCAACAAGGAAGTCAGCCGTCTGAAGAACGACAAGATTGCTCTGAGTGACAAGGCAAGTGAACTGGTGGGGAAGAAGAATGATCTGGAAGCTTATCTGGGAGGGCTCGCCTGACTTGTCACCGTTGATTCGTCGCAGAACTGCTGGTTTATGTTTGACTTGTGTTTACAGAATTCTGCCAAAACTTTGAGGAAGAGACCAGTCGAGTGGAGACAGGCTTGGATCCCATCAACTCTCCAATGAAGGATGAAGCTGCCATGAATGTGCTTCGACTGGAGTCTCGCGTCGCTGGTGTGGTGGACTATCTGGCCCGACTGAAGGCAGCAACGTCGCGAATCGACACGACACTCTGGCCAGGGGAGACGCTTCAGAACGACCTCGAGTCTTTGATGACTCGACTGAATGAAGTCCCAGGCCGAGTGCAAGAGTGGAAGAAGTCTTCTGCCAGGTGCGGTGCTGATGTAGCTCTGTCTTTAGTCCGTGTTCACTACAAAGATGCATGAGAGGAAAAGCTGGCGTCCCTCAAGGTGGCCAATACTAAGAAGCATGACTTCCGATCCTTCATGGAGACATTCATTGCTGCTGCCACTCGGATTGCTGATGGAATCGACCTGGACGAGTTCGTCGCGCCTTCCAGTCCTCCACCGGAGGAGTAAAAAACTTTTATGCTTGATGCCTTAAATTTGCCTCGGAATGCCGAGTGGTTTTTGTAACCGATAAACTTTAACAGGCTTGATGCCTGAGCACTTCTGGATCCGTAGGATGCTATCTGAACTTGATGCCTGAGCTTTGCGGTTGAATATGTTTGCATTTGTCTTCGAACGACATTGTTCTTCAGTCGGAATATATTTTTGTGCTTGGGACTTGCTCTTGCAGGCTGGAGCACAGATTTCAGTCGACTTGCCTCCTTGTGACCCAGGATGAAGCGCACATTGTATTTGTGCCGAAGCTCGAAGGAGAAGGTAGCAGTCGACCTACACATCGCCGCCCTTGCAGAGCGCACGTTGTATTTGTGCCGAAGCCCGGAGGAGAAGGTAACAGTCGACCTGCACCTCGTTGTCCTTGCTAGTCGGAACGATTTTCGTACTTAGGCGAGTGCTGGTCTGCCGCTAAGCCTCCGAGTGAGAGGTAGATTCACCACTCGGTAGAATTTCAAATGCTGAGGCGAGTACTGGACCGCAGCTAAGCCCCCGAGTGGGCGGCATGCTCGCCACTCGGTATGATTTTAAACACTTAGGCGAGCACTAGGCTGCAGCTAAGCCTCCGAGTGAGAGGCAGATTCACCACTCGGTAGGATTTTGAACACTTAGGCGAGCACTGGGCTGCAGCTAAGCCCCCGAGTGTGAGGCGGATTCACCAGTCGGTAGGATTTTAAACACTTAGGCGAGCACTGAGCTATAGCTAAGCCTCCGAGTGAGAGGCGGATTCACCACTCGGTAGGATTTTAAACACTTAGGCGAGCACTGGGCTGCAGCTAAGCCCCCGAGTGGGAGGCGGATTCACCACTCGGTAGGATTTTAAACACTTAGGCGAGCACTGGGCTGTAGCTAAGCCTCCGAGTGAGAGGCGGATTCACCACTCGGTAGGATTTTAAACACTTAGGCGAGCACTGGGCTGCAGCTAAGCCCCCGAGTGGGAGGCAGATTCACCACTCGGTAGGATTTTAAACGCTTAGCCGAGCACTGGACTGCAGCTAAGCCTCCGAGTGAGAGGCGGATTCACCACTCGGTAGGATTTTAAACACTTAGGCGAGCACTGGGCTGCAACTAAGCCCCCGAGTGGGAGGCAGATTCACCACTCGGTAGGATTTTTATTGCTTTTCATTGTGTTTGTGTCGTAAATTGAAGGAGAAGGTAGCAGTCGACCTGCACCTTGTCGTCCTTGCGGATCGGGACGAATTTCACACTTAGGCGAGTACTGGACTGCAACTAAGCCCCCGAGTGGGAGGTTTGCTCTCCACTCGGTAGGATTTTAAACACTTAGGCGAGTACTGGACTGCAGCTAAGCCCCCGAGTGGGAGGTTTTCTCACCACCCGGTAGGATTTTAAACACTTAGGCGAGTACTGGACTGTAGCTAAGCCCCCGAGTGGGAGGTTTGCTCTCCACTCGGTAGGATTTCAAACACTTAGGCGAAACGGATTCGCAGCTAAGCCCCCGAGTGGGAGGTTTGCTCTCCACTCGGTAGGATTTCAAACACTTAGGCGAAACGGATTCGCAGCTAAGTCTCCGAGTGAGAGGCTTGCTCGTCACTCGGCAGGGAATTTTTTTACAAACTTAGGCAAAACGGATTCGCAGCTAAGCCACCCACTGGGGGATTTCTTACATAAGCAAAAGCGGCAACAATTAATGGGAAAATTATAACACTTTTGTCTTTGATAGATAAACTACAGGAGTACTTTTATTACATCTCATCCGAGTGAGTACTTAAGTGTAAAAGGGGCGGAGCAGATCCGCATTCCAAGCTCGTGGCTCGTCAATCTGGCGATCGACGTTGTAAAGACGGTATGCTCCGTTGTGGAGAACTTTGGTGACGATGAAGGGGCCTTCCCAAGTAGGGGCGAGTTTGTGTGGCTTCTGTTGGTCCACTCGGAGGACCAAGTCTCCTTCTTGGAAGGCTCGGCTCTTCACATTTCTGGCGTAGAATCGGCGCAAGTCTTGCTGATAGATGGTCGATCGGATCATGGCCATCTCTCTTTCTTCTTCCAGAAGGTCGACTGCGTCCTGCCGGGCTTGCTCTTCTTCGACTAAAGAGTAGAGCTCGACTCGCGGTGCATTGTGAAGCAGGTCACTTGGCAGAACCGCTTCAGCTCCATAGACCAGAAAGAATGGAGTTCTCCCAGTCGACCGATTTGGGGTAGTCCTCAATCCCCAAAGAACTGATGGAAGTTCGTCGACCCACGCGCCTGCTGCGTGCTTGAGATCACGCATCAACCGGGGTTTCAGTCCTTTGAGAATTAGGCCGTTTGCTCTTTCTGCTTGTCCATTCAATTGGGGGTGGGCGACTGAAGCGTAGTCGACTCGTGTGCCTTGAGAAGCGTAGAAGGCTTTGAATTGATTGGAATCGAAGTTTGACCCATTATCTGTGATGATGCTATGCGGAACTCCATATCTGAATATCAATTCTCTGATGAAGCTGATGGCAGTGCCAGCATCAAGATTTTTAATAGGCTTTGCTTCGATCCACTTGGTGAACTTGTCGACTGCCACCAACACATGGGTGAAGCCGCTCCTGCCAGTTCTCAGTGGTCCAACCATATCCAACCCCCAAACAGCGAAAGGCCAGACGATTGGAATGGTCTTCAAGGCTGAGGCGGGCTTGTGTGACATATTGGAGTAGAACTGACATCCTTCACACTTGTTGACTATCTCTTTCGCCATTTCATTTGCTCTGGGCCAGTAAAAACTCGCTCGGTATGCTTTAGCCACGATGGTCCGAGAGGACGCATGATGGCCACAGGTCCCCGAGTGGATGTCGTTGAGAATCATTCGACCTTCTTCCGGCGTTATGCATTTCTGGCTGACTCCAGTCGCGCTTTCTCTGTACAACTGTTCCTTCATGACAGTAAAGGCCTTGGATCGACGGACGATCTGCCGAGCCTCTTCTTCATTCTCTGGGAGCTCTTTCCTTAGGATATACGCGATGTAAGGTACTGTCCAGTCGGGAGTGATAACCAGAACTTCCATGATTAGGTCGACCACGTCTGGGACCTCAACTTCAGTCAGATCCATGGCACTTTTTGGCTGCGGGGCTTCTTCGGTGAAAGGATCCTCTTGAACTGACGGCACGTGGACATGCTCCAAAAACACGCCACTGGGAATGGCTTCTCTCTTGGAACCTATCTTCGCCAAGTCATCAGCTGCTTGATTTTTCAGTCGGGGTACGTGATGAAGCTCTAACCCCTCGAATTTCTTCTCCAGCTTTCTTACTGCGTTGCAGTAACCAGTCATAGCTGGGCTTCTGACGTCCCACTCCTTCATCACTTGGTTAACCACCAAATCCGAGTCGCCGTAGACCATGAGGCGACGGACGCCGAGTGAAATGGCCATACGCAACCCATACAAAAGTGCTTCGTATTCTGCTTCGTTGTTGGAGGAATCAAAGTGAATCCGGAGTACATATCTGAGCTTATCTCCTCGAGGGGAAACCAACACTACCCCAGCACCAGAACCATTCAGCATTTTAGAGCCATCAAAGAACATGGTCCAGTGCTCCGAGTGAACTTGAGTCGGCAATTGCTGTTCAGTCCACTCGGCGAGGAAATCTGCTATTGCTTGGGACTTGATAGCTTTCTTTGCCTCAAATCTGATATCCAAGGGAAGGAGTTCAATCGCCCATTTTGCCACTCGACCAGTTGCATCTCTGTTGTGCAGAATCTCTGATAATGGGGCGTCGCTGACGACTGTAATGGTATGGTCAGAGAAATAGTGAGCAACTTTCTTCGTGGTCATATAAATCCCATGTACAAGCTTCTAATAATGAGGGTATCTTTGCTTTGATGGGGTCAGGACTTCAGAAATATAATATACTGGGCGCTGAACTTTGAAGGCTTTCCCTTCTTCTTCCCGCTCGACCGTAAGTACTGTACTGACGACTTGTCCTGTGGCTGCAATGTAAAGCAGCAAAGGCTCTTTGCTGATCGGGGCAGCAAGCACCGGCTGGGTGGAAAGTAGGGTTTTTAACTCTACAAACACTGCATCAGCTTTAGGAGTCCACTCGAACTTGTCTGACTTCTTCATCAGTGGGTAAAGAGGCAATGCCTTCTCACCGAGACGAGAGATGAATTGACTTAAAGCGGCCAAGCAACCAGTAAGCTTCTGAACATCGTGCACACGCACAGGTCGTTTCATTCGGAGTATAGTGCCCACTTTCTCTGGGTTTGCGTCGATTCCTCGTTCGGAAACGAGAAAACCGAGTAACTTTCCGCCAGGAACTCCGAATGTGCACTTGGATGGATTAAGCTTGATATCATACCTCCTGAGGTTGGCAAATGTTTCAGCGAGGTTAGTCAGCAAGTCAGAACCTTTCCGTGACTTGACCACAATGTCATCCATGTATGCTTCCACATTCCGACTGATTTGAGTGAGCAAACACTTCTGAATCATCCTCATGAACGTGGCTCCGGCATTCTTGAGGCTGAATGGCATGGTGACATAACAGAAGCACCCGAATGGGGTGATGAAAGCTGTTTTGATCTCATCGGGTCCATACAGACGGATCTGATGGTACCCGGAATAAGCGTCTAAGAAAGACAGTCGCTCGTCGATGCGGGGGAGAGGAAAATGATCTTTCGGGCAGGCCCGATTGATATGTTTAAAGTCAATGCACATGCGAAGTGACTTGTCCTTCTTGGGGACCATGACAACATTGGCGAGCCACTCGGAGTGGTAAATCTCTCGGATGAACTCTGCTGCTAAGAGCCGAGCCACCTCTTTGCCAATAGCCTTCCTTTTCTGGACGGCGGACCGTCGCAGATGTTCCTTGACAGGTTTTGCCTTTGAATCGACTCGCAGACGGTCTTCAGCCAGCCCCCTGGGTACACCTGGCATGTCAGAAGGTTTCCATGCAAAGATGTCCCAGTTCTCACGGAGGAACTGGATGAGCGCTTCTTCCTATTTGGGGTCGAGTGTTGTGGAGATATTGGTCGGAGCAGCGTTGGGGTCGGTCGGGTGGATGTGAACTGGTTTTGTCTCACCGGACGACTGAAACGCTGATTCCGTAGCGGGCTTCTTGGCTCGAAACAAATCACTCGGGTTTGCATTTCTCTGGTGTTCCTGCCACTCTTCTGCCACCATCTGAGCATCAGCGATCTTTGAGCCTTTCTGAAAGCACTCTTCCGCCTTCTTGCGATTACCAGTAACAGTGATCACGCCTTTAGGACCAGGCATCTTCAATTTGAGGTACACGTAACATGGTCGAGCCATAAAACGTGCATAAGCTGGCCTGCCCAAAATGGCGTGATAGGCACTTTGGAAATCCACAACCTCAAATGTCAACTTTTCTTTGCGGAAGTTTTTGGAATCACCAAAAACCACATCGAGAGCAATCTGGCCGAGTGACGCGGCCTTCTTGCCGGGAATGACTCCATAGAAACTCATATTGCTTGTGCTGAGTCTGGACATCGGAATGCCCATCCCTTTTAGCGTCTCTGCGTACAGTATATTCAAACTACTGCCGCCATCCATCAACACTTTAGTCAGTCGAGTGCCTTCGACGACTGGGTCGACCACCAGAGCTTGCCTCCCAGGGGTGGCTATGTGCGTCGGGTGATCAGACTGGTCGAATGTGATGGCCGTCTGAGACCACTTCAGATAATTGGGTGTCGCCGGAGCAACCATATTCACCTCTCGGTTTATAACTTTCAGTCGACTTTTGCTCTCAACGTCAGCAAAAATCACCAGAGTGGAATTGTCCTGAGGATATTCCTCGTCACTATCCCCCTTGTCCTCAACTTTGTCCGACTCTTTTTCCTTATCCTTGGACTGTTTCCCCTGGAACTGCTGTATCAGGAGTCGACACTGTCGAGTGGTATGCTTTGGGTAAATGAAATTACCCTCTTCATCTTTCTTCGTGTGGATGTGACACGGTAAATCCATCACGTCATTTCCCTCTTTATCCTTCACTTTCTTGGGGTTCCAAGGCCCTTTGGGCTTTCCTTTGAACTTTCCTTGAGTCACGGCCAAGGCTTCTCCAGGAGCAGCTGGCTCGGCTTTCCGCTTTTGCTTCCGACTGGAGTTCCCTCCTCCGGTTTCCTGGGCGACTGACTTGTGCTTGCCACTCCGGAGCCGATCCTCTTCCTCACCATTGGCATATTTGGTGGCTATCTCCATCATTCGACTCAGAGACATGTCTCCGGTTCGACCAAATTTCAGGCTTAGCTCTCTGTACTTAATGCCCTCCTTGAAGGCGCAGACTGCCTGGTGATCAGATACATTCTCTACTGTGTGATGCAATGTGATCCATCTCTGGATGTAATCTCTCAAAGTCTCATTCGACTTCTGCACACAAGATTGCAGCTCTGTCAGTCCTGCTGGTCGCTTGCATGTTCCTTCGAACGTTCTGACAAACACTCGGGAAAGATCTTCCCACGTGTAAATGCTGCTGGGTGTCAACTGATTCAACCATGCTCTGGCCGATCCCTCCAACATAAGAGGCAGATGCTTCATGGCCACCTCATCATTTCCGCTGCCGATCTGGGCAGCCACTCGGTAGTCTTCAAGCCAAGTATCAGGCTTAGACTCACCATTGAATTTACTGACTCCAGTCGCGAACCTAAAGTTGGGGGGAATCACCGCGGTCCTGATGGCTCTGCTGAAACACTCTGGTCCTGAGACATGCACTCGGCTACTAGTGGGTACATCTCTGTCATGGCCCTCTCTGTGAGCTCTGTTCCGGTCGATCAGACCTTGAATGATGATGGACCTCGCATCAAAGCCTGGTTCCCTGGGGTCGACTGGAATCCTTCGCCCACCACTGTGCTGGCGTATTTCATCCTGCTGTCGAGGCGCGTAGGATCCACCCCTTGGGGGAGTGGTGGGTACTCGACGTGGATCATCGCGATCGAATCGGTGATCATACTGCTCACGGTTCTTGTACTGATCGTGCCGGTCTCCACGCCCTTCACGCCTCGAGGGCGATCTGGGGCTATGAGCTGACTGGACTGTATTCGCGGCCACGGATCTGCTGTGAATCCTGTTCCGTGACTGTGATACAGCTGAATTCTGATCTCCTGCTCCACGGAGCAAATCACTGATCTGCATCAAGCCTCTGCCAGCCTCTGACTGGGAAGGCTGAATTGACTCTGCTATACGGGCTGCAGCTGCTAGATTCTGAATCGGAATTCGATATACCTGAGTCGGTAGTGGAAAGAGCTGGCGTCGACTGGAGTCAGGAACACGTTGCCGCGCGCTCTCGTCGAGTGCCCGCTGAAGGTTCTCCAGTCGAGTGCGTTCAGCCAAGTTGGCCAAGCGCGCGTCCTCTAAGGCGCAAGCCTCAGGGGTCTCTCCAGCGATAGGAGTGTGAAGTGCATCCATGTTCCGGCGGTGAAGTTCTTCCCTCGGCAGCGAATTGAGGGGCTCGGGAAGGTACTCTTCATGGGAGTGCGACGGATCGCCTCCGCCATCACCTCCCTCGGCGCCGGGAAAGCCGGGGGGACCATGTGGTCCATTGACCATCAGGACCTCCGCTGCTGGATCACTGCTGTCGCACTCGGATGCAGTCTCTGTGGAGCTAGTCGACAGGTCGAACAGGCCGTAGATAGATTCCTCGGGCTCGATTGCCACGACTTGGGCGGTGGTCGATTGGCGAGCCACCGCGTGCCTCACCCACCGCTGAAGCCTCGACTGACCGGAGCGCTTACGCTGGCGGGAAGCAGGGAGGGAGGATGACACAAAAACCGCTCGATACTGGGTCAACGGTTGCCGCAGGAGGACGCCGCAGACGCATGCTCGAAAGTGTGTCGCTCCGCGAACTGGGAGCGCGTCGACATCGAGCGGAGCCTCCTGAAGCCAGGCAGAGTCGTCGACAACGAACGTGAGCGCGCTGAGACGGATCTTGCGGCCCTCAACCAAAACTCCGCCTGAAACCATGATGAAGGAGATCGGAAAAAATTGCAACTTCTCCAATAATTCGCTAAGACACCTGCCCCACGGTGGGCGCCAACTATCGTCGTTCTAAGTCTGACAGTAGTGTAGGGGGGGTACTAAAGGAGAGGCAAGATCCTAGCTATGGAGTAGTTGTACACGCAAGAGTTTTACGAGTTCAGGCCCTTCTCGAAGGAAGTAACAGCCCTACGCCTCGAAGCCCGGAGGCGGTCGACTGGATTATATGCGTATGAGTTACAGGGGTGCGAACCCTTTACACTGAGGAGGGGGGTGGCTTATATAGAGTTCGCTAGACCCCTCCGGCCCTTAGTAATGCAGGGTTTGAAGTACATTAAGATAGGGGGTTACTGGTAACGCCCACATAAAGTGCTATCAAGACCATAAAGGCTACTTAATGACATACCGTTGCGTGCAGAGTGACCTTAGATCTCCTGGCCGTCGAGTGGTTAGCTTCATGGTCGAGTGGTTATCTTCATGGTCGAGTGTCCTAGAGTCTGTCGAGTGGATCACCTCTAGGTCGACTGACAAGTAGTTTCTTCTAGAGATGTCCTTGGGTAGGGTAGTTTAGACAGGTCCATGACCCTACCCTAGGTACATAGCTTCATCAGTCCATGCCAGACAATCTTAGATGGTTCTTCCTTTAATGAAACCGTACTGATTCCTGTGAATGATTTTCAAAATGACTTTCTGCAGACGATTAGACAAAAATTTCATGACAATTTTCAAGCAATAGTTCAGTAGAGTAATTGGTCTGTAATCATTAGCTGTTTCTGGAGATGAGATCTTGGGTATCAAAGTAATGTACCCTTCACTAATACTGGTTATATCAAGCTTGCCCTCATGGAATTCCCGGCACATCCTATAACCATACTCTTTGATAATGTGCCAACAACTCTTAAGGAAGCAACCATTAAAACCATCAGGGCCAGGAGCCCTATCAGTCGGTATTTCCTTGACCATGGCATCAATCTCGTCGGTTGAGAAGGGGGTCGATAATTGGTCTAGGCCATCAATCTGATTGATAATCTGAGTGAGGTCAAAGCACATGCTAGTGGGTTTGGAGGAACCCAATCGCTCCTTGTAGGTTTTGTATAACACCCCCTCTTTGCCTACGTGATCACTCACCTCCACATCACCATCACGCATGTTGGCTATAGAGTTGTGCCTAAACCTCTCAGTCATGAGTGATCGAAAGAGTTTGGTATTTTCATCAGCAAACCTGAAGTACCTGACTGTGCATCGCTTCCTCCAGTACTCATTCTGGTATTTGAGCAGCGTGTTCAGATGTAATTTTAAAATTCGCCTAAAGTTCGACTCTTGGACAAAAAGAGTTCTCTTGTCCTCAAGGTTATCCAATAGAGCAAGAGCCTCATTACTGTTCTGAATCATTATTTTCAGTTTTGAGATACCCCGGCTCCAGCGTTTGAGATCATATCGCAAAGTTTTGAGTTTTTTGCAGATAAGTGCAGCAGAATTTGAAGCATGACATGACTTGGACCAAGAGGTAGCAACCACATCCATGAAACCCACATGATTGACCCAGAAGTTCTCAAAGCAAAACAGCTTGGACTTTGGGATTTTGGATTCAATGGCCACTACACACGGGATATGATCAGACACGGGCTTGCCGAACGACAGGACCATCGTGTTCGGAAAAGAAGTGGTCCAATTAGACGATGAGAAGAACCAGTCAAGTTGCTCGGGGCAGAGGATCATCCTGCATATTGCTCCAAGTGTACGATCTTCCTTTGACTGGGAGTTCCATCAAAGATTGTGCTTTTATGATTTCATTAAACAAGAGCATATCCCCAGCATCTCCACCTGGTTTGTTTTTGTTGGCCGTGGAACGAATGAAATTAAAATAACCCAGAATCAACCAGTTTTCATCATTAGGTATATTAAGATCAAATAACCAAGAAGTAAAATCCACCCTTCGCTGTCCAGAGCAAGGACCATAAACATTGACAAGATTCCAAGATTCACTGGATTGCATGGCAACAAAAGAAACACCCACCGCAAATGAATCAACGTGCCATGGCGTGCCCACAAACACAGAGCTGTTCCAAATAGTGATAATACCACCCGAGGCACCCAACGAAGGTGTAACCACAAATTTATCAAAGTGCTTGGGCTAGAAGGTTTTAATAAAGGCTAAATCAAAAGATTCTAGCTTAGTTTCCTGGATACATAGCACCGAACAACCACTAGTATCAATAGCATTCCTAAGAGCCAAAAGTTTACTTTTAGAGTTTATGCCTTTGATATTCCATGATAACACATTCCAAGATTTATTCATGCCGAGGGAAGAATCAGTTTTCAGCGTCAGAGGTCATCTGCTGGTCATCGAGCAGCTTCTCTGAAGATAAGTCTTTCGGTGCAATCCCGCATCGACCGCCCACCTATTGGATTTCCTAGATGGAAGTAGGAGGCGGGCAAGAACCAGCCAGAGCCTACACATGAGCAGCAGCCATGGAAACAACATTGACAGATGGCACCACCCGAGCTTTCACCCTTGATCTGGTTTGCTTGGTGTCAGAGACATGCTTGACCTTGAACCCATCATACTTGTTTGATCTGGTGCTTCTTCCGACTGCAGTGGTGTCAAGAGGCACCACGGCATTGCGAGGGGTGGAAACAGTAAACAGAGACAAAGAAGCAATCATCTGAAGAGCATTCCCTTGGTCCGTCAAAGCGATAGAAACTGACTGAGAGCCTGCAGCTTCAGTCGCGAAATGAGAAATAGCCTTGAGCCCAGGGGATCGATCAGCCAAATCCCAATGCACATTGGCCGCATCAGTCATGACAACAGAGTCCTCCTGCACCATATTGTGGGGAATAATGGTGGCTCCCAACTGAAAGTTAGAGCAGAAGGCTATATACATAAAGTTAGGTTCTGGCGCAACACAAAGCATCCACGCAGCAAAGACAGAGTTCAGTTGACTCTGAATGACCCTGAAGGGATTAAGGGGGAACACATCGCTTCCCAACTGCATATTGGTGAGGGCAGGTGTGTATATGCGTTTGAGCATTCCTCCCATCCAAATAAACAATTCACGATCAAGAGCAACAATTAAATTAACCAAATCTCCACCTGCTCTGACAAAGGCCAAACGTGCAGCAGGATTACCAAGAGCAAAACCATCAACTAGAGCTTCGACGACCTCAATCTCCTCTTCAGAAGACCAAATATCAGACAAGTTATCATGAATGTTATGCTCAGGGTCCACACCATCCATCAGAGACAGCCCATCATATTGAAAAAAGGTTCTGAAACTGAAGCCAGAGTATGATGTGTGTGTGTGGGGGGGGGGGGGGGGGGGGGGGGGGGGGGTGGGGTCACTTGCCACATGCGCCATCCATTCTCCTGAATCTGTTCTTGAGCAGGCGCAGGCGCATTCCAGGTAGCTTCGTTCAGGGCAGCCTGTGCAGCCATATCATCAATTCTGGCCTGCTGCATGACGGTATAATATGGGAGCTCATATGGATGTGGTGAGGCATTAATAAGAGGAGGAACATCCTCAGTGCCAACTAAACCTAGGATGGTGTTTCTGCCATTGAGCACATACACTGGAACTGACCAAGAGCGACCAAGACCTGGCAGCAAACCAACTCTAGTGACCAAGAGACTATGCGGGACTTCAGCAACATCCTTAACGTGACATTTAACCAGAACACAGGCTTTGTTTTGACCCGGACGCGGCCAGACAAGCAGTTTACCAAAGTTGGAGACTGCCTTATGGATATAATGTTCAGTCTGGTAATCCATAGGGAACGCAAGGAACATAATCCAGACCTCATACTCAAAAGCAAGCATGCACATATTGATACTCTCATCATGTGGAACTAAGGAAAAAGTAGAGTCATCAGTCAAGGCATGATGCCCTTCCCTAATCACAACATCTCTGCTCTCCATATCCGCAAACACCACACAACCAATGCCCGACGGGTAGATGAAATCATCAGCCAAATCATACTCTAGATCAGCCGTGATAATGCGGCATACCTCAGCAAGCCAGAACTCCTTTTGATGGTTAGGGGCGAGAGGATCGACAGAAACGATGGCGTACCTATCATGGTTGAGAGGGGGATCATCCACCACCATGACATGGCGCTAGACTCGATGAGCAGGACCACGGTCGAAGGTCGATCCGTCCGGAGCAAAGGCAAAATGGTGCACCGGGAAGTTTGCCATGGCCCCGGATGCCGGAGTGCAAGAAGGCGAAGTGATTGTAGTCGCCGACAAGGAGCAGAGGGTTTGCTTGGGCGAAGGCGATGAAGGCAGGGGTGGTAAGCTCGAGGAAGACATCGGCTCACTCGATTGGGGTTTTTGGCAGGCGAAATTGACTACCCCCTGACCAGGGAGGCATAGCGTCAAGCAATGGGAGGTAGCCATGTCCGAGGAGCTTGGGATTTTCTGTTTCCGTACCCGAACCCAGCGTGACCTTGTATCCCGAACAACACGAGCTGTACCAAAAACCATAGAGTTACCAACCGTAGCCAAATCAGAAATACCCAAGGGTAAGATCTCCTCAGATTGTGTTGTCTGAGGTCCTTTTTGTGCCCAAACCAGATGAGGGGAGCGATTACACAAACTAGACTTGCGGGCCTCATGGCCCAGGCGATGACAAAGATTGCATCGACGAAGCCCATGGAAAGAAGTAGCCTTGTGATCAGTCGCGGAACAAGCCTTACAGGAGTATAAAAGAGGTTAGGGCCCACCCTGCATGGCACATGATGAGGGGATTGCAGACATTGATGAAACCTCATATTTGGCAAAGATGCCGAGCAGATGCAATTCCCAGAGTCATCCCCACAACTTTGACAGAAGGAACCAGTACAGCTGCTTGCCAAATGACCAAGCCGATCACAAAGGGAGCAATGTTTTAGCTGATTATATATATAATCCTTGGTTGGTACTAACGAAATTTCCACCATCAGCTTAACACTCTCATTATCGTAGCCAGCCTCCCAACCATCCAAAATAGAAAGCAATTTTTCATCTGGAATAGAATCCCATAAACCCTATTTGAACAAACCTCCACGAAAAGATGACAATGTAGCGGGGATACCGGATGAGATTGGTAAAGATATGGCCCCAATACAAAAAAGATTAAGATTATCCCGAGAAACTGCCGAAAGAAATCCCCAGTGAAGGAAGCACGCTGGAATGTCTCTCCGTCGGAGGCGAGATCAGACCCAATTTCTGAAATACAGGAATTGAGGCAGGATTAATAACATCATTGCGCTATGATGAAAGCCACTTAGACTTGATAGTCAGACCATGTGACGAAGCCAATCCATTAAGCTCAATGTCCGCATGCCAAGAACCTACTGGGGGGGGGGGGGTGAGAGGCCACACCTCGATGAAGATGAAAATGGCAAATGAAGTCCGGCCAGATACGATCTCGTAGGCCAAAAATAAAGTGTCCCACACAATTAGATGCCACCGAGAACCGAAAACGACGATCACCCAAACGACTGACATTGAACCCCTCACTGATCCCTCCAATACATGATTGGAGAGCCAAACCAACAGAATCTTCCGAGAGGGGAAAGAAGTAGAGGAGAAGGAAACCTCAAGGAAGAACTCCTCGGAGTTAGGGTTGGAGACGAAATGAATCGTAGATCCGAAGCGTGCACGCACCTGTGCCTCGACCCTAAGGCCGGGGGAGAAGTCCCAATGGAGGAGGCCATCCATTTGTCGTCGATGTGAGATCCTAGGGTAAAACTCTAGAATCGCCATGGGAGTCACCAAGGGAGAGGAGGGGGTGGGAGTCACCATCTCTTTTATATTATTTTTGGGACTAACCTATTAACTGAAGGCCCAATGTCCGTTTCTGTTTTTTTGCCTATTTTAGAGTTTTGCAAAAAAGGAATACCAAACAGAGTCCAAACGGAATGAAACCTCCACGATGATCTTTCTTGGACCAAAAGCAAACTAGAAGACTTGGAGTTGAAGTCGGAGACGCAGCAAGGCGTCCACAGGCAGGAGGGCGCGCCCTGGGGGTTAGGCATGCCCCCGCCCTCGTGGGCCCCTCATAGCTCCACCGACCTAGTTCTTTCGCCTATATATACTCTTATACCCTAAAAACATCAGGGGGAGCCACAGAACCACTTTTCCACTGCCGCAACCTTCTGTACTCGTGAGATCCCATCTTGGGGCCTTTTCCGGCGATCTGCCGGAGGGGGAATCGATCATGGAGGGCTTCTACATCAACACCATTACCTCTCCGATGAAGCATGAGTAGCTTACCACAGACTTATGGGTCCATAGTTATTAGCTAGATGGCTTCTTATCTCTCTTTGATTCTCAATACAAAGTTCTCTTCGATGTTCTTGGAGATCTATTCGTGTAATACTCTTTTGCGGTGTGTTTGCCGAGATCTGATGAATTGTGGATTTATTATCAAGATTGTCTATGAATATTATTTGGTTCTTCTCTGAATTCTTATATGCATGATTTGATATCTTTGCAAGTCTCTTTGAATTATCGGTTTAGTTTGGCCTACTAGATTAATCTTTCTTGCCATGGGAGAAGTGCTTAGCTTTGGGTTCAATCTTGCAGTGTCCTTTCCAGTGACAGCAGGGCAGCAAGGCACGTATTGTATTGTTGCCATCGAGGATAAAAAGATGGGGTTTATATCATATTTCTTGAGTTTATCCCTCTACATCATGTCATCTTGTTTAATGCGTTACTCTGTTCTTAGGAACTTAATACTCTAGATGCATGCTGGATAGCGGTCGATGTGTGGAGTAATAGTAGTAGATGCAGGCAGGAGTTGGTCTACTTGACACAGACGTGATGCCTATGTTCATGATCATTGCCTAAGATGTCATCATAATTATGTGCTTTTCTATCAATTGCTCGACAGTAATTTGTTCACCCACCCTAATACATGCTATGTCGAGAGAATCCACTAGTGAAACCTATGGCCCCCGGGTCTCTTTTCCATTATATTGCATCTCTATTCCATATTGTTGAATCTTGTTTACTATTTTGCAATCTTTACTTTCCAATCTATACAACAAAAATAGCAAAAATATTTACTTTATTATCTCTATCAGATTTTGCTTTTGCGAGTGACCATGAAGGGATTGACAACCCCTTTATCGCGTTGGTTGCAAGTTCTTGATTGTTGTGTGGGTATTCGGTGACTTGTGCGTCGTCTCCTACTGGATTGATACCTTGGTTCTCAAAACTGAGGGAAATACTTACGCTACTTTGTTGCATCACCCTTTTCTCTTCAAGGGAAAACCAACGCAAGCTCAAGAGGTAGCAAGAAGGATTTCTGGCCCTGTTGCCGGGGAGATCTACGCCAAGTCAAGCCATACCAAGTACCCATCATAAACTCTTCTCCCTTGCATTGCATTATTCGCCATTCGCCTCTCGTTTTCCTCTTCCCCACTTCTAAAACGATTTTCAAAAACCTTTGCCTTTTCTTCGCCCCTCTTCCGTTCGTCTCTTTTCACTTGCTTCTTGTGTGTTGGATTGATTACTGGTCACGATGGCTCAAGATAATACTAAATTGTGTGACTTTTCCAATACCAACAACAATAATTTTATTAGCACTCCGATTGGTCCTACTACCAATGCTGAATCTTGTGAAATTAATGCCGCTTTGTTGAATCTTGTTATGAAAGATCTTCTGGCCTTCCTAGTGAAGATGCCGCAACCCATCTAAACAACTTCGTTGATTTGTGTGATATGCAAAAGAAGAAAGATGTGGATAATGATATTGTTAAATTGAAACTATTTCCGTTTTCGGTTAGAGATCGTGCTAAAACTTGGTTCTCATCTTTGCCTAAAAATAGTGTTGATTCATGGAATAAGTGCAAAGATGCTTTTATCTCCAAGTATTTTCCTCCCGCTAAGATCATCTCCCTTAGGAATGATATTATGAATTTTAAGCAACTTGATCATGAGCATGTTGCAAAAGCTTGGGAGAGGATGAAATTAATGATACGTAATTGCTTACACATGGTTTGAATTTGTGGATGATTATACAAAATTTTTATGCCAGATTGAATTTTGCTTCTAGAAATCTTTTAGATTCGGCTGCGGGAGGCACATTTATGGAAATCACTTTATGAGAAGCTACTAAGCTACTATATAATATTATGGTTAATTATTCTCAATGGCACACCGAAAGATCCAATAGTAAAAAAGTTCATGCGATTGAAGAGATTAATATTTTGAGTGGAAAGATGGATGAACTTATGAAATTGTTTACTAATAAAAGTGTTTCTTCTGATCCTAATGATATGCCTTTGTCCACTTTGATTGAGAATAATAATGAATCTATGGATGTGAATTTTGTTGGTAGGAACAATTTTGGTAACAACGCATATAGATGCATTTTAATCCTAGGCCGTTTCCTAGTAATTCCTCTAATAATTATGGTAATTCCTACAAGAACTCTTATGGAGATTTTAATAAGATGCCCTCTCATTTTGAGAATAGTGTTAAAGATTTTATGAGTTCACAAAAGATTTTACATGCTTTGATTGAAGAAAAATTGCTTAAGATTGATGAGTTGGCTAGAAATGTGGATATAATTTCTCTTGATGTTGAGTCTTTGAAACTTAGATCTATTCCACCTAAGCATGATACTAATGAGTCTCTAAAATCCATGAGAATTTCCATTGATGAGTGCAAAGAAAGAACCACTAGGATGCGTGCTAAAAAAGATTGGTTTGTGAATGCATGTTCTATTGGAAATATGCCCTAGAGGCAATAATAAAAGTATTATTATTATATTTCCTTGTTCATGATAATTGTCTTTTATTCATGCTATAACTGTATTATCCGGAAATCGTAATACACGTGTGAATACATAGACCACAATATGTCCCTAGTGAGCCTCTAGTTGACTAGCTCGTTGTGATCAACAGATAGTCATGGTTTCCTGGCTATGGACATTGGATGTCGTTGATAACGGGATCACATCATTAGGAGAATGATGTGATGGACAAGACCCAATCCTAAGACTAGCACAAAAGATCGTGTAGTTCATTTGCTAGAGCTTTGCCAATGTCAAGTATCTCTTCCTTCGACCATGAGAGCGTGTAACTCCTGGATACCGTAGGAGTGCTTTGGGTGTATCAAACGTCACAACGTAACTGGGTGACTATAAAGGTGCACTACAGGTATCTCCGAAAGTATCTATTGTTTTATGCGGATCGAGACTGGGATTTGTCACTCCGTGTAAACGGAGAGGTATCTCTGGGCCCACTCGGTAGGACATCATCATATGCGCAATGTGACCAAGGAGTTGATCACGGGATGATGTGTTACGGAACGAGTAAAGTGACTTGCCGGTAACGAGATTGAACAAGGTATTGGATACCGACGATCGAATCTCGGGCAAGTAACATACCGATAGACAAAGGGAATTGAATACGGGATTGATTAAGTCCTTGACATCGTGGTTCATCCGATGAGATCATCGTGGAACATGTGGGAGCCATCATGGGTATCCAGATCCCGCTGTTGGTTATTGACCGGAGAACGTCTCGGTCATGTCTGCATGTCTCCCGAACTCGTAGGGTCTACACACTTAAGGTTCGATGACGCTAGGGTTATAAAGGAAGTTTGTATGTGGTTACCGAATGTTGTTCGGAGTCCCGGATGAGATCCCGGATGTCACGAGGAGTTCCGGAATGGTCCGGAGGTAAAGATTTATATATGGGAAGTCCTATTTTGGCCACCGGAAAATGTTCGGGATTTTTCGGTATTGTACCGGGAAGGTTCTAGAAGGTTCCGGAGTGGGGCCCACCTGCATGGGGGGACCCACATGAACGTGGGTAGTGGGGGCAAGGCCCCACACCCCTGGTCAAGGCGCACCAAGATCCCCCCTTAGAAGGAATAAGATCATATCCCGAAGGGATAAGATCAAGATCCCTAAAAAGGGGGGATAACAGTCGGTGGGGAAGGAAATAATGAGATTTCTTTCCTCCCACCTTGGCCAACGCCCCAATGGACTTGGAGGGCAAGAAACCAGCCCCTCCACCCCTATATATAGTGGGGAGGCGCATGGGAGCTATACACGAAGTTCTGGCGCAGCCCTTCCCCTCTCCCAAGTCCTCCTCCTCTCCCGCGGTGCTTGGCGAAGCCCTGCAGGATTGCCACGCTCCTCCACCACCACCATGCCGTTGTGCTGCTGTTGGATGGAGTCTTCCTCAACCTCTCCCTCTCTCCTTGCTGGATCAAGGCGTGGGAGACGTCATCGGGCTGTACGTGTGTTGAACGCGGAGGTGCCGTGCGTTCGGCACTTGATCATCGGTGATTTGAATCACGACGAGTACGACTCAATCAACCCCGTTCACTTGAACGCTTCCGCTTAGCGATCTACAAGGGTATGTAGATGCACTCTCCTTCTACTCGTAGCTGGTTTCTCCATAGATAGATCTTGGTGACGCGTAGGAAAATTTTGAATTTCTGCTACGTTCCCCAACATGTTCTTCTAGTTTCATGATAATTATGATGAAGATCTAAAAGTGATTGATGTGACTCCTATAAAATCTTTGTTTTCCAATATGAATCTTGATAAATATGGGACTGGAGATGAGTGAACTTTAGTTAAAAGGCATCCCAATGATTCGGAGTTTTTAGATCTAGATGCAAAAAATGATAAAAGTGGGATTGAAGAGGTCAAAACTTTAAATAGCAATGAACCCACTATTTTGGATTTCAAGGGATTTAATTATGATAATTGTTCTTTAATAGATTGTATTTCCTTGTTGCAATCCGTGTTAAATTCTCCTCATGCTTATAATCAAAATAAAACTTTTAATAAACATATCATTGATGCTTTGATGCAATCTTATGAAGAAAAGCTTGAACTAGAAGTTTCTATCCCTAGAAAACTTTATGATGAGTGGGAACCTACTATCAAAATTAAGATTAAAGATTATGAATGTTATGCTTTGTGTGACTTGGGTGCTAGTGTTTCCACGAATGCAAAAACTTTGTGTGATGTGCTAGGTTTCCGTGAATTTGATGATTGTTCTTTAAATTTGCATCTTGCGGATTCCATCATTAAGAAACCTATGGGAAGGATTAATGATGTTCTTATTGTTGCAAATAGGAATTATGTGCCCGTAGATTTCATTGTTCTTGATATAGATTGCAATCCCACATGTCCTATTATTCATGGTAGACCTTTCCTTAGAACGATTGGTGCAATTATTGATATGAAAGAAGGAAATATTAGATTCCAATTTCCGTTAAGGAAGGGCATGGAACACTTTCCTAGGAATAAAATTAAATTTCCTTATGAATCTATTATGATATCCACTTATGGATTGCATACCAAAGATGGCAATACCTAGATCTATTCGTGTTTTTATGCCTAGCTAGGGGCGTTAAATGATAGCGCTTGTTGGGAGGCAACCAATTTTATTTTTTGTTCTTTGCTTTTTGCTCCTGTTTAGTAATAAATAACTCATCTAGCCTCTGTTTAGATGTGGTTTTATGTTTTAATTAGTGTTTGTGCCAATTAGAACCTTTGGGAAGACTTGGGTGAGGTCTTTGCGATCTTGCTATAAAAAACAAAAACTTTTGCACTCACAAGAATAGCTGTCATTTTTTACAGAAGAGTGCTTTTAGGTTGATTATTTTTGCAGAAGATTAATAGACAAACTCCTCACGTCCACCAATTTATTTCAGAATTTTTGGAGTTACATAAGTGTTCTAAAGTTACATATTACTACATACTATTCTGTTTTTGACAGATTCTGTTTTTCGTGTGTTGTTTGCTTATTTTGATGAATGTATGAGTAGTATCAGGGGGTATGAACCATAGAGAAGTTGGAATACAGTATGTTTAACAACAATATAAATAAAGAATGAGTTCATTACAGTAACTTAAATTGGTGGTTTATTTTATTATACTAACGGAGCTCATGAGATTTTCCGTTGAACTTTTGTGTTGTGAAGTTTTCATGTTTTGGGTAAAGATTTGATGGATTTTGTAATAAGGAGTGGCAAGTGCCTAAGCTTGGGGATTCCCAAGGCACCCCAAGGTAAAATTCAAGGACAACCAAAAGCCTAAGCTTGGGGATGCCCCGGAAGGCATCCCCTCTTTCGTCTTCGTCTATCGGTAACTTTACTTAAGGCTATATTTTTATTCACCACATGATATGTGTTTTGCTTGGAGCATCTTGTATTATTTGAGTATTTTCTTTTTAGTTTACCACAATAATCCTTGCTGTACACACGTTTTTGGAGAGACACGCATGAATCGGAATTTATTAGAATACTCTATGTGCTTCACTTATATCTTTTGAGCTAGACAATATTGCTCTAGTGCTTCACTTATATCTTTTTAGAGCACGCAGGTGGTTTTTTATAGAAATTGTTGATCTCTCATGCTTCACTTATATTATTTTGAGAGTCTTTTAGAACAGCATGTTAATTTTCTTTGGTTATAAAATTAGTCCTAATATGATGGGCATCCAAGATGGATATAATAAAAACTTTCATATAAAGTGCATTGAAAACTATGAGTAGTTTGATTCTTTATGATTGTTTTGAGATATGAATATGGTGATATTAGAGTCATGCTAGTAGAGTAGTTGTGAATTTGAGAGATACTTGTGTTAAATTTTGTGATTCCCGTAGAGTCATGCTAGTAGAACCGTTATGTGATGAAGTTGGAGCATGATTTATTTATTAATTGTCTTCCTTATGAGTGGCGGTCGGGGACGAGCGATGGTATTTTCCTACCAATCTATCCCCCTAGGAGCATGCACGTAGTACTTCTTTTTTATAACTAATAGACTTTTGCAATAAGTATGTGAGTTCTTTATGACTAATGTTGAGTCCATGGATTATACGCACTCTCACCCTTCTACCATTGCTAGCCTCTCTAGTACCGCGCAACTTTCGCCGGTACCATACACCCACCATATACCTTCCTCAAAACAACCACCATACCTACCTATTATGGCATTTCCATATCCATTTTGAGATATATTGCCATGCAACTTTCCACCATTCTGTTTATTATGACACACTCCATCATTGTCATATTGCTTTGCATGATCATGTAGTTGACATCGTATTTGTGACAAAGCCACCTATCCCTCAATCGAAGAAAAAGTAGAAGAAGAACTCCAAAATAAGCAAGAATCGCTCTCACCTCATATCATCGCATTACCTGTACCTGCATCTATTGTTGTAGAAATCTGTGAGCCACGAGGACTCAGCAATCCCATTACCATGGGTATCAAGACTAGCAAAGCTTAATGGGTATGGAATGGATAAGTGGTGAGGTTGCAGCAGCACTAAGCATTTGTATGGTGGCTAACTTACAAGTACAAGAGTAAGAGGACTTACTACGCATAACGATCACAACTAGTAATGATCAAGAAGTGATCCTGAACTACTTACGAGTCAAACATAACCCCACCGTGTTCTCTTCTCAAACTCACTCGAAAAGAGATGATCACGGTTACGCACGTGGTTGCTGTATTTTAGTTCGAATCTGGTGTCAAGTTCTCTACAACCGGATATTATAAATTCCAATCTGCCACATAACTATGGGCACAACTCTCGAAAAGATTAAACCCTGCAGGGGTGTCCCAACTTAGTCCATCACAAACTCTCACGATCCATGGAGTTAAAACCTCCATTTCGGGACAACCCGAGTGTTCTCGGAATCCCGGTGCACAAGTTCTTCGAAGAAAGGAAAACTATCCCAGGGAGATCTCCCAGTGAGTCAGATCCGTGTCCAGAGTCGCACACTCTCTATCTATAGATTCATCTATCTATGCTAAGTGGATTATAGCCAAATACCTCGAGTTGCCCCGAGGCGGCACCGCTAACTGCTGGGTAGGTGGACAAACACTCATGTCGAGCACTGGCCTGGGGTTGTTGATTAAGAATCCTCAGGTTAATTACTCCTTATGCAGTTTTAGTTGTTATTAGGCAAATGGAAAAACCAAAGTTGGATCTCCTCGGGAAAGCTTTACTTTAAGCGAAGAATCAAGGGGGGGCCATAAACTTAGACCATGTTAGGAACGCAAAATCAAGGAACGTAATACCAGTATCACGGAAACTAGGGCGGCAAGAGTGGAACAAAACACCAAGCAAAAGGCCGAGCCTTCCACCCTTTACCAAGTGTATAGATGCATTAATTAAATAAGAGATATTATGATATCCCATGGTATCCATGTCCCAACATGGAACAACCTGCAACTGCACCTGCAACTAGCAACACTATAAAAGGGAATTAGCAAAGTGGTAACATAGCCAAACAATGGTTTGCTAGAAGGTGGAAAAGGTTAGAAGCTTATCATGGCATATTGGGAGGCTTGATAAACAAGTGGTAGGTAGCGCAACATACCGATAGCAATGAGACAACTAGCGAAGCAAAGATAGTAGTGATATCCAAGGAATGGTCATCTTTGCCTGATACATCCTCGGTGGGATCGAAAACTTGCTCCTCGTAAATGTTCTCAATGGGTGTCTCAACCTTGAACTCGAGCTCGTCTCCCGGTGCTACCCAAAGAAGAACAAGCATCCATATAAACACACATGACATGAAAAATGAACACATGCTACATGCACTACCAACATGAATGCATAAGAAGATCACAACAAACGGAGCTAAGGGACTATCGATACGGAGGACATGATGCCAGGAAGGACAAGGTGAAGACATGATGGATATGGGCAAGCTCTTGGCAAACCAAGTATGCCACTGGATAGATTCGAAGATTCTAGTTGAAAACAATATAAATCTCATCAGAAACGGATACACGGTTTGCAAATGATGAGCAAAACAAAATGCAATGCCAAGCTGTTAAAAACAGCAAATGCCAACTTGGATGCAACATTTAAATACGCAACAAAACTTAAACATGGAAAAATGGCATGACATTGAAGTATATGACATCCACTAAAAACATGCTTACTGAACTATTTCTAAAGCTCCCAAGATCATTAGCTAAATAGCATGGCAAACTAACAACTGGTAATAGTTTAACAGACTTGGTGAAAACACAGAACATGGCAGAAACAGATTCAGGATGCAATGTTTTGGGCTAGCAAACTACATGCAATAGGAACTTTTCATGGCAAAGAAGAGCATGGAAGGCTTATACTAAATGCACTTAACAAAACTCCCTCACTGAACATGTTCCAGAAACCCTTATATATGATGATAGCATCAATGCAAAATGACACGTTATATAAGCAGTTTCAGACTGTGAAATAACATGGCATGACATGAACAGATTTGAGTAGACATGTTTGTAAGCTTGTTTCACTCAGTACCAAGCATTACATGACATGCAATAAAAACTAGAAGCAATTAGACATGATGATGAGCCTATCCATGTGCAAAACTACCACATAGCAGATTCTACATCTACTACTATTACATGATGATCCCACAAAACTTAAAGGCCGCACATTTATTAAGGTCACACATCTACTACTATTACATGATGATCCCACAAAACTACCACATAGCAGATTCTGCATCTACTACTATTACATGATGACCCCACAAAACTAATCTCCCACAAGCTTGTTTCTACTACTATTACATGATGCACCGCACATTTATATTTGGGAATTTATAGGCCGAAGAATATGGTACTTTTCTGCCACCACAAGCCTCTGTTCCCATGCGATCCCATCTTGGGGCCTTTTCCGGCGATCTGCGAGAGGGGGATTCGATCATGAAGGCCATCTACATCAACCCTATTTCCCTTCCGATGAAGCATGAGTAGTTTACCTCAGACCTATGGGTCAATAGCTAGTAGCTAGATGGCTTCTTCTCTCTCTATGATCTTCAATACCATGTTCTCCTCGATGTTCTTGGAGTTCTATCCGATGTAATATTCTTTTGCGGTGTGTTTGTCGAGATCCGATGAATTGTGGATTTATGATAAGATTATCTATGAATATTATTGGAAACTTCTCTGAATTCTTATATGCATGATTTGATATCTTTGTATTTCTGTTCGAATTATCAGTTTGGTCTACCAGCTAGATTGGTATTTCTTGCAATGGGAGAGGCGCTTAGTTTTGGGTTCAATCTTGGAGTGTCCTCACCCAGTGACAAAGCAGGGGTAGCGAGGCACGTATTTGTATTGTTGCCATCAAGGGTAAAAAGATGGGGTTTTCATCATATTGCTTGAGTTTATCCATCTACATCATGTCATCTTACTTAAGGCATTGCTCGTTCTTTATGAACTTAATACTCTAGATGCATGCTGTATAGCGGTCGATGTGTGGAGTAATAGTAGTAGATGCAGAATCGTTTAGGTCTACTTGACACGGACGTGATGCCTATATGCATAATCATTGCCTTGGATGTCATCATAACTTTGCGCTTTTCTATCAACTGCTCGACAGTAATTTGTGCCACCATATTATTTGCCTTCAAGAGAGAAGCCTCTAGTGAAACATATGGCCCCCAGGTCTATTTTCCATTATATATTTTCAGATCTACAAACCAAAAAACCCAAAAATACCTCGCTGAGTTTTATTTACTTTTATTTTGGTTTACATTTTAGTTATCTTTTATATCTATCTCTATTAGATCTCACCATTGCAGTTGACCGTGAAGGGATTGGCAACCTCTTTATCGCGTTTGGTGCAAGTGTTTGATTGTTTGTGTAGGTGCATAGATTGGACACTTGCTTGTGCCTCTGTCGTGGTGGGTGCACGACAGATGCCATGGGATGGCTAAAGAGAGGAGGAGGCTCGAGGGCACTGGTGGGCTCCAGAGGCGGGGTTGGCATGAGCGAGCACGGGACGCAAGATATACCCAGGTTCGGGGCTCTCCGGAGAGATAACACCCCTAGTCCTGCCGAGTGTGGTTGATATGCAACAGTACAGGGTTGCTCCTAGAGCTGTATGGTGGAAGAAGGAAGGCTGGCCAAGGCTTAGGCTGCTCCTTCTCCCAGGCTGTGTTCTACTGTTCAGTGGCTAGTTCCTGTGTGCTTACTGCTTCTCTATGCTTGCTTGTCTGTATGCGTGAGGGATCCTGGGGGTTTTATAGGCCAACCCCCTAGGGATACAATGGTAATGTTACGAGGCTGTAGGGCCGGGTCGTCAGCGTCCGGGGACTCAGGCTGGGACCCACCGGGCACCTATGGTTCGCCAGGTTCCCCTAGGTGTGGGCCCCACGTGCCTAGGGGGACTGTGCGCCATCTTGTTGATCGTCAGGGAGTGGCCGAGTCGAGTCGGGTATAGTGGCGCTCTGTCAGGTTGCCGCTTGCTGATGTCATCAGTGACGCGGGGGTACTGTTGCCACACCGGCCCTGGTTAGCGGGCAGGTGAGGGGCACTGTTGCCACGCTCCGGCTGACCAAAGGCATGGGCAGGGCACTGTTGTCTCGGTCATCAGTGGATGAAGACTCGTCCCATCGTACGGCCTGGATGGGACGGGAGCTGACCCGTGGCTGGGTTGAGGAACACGCCAAGGGTGGAGCTGGCTTGTTGGGGAAGTCTTGGCGTGCCGGGTTCGGCTGTCTTGCGCTGGTTGTCGAGGCCGAGCCGAGGGTCTTGGCCGGGTCGGAGAGTTCGGCCGGGTCGAGGGGCCTGGCCGGGTCGAGGGGTCTGGCCGGGTCGAGCGACCCGGCAAAGCGCGGGCTGGCTTGAGGGGCGATGCTGGCCCGTTGTTTTTGAAAAGGATCTGGGTTCCGTTGCCTGCCCGGGGTTCATCCCCCTACAGTAGTCCCTGAAGCTGTGAAGGTCCGCTGTCTTCAGATGGGAGGGCCTTCGTAGTTTCCCCCTTTGAAAAGGTGAATCCTGCGAGCGCTGGGTCCGGCAACACCCACTGTGTGCCGGTTTTTGGAAACCGGATCGCGGCATCCAGGCAGTGGCGGGAAACCAAGGAGTCCATCGAATCTTGGGGCAATCCCTCGGGCTTCACGCGGGTGCCACGTGGTGCCTAGAAGTCGGAGGGGCCTGACAGGCCACGCGCGTGACAGGACTGGGCGATGTGCTGGGGCCCGCCGTCGGGTGCCCTTGGCCCACGTGCGTGGATTTTTTGCGGCGTCCGGGAGTCGGTTGCTCTTCCCCGTGCAGTTATTGCGCGCATATGTGCGCACTTATTGTAGGGTAGTGTGAAAGGCGAGCGCAAACGATCCCACTCCCCCACGTTCAAACCGAGGCTTATAAATTGGGGCGAGGGGGGGGGGGGGGCAGCGGACATTATTCTTGCTCGCGCTCCCCTGCCTCCTCGTCCTTCCTCTACTTTTTGCGCCCGCCATGCTGCGACGCCCGCCGCTTCGAGCAGAGCTCCACCATCGTCCATCTTCCTTCCTTTCTTTCGTCTCCATCGATGGCGCTGCCATCAGGCTCATCGATGGGCTCGACCGTCACTGCCGATGATATCTCCTACCTCCACTCCTCCCGGCGCTTGCCGAGGGAAACAAAGGTTGCCATGCGCCTGCCGCGGGGCGAGCAGAGGCCGCTGCCCCAGGGCACGGAGCGCGTGGTCTTCCTCCCGCACTTCAAGCGCGGGTTCGGTCTTCCGGCGAGCGCCTTCTTCCGCGAATTCTTGGAGTTCTTCGGGGTCCAGCCCCATCATCTTGGCGCCGGCGCCATCGTGCAGCTCTCGGGCTTCGTCACCCTCTGCGAGGGGTACTTGGGGGTCGTGCCCACGATCGACCTCTGGGCGCGCTTCTTCTCTTTGAAGCAGAAGGGACCGACGGCCGGGGAGTTCTCCGACTGCGGCGCCGCCGTCATCTCGAAGCAGTCGGGCGCTGACTGCCCTAAGATTCCGCTGGAGGATTCTGACAAGAAATGGCAGAATTCCTTCTTCTACGCCCGCAACCTTGGAGCGGACTGCATCAACCTGCCGGCCTTCGCCATCGCGCTGCCGTGGGCGAAGATGAAGTGGGGTTACTACCCCAGGCACCAGACAGAGGAGATTCTCAATCTCTGCGAGCGGGTGTTGGTGATGAAGGCGTGGGAGGGGCTCAGCGGCACCGACCTCCTCGCCGCCTTCATTATGCGTCGGGTACTTCCGCTGCAGTGGCGCAGCTGCCTCATCGAGGAAATGAACGGCCTTCAGGACCCCAACCGCCTGGGGGCGACGCGCTTGGCGGCGGACCAGATCGTGTGCCGGGTCAATGACATCTCCAAGGCCAACTTGAGGGATGACTGGCGGTTCGGCAAGCCGCCGTACAACAACTCAAATCTGGCGCCTCTGGTGAGTCTCTGGCGCATCTTCTCATCCGTCCCGACGTGACGTGGGAGGTGCTTCTGAATGCCATCCGACACCCTTACGCCCGGGCTCCGTCGCAGGTGGTGCGGGCGGCGTCGAAGCAGCCCGCGACCCATGGTGGAGGGGAGGAGGAGGACGCCGATGTTGGCGCAGGGTGCCGTGTAGGTAAGTCTTGCTTTCTACTTTCTTTTTCATGCTTCTTGAGTTATTGGGCGCGACGCAGCGTAGACAATACTGAGCAGATCATTGGCGCAGTGGCGTTGGGCAGAGGAGGTGGCGACGCGGGTGGAGTCAGGTCCTCGCGGGGGCCGGCGCCGAGCCGGCCGCATGGGAAGGACAGCGTCGCGCCATGGCCTCAGGCCGCGAAACACGCGGCGGACCCAGCCGGGGGTGCGAGGCCGGCCGCCAAGAGGAGGTGCGGGGTCACGCAGGAGAGGCCAGCGAGGGATAACGTCCCGGTGCTGTCGGGGTAAGTTTTTCTTCTACCTGCATCCGATTAGCCAAGTCGGACTCGCTGGTCTTCAGGTCATCAATCGCGCTGGCGAGGGCGGCGGCCGACGCCGCAACCACTAAGGATGCCACGTTCCGGAGGAGCCGGTCCGACACCGTCAACCGGGACGAGGAGGAGGAGTCGGCAGATCGGGACCTCGACCTGGACCCGACCGACGCCGAAGGCCTGGCCTGGCAGGACCGGAATAGGGCCGAGGCGGAGCTGGAGGCGGCATCGGTCCGGGCCTGGACCGATGCTGCGGCGACATGGGCGCGAGCCGGCGAGGAGCCGGCATGGCGTGAGATGCCTGAGGGCACGGTGGTGGCGGCGACAGTCTTTGACCCGTCATTAGTGAGGGAGCGCGACCAAGGAGGCTGGGCTGAGGTGGTGGACCTCGACCTAGAGGTCGTGGAGGTTGAGGACGACACCCTGCTGCGGGTCGATGTTGTCGAGCGGGCAGGGGTCGACGGAGGCGGCGGTGACACCTTCTTGTCGGAGGCGCCACGGATGGCGCCGTAGGGGACGACACGGGTGTCGGAGGAGGCGCCGCAGGTGGTGGTGCCACGGACCATCCCGGCTGTCGAGCCGGTGGTGGCATCGCAAGCCGTCCTGGCGGTCGGGTCGTCGGTGGCACCGGAGAGGGCGTCGGAGGAGGCGCCGACCGCGGCGGGAGCGGCCAACGGGGAGCATGCCCTGGTGCCCCGCAAGGGGGGCGTCGGGCCGCCGTGTCGCAGCCAGCACATGGCGGGGCTACCATGGTCTTCGGGCCCCAGACCCAGGAGGAGGCGGCGACGAGGCCTTCGCCCAGGCTGAGCTGGAGCGGACGTGGGAGCAAGAGCGCGCCGTGCCGGTAAGTTTCTTTTGCAGCTTCTTCTTTGTGGGGGCGCGCTAGCGCATCCAATGGGTGTAGCCCCCGAGGTTCGGGCCAACTACGTAGTAGTTGGGTCGAATCTTTAGGATGCTGTCTTTGTATTGATCGCTGCCTTCTTCAGCAACTGGACGCCCACCGAGTCAGCACCTTCAACCGCCTCCTGGGCAAGTACCGGGAGCTCAAGGAGCAGCTCCCCACCAATGAGGAGGACCTCCGCGTCGCCGCAGGTATATTCATGCTCTTTTGTAGTGGGGGCGCGCTAGCGCACCCACTGGGTGTAGCCCCCGAGATTCGAGCCAACTGTGTGACAGTTGGGTCGAATCTTAAATCTTGCTCTTCTTTTCTGAATCTTCTTTTTGCAGCCGAGGTGTTATCTCGGCAGACCCGACTACTTTGGGCCGGCCATCACTATGACCGGCTTTCTCCGATGCCGACCGTCTTGGAGCCGAGGTGGTGCAGGCGAAGGTGGAGGCGGCGGTGGCCCGGCGGTCGCTCGACGAAGCCAGCCAGCTAGGGGAGCAGTTGGCGGGCGACAAGAGCTGCCTCGAGGCCGAGGTGGAGCTCCTTAAGGCGGAGGCCGCGAAGGTGGTGGAGGCGCAGCGGGCCCTGGCCAAGGCAGACCAACAACACGGCAGGCTGGCCGATGATAAGGGCCAGCTTCGGACCAAGGTGGAGTGTCTGAAGGGGCAGGTGACCACTGCGGATGGGGCCCGCCAGGATGAGGCCCGCCGTCGCAAGGCGTTCTAGAAGGCGGCCGAGGACAAGGACGCCGAGCTGAAGGCGGCCCTTGTCAAGGTGGCCGACTTGGAGAAGGCGCTCTAGGAGAGCGACCGCACCATTGATTGGGAGCGGTGCGGTATTTTGCTCGAAGCGCAATGATAACCCACAAGTATAGGGGATCGCAACCGTTTTCAAGGGTAGAGTATTCAACCCAAATTTATTGATTCGACAGAAGGGGAGCCAAAGAATATTCTCAAGTATTAGCAGCTGAGTTGTTAATTCAACCACACCTGGAAACTTAGAATCTGCAGCAAAGTGTTTAGTAGCAAAGTAATATGATAGTGGTGGTAACGGTAACAAAAGTAAAGACAGCAAAAGTAATGTTTTTGATATTTTGTAGTGATTGTAACAGTAAATAAGAAAGAACCAGTATATGGAAAACTCATAGGCACCGGATCAGTGATGGATAATTATGCCGAATGTGGTTCATTATGTAACAGTCATAACATAGGGTGACACAGAACTAGCTCCCGTTCATCAATGTAATGTAGGCATGTATTCCGAATATAGTCATACATGCTTATGGAAAAGAACTTGCATGCCATCTTTTGTCCTACCCTCCCGTGGCAGTGGGGTCCTATTGGAAACTAAGGGATATTAAGGCCTCCTTGTAATAGAGAACCGGAACAAAGCATTAGCACATAGTGAATACATAAACTCCTCAAACTAAGGTCATCACCAGGAGTGGTTCCGATTATTGTCACTTCGGGGTTGCCGGATCATAACACATAGTAGGTGACTATAGACTGGCAAGATAGGATCAAGAACTCACATATATTCATGAAAACATAATAGGTTCAGACCTGAAATCATGCACTCGGGCCCTAGTGACAAGCATTAAGCATAGCAAAGTCATAGCAACATCAATCTCAGAACATAGTGGATACTAGGGATCAAACCCTAACAAAACTAACTCGATTACATGATAAATCTCATCCAACCCATCACCGTCCAGCAAGCCTACGATGGAATTACTCACGCACGGCGGTGAGCATCATGAAATTGGTGACGGAGGATGGTTGATGATGACGACAGCGACGAATCCCCCTCTCCGGAGCCCCGAACGGACTCCAGATCAGCCCTCCCGAGAGAGATTAGGGCTTGGTGGCGGCTCCGTATCGTAAAACGCGATGATTTCTTCTCTCTAATTTTTTTCTCCCCGAAAGCCAATATATGGAGTTGGAGTTGGGGTCGGAGGGCCACCAAGGGGCCCACGAGGTAGGGGGGCACGCCTAGGGAAGGGGGGGGGGCGCCCCCACCCTCGTGGACAGGGTGTGGGCCCCCTGGTCTTCATCTTTGGCGAGGATTTTTTATTAATTATCCTAAGATATTCCATGGAGTTTCAGGTCGTTCCGAGAACTTTTATTTTCTACACATAAAACAACACCATGGCAATTCTGCTGAAAACAACGTGAGTCTGGGTTAGTTCCATTCAAATCATACAAGTTAGAGTCCAA
This sequence comes from Triticum aestivum, assembly GCF_018294505.1. Classification (NCBI taxonomy): domain Eukaryota; kingdom Viridiplantae; phylum Streptophyta; class Magnoliopsida; order Poales; family Poaceae; genus Triticum; species Triticum aestivum. The sequence goes on from NC_057813.1 coordinate 180,705,154, forward strand.
AACAAGGGCAAAAGTGTTTGGAAAAGTAGATACGACGGAGACGTATCAACTCCCCCAAGCTTAAACCCTTGCTTGTCCACAAGCAATTCAGTTGACAAACTGAAAGAGAAAAAGAAAAACTTTTACAAACTCTGTTTGCTCTTGTTGTTGTAAACATGAAAAGCCATCATTCAAGTTTCAGCAAATATTATGAACTAACCATACTCACAATAACACAAAGGTCTCACAATTACTCATATCAATAGCATAATCAGCTAGTGAGCTATAATAACAAAACTCGGATGACAACACTTTCTCAAAATAATCATAACATGATATAACGAAATGGTATCTCGCTAGCTCTTTCTGAGACCGCAAAACATAAATGCAGAGCACCTTCAAAGATCAAGGACTGACTAAACATTGTAATTCATGGTAAAAGAGATCCAGTCAAGTCATACCCAATATAAACCAATAACAATGAATGCAAACGACAGTGTGCTCACCAGCGGGTGCTTTTTAATAAGAAGGGTGATGACTCAACATAAAAGTAAATAGATAGGCCCTTCGCAGAGGGAAGCAGGGATTTGTAGAGGTGCCAGAGCTTAGTTTTAAAATAGAGATTGAATAACATTTTGAGCGGCATACTTTTGCCGTCAACGCAACAACTATGAGATGACGATATCTTCTATGCTAAACAAATTATAGGCGGTTCCCAAATAGAATGGTAAAGTTTATACTCCCCCTCCTCCACAAGCATCAATCCATGGCTTGCTCGAAACAACGAGTGCCTCCAACATTCAACGGGTCCCAAGGGGAGTTTTGTTTGCAATTATTTTGATTTAGTTTGCATAAAGCATGGGACTGGGCATCCCGGTGACCAGCCATTTTCTCGTGAATGAGGAGTGGAGTCCACTCCTCTTGAGAATAACCGCCTAACATGGAAGATAAGGACAACCCTAGTTGGAACTTGAGCTGCTCGAGTATACAAAACATAATTTCATTTGAACCTTTGGAGTTTGGCACATACAAATTTACTTGGAATGGCAGGTAAATACCGCATATAGGAAGGTATAGTGGACTCATATGGAACAACTTTGGGGTTTAAAGGAGTTTGGATGCACAGGCAGTATTCCCACTTAGTACAGGTGAAGGCTAGCAAAAGACTGGGAAGCGACCAACTGGGAGAGCGACAACAGTCGTAAACATGCACTAAAATTAATTTACACCGAATACAAGCATGAGTAGGATATAATCTACCATGAACATAAATATCATGAAGACTATGTTGATTTGATTCAACTACATGCGTGAACATGTGCCAAGTCTAGTCACTCAATTCATTTAAAGGAGGATACCATCCCATCATACCACATCATGATCATTCTAATAGCATGTTGGCAGGCAAGGTAAACCATTATAACTCATAGCTAATCAAGCATGGCACAAGCAACTATAATCTCTAAATGTCATTGGAAATATGCTTACTTCATAATAACTAACTCAGGAACGATGAATCATCATATTTACAAAAACAAGAGAGGTCGAGTTCATACCAGCTTTTCTCATCCCAATAAGTCCATCATATATCATCATTATTGCCTTTCACTTGCACGACCGAACGAAGTGTATAATATTAAGAGTGCACGTGCGTTGGACTAAGCTGGAATCTGCAAGCATTCAACTCAAGAGAGAAGACAAGTAATATGGCCTCTAAGTTAAATGAACAATCATGCATATAAGAGCCACTAAGCATTTTCAATATGGTCTTCTCGACCCCCAAAGAAAGGAAAAGAAAACTATTTACACGGGAAAGCTCCCAACAAGCAAAAGAAGAACGGGAAATATTTTTGGGTTTTCCTTTTTAATTACTGCAGCAAAGAAATAAACTACTACTATTTTTTTGGTTTTCTAAGGTTTATTAAACACACAAGAAGGAAACAGGAAAAACAAAATAAACTAGCATGGATATTACAGTGAAAGAGTATGAACACCGACATCTGGCAATGAGTGTGTGTGAACATAAATGTAACATCGGTGGGAAATACGTACTCCCCCAAGCTTAGGCTTTTGGCCTAAGTTGGTCTATTGCCAGGGATGGCCTGGCGGATACCTATAAGTGAAGCTGGGGTCATACTGTGATGCAGCGGCTATCGCCTCCTGAGCTGCAGCATAGTGTCGAGCAGCCTCCACTCTTCTCTCGTATTCATCTGCCTCCTCTCTGGTAATAATATATCCTCCTTTTGTCTGAAAATCAAAGAAGGCAGGAGCAGGAAGAGCAATATGGACTACATGACATTTGTTAAAGATTAGTTGATACTGGAGAGGTGGTTCTGTCCTCTCAACAAACTGGTGGGAAACCATAGAATCAAAATCTAAATAAGAATGGGGTAACTCCATATCACCCTGACGAATGTCTATCTCAAGAAAATTAGCTAAGCGGGTTGCATAAATTCTTCCAAAGAAATCTCCGTTATGTCTATTCTGATGCAACCTACGAGCTACGATTGCTCCCATATGATAAGATTGGTCTCCTAACACAGCACTTCTGAGAATGCTGAGATCAGGGGCACACAAGTGACATACTTCATCCTTAGCAGCATCTACCTATAAAGAGAGAAAAATAGTGTATAGCAGGGAAATGAATGCTCCCTAAAGTGGCTTGTGTTATATCTCTAGATTCCCCCACAATTATTTTAGCAAGAAAGTCTCTATATTCAGATTTAGGGGGATCCCTGACACTACCCCCTGATGGAAGTTTGCAAGCAGAAGTGAAATCCTCTAAGTCCATGGTATAAGATTTGTCATAAAGGTCAAACATGACTAAAGGAGAATTACGCGAAGATGAAAACTCAAACCTCCTCACAAAGGAACTTGTGAGATCGTGATACTGGGGGCATTTGTCAGCTTCAAAGTCCTCAAGACCGGCGTTGTGCAAATATGCGATAAATTCTTCTTTGATTCCCACTTGATTCATAAAATTTTCCGAAGGCCATTCACAGGGCCTCACCGGAGCATCTCTTGGTGGTTCCTCGTCAGCATCGCGTATTGCAAGCCTGGGACCTTGTTTCCTTGAAGGGCCACCTTGGAACATCCTCCTAAACATATTGCTTCCTCTAAGAAATTTCTGAATTTTTTTAGTAACTTCAAATAAAAGTGAACCAACTTCAATAAAATTGATAGCAACAACTCCTACAAATGCCTAGAGCCTATATAAAGCATTGGAACTACTTGGAACCATATGAATTTGACATGCAAGCTCAAGAACATGGTCACCTATGCAGCACAAATTTGCAATGAATAAAGCACTAAAACAAAAACTAATTGGACCAATGGAGGAGTCACATACCAAGGAACAATCTCCCCAAGCAGTTTTGCGAGAAGTGCTTTGAGCAAGGAGATCGAAAATCACAGCAACGGGGGCTGGAACTCGTGCTTGAGTTGGTTTTTTGTGTTTGTGTGAGGCACAGGAAGAAGATGGGTGCGGGGATAAGTGGAGGAGGGCCACCGTGGGCCCACGAGGCAAGGGGCGCGCCCAGGGGGGTAGGGCGCGCCCTCCACCCTCGTGACCAGGTGGCAGCTCCCCCCGCGGTGATTTTTGCATAGAAATTCTTAAATATTCCCGAAAAAATCATATTAAATTGGCATGGCATTCTGATGACTTTTATTTTCGGGATATTTTTATATTGCACGGGTAAGTCAGAACAGACAGAAAAATACTATTTTACTTTATTTCTACTAAATAACAGAAAATATAAAGAGGGTATAGAAGGTTGTGCTTCTGGTTTCATCAATCTCATGTTCATCAAAAAGAATCCACTAACAAGGTTGATCAAGTCTTGTTAACGAGCTCATTCCGATTAACACGGAACCGGAGAAATTTCGAATAGCACTAAGTTACCTCAACGGGGATATGAAAATCCCCAACAATAAGAATATCATACTTTTTCTTGACAGTAGGGAGAGGAAATTCAAAACCTCCAAATATAATCGATGGAATTTTTCCAATAGAGTTGATACTGTAAACCTGAGGTTGTTTCCTCGGAAAGTGTAACGTGTGCTCATTGCCATTAACATGAAAATTGACATTGCCTTTGTTGCAATCAATAACAGCCCCTGCAGTATTAAGGAAAGGTCTTCCAAGAATAATAGACATATTATCATCCTCAGGAATATCAAGAATAACAAAGTCTGTTAAAATAGTAACGTTTGCAACCACAATAGGCACATCCTCACAAATATCGACAGGTATAGCAGTTGATTTATCAGCCATTTGCAAAGATATTTCAGTAGGTGTCAACTTATTCAAGTCAAGTCTACGATATAAAGAGGGAGGCATACCACTAACACCGGCTCCAAGATCACATAAAGTAGTTTTAACATAATTTCTCTTAATGGAGCATGGTATAGTAGGTACTCCGGGATCTCCAAGTTTCTTTGGTATTCCACCCTTAAAAGTATAATTAGCAAGCATGGTGGAAATTTCAGCTTCAGGTATCTTTCTTTTATTAGTAATAATATCCTTCATATACTTAGAATAAGGATTTGTTTTGAGCACATCAGTTAATCGCATACGCAAAAAGATAGGTCTAATCATTGCAGCAAAGCGCTCAAAATCCTCATCATCCTTTTTCTTGGATGGTTTCGGAGGAAAAGGCATGGGTTTCTGAACCCATGGTTCCCTTTCTTTACCATGTTTCCTAGCAATGAAGTCTCTTTTATCATAGCGTTGATTCCTTGATTGTGGGTTATCAAGATCAACAGCAGGTTCAGCTTCTACATCATTATCATTACTAGGTTGAGAATTAACATGAACATTATCACTAGGTTCATGTTCATCACCTGGTTGTGTTTCAGCATCAGAAATAGAAATATCATTTGGATTCTCAGGTGGCTCAGCAATTGGTTCACTAGAAGTTTGCAAAGTCCTATCATTTTTCTTTTTCTTCCTTTTAGAAGAACTAGGTACATCAATATCATTTCTCTGAGAATCTTGCTCGATTCTCTTAGGGTGGCCTTCAGGATACAAAGGTTCCTGAGTCATTCTACCGGTTCTAGTAGCCACTCTAACAGCATAATCATTTTTCTTACTATACATTTCATCAAGCGCTTCTTTTTGAGCTTTAAGTACTTGTTCTACTTGAGTGGTAACCCTAGAAGCATGTTTCCTAACAAGTTTAAGTTCACCTCTAATATCAGCCATATAATCACCCAAGCGTTTAATCATATCAGCATCTTGTTTTAATTGTCTACCAAAATAAGCATTAAAGTCATCTTGCTTAAACATAAAGTTATCAAACTCATCCAAGCACTGACTAGCAATTTTAGTAGGAGGAACTTCAGCTTTATCATATCTATAGAGAGAATTTACCTTTACTACCTGTGTCGGGATATCGGGAGGTTCTTCAGTAAATAAGTAATTGAGATCATATACTTCTTCAACAGGCGGTAAATTAAGACCGTGTATTTCTTCAATAGGAGGTAAATTCTTAACATCTTCAGCTTTAATACCTTTTTCTTTCATAGATTTCTTTGCCTCTTGCATATCTTCAGGACTGAGAAATAGAACACCTCTCTTCTTTGGAGTTGGTTTAGGAATAGGCTCAATAATTGGCTCAGGAGCTGGCTCGGGAGGTGCCCAATTATTTTCATTTGTCAACATATTGTTCAATAGAATTTCAGCTTCATCTGGTGTTCTTTCCCTGAAAAGAGAACCAGCACAACTATCCAGGTAATCTCTGGAAGCATCAGTTAGTCCATTATAAAAGACATCAAGTATTTCAGGTTTCTTAAGAGGATGATCAGGCAAAGCATTAAGTAACTTGAGAAGCCTCCCCCAAGCTTGTGGGAGACTCTCTTCTTCAATTTGCACAGAGTTATATATTTCCCTCAAGGCTGCTTGTTTCTTATGAGCAGGGAAATATTTACCAGAGAAGTAATAAATCATATCCTGGGGACTTTGCACACAACCAGGATCAAGAGAATTAAACCATATATTAGCATCACCCTTTAATGAGAACGGAAATATTTTGAGTAAATAAAGGTAGCGCAATCTCTCATTATTAGTAAATAGGGCAGCTATATCATTCAACTTAGTAAGATGTGCCACAACAGTTTCAGATTCATAGCCATAGAAAGGATCAGATTCAACCAAAGTAATTATATCTGGATCAACAGAAAAATCATAATAATCCTTATCGGGAACACAAATAGGTGAAGTAGCAAAAGCAGGGTCGGGTCTCATTCTATCTCTAAAAGGTTCTTTACTCCATTTAACTAGCAACCTCTTAAGTTCATATCTATCCTGGCAAGCAAAACTAGCGGCAGAAGATTCTGCATCAAAAAGATAACCTTCAGGAACATGAGGCATATTTTCATCATCACTCTCATCACTGTATTCAGGTGTAATAATTTCTATTTCTCTAGACCTAGAAATTTTCTCATAAAGAAATTCACCAAGGGGCACAGTAGTATCAAGCATAGAAGTGGTTTTATCATAAGTATCATGCATAGCAGAAGTGGCATCATCAATAACATGCGACATATCAGAATTCATAGCAGTAGCAGGTTTAGGTGTCGCAAGCTTACTTATAACAGAAGGAGAATCTAGTGCAAGGCTAGATGGCAGTTCCTTACCTCCTCACCAAGGGGCACAGTAGTATCAAGCATAGAAGTGGTTTCATCATAAGTATCATGCATAGCAGAAGTGGCATCATCAATAACATGCGACATATCAGAATTCATAGCAGTAGCAGGTTTAGGTGTCGCAAGCTTACTTATAACAGAAGGAGAATCTAGTGCAAGGCTAGATGGCAGTTCCTTACCTCCCCTCGTAGTTGAGGGCAAAATCTTGGTCTTAGTGTCTTTCAAGTTCTTCATAGTGTCCAGCAGATATAAATCCCAAGTGACTCAAAGAATAGAGCTATGCTCCCCGGCAACGGCGCCAGAAAAAGGTCTTGATAACCCACAAGTATAGGGGATCGCAACAGTTTTCGAGGGTAGAGTATTCAACCCAAATTTATTGGTTCGACACAAGGGGAGCCAAAGAATATTCTCAAGTATTAGCAGCTGAGTTGTCAATTCAACCACACCTGGAAACTTAGTATCTGCAGCAAAGTGTTTAGTAGCAAAGTAATATGCTAGTGGTGGTAACGGTAACAAAAGTAAAGACAGCAAAAGTAATGTTTTTGATATTTTGTAGTGATTGTAACAGTAGCAACGGAAAAGTAAATAAGAGAGAACCAGTATATGGAAAACTCGTAGGCACCGGATCAGTGATGGATAATTATGCCGGATGTGGTTCATCATGTAACAGTCATAACATAGGGTGACACAGAACTAGCTCCAGTTCATCAATGTAATGTAGGCATGTATTCCGAATATAGTCATACGTGCTTATGGAAAAGAACTTGCATGACATCTTTTGTCCTACCCTCCCGTGGTAGCGAGGTCCTATTGGAAACTAAGGGATATTAAGGCCTCCTTTTAATAGAGAACCGGAACAAAGCATTAGCAGATAGTGAATACATGAACTCCTCAAACTAAGGTCATCACCTGGAGTGGTTCCGATTATTGTCACTTCGGGGTTGCCGGATCATAACACATAGTAGGTGACTATAGACTTGCAAGATAGGATCAAGAACTCACATATATTCATGAAAACATAATAGGTTCAGATCTGAAATCATGGCACTCGGGCCCTAGTGACAAGCATTAAGCATAGCAAAGTCATAGCAACATCAATCTCAGAACATAGTGGATACTAGGGATCAAACCCTAACAAAACTAACTCGATTACATGATAAATCTCATCCAACCCATCACCGTCCAGCAAGCCTATGATGGAATTACTCATGCACGGCGGTGAGCATCATGAAATTGGTGATGGAGGATGGTTGATGATGATGACGGTGACGAATCCCCCTCTCCGGAGCCTCGAACGGACTCCAGATCAGCCCTCCCGAGAGAGATTAGGGCTTTGCGGCGGCTCTGTATCGTAAAACACGATGATTTCTTCTCTCTGATTTTTTTCTCCCCGAAAGCCAATATATGGAGTTGGAGTTGGCGTCGGAGGGCCACCAGGGGGCCCACGAGGTAGGGGGGCGCGCCCAGGGGGGGGGGGGCGCCCCCCACCCTCGTAGACAAGGTGTGGCCCCCATGGTCTTCATCTTTGGCGAGGATTTTTTATTAATTATCCTAAGATATTCCGTGGAGTTTCAGGTCGTTCCGAGAACTTTTATTTTCTGCACAAAAAACAACACCATGGCAATTCTGCTGAAAACAGCGTCAGTCCGGGTTAGTTCCATTCAAATCATACAAGTTAGAGTCCAAAACAAGGGCAAAAGTGTTTGGAGAAGTAGATACGATGGAGACATATCACGCAACACCTGGAAGAATCCTTCTCCAGTAAGTGATTTTCTTGAGTTGTGCCGGGTTGGGATCTGGTTTCTTGTCCTTGATGTCCTTTTTCTGACTTGCTTTGCTTTCTGATAGGGGCCTTCCCAGAGACGCATCAGCTGGCGGAGGAGGCCGTCCGCTTCCAGCGCGACCCGCTGGGGGTCGTTGGCTACGGGACCGACCCGCAGGTAGCGTGGACCTTCCCGGAGATCATGAACACCGCCGAGGCTCGCCTGCGAGTCTTGGGTGACCAGATGGGGCGGCTGTCCCAGGACGGCTCGACGATGACGGTGGTCTTGTGGCCGGGTTCCGTTGCACCGAGAAGCTTCACACGGCTGGCGCGCTGGCTGGAGATGGGGACAGACCGGCTCCATGAGTGGCGCGTCTCCGCCGCCCGTGCCGGCGCCGAGATGGGGCTCCGGTTTGCACTATCTTGGCCCACGGACCTGCAGCTAGACGCGCTGATGGGCCAGCGGGCCGGCTCGGAGCAGCAGCTGCAGGAGCAGTCCGACCGGATTGCTTCCTGGGGCAGCTACATCACCGGGTTCGCCTTCCATGACGAGTTCCACCCGGAGCGGGCGGAAGATGGTGTAGTCATGTCTGGCGACGACTACGGCCTGCTTCTGCATGACCTGGAGGGCAACTCCGAGGAGACGGGCGTCTACCGCGACAGGGGTGCCAAGGAGGACACCGGTACTTCGGCGGACCCGGAGGCCGCCGTGAGGGAGCCATTAACTTCGTGACCCGGCGCTGGAGACTCCTGAGGCTGTCCTGTTTATGACTTAGTAGAATTTGCTATTAGGTAGCAGGTTCGCCCACCCACTGGGGGTTTCTAGGTGTAATGAACTCTGGTCGTGGGTCCTTTCTTAAATATTATGTGATGTGTATATTCTGTGAATGTCTTTGCTCTTGCCTTTTGTTTTTTGAACCTATTTCTTGCATTTTTCCTTTCTCGAACCTCCCCCCCCTCGAGTCTGACGGCCGAGGCTCCGGTCCATGACAAGGAGTTTGGTTTTTTGAGAGGAGCGCGCAGTACTTAGGTTTTTGAAACGTTGAGCGCGAGCGAAACACCCACTAGGCCGGCTGGTGGCAATCCGACGGAGCCGGTTGGCGAGCAGCCGGTCGTGCGGCTATTGTTAGACCGACGGGCCGGGTTGGTCGACCTGGCGGCTTTTGACTTAGTGTTTGAGGCGTGCTGGAGCTCTGGCCCGTTGTGCTTTCCAGCCGACAGCCGAAGCCGGATCTGTGGCCTAGGGCGAAGTGAGGGGCGGCGACGTCCTTAGAGCGTCATGAATCACCAAGAAAGGCGGCGGGTGGCGACCAAGCCGACCAGCCCCCGAGCCCCCGGGTCGAGCGACTCGGACCGGTGGCCGGGTTCAGTAGCATAGTGATGCATAAAAGTAGGAGACACAATAACTTGGTCGGCAAAAGGCAGCCCCCGAGCATCGTTCAGGGAACCCATAGTTTCGTACGTTTACAAAAGGCAGCGATACATACATTCGTACGGCTAACTGTAAAATGAGCGGAGGACTTCCGCATTCCACGGCCAGGTCATCTCTTTGCCGATGGTGTATCTCTTGCGCTTGTTTGACTTGCGTGTGTTGATGAGGTAGTAGGCGTTGCGATCGCACAAGGCCCGGCTGACGATGAACGGGCCCTCCCATGGAGGGGATATGTTGTGCTGGCCGGCTCGCTCTTGGATGAGTCGGAGGACGAGGTCACCCTCACGGAATGCGAGGTGCTTGATCTTCTTGCTGTGGTAGTGCCTCAGGCCTTGCTGGTAGATGGCCGAACGGCTGAGCGCCAGGAGGCGGGCTTCTTCGAGTAGGTCGATGCCGTCTTCGCGGGCTTCTTTGGCTTCGGCTTCAGTGTACATCGCGACACGCGGCGAGTCGAACTCGACGTCGGTCGGGATGACGGCTTTGGCTCCATAGACGAGGAAGAATTGGGTGAACCCGGTCGACCTGTTTGGCATAGTTTGGAGACTCCAGAGGATGGCCGACAACTTGTCGAGCCAGCTGTCGGGTGAGCGAATGAGCAGTTCAACGAGCCGTGGCTTGATGCCGGATAGGATGAGGCCATTGGCCTGCTCGACCTGCCCGTTGGACTATGGGTGTGCAACGGAGGCCAGGTCGAGGCGGATGCTGGAGATGGAGCAGTATTGTGCGAGCGCACCCTTGGCGAAGTTGGTGCCGTTGTCCGTGATGATGCTGTTCGGCATGCCGCAGCGCACTACGATGTCTTTGATGAACCGGACGGCTGTTGGCCCATCCAGCTTCTTGATTGGCCGTGCTTCGATCCACTTGGTGAACTTGTCCACCGCCACCAGCAAATGCGTCATGCCGCCTTGGGCGGTTTTGAAGGGTCCCACCATGTCGAGTCCCCAGACCACAAAGGGCTAAGCGATCGGGATGGTGCAGAGTGATGACGCCAGCTGGTGGCTGCGCTTGCTGAAGCGCTCGCATCCCTCGCACTTGAGGATGAGTGACTCAGTGTCTTGGAGGGTCGTAGGCCAGTAGAAACCATGGCGGAAAGCCTTGGCCACTAGGGATCGCGATGCGGCGTGGTGCCCGCATTCGCCCTAGTGTATGTCGAGGAGGATGTCGATGCCTTGGTCCTGCTCGACGCAGTGCTGGAACACGCCGATGGAGATGCGCTTGACGAGTTTGTTATCGATGATGCTGTAGGCGGACGCCCAGTGTTGCACCTGCCGGTCCTCAGTCTCGTCCATGGGGGGAACCCCATTCTCCAGGAACTCTGAGATGGGCAGGGCCCAAGACGGGGCCGTCACCACGGCGAAGAAGGCCACCAGGGTGGGTTCCGGGTTGGCAGCCCCCAGGTCAGGGATGGCGACGGCCGGGTCGAGGGCGATGGAGGCCAGGTCGGCGGCTTCGGTCTCCGGGCCGAGTTCGGCAGCCCCCGACCTGGGTTTGGCAGCCCCTGGGCCAGGTTGAGGTGCGGCCGGGTCGTTCGGGACGTGGATGGACTCGAAGTTCGGAGACGGCTTGACGGACGGCTTGTGCAGGTGCTCGAGGGAGATGCTGGACGGGATGGACTGTCGGGACGAGGCGATCTTGGCGAGCGTGTCGGTCGCCTCGTTCTCCGTGCGCAGGACGTGGAGGAACTCGCATCCTTTGAAGGACCTGGACAACTTCTGGAGGAGGAAGCGGTAGCTTGCCATGTTGGAGTCGCGGGCGTCCCACTCGCTGGAGCACTGTTGCACCACCAGATCTGAGTCACCGTAGCACAGGATGCACCGGATGCCAAGTTCCTTGGCAAGCCGGAGGCCGTGCACGAGGGCTTCATACTCGGCGACGTTGTTGGAGGCGGCGAAGTAGATCTGGAGTGCGTAGCGGAGTCGGTCGGCCTTTGGGGACGACAGCACGATGCCGACCCCTAGGCTGAGTCACATCTTGAAGCCGTCGAAGCGCATGCGCCAATGCGTCGAGTCCAGAGGCGGCGGCAGGTACTGGGTCTCGGTCCAGTCGATGAGGAAGTCGGCCAAGGCCTGGGACTTGATCATGGTGCGGGGCTCGTAGAGGATGGTGTGGCCGGCTAGCTCGAGCGCCCACTTGGCGACCCGGCCAGAGGCATCCCGGCACCCGATGATTTCGCCGAGGGGGCCGTGCTGACCACGGTGATGACAAGCTCTTGGAAGTACTGCTTCAGCTCTTGGTGGTGAAGTACATGCCATAACACATCTTTTGTTAGTGCGGGTAGTTCTGCTTGGAGGCGGAGAGCACCTCGCTCAGGTAGTAGACCGGGCACTGGACGGCTTGGACCTTGCCCTTCTTTGGTCGCTCGACCACCAACGCCGTGCTGACCGACCGTGAGGTCACGACAATATAGAGCAACAACGACTCCTTCTCGGTCGGGGCAGCCAGGACTGGTGCGGTGGAGAGCATGCACTCGAGGTCTCGGAAGGCCTCGTCCGCCTGGTCGTTCCATTTGAATGGCGTCGTCTTCTTCATTAGCTGGTACAGGGGTAGGGCCCTCTCGCCCATCCGGCTAAGGAACCGGCTGACTGAGGCCAAGCGGCCGGTGAACTTTTGGACATCATGCAACCGAGCCGGCTTGCGCATGCGCTCTATGGCCTTGATCTTATCCGGGTTTGCCTCAATGCCGCGCTCCGAGACGAGGAAGCTGAGTAGCTTTCCAGCTGGGACGCCGAAAATGCATTTCTCCGGATTGAGCTTGACCTTGTATTTCGTGGATGTTGGCAAATGTTTCCTTCAAATCGTCGAGGAGCGCGAGGTGCTGCTTGGTCTTCACCACGATGTCGTCCACGTAGACGTGGATGTTGCGACCGAGTTGCGACAACAAGCATTTCTGCTTGCAGCGCTGGAAGGTGGCGCCGGCGTTCTTCAGGACGAACGACATGGTGATGTAACAATACGCCCCAAAGGGCGTGATGAAGGACGTCTTCAGGGCGTCGGCCGGGGCCAGCTTGATCTGCTGGTAGCCGGAGTAAGCATCCAGGAAGGACAGGAGCTCGTACCCGGCGGTCGAGTCGATGACCTGGTCGATCCGCGGGAGGGCGAACGGATCCTTGGGACAGGCCTTGTTCAGGCTGGTGTAGTCGATGCACATGCGTTAGGTCTTGTTATTCTTCAGGACAAGGACTGGGTTGGCCAACCACTCGGGATGGGACACTTCCATGATGAAGCCGGCCGCCAAAAGCTTGGCGACTTCTTCACCGATGGTTCTTCTCTTCTCTTCGGAGAAACATCACAGGGGTTGACGGACAGGCTTGGCGTCCTTGTGGACGTGGAGTTAGTGCTCGGCATACTTCCTCAGGATACCTGACATGTCCTTGGGGGTCCATGCAAAAATATCCCGATTCTCACAGAGGAAGTCCACGATCTTGCCTTCCTATTTGCTGTCGAGACGGGTGCCTACGACAACGTACTTGCTGCAGCTAGGGTCTTCTGGGTTTAGCTTCACTTTCTTGGTCTCCTTGGAGGGCTTGAAGGCGACCTCGTCAGCCGGCTCCTCGGTCGGGATCGGTGCGGCTGACGCTTCGCCGGCCAGGGCGACGATCTGGTCGAGCTGGCGCCGCTCCTTGGCTATGACCAACAACTCGGCTAGCTTGGCGCCGTCTTGGGCGCACTCCAGGGACTTGCGGTAGTCGCCGGTGAAGGTGATGAGTCCCTTAGGACCCAACATCTTCATCTTCAGGTATGCATAGTGGGGGACTACCATGAATTTGGCAAGCGCGGGTCAGCCCAGCAACGCGTGGTACGCGCTGGACAGGTCCACCACCTTGAACCAGATCAGCTCGCGCCGGAAATGGTTACTGTCGCCGAACAGGATGTCGAGCCGGACCCGACCAATGGGAGAGGAGGAGAGGCTGGGTACGATGTCGTGAAAGATCATCCGGGTCGGCTCCAGGTCCTTCGCCTCGAGGCCGAGCTTGGTCATGGTGTCGCGGTAGAGGATGTTGATGCTGCTGCCGCCGCCGATGAGGACTCGGGAAAACTTGCACGTGCACCGCGCGACAATGGTGGGGTTGAGGACGAGAGCGTAGCCACCCGGATTCGGCATGACAGACGGGTGGTCTTCTCGGGTCCAGGTGACCGGGCGGTCCGACTAGTGCATGTACTCTGTCTTGGCCGAGACGACGGTGTTCACCTCCTGCCGAAGAAGGCGCTCACTGTGCTTGTCGTCGCTGAGGCTGGTGAAGACGATGTAGGCCGCGTTCTGGTCCGGGTAGGCGTCGTCACGCATTGTGCCACCGGCTGGGGGCGGCGGTGGAGGCTGAGGCAGCTGACCCGCACCTGGAGCCGGAGCCAGAGGGGGCGGGACATCGCTCCTCATGATGTGCTTGGTGATGCTGCACTGCCGAAGCATGTGCATGGACGGCCTTGCGCCACTATGGTGCTTGCAGGGAGCGTCGAGCATCTCTTCGAAACTCATGGCGGGTTGCCACGCCGTCTTGCCGGTCTGTCGGCGCTTGGCTGCCGGGTCTGCCGTGGGCTCGGTGGCCGCGACGAGCCGGTTGTCATCGCGCTGGGCCGATTGGTCGGCCTTGCGCTTGTTGTTCTGCTAGTGCTGCTGCCGGCTGCTCTCGTCGGCCAGCTTTAGAGGGGGAACCAGCTTCGTTTTGCGGGCTTCATCCGGTGCCACCTCGATCTTCATGGCGGAGTCGGCGTTGGCATACTTGTCCGCCGTCACCATGAGCACGGCCATGGCGGCCGGCTCGGAGCGCAAGAGCTTGTGCTTGAGGAGGGTGCCGTCTTGGGACCCATTGACGAAGTACTGGATCGCTTGAACCTCGTGGACGCCCTCACAGCTGTTCCGAAGCTCGGTCCAGCGTGCGTGGTATTCGCAGCCAGTCTCCATCGGCCCCTGCACGCACATGGCGAGCTGGCTGGGACAGTCGGGTTGCTTGTAGGTCCCCGTGAAGTTGCGGACGAAGGCCTGCTCGAAGTCGACCCACGTGTTGATGCTGCCCACCGGCAGGCTATTCAACCAGGTGCGGGCCGACCCTTGGAGCATGAGTGGTGCGCACAGCGAGTCGATGGTTGCCGCTGGTGATGCCGATGGCGGTGGTGTAGTTGGTGAGCCAGTCCTCCGGCTTCACGGTCCCGTTGTACTTGGGGGTGTCGCGGGGGAGCGTGAACCCTTTCAGAAAGGGCTGCTCCCGGATGCACGAGCCGAAGCACGCCGGCCCAACGGCGCCACTTTCTTCCACCTCCAAGGAGAAAGCGAGACGATCGAGGCGGTGGCGAGCGTCGGTGTCGTCGATGGCGCGTGCGCGGAGTCAGTTGGCGACCGGGCCATGGGGGCCCGGGTCGGTTGGAGCCGGACGCCGACCAGGCTAGCTGTGTCCGCATCGGTTCTCCAGGGCGGGCTCGTCACCAAAGCTGCTGGCGGCCCTCGGGGCCGGGTCGCACCGAGTCCAGGTTCGGCCGGAATGTGCTCGCCGGGTGGAGAGGACACCGTGTGCTGATGATCGCCGGGTCCGACAACACGGGAGGAGCTGGATCCCACAGGCTTGGCGAGCTGGTTGAGGCGGTCTTGCTGCACATTGGCCACGTCGAGGAGGTTGTGCATCCGCCTGATGCGCTCCTTTAGCTCCTTGCCTGTGAGCTGATCCAGGCCGACCGCGGCCGCCTGGGCAACGCGCATGTTCTTCACTGGAGTCTCGTAGACGGCCGGGATGGCGCTGAGGGCGTGACCGATTGCCCCGCCCCGGGCTCGCATGTTGGCGACCCGGCTCGGCTCGGTCACGGTAGGCGTGAAGTCCTAGGCGGCGTTGCGCTCCAGCTGAGCGGAGTCCAGGTGACGCTGCGTGGCGGCGAGCATCTCGGTTAGGTCCAGCATCTGCTGGCGCCTTTCCTCAAGCTGGGCTCGGGCCTCGGCGATGTTGGAGGCATCAATGTCGATGCCGATGGGGACGCGGAGGCTCTGCATCGTGGCGCACAATGGGTTGGATGCCTTGGCCTCGGTGACCTTCCTCGTCTTGCTTAATGAAGAGGAGGCGTCGGTGCCGGTGACGAAGATCTCCATGTGGATGTCCATTGCCCTGGTGGAAATGCTGCCGCCAAGGGAGAAGGGAGAGTCGGAGTAGCTGAGTACCTCACTACGGTACTCGTCGGCCGTGGGCGCATCGGAGATGTGCAGTGCAATGAAGGAGGTGGCGAGCGCGTCGATGGCATCGTCCGCCAACATGACGGGCTCGTCGGAGTCGGAGAGGAGCCCCGTCTAAAGCATGCTCCCGGCCAGCTCCTCGAGCTGCCCCACGGTGGGCGGCAACTGTCGTGGTGGGCGCATGACAGATGCCATGGGATGACTGAAGAGAGGAGGAGGCTTGAGGGCACTAGTGGGCTCCAGAGGCGGGGTTGGCATGAGCGAGTGCGGGACGCAAGACATACCCAGGTTCGGGGCTCTCCGGGGAGATAACACCCCTAGTCCTGCCGAGTGTGGTTGATATGCAACAGTATAGGGTTGCTCCTAGAGCTATATGGAGGAAGAAGGAAGGCTGGCCAATGCTTAGGCTGCTCCTTCTCCCAGGCTGTGTTCTACTGATCAGTGGCTAGTTCCTGTGTGCTTACTGCTTCTCTATGCTTGCTTGTCCGTATGCGTGAGGGCTCCTAGGGGGTTTTATAGGTCAATCCCTAGGGATACACTGGTAATGTTACGAGGCCGTAGGGCCGGGTCATCGGCGTCTGGGGACCCGGGTTGGGACCCGCCAGGCGCCTGTGGTTCACCGGGTTCCCCTAGGTGCGAGCCCCGCGTGCCTAGGGGGACCGTGCGCCGTCTTGTCAATCGTTAGGGAGTGGCCGAGTCAAGTCGGGTACAGTGGTGCTCCATCAGGTCGCCGCTTGCTGGTGTCGTCAGTGACGATGAGGGCACTGTTGCCACGCCAGCCCTGGTCAGTGGGCAGGTGAGGGGCACTGTTTCCACGCTCCGGCTGACCAGAGGCATGGGCAGGGCACTGTTGCCTTGGTCATCAGTGGATGAAGACTCATCCCATCGTACGGCCTATATGGGATGGGAGCTGACCCGTGGCTGGGTTAAGGAACACGCCAAGGGTGGAGCTGGCTTGTTGGGGAAGTCTTGGCGTGCCGGGTTCGGCTGTCTTGCGTTGGTTGTCGAGGCCAAGTCGAGGGACTTGGCCGGGTCACAGAGTTCGGCCGGGTCGAGGGGCCTAGCCGGGTCGAGCGACCCAGCCAAGCGCGGGCCGGCTTGAGGGGCGATGTTGGCCCCGTTATTTTTGAAAATGATCCGGGTTCCGTTGCCTGCCCGGGGTTCATCCCCCCGTCAGCCTCCTACTGGATTGATACCTTGGTTCTCTAACTGAGGGAAATACTTATCTCTACTTTGTTGCATCACCCTTTCCTCTTCAAGGGAAAAGCAAAGCAAGCTCCAGAAGTAGCGGGAAGAATTTCTGGCGCCGTTGCCGGGGAGGTTCTACATCAAGCCTATAAAGTACCCATCATAAACTCTCATTTCTTGCATTGCGTGCCTCTCGTTTTCCTCTCCGCCACTTCTAAAACGATTTTCAAGAAAATACAAAAAGATTTGCCTTTTTATTCGGCCTTCTTCTACTCATTCTTTCGTTTGCTTGATTTTTCGTGTGGCTCAACCCAATAGTTTTGATCCTTATTATAGGAAGTTGGAAGAGATTGAAAATATTACAAAAAGTTTCATGTCACTACAATTTGAGCATAACAGTATCTTTAGAAATGAGGTTAAAGAACAAAAAGCTATGATGGAATATATTAATAAAGAGCTTGATGACATGTCTAAGGAATTTTATGATTTGAAATCTCAGTTTGCTCACCTTGAAAATTTAGTAGGCCAACTTTCTGATAAACAAGCTACTTTGGTAAATAAGATGGCCGCTAAACTACAATGTTTAAATAATGATGAAGATCTTAAGGTGATTGATGTGACTCGTATTGAATCTTTGTTTTCTAATATAAATCTTGATAAAGATGGGACTGGAGATGAGTCAACTTTAGCTAGAAGGCGTCCCAATGATTCGGAGTTTATAGATCTTGATGCAAAAATTGATAAAAGTGGGATTGGAGAGGTCAAAACTTTAAGTAGCAATGAACCCACTCTTTTGGATTTCAAGGACTTTAGTTATGATAATTGTTCTTTGATAGATTGTATTTCCTTGTTGCAATCCATGTTGAATTCTCCTCATGCTTATAATCAAAATAAAGCTTTTACTAAACATATTGTTGATGTTATGATGAAATCTTTTGAAGAAAAACTGGAGTTGGAAGTTTCTATCCTAGAAAGCTTTATGATGAGTGGGAACCTACTATTTAGATTAAAATTAAAGATTATGAGTGCCATGCTTTGTGTGATTTGGGTGCTATCGTTTCCACAATTTCGAAAACTTTATGTGATGTGCTAGGTTTCTGTGAATTTGATGATTGTTCTTTAAATTTGCATCTAGCGGATTCCACTATTAAAAAAATCTATGGGAAGAATTAATGATGTTCTTATTGTTTCAAATAGGAATAATATGCCCGTAGATATTACTGTGCTTGATATAGATTGCAATTCTACATGCCCTATTATTCTTGGTAGACCTTTCTTAGAACGATTGGTGCAATTATTGATATGAAAGAAGGAAATATTAGATTTCAATTTGTATTAAGGAAGGACATGGAACACTTTCCAAGAAAGAAAATTAAGTTACCATATGAATCTATTATTAGAGCTATTATGGATTGCATACCAAAGATGACAATACCTAGATCTATTGGAATATGCCTAGCTAGGGGTGTTAAAGAATAGCGCTTGTTGGGAGGCAACCAAATTTTATATTTGTTCTTTTTTTGTTCCTGTTTTTCAATAAATATATCATCTAGCCTATGGTTAGATGCGTTTTCATGTTTTAATTAGTGTTCGAGCCAACTAAGACCTTTGGGATGGCTTACGGTGATAGTTGATTTGATCTTGCTGAAAAACAGAAACTTTTGCGCCCAGTAAAACAATTTTGAAAATGCACATTAGAGTGATTTTGATTTGAGTGTTTTACACAAGATTGATATACAAATTTCCCAGGTTTTCCTAATTTTTCAGAATTTTTGGAGTTATATAAACATACGAAGTTTCCTGATTACTACAGACTGTTCTGTTTTTGACAGATTCTGTTTTCTTTGTGTTGTTTGCTTATTTTGATGAATCTATGGGTAGTATTGGGGGGTATGAACCCTGGAGAAGTTGGAATACAGTAGATATTAAACCAATATAAATAAATAATGAGTTCACAACAGTACCAAAAGTGGTGATTTATTTTCTTATACTAACGGATCTCATGAGTTTTCTGTTGAGTTTTGAGTTGTGAATTTTTCAAGTTTTGGGTAAAGATTTGATGGACTATGGAATAAGGAGTATCAAGAGCCTAAGCTTGGGGATGCCCCGGAAGGCATCCCCTATTTCGTCTTCAATCCATCGGTAAATTTACTTGAGGCTATATTTTATTCACCACATGATATGTGTTTTGCTTGGAGCGTCTTGTATGATATGAGTCTTTGTTTTTTAGTTTGCCACAATCATCCTTGTTGTACACACCTTTTGAGAGGGACATGCATTAATCGTGAATATATTAGAATACTCTATGTGCTTCACCTATATCTTTTGAGCTAGGCAATTTTGCTCTAGTGCTTCACTTATATCTTTTTAGAGCACGACGGTGGCTTTATTTTATAGAAATTCTTGAACTCTCTTGCTTCATGATACTTCTTGAGCTTGGGGCTGTTTTTCCCTTGAACAGGAAAGGGTGATGCAGCAAAGTAGAGATAAGTATTTCCGTCAGTTAGAGAACTAAGGTATCAATCCAGTAGGAGACAACGCACAAGTAACCAATACCTACACAAACAATCAAACAATTGCACCCATCGCGATAAAGGAGTTGTTGTCGGATATCGGGTTCCGGCAAAACCCTTAAGGTTCGAACACTGGGGTGCGCACGAAGATATCCTCCTACCGAATCTCGCTCTCAGCCTCGCGGCGATCCCTAAGCTAGATCGATGAAGTCACATCACAAGAGACACAAGATTTATACAAGTTCGGGCCACAGTTGTGGTGTAATACCCTACTCCTGTGTGTGGTGGTGGATTGCCTCTTGGGCTGATGATGAACAGTACAGGGGAAGAACAGCCTCGCGAGGAGAGGTGTTCTTGGGCTGGTGTGGTGTGTAGATGAACTTCGCTCTCTCTTCTTTACTGTGGTGGCTAGCTCTATTTATAGAGGCCCTGGTCCTCTTCCCAAATATTGAGCGGGAAGGGATCCAACAATGGCCATTTTAAAGGGGACAACTAGTCCAAGCTATCCTGACTAAAGGTGGTCTTCGCCTGTCAAAGGTGCTGGTGATGATGCTGTCTTGGGCTCCACAGTGACCTCCGTCGTGCCGTCCAGCCGGTCTTGGTCTTGTTGCATCGATATGGAAACCTTTGCCTGATGCCTCGGTACTCCGCGCCTGCGCTTGCCCTCTTTGCACCAAAGAGGAAACGAGTACACTGCGCGGGCTGGCGCCTGCCTGGTCTTGATCTTCATGGCTTGCATCATGGGAACCTCACGAGGTACCCCTTGCCTTGATCTCTCCGCCTCCTCGCGAGCCTTCCTGGCGAGGCCACTCCTGAGGAGGCCTTGTGTCGTCCGCCCCGCAAGGCTTGGCCCCTCGCGAGGGTCTTGAGTGTTTGGTCGATGAAGACGGGCCATACTGGGCCACTGGTTGAGCCACACAGCAGGCCGCAGGCAGGCAAGTCTGGGGACCCCCGTTCCCAGAACGCCAACAGTAGCCCCCGAGCCCAAGGCGTGCTCGGACTTGGCTTAGCAGCAAAGCCAAGGGGCAAGTGCAGAGCGCCACGGGCCCCAACATCCTACGTCCTTGGTTGGCGCATGGTGACTGATTGGACGTGGGCATCTCCGCTTCCCCTCGCAGCCTCGGCAACTGCCCGACTAACAAAAGGCTGGCACGGGCAAGGCTTTCCTTCATTGCTCTCCTTCGCCTTGCTCCAGATCCCCTTCCTTGCTTCCTTGCTTCCGAAATCTCCAGATCCAGTGCACTCCTTCCCTTTCAGTGAGCGATGGCGCCCCGCAAGGTTAAGGTTGATGCACTGCCGGCTTGGTATGCGCCGGCCCTAGACGCCCCCAATGTGTCGGAGAAGAATCTCGCCGCCACGCGGCTGATGACGGTGGTGGAGGGCAGCGAGAAGGGGGAGACCGAACTCCGGGCTGGCTCCGCCGAGCCGGAGGCTAATGGGAGCACTTTCTACCCCTTCTTCATGAACGCCATCGTCGTAGGCCTAGTTCCTCCCTTCTTCGACTTCTTCTACGCCGTCCTCTGCCATTACAAGTTGCAGGCCCTTCATCTCCATCCCAACTCCGCCCTCCTTTTGTTGATTTTCGCCTACTACTGCGAGGCGCATGTTGGGGTGATGCCATCCGTGGCTCTGCTACGCCACTTCTTCTCTCTCCGAATCAACGGTGACCACACCTCGGCATGCGCCAACTTCGTCACATACGGCAAGGCCAACGCGATCTCGAAGGCTGGGAAGAGGGTCGAGAACTTTCAGAGCAAGTGAGTCATGGTGGATGCCAAGTGTGTCCACCCCCGATTGACGCTGCCAACAGAGGTGCCCCAGCCTAACGAAGGGTGGTCTCGTGCGAAGCTTGCTGACGATCGGGCGAAGTTGGTGCTAGAGAAGATGAACACCGACTTGAAGCCGGGCAACGTGAAGGCGGCAAAACTGACGGGGGCCACGCTCCTGAGGGAGTTCCTAACGTAGCGGGTGGCTCCGCTTCAGGCGCACTCGCGCCCCTTATGGACGCTTGGGGATGCAGACGACAAGCTCCGCCTGAATACGATGGCCCTGGCTGAAGATGAACTGGCCTCAGCTCTTCGCCTCTTGGTTGGAGACGACCAAGAATGTACGGAAGGTGCCCCTGACCCCTTGTTCCTCCACGAGGAAAGGGCTTAGGTGGTGGTTGCTATGCCCACCTTTGATGGCCGCGGCCTGGTGCCGACGGTGCTCCCTGTGGTCCAGGGGGCGACGGCACCGGTGAACGTGTCTTCGGGCGACTCCCGCGGAGGAGGAGAGGAAGAGGGAGAAGAGGAGCGCGACTCGGAGGTGACCTTTGAGGGGACGGGGGAGACCTCTCCCCCGTGCAGGGCCAACATCCTCTGCACCTTGCTAGACGACGACAAGGCCGACGCCATGCAGGAGAAGGAGGATCCGCCTGCGATCCCGAAGAAGGGCAGGTCGGTGCTGGTCTCCCGAGAGGCCGCTTCTGTCCAGGTGCCTCCTAGAGCCGCCTCCAGCCCCTCTGCTGCGCCTTCCCCTGCTCTTGGGGCCCTTGCAGCTGCGCCCCGAGCCTCGAGGCTCTCATGCTTCAATCTCGGCAAGAGGGCAGTGAACTACGCCGCGGTAGACCAGTAAGTGCTCGAACTCCACCTTGTTCTTGATTATGCTGCCCGAGCTTGACGTTATCCATCAGTCGGTTAGGCTGCCGCCCGCGGTGAAGAAGAGGAAGGGGACACGGTGACCCCGACTGGGGCAGGCTCATCTGCCACGTCCGCTCCTTCATCCGTGGGGAGGGGAGGCGACGATGTTCGCACCTCCCCTGCCCGGTCATCCTCGCGACGCCTGGAGGAGTGCCCTAGTGGGGGGCCAGCCCCCATGGCCCTGCTGGCTCCAGAGGTGCCGGTGTCCAATGCTGCTGCCGAGGTAGCCCAGGCTCAGGAGCCCCCAGTCTCCCGAGCCATGGTTACGCTGCCGCCTCCTCCTTCTGCGCCGCTGGTTTCAGATTCTTTTGCCTCTTCGGGTGTCTTGGAGCGTGCCCTCTCCAGGATGGTCCAACTGCGAGAAGACCTCCAGGGCGCAAACTCCCATCTGGCCGGGCGCCTGGAGCTGGTCTCCGGTTGGCTTCATTCCGACGCTTCTATCCGAGCGGCGCTGAGGCATGTCACGACAGCTTCAGAGGCCGCAGCTGCTTGCGAGGCGGCACTGAAGGATGCGGCGGTCGCCTAGAACCGCTATAAGGTGCTGGAGGGCGAGCTGAAGGATCTGCGTGACAAGCACGCCGAAGAAGCTCATGGCCGCAAGGCGGAGGAGGAAAAGATGAAGGCTCGGGAGGACGCCGTCAGGGACCGCGACACTGAGCTGACACAGTTGGCGGAGGTACAGACCACTGAGTGCGACCGGCTGGAGACGCTGGAGCAGAAGTTGAGGGCGGAGAGGGCCGAGCTGAATGCCAAGGCGAAGGTCCTCGCCGAGGACCGCGTGGCCTTCGCACTCCTCAAGGAGAGGTCTCACGCGGTGCTGAAGACGCTCTATGAGAAGGGCTTGGAGAAGCCGCTGGCAGGTGCCAAGGACGGCCCCGCCCAGCTGCTTCCCTTCTTGGTCGAGGCGCTTGAGGAAGTTGTGAATGGCGTCGGCCCCATGACAGAGGTAGAACCTCACGTCCTTTCTTCCGCGGCGCTGACGCGTGTCTTCAGCCACCTCCACCTCCATGACCCTGACGCCAACCTTGCCAAGCTGCTGGAGCCTGTGGACAGTGAGCACTTCGCCGCTGCTGAAGTCGTGAAGGGCCAGGTGGAGGCCTTGCTGGGGAAGTTCCGCGCCTTCACTCCTGCGCCCACGGCAGGCGGTGCTGCTGATCCTGCAGCCTCGGGAGGTGGAGCTAGTGAGGGTAACACCACCACGGTGGTGGAGCCCCTGGCGAACAACGGTGCTGTCCAAGGGTGATCTACTTGTGGCTTCTTTCCTGTTTTAACTCCTGAAACATGCACCATGCCTCGTGGAGGCGTTTAAACTTGCGTCTGGTATTGTGAAAACAATTATGGCTTGTAATATTTGCTTCGAGATTTTGCGATTTCCTTCCTATTTGCTTTATGTTTTACATCGGCAGAGCCCGACCCCGTGCATACCTCAGCCGCTGTTGGCCCGGACTGGATCACCAGGACGGGACCAAGGAGTGAGGGGCTACATGACAAGTTAGGCTCCTGAGTCGCGATGCTCAGGAGTCCCCCTTGACGTGCAAAGAACAAATAGGGAGGGAACGTAGGAGTAGATTTTGCGTTCTACGTTGGCAGAGCCCGGCCCCACACATACCTCAACCGCCGTTAGCCCCGACCGGATCACCAGGACGGGACTAAGGAGTGAGGGGCTACGTGACCAGTTAGGCTCCTGAGTCGCGATGCTCAGGAGTCCCGCTTGACGTTCAAATGATCGTCATACCTTGGCTCCGCTCGGGGAGGGGCGCGCGACGACAAGGTCCGAGGGACCTGGCTGGGTGGCGTGCGCTCGGGCGTGACCCGACGCAGCCCCTGTGTCCAGCCCCCTCGCGCGATGTTCCCGGAGGGAGGTGTTGCGATGAGGCCGGACGCTGAGCTCTGGGCTCCCTGAGGTTGATACAACCGTGGGCCGCCCTCAGTTGCTTATCACCAGTGCGGAGCATAGCGCTTCCATATGTGTACGGGCATAGCCGCTCCTCGGCAGTGTCGTTATCCAGCGCAGATCATCACTATAAAAAAAGACACATCCATGACATTTTGGGCCGAACGAGTTTTTTTCTTTCATACTTATGACACTTCTATGACAATAATTGTGAAAAAACCCGGTATCATCATAGATGTGGTGGGATCCTACTTCTATGAAAAAAAATCATGACAGAAAATGGGCTTTTTGTCCTGGGCGGGCCGGAGACGCAACTGCATGACATTCTTTGGGCCGTCCATGACGGAAAAAACCGTGGTAGAAGCGAGGGCGAGGAAAATTTCAGCGAGTTCTCGGTTACGGTGGGTGGTCGGGGGCCGAGCGATGCGCGTTTCTCTCATACACATACGCGCGTGTGTGCGAGGCATTGGCTCTAACTGAACCCGAGCGAGGCGTTGGGTTCTAACTGAACCCAAGCGATTGCACTACAGGCTACGCGTTACTGAACCCGAGTGTTCGATCGATGGCTGTTAACTGAACCCGATCGAGCGATTCCTTCGCTACTGCTGCTAACTGAAGCCGATCGATGCTGCCTCTGGATGAACAGTGATCATTGCTGGGGGGGGGGTTGGATGAATAGTGAGCGGTGGGGGTGGATGAACAGGACCCTGTGGCGTTGCCTCTGGATGAACAAGACCCGATCGATCGAGCCGGTTGGGGCAGGATGAACAGGACCCCGTGGAGGCTGGATGAACAGGACGACACCGTGGAGGGTTGGATGAACAGTAGACAGTGGAGGGGTGGATGAATAGTAGCCCGTGGAGGGTTGGTTGAATAGGAGCCCGTGGAGAGGGTGGTTGAACAGTAGTCGGTGGAGTAGCGTGTGGTGGAGGCTGGATGAACAGGAGCCCGTGGATGAACAAGAGCCCGTGGAGGCTGGACGACCTGGTGGGTTCCGACTGTCAGACACTTCCTTACGTGCGAAGATGTAGATGGTGGGCCCAGCAGTCAGGGGGCGAATCGTTTTCTTATTTTTTTCCCGGATGCACTTCCTTGCGTGCGAAGATGTAGCTGGTGGGTCCCAGCAGTCAGGGGGGAAACGTTTTTTTTGCGAAATACAGTGGCCTGTCCGGTGGGTCCCCGCTGTCAGGTGGAGGAATAATTATTTTGCGCGTAATAAGGATGCACTTCCTTGCAGCTTCCGTGGACCAAGCTGTCATCCTCTCCATGTACAGTACTCTTCCGATGGAAGTAGGTCATTGACAACATTGACCACGCCGCGCCGAGAGCACCACGGCGGTGGACGACGGTGAGGCCTAGGAAGGGGACGACGTGGAGCCGGGGAAGACGTGGCAGTGGATGCCCACATGGAGAGAAGTACGAGGTTTCACTGGTTCGGCTGCGGTGTGAGGCTGCTGTTGCCGCAGAATAACAGAGGGTGTGGGTGAGTAGAGGGATGGCCTGGCCATCAGTGGGAGTAGTAGGAGGCGGTGAGGCCTCCACGGCATCACAGCCGGCCACGGGAGGCAGGAGCATGCGGCACGACCGGCGCTGCTTTGGGCGGCTGGAGCAAGAAGGCCAGATGTTGAAGAAGCACTACGGCCATTGGATGGACATCGTACGGTCACTGGAGCTACAATCGTTCATATTGACTAAAGTTGACAAAGGCCTCCGTCCAAGTTAACTTAGTAGGCCCACAAGTCAGCCTCCCAACATGGTGGGTCCTAGCTAGCAGGGGGAGTATTCATTTTTTGTGCATAATAAGGAGGCACTTCTGGTGGGTCCGAGCTGACAGCGGGGGGAACGTTTTTCTTCACGAAATACGATGGCCTGTTCGGTGGGTCCCAGCAGTCAGGGGGAACTTTTTTTGCGAAATATAGTGGCCCGTCCAGTGGGTCCCGGCAGTAAGGGGGGAAACTTTTTTCCACGAAATACGGTGGCCCGTCCGGTGGTTCCCTGCTGTCAGGTGGAGGAATAATTATTTTGGTCGTAATAAGGAGGCACTTCCTTGAGGATGCCGTGGACCCAGCTGTCAGCCTCTCCACATACAATACTCTTCCGATGGACGTTGAGCACATTGACCACGCCGCGCTGAGAGCACCACAGCGGTGGACGACGGCGAGGCCTAGGAAGGGGATGACGCGGAGCCGGGGAGACGCGACAGTGGATGCCCACGCGGAGAGGAGTACGAGGGTTCACTGGTTCGGCTGCGGTGTGAGGCTGCCATCACCACAGAATAACAAGGGGTGTGGGTGAGTGGAGGGATGGCCTGGCCAGCGGTGGGAGTAGTATGGGGGCGGTGAGGCCTCCGCGGCAGCACAGCCGGCCACGGTCGGCAGGAGCAGGCGGCACGACTGGTGCTGCTTTGGGCGGCTGGAGCAAGAAGACCAGAGGTTGAAGAAGCACTACGGCCGTTGGATGGACATCGTACGGTCACTGAAGCTAGAATCGTTTATATTGACTAAGTTCACAAAGACCTTGGTACGCGCCAACTTAGTAGGCCCACAGGTCAACCTCCGAAATGGTGCGCCCCAGATGTCAGGGGGAGGAATCATTTTTTGGGCGGCCGAAGCTAAGAATATTCGAGATTGAAGAAGAAGCATGACATCCGTTGGATAGACATCCAACGGCCACTGCTGCTAGAACCGTGTGTTGACTATAATAAGTTGACAAAGCCTTGCATACGCGTCAACTTATTTTTTTAGGGGACGCGTCAACTTAGTAGGCCCACAAGTGTGTGGCAGAGAACTTATAGCCCATTTGCGATTTGTAAGAATGTACAACCCATTTTTGAATTCTAATGGAATTTACTACAGCCCATTTACAATTTGTTAAAAGTACAACCCATTTTCTAGCTAGGACAACGATTAATAATTTCAACCAACCGTTGAAGACAGAATTCAATAAAATTTCCCACATTTTGATGGGATCCAAAATATTTTTATCCCGAAATTTCTAGTGAGATTGAATATAAATTTGTATTACGTAAAAATCCAACGAAACATTGCGCGCGCAGCAATAAAAAATTAAGATGTTCAAAATCCATAAATAATATTTTATAAACTAATTTCGTGTTTGGTGCATTTTTTGTTAGTTACTGCCTAGTTTTTATAATTACATCCCATTTATTGTCTTTAAAAGCCCATTTTGCTGTTAAGCCTAATACATCCCTCCTAGGAAAGATTTGCAGCCCAGCGGGGCGGAGAATAACAAGTTGACCTTGCCTGGGTATTCCTCAAAAAAACTTATAGCTGGGCTAGCCATTTTCATCTTGAAAAAATTAATATTTGGGCTGGATATCTGGTCTGGGCTAGACGGGCCACAGCCCGCCCAGTTAATACCCTGCTCTCCTCTGGACAACAACAAAATCACTACCAAGAAAAACTCTGCAGTGCTCACACCTCAAAAACAAAAATACTGCTCGAGCTGCTTGGTCCCAGCTGTCGGCCGCACCTTGTGCAATTCTCTCGTTTATATTGACTACAGAGGTTGGCAATGGTGTGGGACCGTGATGTCAGGAAACTAGGAGGAAGCAAAAAAAAATATAGTTGTACATAATAAGGAGGCACTTGCGTACATACGACTATGGCCCTAGTGGGTCCCTAGTGTCATCGAGTCGAAATAAAGTCATCTCCTGAATCCTCATGTTCATTGACGATGTTAACAATGCTCGGCGCCATGGCGAGCGCAACAACTCGAAGGACGACGGAGAGGGCCTCGCGGGCCCTACGGATGGTCTGATATAGCGCCCGCTGCTCATTCAGGAAGCCAGGATCATTGGACACCTATGAGCACCTTCGGGAAACTGAGACGACATGAAACGGTAAGGCCGCGCTTGGGAGCTCTGGTTTATTTCACACTTGTATTAACATACAAGTGTAATTTACTCATCATTGGAAACAACACGTAAAATACAGGCGTAATGAAACCAATGGCCCGAGGTCTATAAGTAAAACCGGCGGGTTACGTGTGTAATTTGAGAGACCAGTGTATATTTTACTAGTTGAAATGGACCAACCAAGCGCTTCGCCCGAGACCATCTGCTTTTATTTACAAGCGTCAGTTTTACAAGCGGTTTTGGTTGGAAAACGACGATCCAATCACGGCCTAATATGATGAGTTGGTCGGAAGATCATATGGTTTCACGTCTAACCTACCCGACTTGTTGTATAGGCTATGAATGAAACATAACGTGATGAACTTCTTAAGCACGGAAACAACAGAAGAGGATGATCTTCTTAACAAGCAAATCACTGGCATTAGATCGACATGCAAAACAATACGAAGCATTATTCTCAGGAGGCACGGTGAACATCTCGTGATGCCGCATGCCACAACATTCCAAGCTCAACTTTGCAATCAAACACAAGGCCTAGCATTACATAGACAATATTTAGAACAAACTCTTAACATAGGAATATCTCAACAGAGTAACTATTTACTTCTAAACTGAACACAGGAATAGGAAAAAACAATCGACGCTGCTCACATCAAGGGCGTCCCACTCCAAAATATCAAATGCATGTCTTCTGGCTAACATCAATGAGCAAATTTTGACAAGGTTATCCAATTCCAATATATTAAACTAACGTCTTCTTGCTAACATCAATGAATAAACTTTGACAAGCTTTTCCCATTCAAAATATGTAATGCCTATGATCGTGGAGTCCTGCCGTGGCTTCTTGTACTTGTTTGGGCACTTTTTGCCCAGTGCACTCCACGTGTTGTAAAATGCCAATGCTCTCTGCAGACTAGTCATGTCACCAGCATCTAATAATACTCTGTAAAGCTTCTCGGTCATTCCTTCTGTAATGTAGTGCAAACAGTGACTACTTTTTTCTGCAAAGTGGAACGACCAACTGGACCCAGTAATGCAGCAATTTGCCTTGGACACATTGGCTCCTTTCGTGCAGTTCAACTAAAATCGAAGTTGGAATAAAACTGAGCTTTAATTTTGATATCCCTGTAAGCAACAATATGTATAAGGGAAAGAATTACTGAGAAATAACGGTTGATGACTTGTACTCCCAGAAGAAAAGCATCTACTGATCTACCTTATCTCAATGGGAAAAAAAGCAGGAGAGTAGCAATTCTCCATCAGTGTGATTCATTCATATTGACTGAGACATTATCTTAACAATGCCTTGTTTCAACATGTATAAAGAATGACAAAGCAGAAAAGTATCATTCCTAAAACAATGCAACTGATTCATTTTAACAGAGACATTATCTTAACAATACCTTGGTTAAACATGTAGAAAGAACTACAACGCAGGATAGTACCATTCCTAACAAGTGTTGCAGTTTTGAACTAAGATTCAATAGTTAATTAATTTTGAGAGTGGCATTGCTTAATTTTACCAGCGGCATTAGATTAACAAAAATCATAAACAGTTCCATGGGAGAGTGGGCGCAACAACAACATGTGCTTCCATCTACTTATAAAGGGGGTGATGTAGAGTTTTGTTGTAACAAAGAAACAAGCATCATGTCTGGGTTGGAACAATTTTTGCTCACTTAATGGTAAAAGACAACAGTTCAATAACTTCAATTCAACATTTATCCAAAACAGTACCAATACAAGTAGCACAACATCTCAAAGCACACTGCAACATCATGTGGATGAAAGTCGGTACTGACCTTTCTTGACCGAGAGTTGAAACATCTCGAGAGGAAGACTGGACAGATATCCCAACACATATATGAAATCTCGATCTCCTTTTGTGCAGTTCCACAAAAATTAAGCAAAGTCACCAGTGTGACATTCAAGTTGAACTGCGGAAAACACTCTTAAAACATAAGTGTTTCGCACAGCGAAGCAAAATGTCGCAATAACAACAAGTTGAATAGATATCCTTGTTTAAACAGAGGCAAAAAAGGAATCAATTACTGGCTAATAAAGGAGGATGAAACATGCGGCCACAAAAATGGTAATCCCGCCAATCCCTAACAAGTGTTGCAGTTTTGAAATAAGATTCAGTAGTTAATTCTGAGGGTGGCATTGCTTAATTTTACCAGCGGCATTAGATTAACGAAAAGCATAAACAATTCCAGGGGAGAGTGGCGCAACAACAATATGTGCTTCCATCTACTTATAAAGGGGGCGATGCAGAGTTTGTTGTAACAAAGCAACAAGCATCATGTCTGGGTTGGTCCCATTTTTGTTCACTACTTAATGGGAAAAGACAGCAATACAATAGCTTCAATTCAACATTTACTTAAAACAGTACCAATACAAGTAGCACAACATCTCAAAGCACATTGCAAAATCAGGTGGATGAAGGCCTGTACTGACCTTTCACGAGAAGACCAGAATAAAATATGAATCTACCAACATGAATAGGAAATCCAATCTCGTTTTGTGCAGTTGCACTGAAATCAAGCAAACTGTTTCGCGTAGTGAAGCAAAATGTCGCAATAGCAACAAGTTGAATAGATATCCCTGTTTAAACAGAGGCAAAAAAGGAATCAATTAGTGGCTAATAAAGGATGATGAAACATGCGGCCACAAAAATGGTAATCCTGCCAATCCCTAACAAGTGTTGCAGTTTTGAAATAAGATTCAGTAGTTAATTCTGAGAGTGACATTGCTTAATTTTACCAGCGGCTTTAGATTAACAAAAAGCATAAACAGTTCCACGGTAGAGTGGGCGCAACAACACCATGTGCTTCCATCTACTTATAAAGGGGGTGATGCACAGTTTGTTGTAACAAAGCGACAAGCATCATGTCTGGGTTGGTACCATTTTCGTTCACTACTTAATGGGAAAAGAGAGCAATACGACAACTGCAATTCAACATTTATTTAAAATAGTACCAATACAAGTAGCACAACATCTCAAAACACACTGCACGGTCATGTGGATGAAGGCAAGCACCAACCTGTCATGACGCACACAAGATCACGTACGAATCTGCCAACACGAATAGGAAATCCAATCTCGTTTTGTGCAGTTGCACTGAAATCAAGCAAAGTGTTTCGAGTAGCGAAGCAAAATGTTGCAATAGCAACAAGTTGAATAGATACCCCTGTTTTAACAGAGGCAAAAAAGGAAACAATTACTTGCCGATAAAGGATGATGAAACAAACGGTGACAGAAAGAAGCATCTAACTTATCTTGGATGGAAAACAAAGTAGGATAGTAGCATTTCTAAAATGGTTGCATTGATTCATATTAACAGAGACATTCTCTTACAACAACATTCGTTAAAAAATGTAATTTACTTTTAACAGTGGCATTGCTTCAATGTTCCGGTGCCATTCTTAGATTAACAACAGCAAAATAGCTGTATGGGACATGCCAGCACCATGTGCGTCCACACGTATAAATGGGTGATGCAGAGTATGTAGCCAAGCAGCATATATGCGTTGGTCCCATATTTGTTCTCTTTGAACCTTTTTCCTATGTGAGGGCAGCAAATCTAGTCCTCCACAAACTACCCGACCCCCCCCAGTTTCTTTCCCTTTTCAACAAAGAGACCGGTTCCTTACAGATGTGTGTACCGGGTTACCCCATTTTCCCCTTTTCGACCAACAAAGTGGCTGGATAGCCAGTCTATACTACTTTTCATCCCTCCTTTCCTCATTGAACCACGTCCTAGATTCTTGCTCCAGCCCACCGCACCCTTCTTTCCTCTTTGAACCAAGACCTAGATTCGACTACAGATCGAAAAAGATCCACATGCAGCTAGAGCAACGACGGTTTCAAGGAAACTTATACCTTAGGGTCGTCGGGATGTGGCAAGGTGTGCGGCGGGAGGCCGGATCTGCCCACAC
The DNA here is from genome assembly GCF_018294505.1 of Triticum aestivum. Classification (NCBI taxonomy): domain Eukaryota; kingdom Viridiplantae; phylum Streptophyta; class Magnoliopsida; order Poales; family Poaceae; genus Triticum; species Triticum aestivum. Next base: position 180,737,215 of record NC_057813.1, read on the forward strand.
TACGTACGACAGCAAGGAAGAAGGGGTCGGTGGCCCTCCTGCACAGGCGCTGGGTGAAAGAGAATAGCACAGTCTGCAGTGGATTGCCTCCCTCGCCAAAGGCGATAGAGTGAACGCCGCACCTCCTCCCCTTCCCGGTGCGACGGGATCCGGACGCCTCCTTCACCAGCTGTGAGGGGAGAGAGAGAGACAAGAGGCTAACACAGTCTTGTTTAGATCTGGTGAAGAGAGGGTGAGAGACTTGAATATAGCAAACCCTAGCAAATGAATGTTGAGCCTCCAGCGTGTATATATATATATGTAGTGCGGCGAGAGTGTGGAGAGTGCAAACCCTAGCAAACAAGCGCTGAGGCTCCAGCTTATATATATACTACTGTAGTACGGACTAAGCTCTGGTGCCTTAACTGCACCTGCTTTTGGCTGTATGACAGGTGAACCGACCACATTTTGGGCCCACCTGTCATAAACCCAAAGGCAGGTGCACTAAGTCAATGAAGCTGCGTCCATATAGTACTCGTGTATATGACTAATATATAGTGGAGTGGTTTTCTTATTCTCTCCATAACAATCATTTTAAATTGTGTAAGTACGAAACGAAACTCTTTATTTAACGTACAGTGAAGAAAACTACTACTACTTCCGATGAACTAAAGATCCACGCGTCTTGGTCCCACTTCCTGTCCTTCACGTCCGGTACACTACCCTCCTTTAAGTGAACAACTACACATGCGCCAAATTATCGGAAACATGTGAGAGTGTGTACAAATAAAGAATTTTAATTTCAATTATCGGAAAGGTTTGAGAGTATTACAAAGTTTGACTTCAGTCAAATCTAATATGCAGAGTAAATAAAAATGGAAGGCTACTATGTCCATCCGGGTTTTTAGTCCACACCATTTTTTAAATCAAAGTTCATAGCTGGACAAATAAAATTACAGGGGAGCTGGAGACAAAGCTGTGAGAAGGCTTAGAAATCAATACAGAACTTATGCTCTTAGTACCAACGTCGATCCTTCTTCGAGGAAACATTTGGTTCATAACCAATTGTGTGATAAAATAGCACCAACGTGAAAGACGACCGCGTCTCCAACGCAACCAAGGTGAACTGACGAAGGATATCATCTTTGTGCGTAACAAGCAAAGAGCGCTGCTGGAAGAAAACTTGTTTTTCATTGAAAATCGATCAGCTTCACCAGCCGACGCAACCATGAGGCAAAACCATGAGCATCAATAGCTCATTGTGGTGATGCATCATCCATTTGGCATCAAGTTTGGGTGAGGCACCTATGAAGTTCGACAAATCCTCACTGTGGTCTGTTTCTTCTCAGTAATCAAGCTCGAGGAAGGAAGAACCACGTGGTAGAGGACAGTGAGGCGGAACAACAATGGCCATCCAATTTTGTGCAGTTCCACTAAAATTGAGGAAGACATGCCCGGGTATGGAGATACGCATCACTGTTTCCAAAAATGTAAAAAAGGGATATAGTGTTGTTACTTTGTTTTACAAGATTAGTAACAACATCTCAATTGTCAATAAGAATTAATGAAAAGTAAACCAACAAATAGAAGCATCATAATTATCTTGATGGGAACTAAACCAGGATACCCGAGAAAAAAACATTTCTTCATTTAACCAGTGATAGTATTAGATTAGCAGCAGCAATAGGAGCATATGGACAATGACCGCACAACTACCATGTACTTTTTGTCGAAACAACATGTATACCCCCACCGAGGCATAAATCAGGACAACTTCTCGAGTGGCATATCCTCTATAATAGTAGGTGATGTTGGACCAACCGACGAACCCTAGCTACTATACATGGGCAGCTGGGGAGTAGTTGCATAGAAGAAAACCCGCATGCAGCGACCTGGGGAGCTGGACCAGTACAAGAAGTTATACCTCAGGTGGGCGAGATGTCGTTTAGGTGGGCGGGCGGGATCTGCTCACACGACAACAGCGAACAAGGGCGCGGGGGACCTTCGTCCGCGCCAGTGCAGGCTCCGAGTGGACGGTGCGCATCGGCTTCCTCCATCGCCCATAGCGACAATGTCAATGCTGCACCTCCTCACCTCCCACAACGGATGGGATTCGGCTGGATCTGTGACCACCGGCGAGGAGAGAGATAGAATGGACACTCTCATCTTGTTTTGATATGGAGAGGGTGAGAGAGCGAGACGCGAGAAACTCTATCAAACAAGAGGCTATAATGGAGTAGAAAAATCTCTCCATAGCAGTGGTTTTAAATAGAATACGTGCGTTCCCGGAAAAAAGAAACGAAAACTGGCGGACAATTTTTTAACATACCAAGAAAGAAAACTCGATCAAAAACACGCCCCCGCTTCCAGGTCGCGAGAATCGTCGCGCACACACACATAGACATAGACATGCATATCCGTGTTCATGTAAAATTCCATTTCCATCTCCATCTCCAATCATATTTGTCCAACTGGCACATTATTTACGTTGTTAATTATATACGTAGCAATATTAACATACAACATCTCTTATTTGCGATCGTCCGGACCGCTGCCACGGCCGATCCTGACCAACCCGAACCCTCTTCATCACCCACGCGTGCTTCCTGCCCGAAACGGTCAGTGATGCATTCATGCCCGACCAGAGCAGACGTGACTTCTCACTGGCGCCGGCATTGAAGTGGCGCGCCGGTCGAGAGAGCGTCGCCCGCGCCGCTTCCTGGTGCAAGCGACTGCTCCGCGTTCAAAGGTCGCAATAGCCGGCCACAACATGCATGTAAAAAGTTCTTGGGAGTCCGTGCTACAGCTAGCTATCCTCCCCCAACTCGCCAATCTTTTCCAGTAGTGTTAGTACTCCATGGCGCGATCCATCGACAAGCAGGCGGGAAAGTTATCGTACACTCAATTTGCGGTGAGTGGCATGCCGAGCGAGCGTGTGGGGTCGAGCCGTGGAAGAGGGTGAGACATGAACACGACATACGTGATTTAAACGTTGGTTTTGCTCGATGGCGCGATCCAACGAAACGAAATGTTGGTTTCTCTCTGTTTCCATTTTTTCTCCGAAAAAACGGAAACTTTCCACTCCATTTTCATTCCTATTCCAAGGTTGCCCCGTTACAACATTCCATCAAATACAAAGGAAAACTAACACACATGCTGATGCCTCTCAATGATTCATAGATCATAGCCAATATTTACTTCACAACTAAAGACAAAAGTTGTGAGAGCGTGTACGAAAGAAAAACTATTGATGGGGTCACTACGACTTAAACCCTAAACACTAAAAAAGATTTAATTTCCTGGCTAGGTAGAACCTGTCGAAGGAAAGACGGCTGGCACCCTCGGATCATACGATGCTTTTGTGCAGTTCCACTAAAATCGACCTGAGCATCCCTGATGGCAAAGATATTGAAGAAGTGTGATTAGAATAATAGTACTGGCACTAGTTCATGAGACATAAACTCATTCCAAGTAGAAGCCGGTAGAAGTAGAGAACGATCGAGATGGAGATGGAGCTATGGCAGTGGAGCAAGTCGGCTCCAAAAGTAAGATGGACTACCTAGGACGTCGGGCTGTAGCTAGAAGGGCGGTTGGGACGCGACATCAGCCCATACCACGGTGACCCCCGATTGGGACGCACCGACTGTGGGTTTTCTCCCTCGCCGATGTCGACCGCGTCTACGAAGAACATTGTTCCCTTCCCCCAGCTGCGGGATTAGGCCGAATATGTGACCGATGGTGTGGCCACCGTCGTTCTATGCTTGTGAAGAGAGCAACCTAAGCAAGCAGGCTTGTAGCTTAGGCTCCTGCTAGTGTATATATAGTGATATTCTTTTTCTCTCCATATCAACCATTTTATATTGCGTACGTGTCATTGAAGAGTGAAATGATGGTTGCTTCTTCCGACTGACTTACTGTGTGATTTGACTCCTCCTTAGTGGCCCCTACACGTACTCCCCCTACGTGTATGCAACAGTCACACACACACATGGACGCAAAAAACGCGCGCCACGCCCTAATGCATGCATGTCCGAGCACACGACGGAACACACACGGTCACGCTCAAGTGCTCAAGTTACACATGCATGCACACACATACTCAGTCAGGGTGAGCTAGTTACCGTATAAACACCGGAAAAAATATATATTGAGCGCAATGAGCGTATTATGAAGTCCACTGACCGTATTTTTATAAATATACAGTGACAGAGAGTGTATTTATCTCGTTTGAAATTAAGCCATATTAACCGGAAAGGAGGCAGTATGGACTAGCATTACTTTGCTGTGTCCCGTCAACTTGCCAAACGAGGAGAAGGTTGCGGGATGGGAGAAGCTTGCGCGCGGTGGCTCGTAGGACAAGGAGAAACTTTTGACTAATGCAAGCTCTCCCTCGCTTAGGCGATGGACGTGCAACAGTTAATTCGGTGTCAGATTGCCAAAAGCATACACTATACTACTCCCTCCGTTCCTAAATATTTGTCTGTCTAGAGATTTCAACAAGTGACTACATATGGAGCAAAATGAGTGAATCTACACTCTAAATATGTCTATATACATTCGTATGTAGTCACTTGTTGAAATCTCTAGAAAGACAAATATATAGGAATGGAGGGAGTATTGTTCGACTTCCCGAATAGGCGAACAGCCAAGCGCAAAGTTTACTAGTAGTACTAGTACTACTACTATAGTCTATAGATGTATGTACTATACTAGTACTAGGAACCGGATGGAGGAGCATCTGCACTCTTATTATAATTTTAAAATGTGATAAAGCAATCTTCAACACATTTGGTTCTCTTTGAGGGTTCTCGCATGTGATAATGGAAGTTGATTGCATGGAACACTCGCCACAATTCTCGCTTAATTCTGGCTCATATCCTGTTACAAATAAGAGCGCTCAGTAATATTTCCTCTTTTTTGTTAATCGGCATGTAAACAGGTCAGCAAACCTTGCGGTGCATCTTCGTACGAACCGTGCTTGCTGCACTTTGAATGTGGCCGAGAGCTGGCTTGATGAAACACCTCGCTTCCTACTTCTTTTTTTGTGGGGTACCTCGCTTCCTAGTGACCTGTGTCTTGGCTGATCGTCCTAAGAATGCTTATATATGAATAAAGCTCTCTCATTTACCCGCAAAAAAGATTAAGCCATATTAACCGGAAAGGAGGGAGTATGGACTAGCACTACTTTTTGGTGTGTCCCGTCAACTCGCAGAACAAGGAGAAGCTTGTAGGACAAGGTGAAGCTCGCTTACGCCTTTTGACTAATACAACCTACCCTCGGTGGACATGCATCAGTCCATTCGGTGTCAGGTTGTCATAGGCATACACTATAGTACCCAACATGTGGAGTAACATCATCGTTCGACTTCACGAAGAGGCGAAGAGCCAAGCGCAAGGTTTAGTAGTACGAGTAGTACTACTACTAGAACCGCATGGTGGAGCGTCTGTACTCTTATTTTTTTTAATCTCTGATAAAGTACACGTTTATTTCGGAGAAGGCCGGAAAACGGCAGCCCAACATGTAATGATGATATCGATCAACCAACCATGCTCGAATATATCTTGGCCTACGTGCGAGCCCGTCTGTGTGTTCTCGCTCCTCGTCTCTCTCAAGGAACGGCGGGTTGGCTCTTTGCCGTCAATTGAGATCGGTTTGCTCACACTCCTGTCCCACATGTCAGTGATATGCCAAGAGGAGGTGCATTGACCGACTGGCCATACGCGTACTTGGTTTTGCACCTTCATACTACTCCTCCCTCCGTCACAGTTTACAGGGCACACTTCATTATGATGCATTTCTCTCAATGCATTTCCACCACCAGAGAGACTTTAGACGCGTTTGGTTTAATGCTCATGTAATTAGGGCGTGGTAACCGCAATCAAGTCCACAATTTTCTCTCGATGTACTCGCTCCTTTCTGGTTTATAGGGCTTATCTTAAAATTTTAGTTTTTCCATTTTATAAGGCTCAATTTGGTTGTTTTCCATCACATGGTCAAATTCCAATGTGCATTAAATCATTGCATGCAAGTATTAAGAGAAAATTGACCAATGCATGTACTTTATGCATGCATGCATTGCAATTAATGCATTGATAAACATAATTTTTTGAGGAAAACAAGAGCATTAATTAGGAGCTTTTGCAAAACTACAAAAAGTATTCCACCACTCGCCATCTATCTTGATTGGTGAGATTTTTGAATTGAGCACTATAAACCGGAAAGGAGGGAGTACTACTACGGAGTGGAGTAAGTGCATGCATGTCTGTACCTGGGGTGGAAGCACTGCATGCATGTGTGTATGCATTATTCCCTCTAGTAATAGACACCGTGTTATAAGTACCAATGCTATTTTTTAGGCCGATCGCTAGTCGCCTTGGTCCCACCGATTTTTTTCTTTTTTCTGAAGCGCGCTCTATAAACAGTGACAGATGGAGTAGCATGAGCGGATTCAAAGAAGTGCGTATTGATGGTTGCTTCTTCCGACCAACTTACAGTGGGAAAGGTGGGGCTTATGATTTGACTGCTCATTACTCACTATTAATGCGGCGTAACGACCGGGCTGAGTCTCCCATGCGGTTGTGCACTACCCCCTCGGTTCTTGAATATACTCCGGAGTATTTGTCTTTCTAGAGATTTCAACGAGTGACTACTCAAATATTTGTTTTTTAGAGATTCAAATGGACTACTACATACGGATGTATATAGAGATATTTTAGAGTGTAGATTCACTCATTTTTCTCCATACATAGTCACTTGTTGAAATCTCTAGAAAGACTAATAGAGTATTTAGGAATGGAGGGAGTACACATACGAAGCAAAATGAGTGAATCTACACTCTAAAATATGTCCATTTGAAATTTCTAAAAAGACAAATATTTAGGAACGAAGGAGTATAGTTTTGTGCATGGCACATTAACCCGGATGCTGAAGAGGCTTCTGGCAATGCTATCAAGCTTCCAGCATTTGTTTACATAATTGATGTACTATACAAATAATTTTCTAGCGACATGAAATTGTACAATGGTGTGAGCTTTCAGCTTTTGTTTCATGTGTCTTGCCATTGATGCTCTTTCGGAAACAATAAAAAACTAAGTTCCTTGCTAATGCATCTCAATTATTAGCAGATCAGAGCTAATATTTACATCACAACTGAAGACAAAGTTGTGAGAAGGTGTTAAATTAAAATTGATCCATGCTTTCATTGGCAGCAACGTCCCCCCAGCTCTGTCTAAATCAACAAGGCATGTTGGGAAAAAAAGTAGCTGTCTGGAGCATGCAGCATTCCAATCATTTTGTGCAGTTCCACTAAAATAGAGCTGAGCGTCCCTGTTCCAAAGATATTAAGTGTGATTACGATAATAGAGGACTGCTGATGAAACAATAAACACACAAATAGAAGACGGTCACCTTTGCAGCCTCTCTTAAGACTAACTAGTTGGAGAAGATTACGCTCGGAGTTGGATGAGGAGGATAAAGCAAAACCAATCTCCCTTTGTGCAGTCACACTAAAATGTAGAGACGTTGCCCGTGTGACATTTTAGTACAATTGCACAAAATACTCTTAAGAAAAAAGTGATTTGTGTAGTTCACCAAAAGGTCGCAATAGCAACGAGGTGAAATGGATAGCCTGTTTGCAAAAAATAGGTAGAAACGAAACAATTACTGGCCAATAACAGTTGATGACACATGCGACGACAAAAAGAAGCATATTCCTTGTCCTAAGGGAAGATAACAACACAGTTGTGTTTGTCTAAAACGGTGTGAGGACGAGATTGCAATATGGAAAGTACGTCGGACGAGCTACGTTTTGGGCAAAGAACTATGGAAGATCCACATGCAGCGACGTGGGAAGACGGGCAGTGGAGCAAGGCTAGAGGGGATACCTGGATGTCGTCGGGATGTAACTAGGTGAGCTGCGGCGGGCGGAATCTGCCCATACTGCGGTAGTGAGCAGGTGGCGTAGGCCCTACCGTGCCGGTGCTTGGTCAGACCGAACGACATGTACCACAGATCGGGACGTGCTGCCTCGGCGCCGTCGAACGGAGAAATGATGCACTTCCTCCCTTTCCCCCGGCGGACGGGATGCGGCCGGATCATTGACCAACAGTGAGAGAGAGAGAGAGGCCACCGCAGCCTTGTGTGAGATACTCTGAAGAGAGACAAACCAGGCTGGCAGGCTCCATTGTATATAGTGGAGCGGACTACCTTTTTCTCCATAAAAATCATTTTATATTCTGTGTGCGTGCCATTGAGCGCTATAACTTAATTTAAAAATAACGCGGCAATGCGTCAAGTCGAACTTTGTTTCGTGCACGCGTGGTACACGACCTCCCTAGGTAAACAACCGCTACAGGCGTTCAAATTAGCACGTGGGCTCCCATTTCATAAATAAATGAGCTCCACTGTGTACCCGCGCGGGTGTGGCTGGGCACGAAGCGTGAGTATGTGCACGGTGCACCTATTCTCTTCTTGTATACGTACACCACCTACGTGGGGTTGTGTGAGAGAGATACAAACCTAGAGAGATATAGTGTGTGGGTTCGTGAGAGTTTTTTTTGGGGGGGGGGGGGTCAATCAAAAAATGTAACATATGCAATGTGTGTGAAATAGAGTCCTGGATATAACATATATATAGAGGGGGCGATCCACGAGAAGAGAGTGGAGGTATCATCGGCTTGAGGTGTCCATAGAATCAAAGAGAGGGATGATGTGCTTTTGTATGTGCACGCGCGATCGATAAAGAGTGCCATCGAATTTGTGTGTGCCCACGTCAAAGATATAGAGTGGCTGGCCTACTGGAACGTGAGAGGGGACATGTGCAGTTTGTCTCTGTGGCATGGATACCTACCTGCAGCGCTCGACTATCGGTGTGTGGTGGGGGAAGAGGGAGGCCCAATTAACCATAGAGGTACAATGGCTGGTATATTTGTGGAGGAGGAGAGAGGCCTACCTCATGTATTAAAGAGATCAATCTACCTCATGTATTAAGGGAGATCGATCGACATCCATGCATATGTGCAGGAGAGGAATAAGGTTGGGAGAGAGATAGAGCTAGCGTGTTGGAGGGGGTGGTAGTGGAGTTGCTTCTAACAAATGGTGGGATAGGCTTGCTAGACAAACGGAGGGCACGCCCGCAATATCAATAAGAGAGGAGATGGCTGCTTGTTGTATGTGCACGTGCGTGTGAGAGACGGGTCAGGAGGCATGCACGAATGATGAGGGGGGACAATATGGATGTGGTAAGTAGATGCAACTACATAGGAAGATCAATCGCCCTATGTTAGATAAAGGAGAGACATAACTTGTGAGGTACGTTGATTGATGGGGGGGAATAGTTAAAGTTGATCTAGGTATATGTTGGGAGATCGATCGGTATACATGCATGTGTGTGTTAGAAGAAAATGAGGCACGAGGAGAAGGATAGAGAGAGAGGGATGCCTCTAGGAGGTGGTACGAGAGGCATTCTATACCGAGGGGGAAGGAGTGTGCGAGTACGAGATCGATGAAAAGAGTGGTGGGAGTGAGGCATGGACGGTGATAAGAGAAGAGGGGAAGCTTGTGTTTGTGCTAGGCACACCTGGCTAGAGAGGCATATTGATCCATGTGTGCCGTAAAGAAGGAGCTGGGGGGCCTACACACACCGTGGGTGAACGACCTAAAGTGAAAAGACGAATTTGCACGATGGAGCTAGAGAATTCTTAGGGAGGGTGAGAGGGATGCGGGCATGTGCATGCATGAGAGAAAGTTAGCGCTACATACAAAGATAAGAGGATTTGTGTGGGTGTAAAAGACGAATAGAGATCATACTTCATTATAAAAAGCGAATTCGGATATTTGAAGAATTCATCATAGTGTTTTAAACCGACGCATGTGTGAATATATATAACGGTGATACACATGGTGTGGTTATGAACATGTTATACTACATATAATATATTTTATCTCTACTCTTATAAAAAACGGAGTTGTTGATGATGGTGTGCCTACCATCCTGCAATATAGGCCGTCCGATTTATATCTGGCGGATAGGAAGGAAACTATGGCAATTTTGAAAAAAGATACCCACACCCCTCTCCATATTTGCAAATTAGGCCCCTTGATCATGTTGATGTTCTGTGGAACGCATGGGCATCTTGCTAGTACTACGTATAATACATAGAACATTGATTATAATTTGGGCTAATGTGTGGCTTTTGCAGCTCAGGTCTAAATACTTGTCATAATGTAGGGGGCGGGGCACTATACTTTGTGTGATAAACACGGTGTACGTATGGAACATGGTTTAGATTATGAATATATAGTTAGTACATCAAATGTACTATTATTTGGAATCAACATCAAGTGTATTCAAAAAATAGAATTCGAGTTCATGTAGTACACATAGTTCATATCTATCTCTATAGTAATCATGTGGTGTGTTATTAAGGTAATACACGAATGATGGTTGAAGTTGGCAACAATCATGATTGTAGATTCTTATTGAAATAGAGAAACAAATTCAAATTTAGTTCGAATTGCAGCGGTAGTATAGACATTTGGAATGCACTAAAATGTTGGTATGAGTAGGTTACATGCATTATACAGCAAGCGAAAAAATTTAATCGGACATAACATGGATTCATACTCCCTCCTTCCATCTATATAGGGCGTAATGAGTTTTTTAAGACCGCCTTTGACTATTGATAAGATTAATAGTACATGACATGCACAATGTGAAAATTATATCATTGAAAGAACCTTTCACAGACGAATTTAACGGTGTGCTTTGTGTAAGTTGCATGTCATATATTATTGCTCTAATATTTGGTCAAAGTTAGGATCGAAAAACGCATTAGGCCCTATATAGATAGAAGGAGGGAGTAGCTTTGAATAGCATTTGTATAGTAAAATGGGGCAAGACTCTCTCTTTGTGTGGTGTGAATAGTTTTATTTTTTTCGTTTTCTTTTTGATTGAGGGAAGTGCGAATTGATTTGGTACGTACAAGTACAATATTACTACACGTTAGGCTTGTTCCTAAAATTCAACCCACGTCTTGTTATATCCCGAAAATTCAGATATCGTGCTCCCAAAAGTGGCGCCTTCACAACCCGCACCTTGCTATCCCAAAATTACAACGCGCGCAAAAACTCCCTCTAGCTGCCAAATCCCGACAAGCGAAATCCCCCTTCTAACCCTGAGCCGAAAGGGCCGCTAGTTCAAATCGGTGGGGGGTACTTTTGTAACACATCCTACATTTTGGACAAGCGCATCCCTAAGTCATGGTTCACCCCCTCCCATCGCCCCCTTTTCACCATTCGAAATCCCAGGCCGCCATAACCTCTCCGCTCCAGCCGCGAAATCCCACCCTCCTCCGTCCGCCACCTCACCGCTGCCCAGTCGGAGCCTCTTCCCCAACGACGTCGTCCACCACAACAGCTCGACGTCCCTCGTCCACCTCCCCGGATGAGGATCCGTCATCCATCTTGTTGTCCCGCCAGTTCAGCCGCCCCGTCCTCCACCTGCAAGGAGCTGCTCCGACGATCGCCTCGTCTATTGCGGCTGCTCCATCCCCACAGCGCCGCCTTAACCTGCTCCACCGGAACCGCAACATCCTCACCGACTCCTAGGACAAAGCCGAGGCCTACTCGGCGCCACCAAAGAGGTTGTACACTCATCGTATCGCACCTTCTCCTGAACTCAACCTCCCGGCACCGACAGTGCTCCATCCTGCACCCCCATGGAGCGACTACCTTGAAGCCGGCGACACGGGAGACATCTCCACGGTGGCTCTCCCCTAGTGCGAGGCCCCTTCGGCGGCGGCGTCCATACCAGCCGGATCTGCTGCTGCTTCTCCGGCTCCCGCTCGCTCGGTCGCGCTGCTGCTGCTTCTCCGGCTCTCGCTCGACCGCTCGCTTGCCCAGCTGCTGCTGCTGCTCCCCCTCGCTCGTGCTACTGCTCTACTCTGATTTAGCTACACTTCAGTCGACTAGATCGACTTTTTGGTCAGTCGATTTTTAGGGGTTGGGGGGGGGGGGGGCTCGCCGGAGTTAAGGAAGAACCACCCGCAGTGGGGAAGGGGGCTCGCCGGAGAGGTACCCCACTATCTATCTTAGGGTTCAGGGTGGGGGCGGGGGGCCTAGAGGGCTAGCCGGGGCGGCGGCGGACTGGCGGTGGGGAGTTGTTTCGGGGTGGTGAGGCGGCGCTGGGGCCGACGGTTCGGCCGGTGGTGGTTGGCGGCTCAGGGGGGTGCATGTTGAAGATGAACTGAAGGCCCTCCCTAAACTACATGTCAAGTGCCTCTCTGCTACCATTGCGTTTAGTTTCGGCAATAGCATTTAGATTCCACAGTAAATTTCAGTTTCGACAGTTAAGTTCATAGTCAACAGTTTTTACCTTATCTGTTGTAGTCAGGTGGTTTTTGGTGATGTAAATTTTACATCTATTTTACATCATCTATTGGAGATGCTACTAGAATCCCACTTGAGATTGACGATGTCTGTCTTGTGCTGCTTCAGCCTTGACGTCTTACGGCTCATCGGAGCTGCTCTAACGACAGCACGATCCATCACAACAGAGCAGTGCCCTGGATGCCGTCTACAGATTCCTCAGATCTTCCTCCACACCTCCAACAGCCACCTCTGCCTCAACTGCTTCAGCGACCAACCCTATGATGCTAAGGTCGACACGGCTACGGCAAAGAGGTTGTACACTTGTTGCATCACTTATTACTATACATTCATGTCGATCCATTAGGGCTATTTTGGTTCAACGAAAAAACATAGCAATAGGGAATTTTCCAGTGGCACTCTACAATTCAACTATTCATGCATTTTGTTGAAAGGAATGAAGCAAAACATCCACCTGGACATACTTTTCAAAATCCTATGCACGAAAACAAGACCAAGTGCATTAGTGGCAGAATAACATTCTAATTGTACACGCTTTCATATGATTTCACTTTATTTTGGCCATGTTTCTTTGCATTCCTCTGCTCTTCCAATTCCTGTAAACCAAACACCCAAGTTGACAGAAATCCTGTGTTTACAAATACTTTGTTTACCATGTGCATTCCTATCCTATTCCGGTGTTTTTCCTATCCCTGCATTTTAAGAATCATGCAAGCCAAATGAGCCCTTACAGAATTACTTCAGTTACAGGTAGGTGTCAAAGGGAACTTTGTGTGGTTTGTCCTACTCCTGCCGCGACGTCGTCCACCTCACCTAAGCTGCTCCATCGACAAAAGCATCCACCAAACTAGACATCACGACTCCTGACCATCTTTCGCCGCCTCAAATCTCCTTCCCTGCCGCCGGCACCCACCGCAACGACATCACCATCATCGACTCAGCAGATGAACCTGAGGAGTACACGGGTCCACAAGAGAGGTCAAACTCTTTTGTTTCTGCCAATGTTATGCATTGCTTAAAATTACCTGCTACTTTATCGTCCTGTTCACCTCTTGGACTCCAAGTCAGGTCCAAATTAATGTTCAAACTTGAGTTCTAAATTAGTTGTGGGGCACATATCGAGGCAACAATGAATAGTATGTCTGTCTAATGTCTGGTTCACCTAGGGTATGCCTATGTTGTTCATCTTGGGTGGGAAACAAATAGTAAAGCAATCATCATCTGTCTTTTTATTGATTTAAAGCAATCATCAACCTGCTATCATATTTTTTGGATCTATCCACTGGTTGTTACCATCACCCTAAATTTCTGCATGCTCTCCTTACATAATCTCACCATATATTTTCATATGCATGTCACATATTGTACACAGTCATGCTGAACATGTAGAGAAAAAGAAAAGAGTTTTGCGCGGCAATACAATGTCATGCAGACATCACTCCATGGTGGGTTCAATGGCAAACCCTCCCCACCCCTCTCCAGATTGTAATCCAGAGGAAGATATCTGTTATGAGGCGGATTCAGACGCCGCCGACCACTCCTATTTACCCCCCAAGGTGTTTGCTCTACCTTGGCATGATGATGCTAGTCATATCATTCATATGTTGCCTTGCAGTGCCTACTTTTGACACCATATATGTCATCTGCTTAGTTTAGACATGTTCTATAATGCCACCTGTTTAGTTTCTATATCATATATGAGAATTATGTAATCTCATGTCTTTTAGCCAGCCATATATATATGTGAAATGTGCAATGCCATCCTGTTTAACCAGGCATCATATATTTGAATGATATCTTGCCCATCCTTTTCTTCATTACATATCCATTTGTTGACAATGTTTGTACATTAAACTATTCTTCTTGTGAATCAGCCATTTGGGTGGGAGATGGAAAAATCTGGAGTGAAAACAAGGCCTTCAGAGCAGACTGTGCTACCTGTCGAAGCAGATCCTTTGTTGGGTCCTGATAGCTCCTCAGAGATGGATTCAGAGACAAATGACTGATACATCTCCAACGTATCTATAGTTTTTGATTGTTCCATGCTATTATATTACCCTTTTGGATGTTTATGGGCTTTATTTTACACATTTATATCATTTTTGGGACTAACCTACTAACCGGAGGCCCAGCCCGTATTGCTGTTTTTTTGCCTATTTCAGTATTTCGAAGAAAAGGAATATCAAACTGAGTTCAAATGGAACGAAACCTTCGGGAGCATGATTTTTCGAACGAACGTGATCTAGAGGACTTGGAGTGCAAGTCAAGAAGCTTACGAGGCGGCCAGGAGATAGGAGGGCGTGCCCACCCCCTCTGGGCGCGCCCCCCTATCTTGTGGGCTCCTCGAGTGGCCACCGACGTACTTCTTCCTCCTATATATACCCATGTACCTCGAAAACACCCAGGGAGACAACGAAAAACAATTTCCACCGCCGTAACCTTCTGTATCCACGAGATCCCATCTTGGAGCCTTCGCCGGTGCTCCGTCGGAGGGGGAATCGACCATGGAGGGCTTCTACATCAACACCATAGCCCCTCCGATGAGTTTTGAGTAGTTTACCACAGACCTTCGGGTCCATAGTTATTAGCTAGATGGCTTCTTCTCTCTTTTTAGATCTCAATACAATGTTCTCCCCCTCTCTTGTGGAGATCTATTAGATGTAAACTATTTTTGCGGTGTGTTTGTCGAGATCCGATGAATTGTGGGTTTATGATCAAGTTTATCTATGAGAAATATTTGAATCTTCTCTAAATTCTTTTATGCATGATTGAGTTATCTTTGCAAGTCTCTTCGAATTATCAGTTTGGTTTGGCCTACTAGATTGATCTTTCTTGCCATGGGAGTAGTGCTTAGCTTTGGGTTCAATCTTGCGGTGTCCTTACCCAGTGACAGCAGGGGTTGCAAGGCACATATTGTATTGTTGCCATCGAGGATAAAAAGATGGGGTTTATATCATATTGTTTGAGTTTATCCCTCTACATCATGTCATCTTACTTAATGCATTACTCTGTTCTTATGAACTTAATACTCTAGATGCATGCTGGATAGCGGTCGATGTGTGGAGTAATAGTAGTAGATGCAGGCAAGGGTCGGTCTACTTGTTGCGGACATGATGCCTATATACATGATCATGCCTAGATAATCTCATAATTATTCACTTTTCTATCAATTGCTCGGCAGTAATTTGTTCACCCACCGTAATACTTATGCTATCTTGAGAGAAGCCACTAGTGAAACCTATGGCCCCCGGGTCTATCTTTTATCATATAAGCTTTCAATCTACTTTTATTTGCATCTTTACTTTTTGCATCTATATTATAAAATACCAAAAATATATTTATCTTATCATACTATCTCTATCAGATCTCACTTTCGCAAGTGGCTGTGAAGGGATTGACAACCCCTTTATTGCGTTGGTTGCGAGTTCTTTGTTTGTTTTTGTAGGTGCGTGGGACTTTTGAGGAGCCTCGTACAGGATTGATACCTTGGTTCTCAAAAACTGAGGGACTATGCTACTATTGCTGCATCACCCTCCTCTTCAAGGAAAACCAACGCAAGCTCAAGACGTAGCAAGAAGGATTTCTAGCGCCGTTGCCGGGGATGTCTTCGCTCAAGTCAATAGATACCAAGTACCCATCACAAACTCATCTCCCTCGCATTTACATTATTTGCCATTTGCCTCTCGTTTTCCTCTCCCCCACTTCACGCTTGCCATTTTAGTCGCCCTCTCTTTCCCAATCTTCTTCTCCTCTCTTTTTTGTTTGCCTTTTTCTGTTTGCTTGTGTGTTGGATTACTTGTTGCCATGGCGCAAGATAATACCAAATTGTGTGATTTCTCCAATACCAATAATAATGATTTGCTTAGTACTCCGATTGCTCCCCTTAATGACGTTGACTCTTGTGAAATCACAACTGCTTTGCTGAATCTTGTTATGAAAGATCAATTCACCGGCCTTCCTAGTGAAGATGCCGCTACTCATCTAAACAACTTTGTTGATTTGTGTGATATGCAAAAGAAGAAAGATACGGATAATGATATTGTTTAATTGAAGTTATTTCCATTTTCACTTAGAGATCGTGCTAAAGTTTTGTTTTCGTCTTTGCCTAAAAATAGTATTGATTCTTGGAACAAGTGCAAAGATGCTTTTATCTCTAAGTATCTTCCTCCCACTAAGATTATCACTCTTAGGAACGATATTATGAATTTTAAACAACTTGATCATGAGAATGTTGCCCAATCTTGGGAAAGAATGAAATTGATGATTCGTAATTGCTCTACTCATGGTTTGAATTTATGGATGATCATACAAAAAATTTATGCTGGTTTGAACTTTGCTTCTAAAAATCTTTTAGATTCGGCCGCGGGAGGCACGTTTATGGAAATCACGTTAGGAGATGCTACAAAACTCCTTGATAATATTATGGCTAATTATTCTCAGTGGCACACCAAAAGATCTTCTAGTAAAAAAGTGCATGCTATAGAAGAAATCAATGTTTTGAGTGGAAAGATGGATGAACTTATGAAACTATTTGCTACTAAAAGTGCTCCTTTTGATCCCAATGATATGCCTTAGTCTACTTTGATTGAGAATAATAATGAATCTATGGATGTGCATTTTGTTGGTAGGAATAGTTTTGGAAACAATGCTTATAGAGGAAACTTTAATCCTAGACCGTTCCCTAGTAATTCCTCTAATAATTATGGAAATTCCTACAATAATTCTTATGGTAATTTTAATAATATGCCCTCTGATTTTGAGAATAGTGTGAAAGAATTTATGATCTCTCAAAAGAATTTTAATGCTTTGCTTGAAGAAAAATTGCTCAAAGTTGATGATTTGGCTAGGAACGTTGATAGACTTTCGCTTGATTTTGATTCTCTTAAACTTAGATCTACTCCTCCTAAGCGTGATATCAATGAGTCTCTCAAAGCAATGAGAATTTCCATTGATGAGTTCAAGGAAAGAACCGCTAGATTGCGTGCTAAGAGAGACTGCTTTGTAAAGGTGTGTTCTTCTACTTTCCATGAAAATAATGATGAAGATCTTAAAGTTATTGATGTGTCCCCTATTAGATATTTGCTTTGCAATATGAATCTTGATAATAATGGGACTGGAGATGAGTCAACTTTAGTTATAAGGCGTCCCAATAATTCGGAGTTTTTAGATCTTGATGCTAAATTTGGTAAAAGTGGGATTGGAGAGGTCATGACTTTAAATAGCATTGAACCCACTATCTCGGATTTCAAGGAATTTGATTATGATAATTGTTCTTTAGAAGGTTGTATTTCCTTGTTGCAATCCGTTGTTAATTCTCCTCATGCTTATAGTCAAAATAAAGCTTTTACCAAACATATCGTTGATGCCTTGATGCAATCTTATGATGAAAAACTTAATTTGGAAGTTTCTATACCTAGAAAACTTAATGATGAGTGGGAACCTACTATAGAGATTAAAATTAAGGATCATGCGTGTTTTGCTTTGTGTAATTTGGGTGCTAGTGTTTCCACGATTCCAAAAACTTTATGTGATATTCTAGGTTTCCATGATATTGATGATTGCTCTTTAAGTTTGCACCTTGCGGATTCCACCATTAAAAAGCCAATGGGAAGGATCAATGATGTTCTCATTGTTGCAAATAGAAATTTGGTGCCCGTAGATTTTATCGTTCTTGATATAGATTGCAATCTTTCTTGCCCTATTATTCTTGGTAGACCTTTCCTTAGAACGATTGGCGCGATTATTGATATGAAGGAAGAGAATATTAGATTCCAATTTCCATTAAATAAAGGCATGGAGGACTTTCCTAGAAAGAAAGTCAAATTACCTTATGAATCTATCATGCGGGCTACTTATGAATTGAGTGCCAAAGATGCACTACTTAGATCTATCTTCGCTTTTATGCCTAGCTAGGGGCGTTAAACGACAGCGCTAGTTGGGAGGCAACCCAATTTTATTTGTGTTTTTTGTTTTTGTTTCTGTTTAGTAATAAATTTTTCATCTACCTCCTGTTTAGATGTGTTTTTATGTTTTAATTAATGTTTTGCGAAGTAGAACCTATAGGATAACCTAAGGTGATAATTAATTTGATTATGCTGAAAAACAGAAACTTTGCACGCACGAAATTAATTTTTTTAAATCACAGAAACGTGCTTTTGCGTTGATTCCTTTTTCTGCTGATCGATTGATAAATTTTCCAGGACTTCCTATTTTGGTTGGATTTTTAGAGTTCCAGAAGTTTGCGTTAGTTATAGATTTCTACAGACTGTTCTGTTTTTGACAGATTCTGCCTTTCGTGTGTTGTTTGCTTATTTTGATGCATCTATAGCTAGTAAAATAGTTTATAAACCATAGAGAAGTTGGAATACAGTAGGTTTAACACCAATATAAATAAAGAATGAGTTCATTACAGTACCTTATGTGGTGGTTTTGTTTTCTTTCACTAACGGAGCTTATGAGATTTCCTGTTGAGTTTTGTGTTGTGAAGTTTTCAAGTTTTGGATAAAGATTTGATGGACTATGGAATAAGGAGTGGCAAAATCCTAAGCTTGGGGATGCCCATGGGACCCCAAGATATTCAAGAATAGCCAATATCCTAAGCTTGGGGATGCCCCGGGAAGGCATCCCCTCTTTCGTCTTCGTTCATTGGTAACTTTACTTGGAGCTATATTTTTATTCGCCACATGATATGTGTTTTGCTTGGAGCGTCGTGTATGATATTAGTCTTTGATTTTTAGTTTTCCACAATCATCCTTGCTGTACACACCTTTTGGGAGAAGCCCCACTTAATTAGAATTTATTAGAATACTCTATGTGCTTCACTTATATCTTTTGAGCTAGATAGTTTTTGCTCTAGTGCTTCACTTATATCTTTTAGAGCACGACGGTGGCTTAATTTTGTAGAAATTGATAGTCTCTCATGCTTTACTTATATTATTTTGAGAGTCTTTTATAACAACATGGTATTTTCTATGGTTATAAAATTGGTCCTAGAATGGTAGGCATCCAAGTTGGGTATAATAAAAACTACCATAGGAAGTGAATTGGATGCTATGATCAATTTGATACTTGATAATTGTTTTGAGATATGGAGGTAGTGATATTAAAGTCATGCTAGTTGGGTGATTATGAATTTAAAGAATGCTTGTGTTGAAGTTAGCAAGTCCCGTAGCATGCACGTATGGTTAAAGTTGTGTAACAAATTTGAAACATGAAGTGTACTTGGATTGTGCATCCTTATGAGTGGCGGTCGGGGACGAGCGATGGTCTTTTCCTACCAATCTATCCCTCTAGGGGCATGCGCGTAGTGCTTGGTTTTTGATGACTTCTAAATTTTTGCAATAAGTAAATGAGTTCTTTTGACTAATGTTGAGTCCATGGATTATACGCACTTTTACCTTTCCACCATTGCTAGCCTCTTTGGTACCGTGCATTGCCCTTTCTCACCTTGAGAGTTGGTGCAAACTTCACCGGTGCATCCAAACCCCGTGATATGATACGCTCTATCACACATAAACCTCCCTATATCTTCCTCAAAACAGCCACCATACCTACCTATTATGGCATTTCCATAGCCATACCGAGATATATTGCCATGCAACTTTCCACCGTTCCGTTCATCATCATGACATACATTACTTTTGTCATATTGCCATTGCATGATCATGTAGTTGACATCTTATTTGTGGCAAAGCCACCATGCATAATTTTTCATACATGTCACTCCCGATTCATTGCACCATCCCGGTACACCGCCGGAGGCATTCATATAGAGTCATATCTTGTTCTAGTTTCGAGTTGTAATTCATATGTTGTAATCAATAAAAGTGTGATGATCATCATTATTAGAGCATTGTCCCCCCCCAAAAAAGAAAGGCCAAAAAAAAGAAAGGCCAAAGAAAAAAAAGAAAAAAGAAAACAAAAAAATAAAAAAAATAAAAAGGGGCAATGTTACTATCTCTTTTTCCACACTTGTGCTTCAAAGTAGCACCATGTTCTTCATATAGCGAGTCTCATATATTGTGCTTCAAAGTAGCACCATGTTCTTCATATAGTGAGTCTCATATGTTGTCACTTTCATATACTAGTGGGAATTTTTTCATTATAGAACTTGGCTTGTATATTCCTATGATGGGCTTCCTCAAATGCCCTAGGTTTTCGTGAGCAAGCAAGTTGGATGCACACCCACTAATTTTCTTTTGTTGAGCTTTCATTCATTTATAACTCTAGTGCATCCGTTGCATGGCAATCCCTACTCCTCATGTTGACATCAATTGATGGGCATCTCCATAGCCCGTTGATTATCCTCGTCAATGTGAGACTTTCTCCTTTTTTTTCTTCTCCACACAATCCCCATCATCATATTCTATTCCACCCATAGTGCTATATCCATGGCTCACGCTCATGTATTGCGTGAAAGTTGAAAAAGTTTGAGATTATTTAAGTATGAAATAATTGCTTAGCTTGTCATCGGGGGTGTAGAATTTGGGAACATTTTTGTGTGACGAAAATGAAGCATAGCCTAACTATATGATTATGTAGGGATGAACTTTCTTTAGCCATGTTATTTTGAGAAGACATGATTGCTTTGATTAGTATGCTTGAAGTATTACTATTTCTTGTGTCAATATGAACTTTTATTTTGAATCATTTGGATCTGAACATGCATGCCACAATAAAGAAAATTACATTGAGAATTATGCTAGGTAGCATTGCACATCAAAAATTCTGTTTTTATCATTTACCTACTCGAGGACGAGCAGGAATTAAGCTTGGGGATGCTTGATACGTCTCCAACTTATCTATAATTTGATTGTTCCATGCTATTATATTACCCCTTTTGGATGTTTATGGGCTTTATTTTACACATTTATATCATTTTTGGGACTAACCTACTAACCGGAGGCCCAGCCCGTATTGCTGTTTTTTTGCCTATTTCAGTATTTTGAAGAGAAGGAATATCAAACGGAGTCCAAACGGAATGAAACCTTCGGGAGCTTGATTTTTTGGAACGAACGTGATCCAGAGGACTTGGAGTGCAAGTCAAAAAGCTTACGAGGCGGCCAGGAGATAGGAGGGCGCGCCCACCCCCTCTGGGCGCCCCCCTATCTCGTGGGCCCCTCGAGCAGCCACCGATGTACTTCTTGCTCCTATATATACCCATGTACCCCAAAAACATCCAGGGAGCCAACGAAAAACAATTTCCACCGCCGTAACCTTCTATATCCGCGAGATCCCATCTTGGAGCCTTCGACGGGGCTCCGCCGGTGGGGGAATCGACCACGAAGGGCTTCTACATCAACACCATAGCCCCTCCGATGAGTTGTGAGTAGTTTACCATAGACCTTCGGGTCCATAGTTATTAGCTAGATGGCTTCTTCTCTCTTTTTGGATCTCAATACAATGTTCTCCCACTCTCTTGTGGAGATCTGTTTGATGTAAACTCTTTTTGTGGTGTGTTTGTCGAGATCCGATGAATTGTGGATTTATGATCAAGTTTATCTATGAGAAATATTTGAATCTTCTCTGAATTCTTTTATGTATGATTGAGTTATCTTTGCAAGTCTCTTCGAATTATCAGTTTGATTTGGCCTACTAGATTGATCTTTCTTGCCATGGGAGAAGTGCTTAGCTTCGGGTTCAATCTTGCGGTGTCCTTACCCAGTGACAACAGGGGTCGCAAGGCACGTATTGTATTGTTGCTATCGAGGATAAAAAGATGGGGTTTATATCATATTGCTTGAGTTTATCCCTCTACATCATGTCATCTTTATTAATGCGTTACTCTGTTCTAATGAACTTAATACTCTAGATGCATGCTGGATAGCGGTCGATGTGTGGAGTAATAGTAGTGGATGCAGGCAGGAGTCGGTCTACTTGTTGCGGACATGATGCCTATATACATGATCATGCCTAGATAATCTCATAATTATTCACTTTTCTATCAATTGCTCGGCAGTAATTTGTTCACCCACCGTAATACTTATGCTATCTTGAGAGAAGGCACTAGTGAAACCTATGGCCCCCGGGTCTATCTTTTATCATATGAGCTTTCAATCTACTTTTATTTGCATCTTTACTTTTTGCATCTATATTATAAAATACCAAAAATATATTTATCTTATCATACTATCTCTATCAGATCTCACTTTCGCAAGTGGGCGTGAAGGGATTGACACCCCTTTATCGTGTGTGGGACTTTTGAGGAGCCTCCTACTGGATTGATACCTTGGTTCTCAAAAACTGAGGGAAATACTTATGCTACTATTGCTGCATCACCCTTTCCTCTTCAAGGAAAACCAACGCAAGCTCAAGACGTAGCAATGACCAGTCCTATTCCACCACCGAGGTGTATGCTCAAACTTGGCACAGTTATACTGCTCATATCATGCATATGGTGTCTTGCATTTCATAGTTTAGACATCATATACACAATATTCAACACTGTGTTCTTAGTTCAGACATCATATCGAATGCCCTTTGTTTAGCATATAAATCACATATGTGAATTAAATGATGCGATCCTGATTACTTAGATACCATGTAGGTGAATTATGTCATGCGATCCTGTTTAATTATTCATCATATCTTTGAGTTATGTTATGCTATGCTATCCAGTTTAGATAGACATCATATATGTGAAATTATGTCATGCTATCTGTTTTAGTTAAGCAATGTACATGTTAACTATTTCATGCCTTTTTCCACACTATCTATTACATCTGTCTCTCATACAATGTCTGTACATTCAACTATGTTTCCTGTTTATCAGCCATTTGAATTGGAGCGGGTGATGCCAGTATCCAGCGGACTAAAAACATGGTCTTCAAATAAAACAGTGCTACCTCTTGGTGGAGATAGCACCCCGGTTTACATGCACAAGAACCAGCCCTACCACACATAACCCAAACTCTCGCAGATTGTACCCCTACTGCGATGGACAGAGAACCAACTTCACCCAATCTAACCCCAACCCCAGCAAATAGTAACCCAGTCCCTGTTGACACAACACCATCTCCACCACAAAGCTCCCAAACAAGAGCAGTTAGTAAGGCAGCTCCAGTGCCCAAAGGGCCAGTACTACCATGGCGAACCCCAACTCCACCAGTTAGTACGCCTATTCCTGTGGAGGAAACACGACCAGCTAGTCGTAGTTTAGCAGCTATCGCATTTGATGTTGTTAAGTCATATGTGCATATCCTCCCATCTTGGAAATATTATACTGAAGATTAAGGAAAATTCCAGTTTCAGGTGTTTGTCCAGGAGTTATGTGTAAGTAATGTTATTCATTGGCAATTACTTTGCTTTGTCCCATACATCCTACCTCCATGATGGTTATAATACAACAATTTTTTCCATTTTTTCTATAGAGAAGGAACTATTTGGAAACTCAGGATGAGGTAACCTGTGCTAATACCTCTGCTATCTTCAAGAATACTTGGTGGCAGTATCGGAATTAGCTGAAGAAAACGTACTTCACCGGCAAAGAAACTCATCAAATTCCCTTACATTCTCTTGAGACACATTTACTGGACGATGACTGGGAACGCCTTATTCTGTACTGGTCCCAAACCAAGAATATGATAAGGTCTATGAGCTCATTTTCTATTTTTAAGTACTATATTCTTGCGTCTTACTGTACTCTGTTCATGTAGAACAAGTGCCTAAACCTGAAGAACAACTGTTCTAATTTAAGATTCCATTGCTATCATAGTTCAAAAAAGCGCTAGGCATTAATTGTGCGTTTTGCCACCGCCTTGCGCTTTACTGACCAAAGCGCATGCTTATGCGTAGTTTTGCACAGATTAAGCATAGTTATGCACAATGTGTTTTGCCAACGCCTAGAGCCTAGGCGCTCCTTTTTTAACTATGATTGCTTATGCATACTGCTTTGCTCTTGTATCACTGTATTTACTCATACAAACTTATTTTTAAATTGAAGGATCCAATCGAAACTCCAATGGCACAACAGGTATGTTCATGCATGTATCTTTAACAGGTTTGCTCTTATCAATAGCTCTGTTGATTTCAATTTCAATTGTGTATATAGTTGACTTCTCATATCATGCATATTATTAGCATCACAACAGAGCCAATAGTGTTGTTGTACATGTAGACCCGTGGTACCCATCTGAAATCTTGTTGTGCCGTGTAGTTTCCCACGCTTTGTATTCTTTCACTACTGCTTTGTCTTGAACTAATATGATTTGAACCGTGTCTCTATTTTGATTTGGCAAGACAATGCAGTGACCATAGGACATATATATATGTTTATTTGATGCTTTTTATTATATACTAGTACTTGGCAATAGAAGAATTGGTAGTTTAATCATGTCCACCTTACTATTGAACTGGTTCATTAAAATGAGTTTCATATTCTAGTACATGCTAAACCTGTTATGTGTCTGCTTGTTTCTTCTTTTAGAATGCTGACAGAATATTGGGGAAGAGTGCCTTATTAAGCAATGGTAAAGGAAGTAATGCAGATAAGGTTCAGGATAGTGACACATCCTTGTTGGTCTCCAACAAAGCTGATAAAACAACTAAGGAAGACTATCTTGAAGACAGTGAGACAACCCCAAAGTCCTGTCTTGGTTTAGTGTTCGAGTTACTGGCCACTACCGCTTGCACAAGCTATTCAAACTCACTATCTGAATCAATTCGGTTTCTTGAGTCTCAACTACAAGCTGAAAGACATCGATCAGCTGTGTTGCGACAAGAAGCGGAAGGACTGCGGAAGTCCCTGGAGCATTCAGATGCATACTTTCTGGTGTAACACCAAGCATTGGAGGATTTTAGCGCCAAACAGGACAAACCTAATAAGCTTGCTAAGCTTATTGCCAACATGGTGGATACCCAGGACAACGTTTCTTGAGCTCTTCTGAAGTTGTTTCAGTTATGCTCTTGTTTTGCTGCTGCGTTTATTTGCACTGGTGGCCAATTTTGACGGCCAGTGTATGTAATATGCTGCTTTGTTCCCTATATTTGCACTGGTGGCGATCTTTGATGCCCAGTGGATGCAATATGTGTAATAGCGATAATAGCCTAGCCTTAATTGCTTGCTTATTTATTTCCTTATTGTCTTGTTTAGTTGTTTGCTTGTAGTCACCGCAGTTCTTTTTCTATGTTTTTCTCCCTATTCAAGAATTCATCCGATTAACCAGTTAACTTGCCGATTAATCCCTACCCGTAGGGTCGTCAAGTAGCTGATAAACCGATAAATCGTCCAATTAATTGATTACATGGCCGATTAACTTGCCGATTAGCCTATTAATCCCCTACTCTCTAGCCAACCGAGCAGCTACCAGTTAATGATTTTCTCAACAATGGTTTTTCTAGTGGCCACAATAGCCTATTTTTGGTAACTAGGCCAAAATAATCATGGCAGCACAAGGACTGTTGTAACCATGGGCCTCCTGCGGGCCGTATGATCCATGGGCCTTCTACGGACGTAGGATCCATTGGCCTTTTGTACAGGCCGTAGGATCCATGGGCCTTCTACGGGTCGTAGGGTCCATGGGCCTTCTATGGGCCATAGGATACATGGGCCTTCTACGGGGCATATCATTATTTCGCCAATCATGGGCCGTACTATTCATGGACCGTAACGTGCCATTAATAGGCCATATTTGATAACTGTATGAAAACAGCCTAACGGTTTTTTTTGACATGAAAACGGCCCAACGTATTAACAGTCCACAAACGGGTCGACTGTAACTGTGACTGAATTTGGCCCACAAGCAGAAAATGACAGTAACGGTCGTAAGTAACTGAATGCTGCAAATGAGCCCAAGAATAAATGGGCCTTGAGAAGGCCGAAAGATAACTTGGGATGGAAACGGCCCAGTGGAATAATGGGCTGTTAATGGGTATAAAGTGATACACTGTTCATTACGGGCCAGTTTCACCACGGGCTGTTAATGGGACAAGAGTTACAAAGGGTCTCATATGGGCCGAAAGAAGTCATGGGCCACACATGGGACGGAAGTTAAACCGGGCTGGAATCATATTGGACGGCCCAGATGACGCTACTGGGCCTAATTCGGATGGGGCGTAACGGGCCCTGGGTTAGCAGGATGTAAATGGGCTATGTGCAGACAGGCTGCTAACAGGCTTTCCGTGGGCCAGCCCGCCACCATTTGACCAAGTCAAATGGGCCGGCCTTTTCACAGGAATGGGCCTCTGTTGGGTCGCGCCACGTGTCGACATATCATAGACACCTTGAGTCCAATGAGTGGATGACATCTGTCCCAACGGTGAGCCGACATGTGTTTCCTCCGGCCAATGATGATTTTACACATGGAAAATCCCCATTGGTTGGGGCTGTTAACGGGTTATCGGATCCAAAACCGGACCCGATAGCTTAAATGCATTCCGTTACGATGGATGCCAAGTGTCGGTCAGCCTTGACGAAAGCACTTCTGTGACGCGTGATTTATCGTCATGGAAGTGGAAGCTTCCGTGATGATAATTTTGGTAATGTCATGGAACACTTCTACGACAACACAGGTATGACTATCTTGATTATGTCATAAAATCGTCATGGATGTACATGCATGACAGAAAATGCGACCTACTGTGACAAACACGTATCATCATGGAAGTGTATTTTTTGTAGTGCATGGTGCTTCCACTGGTGCGTGGGACGGGGGCCCCTCCGGGAGGAGTCCCTGGGGCGTGTACAGCCCCACCCTGACACGTGGCTTGCACGGCAGGGCTAGACGAGGTGTATTTGGGCACTCGTGAGCCAGCGTGGGACTCACAAGGCCCTACCTCAAGGCGGGTTGCGCCTGGTCTTGGATCTTTGATAGTTGTGTGTTCCTGCAAGATGGTTAGATACAAATGCTCTACGTCCTTAGGTCCCAGCCCTCGAGCTAGCTCAGTTGCTGCTGGTATGCCAGGTCGCGATGCCGTGGTCAACGCCAGGGGGTGAGGGATGGAGAGCTAGTAAGAGCTCCTGAGTCGCGATGCTCAGGAGCCTCCCTTTTAACGCGCAAGCGATTTGCATGAGAGAGAGGAGGCTCGTGGTAGGCGGCAGGTGATAATCACAGGCAGGTTAGGTATGAAAGGAAAATCGGCTTAGGTAAACACAGAATGGATAAATGCCACCGGGTCAGACCCGAGCGGCTTGGGGATGATGCAGCCCGAGGGGCGCCCCCAACAAGGTAAACTGAAGACATAAGAAAAAGGGATACATGCCGCAGGGACGGACTCACACGGCCTGGGAATGATGCAGCCCTGAGGGCGCTCCCAGCTAAAATGAACTTGGAAGATGTCACCTGGTACCGTTGTAGAGGGGGGGGGGGTTGGAGCAGCTGAAGATGCGTGGTGAAGAGGCCGACCCTCACGAGCCGCTGGGGCCCTGAGCTTCAGGAGGCTCTGGGGGTCCAGGTGGCTCCTCGAGGACTGCCTCCATCTCCGCTAGGACCGTGTGATGCCTGGCCTCATGAGCCGCCGGAATGCTCCGCAGATGACGCTTGTAGGTGGCAGCCGCCTTCGGCATAGCTCTGCGGTGGACCCTCGCAGCGTCCCACGCACGAAGGCTAGAGGCGCTCCTGAGATGCGGCTCGGTTGAGCCCTGGGACGTCAATGCAGACACGCAGCCCACCATCCTCACCTGGATGGGAGGCCACACCAGGCAAGCGGCGGTCGCCGCGCATGGCTCTTGCTTCCTGAAGCTCCCGAATGGTCTTGGTGATGAACTCTTGAACGTTGGGCTTTCCACGCCCCGAGACTTCCTGAGGGAAATGTGCCGGAAAGCACGCCTCCAAGTGGTGCCCGAGTGCCTCCCTTGTGATGTTGGCAAAGTCTGAGGCCCTCCAGAAGAGAGCCCCCGAGCCCTGCCCGAGGAGGGCGCCGGGCGCGCCTTCCTATGTGATGGAGGGAGGCGCTCCTTGCACGGGCGCTGATCCTGATGCAGCACCTCCTGAGATGCCAACCTCCCAAGGCCTTGAGCTGAGCGGTGTCTTCTTCTTCTTGGGGACTGCCTCTGGAGGGTTCTCGCCCTTGTTGTCTGGGTCCTCGATTGATGCAGATTGGAAGGCACGCTCGAGGGAGCACACCGCATCTCTCTCTTTGCAGGGGATCGTGATGATCCCGCCGCTTCCTGGCATCTTGAGGACGTTGTAGCCGTGGTGGGTCACCGCCATGAACTTGGCCATGGCTGGATACCCGAGGATGGCATTGTACGACAGGTGGATGTGGGCGACATCGAAGTCGATGAGCTTGGTGTGGTAGTTGTCGCGCTTGCCGAAGGTGACAGGGAGCCGGACCAGCCCTATCGGGGTGGTGGAACCGTCGGTGACTCCTGAGAAAGGCTTGGTCGGCTGGAGCTGATCGTATGGCACTTGAAGGTTGTCGAACATCTCAACGGACAAGACGCTAAGCCCTGCGCCGCCGTCGATGAGGGTCCTGGTGACTTGCACGTTGCTGATGACTAGGGAACAAAGCATCGGGAGGTTGCCAGCAGTAGCCGCGCACTTGAGTTGATCTGCCGAGATGAACGTGATGGCGCACTTGGACCACCTGAGCGGGCGCGTGGCCTCGAGCTTGGGGAAGACTGTGTTCACCTTGCGAGCGAACTGCTTGAAGATGCGCTGAGAGGCTGGGGCCTGAGCTCCGCCCAAGATGCAAGCAATAGCATGCGGCTCCTAGAAGCCCCCGGCCCCCTCGTCCCGATGATGGTCGTCATTCCTTCTCGGCGGTGGCGGCAGAGGAGGAAGGCATGCGTTGCCCTGCGGGCGGTCTTCGCGAGGCTGATCCCTCCAGGCGCCCTCGCGAGGCTGGTCCTGCCAATGATCCTCGCGAGGTCGGTCACGCCACTCCTGGCGAGGGCCATGGTCGTCCCATCATCCTGCGCCACGTCCTCCTCCTCGGTCGTAGCCCCAGTCGTTGGGCTCGTGGCATCGACCAAAGCATCCTTCTCGAACGGCCCTAAGCCCCTGGCATTCGTTGGTGTTGTGGGTGTGGAAGTTGTGGTAGGCGCAGAATGGTCGGCTACCCTTGGACGACTCCGGCTGATCCCTACGGTGCTTCGTGTCTGGTTTTGCTGCGAGCATGGCCGCTCCCTTGCACTTCACATCTTTGGCCTTGGTCTTCTTTTCCTCCAGGTCAGCGGCTGGAAGTTCGAGGAGGGAGAGGCATCCTTCCTCAGCTCTTGCGCACTTGGTCGCCAGGTTGAACAGCTCCAGGGATGTGCACAACTCCTCGTGGATGGCGAGCTCCTCCTTCATCTTGACGTCACGGACGCCATTAGAGAACGCTGAGATGTTGGCCTCGTCCGTCACCTTGGGGATCTTGA
The DNA here is from genome assembly GCF_018294505.1 of Triticum aestivum. NCBI lineage: Eukaryota > Viridiplantae > Streptophyta > Magnoliopsida > Poales > Poaceae > Triticum > Triticum aestivum. The sequence goes on from NC_057813.1 coordinate 180,766,881, forward strand.
GGTGGGTGTTTTTGAAGCGCTGGATGTATTTCTGCAGGGTCTCCCCAGGCTGTTGCTTGATGCGGCGTAGGTCACCCGCGGCCGGGGGGCAGTCGCGAGTGCCCTGGAAGTTGGCGATGAAGTGGCTGCGCATCTCGTCCCAGGAGGAGATCGAGCCGGGAGGCAGATTCAGGAGCCACGTGCGGGCACCGTCCTTAAGCACCATGGGAAACCAGTGCGCCATGACATTCTCGTCTCTGTTGGCCGCCTCGATGCCCAAATCATAGAGCTCCAAGAACTCCACGGGGTCGGCGGTACCGTCATAGCGAGGAGGCAGGTACGGCTTGAACTTGCCCTGCCAGGCGACGCTACACAGCTCGATGGTGAAGGCACGACAACCTGCTGTAGTCACCGGGGCCCTTTGCTGACGCGGAGCTTGCTCTTGGTGGTACCCGCGCATTGCCGCCATGGGCAGTACAGGGTCTTGGCGCGCTGGTGCAGGGACGCAGTCTTGTCGCGCCGGTGCAAGGAGCACGGGAGTGCCTTCTTGAGGCCGAGGGACTTCTTGGAAGCTTCTTTCTTGTTGCGCGGGCGCTGGATGCGGTGGGTCACGTCCAGGGGCTGTGTGCCTTGGTTCCAGGGCGCCGTCTTGGGGGAGAGGTGGCGGAGGCGCTCCGTGAGCCGCGTCGCCCATGCCTGGCGGAGGGTGAGGTAGCGAGAAGGACGGCACATGAGAGCCCCCTATGGCACTGACGAGCTTGGTGATGCAAGCGAGCCATTCTTCGTAGAGGTCGTCGACGGGGCGGTAGTGTAGGAGCTCACGTGCCAGAAGAAACACGTCCTGTGCGTCCGTGGGGGTGCGACGAGCGTGAGATGACGAACCAGCTGGGGTCAGCGACGGAGTGGCGGTGCGGCCTTCCCGCCGCACCGAGGGGTGTAGCGAAGATGCTTGCTGCTCGTTCCCCGCCGGGCCAATGGCGGAGTTGGCGGCAGGTGACGGAGAACGACGAGGAGGTCCGCCGACAAGAGCCGTCCGGGCGAAGTGAGCGGCGAGAGCAGCCCAGCGCTTGGCGCGGGCTCAGCGGGCATCCGACATGGATGCGACGAAGCGATGGGACGCAGATCAGCGGAAGGAAGATTTTGGCGCACCCCTACCTGGCGCGCCAAATGTCGGATATCGGGTTCCGGCAAAACCCTTAAGGTTCAAACACTGGGTGGCGCATAAAGGTTTCCTCCTACCGAATCTCGCTCTCAGCCTCGTCGCGATCCCTAAGCTAGATCGATGAACTCACAGCACAAGAGACACAAGATTTATACAGGTTCGGGCCACCGTTGTGGTGTAATACCCTACTCCTGTGTGTGGTGGTGGATTGCCTCTTGGGCTGATGATGAACAGTACAGGGGAAGAACAGCCTCGCGAGGAGAGGTGTTCTTGGGCTGGTGTGGTTTGTAGATGAACTTCGCTCTCTCTTCTTTACTGTGGTGGCTAGCACTATTTATAGAGGCCCTGGTCCTCTTCCCAAATATTGAGCGGGAAGGGATCCAACAACGGCCATTTTGAAAGGGGACAGCTAGTATAAGCTATCCTGACTAAAGGTGGTCTTCGCCTGTCAAAGGTGCTGGTGATGACGCCGTCTTGGGCTCCACGGTGACCTTCGTACCGCCGTCCTGCTGGTCTTGGTCTTGTTGCATCGATATGGAAACCTTTGCCTGATGCCTCGGTACTCCGCGCCTGCGCTTGCCCCCTTTGCACCAAAGAGGAAACGAGGACACTGTGCGGGCTGGCGCCCGCCTGGTCTTGATCGTCATGGCTTGCGTCATGGGAACTTCGCGAGGTACCCCTTGCCTTGATCTCTCCGCCTCCTCGCGAGCCTGCCTGGCGAGGACACTCCTGAGGAGGCCTTGTGCCGTCCGCCCCGCGAGGCTTGGCCCCTCGCGAGGGTCTTGGGTGTTTGGTCGATGAAGACGGGTCGTACTGGGCCACTGGTTGAGCGACACAGCAGGCTGCACGCAGGCAAGTCTGGGGACCCCCGTTCCTAGAACGCCGACAGTTGTCAATCCCTTCACGGTCACTTGCAAAAGTGAGATCTCTTAGAGATAGATAAACAAAAGATAAAATATTTTTTGCTTTTTTGGTTTATAAATCTGAAAGTGAAAGATTGCAAAATAGTATGTCAAAAACTAATATAATGGAAATAGACACGGGGGCCATAGATTTCACTAGAGGCTTCTCTCATGAAGGCAAATAATACGGTGGGTGAACAAATTAGTGGCGAGCAATTGATAGAAAAGCGCAAAGTTATGATCATATCTAAGGCAATGATTATGAAAAATAGGCATCACGTTCGTGTCAATAAATCATGCATATAAGAATTTAGTGAAGATTCAATAAATATTGATAGATAAGCTGATCATAAATCCACAATTCATCGGATCTCGACAATCACACCGCAAAAGAAGATTACATCGGATAGATCTCCAAGAACATCGAGGAGAACATGGTATTGATGACCAAAGAGAGAGAAGAAGCCATCTAGCTATTAGCTATGGACCCGTAGGTCCGTGGTAAACTACTCACGCTTCATCAGAAGGGCAATAGAGTTCATGTAGAAGCCTTCCGTGTCAGGGAAACGAACACCTATGGGATCACAGGAATTCCTTCTATGGTTGGCGGGGAGAACAACTGCACGAAGAGCAGGTCTAGCGGTCAGCACAAGGGGATTTTTACCCAGGTTCGGACCGCACTGGTGCGTAAAGCCCTAGTCCCACTTGTCTGTATATTTGTGTGTTCTTGAGCTCTTGAACTAGTTATGATGCATGCCTAGCTCAAAAAGTCCCAATCCTCTCTCAGTACGCCTCAGGCCTCCTTTTATACGTAAAAGGGGTTGCCATAGTGGCACCCAGGAGGTGGAAAGCAAGCTACAGTGTATGAGCTTATCGCTCGTCACCGTAGGACAAGCGCATTTTATGTGCTGCCTACGTGCCCTCTTACTTTATCGGGGATGGCAACAGAAGTCATCCCGTCCATCGCCGCCCTTCCTTGGCTTGACACGCGTCCATGCTGACGAGGCATGTAGTGCCACGCTGGCTAGCTAGCTGTTGTGTTGTCACAGTGGTAGAGCCTCCACGAATATCTGCATGCCGCCACGCAGGCGCCTACTTAGTTGGCACGCTGGTCGTCGCACTGCAGTGGTGGTGAGGTGGCAAGTCTTTGTTGGGTGTGGGCATGGCCGCGGCCCAGCAAACGTCCCCGGCAAGGCTTGTGGGCATGGTCTTCATCTTCTGGTCCCACGTGGACCTGTTGGCCATCAATCTTCATGAAGATCTGCATGCTACCATGCATGCTTTCTGAAATCTTGGCCTTAAAATTGTCGATGGCATCAGAACTCTAAGCCTCAAGGGTGATGGCCTTGCTAGTGCTTCGTAGGTCGCTCCGGCAAGGAGCTTGCCAGGGCCACGCAAGCCGCCCCGGCAAGGATGTTGCCGGGGGAGGTCCAGCACTTCCTCTGCTCTTTGTTCATTACCTTGATTGCCTGTCTTGGTAGCCTTGTGTTTTTCCTTCTGCCATCCTGCCGGGCCTTGCCGCAGGCATGGTTACAACTGCCCGTGCACAAGTAAGGGGTACAAAAGCGCCCATACTTTTGTACACCGACAGGAGCCCCCGGGCCTGCTATTAGGACCCGGATCCTATGCCACACCGATCTAGCATGTAACACCTCATATCACTTTGCGGCCTCACACACGGTATTCCCACGGGTGTCGCCTTACCAGGCCCAGGACCGTTTGCGCTTTTTGGCACACATATATGATAGTGTCTCTAGCATCTATATGACAAAGAACCTGGGCTGACATGGCTAGTCGTGAACCCAAAGTGGCACTAACTTAAAGGGACAGGCATACATGACCCAGCAACAAACGTATCGATCAACAGCGAGTGAATCCCAAGTCGTAGCAAGCTACAAGGACTTAAAGGATCACCGCGTGACTTTTCCCCAAAGGGACAGACACAGGAACGAAGCAGGACACATGTCGGCCATCCTAAGTGTTCCGGAGCAGTAGCAAGCTACCATGGCTTAGTGGAATCACTAGGAGACATTTCCCGATAAGAGAGGCTACCAAGAAAAAACAACTAGATAGTCAGATCCCACACATACAAAGTATTTCAAACATACACACAATATGCTCGATATGTACAAATACAAGATGGCATCACAACAAAACTCTACAACTCAAGTACTTTATTTCAAGGCTTCAGAGAGCCATACATATCATTCACACAGATAGGGGTCACACAACCTAGCATTCAAGTCATACAAACATACAAGCCATAAGCGGAAGCAACATGTCTGGGTACAGACATCTAGAAAGTAAAAAGGCTTGAGGAAGCCTATCTATCCTACATGGGTCCACCATGTGCTCAGGATCACCACGTGGGCCTCAGGATACTCATCGACATCAAGGTCTACGTAGAACCCATCAGAAGGGGTTGCAACATCTTCTGCAAACATAATTAAGCAAACATGAGTACAAAGGTACTCAGCAAGACTTACATCAGATCCTACATACATGCACATTATCAATAAAGGGATGGTGGGGTTATTGCAGCAAGCCAGCTTTGACTCTTAGCTAAACTATCTTACGAGCCTCCAAATTGTAATTGGTTTGCACACTCGAGTCCACTACACACCACATCAATACACTATCGAGGATCCACTACCGTCATCCTACGAAAGGGCCATCCACGGCACTCACACTTGTCTTGAGGCTTTTAGTAGATTCCATTTACTTGTCTATGAACTGTATAGGCAACCAAGTAGTCATTTACCGTCGGACGCAGCTATACAAATAGATGACGTTAACCAGGCAGGGGTGTACTTCTTCACACATGCTTCTACCACTTATCGACGTTTACACGACATGTACTCGGCAACCTTCAAGCGGAAGCCCAACGAGGGAGTCGGCCATGGCCTACCTAAACACTCAAGTCTTTAGTCCAGGTTTATCGCCTATCTAGGTGAGGGAGTCATGGATAAGGGGGTCCTCGGACAGCCGGATTATGTACTTATGCCGGACTATTGGACTATGAAGATACAAGATTGAAGACTTCATCCCGTGTGCGGATGGGACTCTCCTTTGCGTGGAAGGCAAGCTTGCGATTTGGATATGTAGATTTCCTTCTCTGTAACCGACTCTGTGTAACCCTAGCCCCCTCTGGTGTCTATTTAAATTGGAGGGTTTAGTCCGTAGGACAACAACAATCATAATCATAGGCTAGCTTCTAGGGTTTAGCCTCTACGATCTCATGGTAGATCAATTCTTGTAATACTCATATCATCAAGATCAATCAAGCAGGAAGTAGGGTATTACCTCCATAGAGAGGACCTGAACCTGGGTAAACATCATGTCCCCCACGTCCAGTTACCAGTAGCCTTAGACGCACAGTTCGGGACCCCCTACCCGAGATCCGCCAATTTTGACACCGACATTGGTGATTTCATTGAGAGTTCCACGGTGTCGTCACGGTAAGGTTTGATGGCTCCTTCAAAAATCTACAACAATGCGATCCAGGGTGAGGTTTTCCTTCCCAGACAGATCTTCGTATTCGGCGGCTTCACACTGTGGGCCAACTCGCTTGGCCATCTGGAGCAGATCGATAGCTACGCCCCTGGCCATCAGGTCAGGTTTGGAAGCTTGAACTACACCACCTACATCCGCAGAGACGTGATCTTCGACGGGTTTGAGCCCATGACAGGTGCGCCGAACAGTCACGATGAGCATGACTTAGATCTACCATCAGACGGTGTTCAGGAGATCACACCTGCGGCTGCCCCGACTCTTAATCCGGAGCAGATCATGCCATCCGAGGACGGGTGGATGGACCCCGCCATGGAGGCCACACACTCAGCGGCGATAGAGCCGAACACAGACTTCGCCTTCAATGAGGTCTGTGTCATCGGACCCTCGGACTCGTCTCCGGCCATAGGCTCCGAACCACGCGCATCCGTGCCTATCGAACCTGATTGGGCACCGATCATGGAGTTTACCTCCGCGGATATCTTTCAGCGCTCGCCCTTGGGCGACGTGCTAAATTGGTTGAAATCTATCTCCCCGTCAGGAAACTCTTGGTCGAACTATGTCCGGCTAGAGTGGGAAACGAACGACAAAGAAATTTGTTCCCCACCCACCACCCACTTAATAGCCACTGTCGAGGACTTAACCGATATGCTTGATTTCGACTCCGAAGACATTGATGGTATGGACGACGATGCCGGAGAAAAACAAGAACCACCGCCGACAGGGCGCTGGACAGCCACCTCATCATATGATATATATATATATATATATATATATATATATATAGGAAAATAGGTTGATACTCCTAGGAGTACATACTCCTAGCCCCGTGTCGCCCTTTTGACTCTCAACCTATGCTATCCGATTCAAATGCATAAAACCGTTCAACATTTAATTAGTCAATTAATTAGTCACATGTAAATCCCACAGATGGGATCACATGCATTTGAAGCTCAGTTTCGGATTGCCAGGGATAAACATGCATATGGTTGCAAGTTTTGTTGGCCTATAATTAGGTCTGTTTTATCTTCCGAGAAATCAGTTGATTAATTGTGGCTGCAACGAGATGAGACGGCCTGCTTTTTATTCGCATGACCATCGCATCCTTGCGTACATACCATGTTGGGCGGTGACGGCGGCCACGGCGACACGGCGACAAGATGCGGTTGCCTCCTCTCATCCAGCTACTGCGTTCCCGGGTACACTACCGCCACCGCCGGCGGCTACGACGACATGCGTTGATGTGATGCGGCTAACCCAGCCAGATCGATGACGACGACAATAACGAACCTTCCGTCTCATGTACACATCACCATTATGCATGCACTTTGTTGTATTTTATTTAATCCTCAGAAATTGAATCTCACGGACTAATGCGATATGGCAGTATAATCCATGAACACCATGGCGACCTAGATGTATCCATCGGCATCCAAGAGCTGGTCTGTCATCGGTGCATGCAGTTTGGCACACGCGTGACGGCGAGAACAGCTTGCAAAGACAGCAGGGACAACCGTGGTTCTTACCGACGTCCAAAGTCTAGAACAAACTCTCATTGGTGACATGTACATAGCTATAGCATGCATGCGTTTTACTCTATTTAAGATCCTTGTAGTATTTCTCTTGGTTTCTGTATTCTTGATGAAGGGAATCGGCTTGACGGCGAAGATGTATATACACATTGATGCATTATATAATGTTATTAGGAAAGTATATGTACTACTGATGAAGTATTTTTGATGGATATACATACCCTTTTTTATGAACATATACTTTCTAGATATACTCTTTTTTTTGTGGGGCTATCAAGATATACTCTTTCTTATGTCTTACCAAAAAAATGGTATATACCCTCCCACAAAAAGTGGTATATACCCTCTCTACGGAAAAACATGGTATATACTCTCTCACAAGATGTAGTACATACCCACTAAAGAAAATTCTAAATATATTCCCTTAAAGAAAAGTGGTGTATACCCTGTAAGGAAAAACATGATATATACCCCCTCACAAAAAATAGTACATGCCCACTAAAGAAACATATCAGATATACTCAATAAAAAGGGGTATATACCCTGTAAGAAAAAAACATGATAGATACCCCCTCACAATACACACTACATACCCACTAAAGAAAAATGTGAATATATCATAATCTGTTGTTTTCTACGTAAGTACTGAACTACAGTCTAATATTGAGCAATATACGTACACTATATCATGTAAGTCGTCCAACTCACAAGAATAGTGTGCACTACAAGTAGTATATACTCAAATTTTCAGAATAGTACGTACTCAAAATTGAGAGTACTACATTTCACGATGGCATATCATGCATGGACGAAAACTAAATAAAAAAGATGGGGTAAGATGGGGTCAGCGGCTTCAACTAGTTAGTTGCTACCTTTTAGGGATTAGGTAGCATGCAGTCGGTTTTTAATGGTGCTATTGGGTATATCCATCCAACTAACACACCGCATCCACTAAAGGGCATGGGAGTATGTACTCCTGGGAGTACAAAAGAGGTGTCCTATATATATATATATATATATATATATATATATATATATATATATATATATATGGTGGACACACCCAAAGAAAGCAATGGCGATGAGGCAACACAGGATAATCCCCTTGAGAAGCAATCTAAGCACCGGCATCAGCGGCGCCGCTCTAAGCCCCGCCATAGCAAAAATAGCGATATTGGCACAAGAGACAATAGCACTCCGGATGATGTCGAAGACGAAAACAATCCCGCCCAGCCAAGCTTCGGGCAAGCCGGGCGGGAACATGAGCAAGCTAGCCCTGATGAACAGGCAATAAATGGAGACTCGGAGGATGACAATTACATACCCCTCTCCGAAGACGAGGTGAGGCTCAGCGACGAAGAATTCATCGTGCCTGAGGATCCCGTCGAGTAGGAGCGCTTTAAGCGCCGGCTTATAGCCACTGCAAAAAGCCTGAAGAAAAAGTAGCAGCAGCTTCAAGCTGATCAAAATCTGCTAACCAATAGATGGACTGAGGTCCTGGCAGATGAGTAATACGGACTTGAGCGCCCAACCAAGAGTTACCCAAAGCACAGGTTGTTACGTCAATTCAAGGAGGAGGCACTAGAGCCTACACTACCAGCGCAGGATGCGGCTAACTGGCCACCCCGTGGCCGAGACAAAGCGGCGTATCAGCCCGAACACTAGCCTGCACCCTGTCACCAAACAAATAAAAACACGAAGGCCAGGGGCTATATGCATGACAATGTGAATGGCCCTGTGACAATTTCTTGAGAGAAGCTGGAATTTATGAAGACTTTTATTCCTTGATCGAGAATGCAGGCCTCACCGATTTCCTCCATGACCGGATCGATCAGTATCTCTTACTCACTAATACTTTCATGCAAAACTTTTATTATTATCCTAAGAAGTCACCGCCTTCAGTATCATTTCATTTATATGATGAATTCAGGGAAATGTCTTTACATAATTTTTGTGAGGTATGTAGGATACCCTTTGAGGGAAAATTAGAGGAACCACATCGTAAAGATGTGGATGGCTTTTTTAACACTATCACTGTAGGGTATCTAAAGAAGAGTTCTGATGCGAGAATCTCTAGCATACACTTTCCTATTTTACGCTACTTTTCCATATTTGTTAGTAGATGCTTGATTGGTCATGAAAATAGTGGAAACTTCAATGTTCCTGATATTATTATTCTTCACCACTCATTGTTTGGAGATAATAGTTTTAGTATGGGTGCCGTCATTGCTAAACGGCTAAGCCTGAATCGTACAAAAGGCCCCATCTTTGGAGGTATCTATGCAGCACGTCTTGCTAGATATTTTGAGATACCTATTAGGCACCATGAGAAAGAGGAGACAAAATTGCCTCCTTACATTTTAGATTACAAGAGCATGGTAGCGCATGAGTTTATTGTTGACAACGAAGATAAGATGCTCCTGTATAACCTGAGATTTAATAAGAAAAACAATGAGACTATTATTTTTCCTGCACCTCTGTTGTTTGATTTGATTGCAGATAATTTTCTTGTCACGCCGGAAGCGGTGTACACTCATCGAGGCCAAGCATCCACTCCAGAACCTGAGCCTGAGCCGGAACCTGCACTGAACCCTTATCGTGCATCATCTTACCAGTGGGATCCGGAGGAGACGACCGGCCAGTGGTATCCTGATTACACCCCTTAGTACACTGGGGAGAGTAGCCGCGGTCCATGGCAATAAACTAACTTAGGCCAAAAGCCTAAGCTTGGGGGAGTACATATTTCTCACTGACTTTACATTCATGTTCACACACTATTCTAGTTGTCGGTGCTCATACTCTTTCATTGTATTATCCATGCTAGTTTAAATTCCTTTTTCTAGCCTTCTTCTTGTGTGTTTGATAAACCTTGAGAAAAACCAAAAAAATTAGTTAGTTTAATTTCCATGCTTGTAGTAGTAATTAAATTGAAAAACCCAAAAAGATTTCTCGTTCTTCTCTTACTTGTTGGGAGCTTTCCCATGTAAATAGTTTTATTTTATTTTCTTTTCTTTCGGGGTCGAGAGTAGAAGACCATATTGAAAATGTTTAGTGGCTCTCATATGTATGATTTTTATTTACCTTGGAGCCCATATTACTCTGTCTTCTCTCTTGAATTGAATGCTTGCAGATTCCAGCTTAGTCCAATGCACGCGCACTATTATTATTATACACATCGTTCCGTCGTGCAAGTGAAAGGCAATAATGACGATATATGATGGACTGGTTGAGATGAGAAAAGCTGGTATGAACTCGACCTCTCTTGTTTTTGTAAATATGATGAGTTCATCATTCCTAATTCAGCTTATTATGAAGTAAACATATTTGCAATGACATTTAGAGATTATAGTTGCTTGTGCCATGCTTGATTAGCTATGAGTTATAATGGTTTACCTTGCGTGCCAACATGCTATTAAAATGATTATGATGTGGTATGATGGGATGTTATCCTCCTTTGAATGAATTGAGTCACTCGACTTGGCACATGTTCATGCATGTAGTTGAAACAAATCAACATAGCCTTCATGATATTTATGTTCATGGTAGATTATATCCTACTCATGCTTGTACTTGGTGTGAATTAATTTTAATGCATGTTCATGACTATTGTCGCTCTCTCAGTTGGTCGCTTCCCAGTCTTTTGCTAGCCTTCACCTGTACTAAGCGGGAATACTGCTTGTGCATCCAAACTCCTTAAACCCCAAGGTTGTTCCATATGAGTCCACCATACCTTCATATATGCGGTATTTTACCTGCCGTTCCAAGTAAATTTGTATGTGCCAAACTCCAAACCTTCAAATGAAATTCTGTTTTGTATGCTCGAGCAGCTCATGTTTCAACTAGGGCTGCCTATATCTTCCATGCTAGGTGGGTTATTCTCAAGAGGAGTGGACTCCGCTCCTCATTCACGAGAAATGGCCGGTAACCGGGATGCCCAGTCCCATGATCCAAAAAGATCAAAGAAAATCAATATAATTAAACAAAACTCCCCCAGGGCTGTTGTTAGTTGGAGGCACTCGTTGTTTCAAGCAAGCCATGGATTGATGCTTGTTGGTGGAGGGGGAGTATAAACTTTTACCATTCTGTTTGGGAACTTCCTATAATGCATGTAGTATGGAAGATATCGCCATCTCATAGTTGTTGCATTGACAGTAAAAGTATGCCACTCAAAATGTTATTCAATCTCTATTTTAAAATCGAGCTCTGGACCTCTACAAATCCCTGATTCTCTCTGCGAAGGGCCTATCTATTTACTTTTATGTTGAGTCATCACCTTCTTATTAAAAAGTACCTGCTAGAGAGCACACTATCATTTGCATTGATTACTATTGGTTTACATTGGGTATGACTTGATTGGATCTCTTTTACCATGAATTACAATGTTTAGTCAGTCCTTGATCTTTAAAGGTGCTTTGCATTTATGTTTTGCGGTCTCAGAAAGGGCTAGCGAGATACCATTTTGTTATATCATGTTATGGTTGTTTCGAGAAAGTGTTGCCATCTGAGTTTTATTATTATGGCTCGCTAGCTGATTATGCCATTGATATGAGTAATTGTGAGACCGAGGTGTTACTATGAGTATGGTTAGTTCATAATACTTGTTGAAACTTGAATGTTGGCTTTACATGTTTACAACAACAAGAGCAAATAGAGTTTGTAAAACTTTTTCTTTATCACTTTCAGTTTATCAACTGAATTGCTTGAGGACAAGCAAAGGTTTAAGCTTGGGGAGTTGATACGTCTCCAACGTATCTACTTTTCCAAACACTTTTGCCCTTGTTTTGGACTCTAACTTGCATGATTTGAATGAAACTAACCCGGACTAACACTGTTTTTAGCAGAACTGCCATGATGTTGTTTTATGTGTAGGAAACAAAAGTTCTCGCAATAACCTGAAAATCCACGGAGACAAGTATTGGAAAATATAAAAAATACTGGCGAAAGAATCAAGACCAGGGGCCCCACACCCTGTCCACGAGGGTGGGGTGTGCGCCCACCCCCCTGGGCGCGCCCCCCTGTCTCGTGGGCCCCATGAGGCTCCACCGACCTCAACTCCAACTCCATATATTCCGTTTCGCGGAGAAAAAAATCAGAGAGAAAGTTTCATCGCGTTTTACGATACGGAGCCGCCACCAAGCCCTAATCTCTCTCGGGAGGGTTGATCTGGAGTCCGTTCGGGTCTCCGGAGAGGGGGATTCATCGCCGTCGTCATCATCAACCATCCTCCATCACCAATTTCATGATGCTCACTGTCGTGCGCGAGTAATTCCATCATAGGCGTGCTGGACGGTGATGGGTTGGATGAGATTTACCGTGTAATCAAGTTAGTTTTGTTAGGGTTTGATCCCTTGTATCCACTATGTTCTGAGATTGATGTTGCTATGACTTTGCTATGCTTAATGCTTGTCACTAGGGCCCGAGTGCCATGATTTCAGATCTGAACCTATTATGTTTTCATGAATATATGTGTGTTCTTGATCCTATCTTGCAAGTCTATAGTCACCTATTATGTGTTATGATCCGACAACCCCGAAGTGATAATAATCGGGATACTTCTCGGTGATGACCGTAGTTTGAGGAGTTCATGTATTCACTATGTGCTAATGCTTTGTTCCGGTTCTCTATTAAAAGGAGGCCTTAATATTCCTTAGTTTCCGCTAGGACCCCGCTGCCACGAGAGGGTAGGACAAAAGATGTCATGCAAGTTCTTTTCCTTAAGCACGTATGACTATATTCGGAATACATGCCTACATTACATTGATGAACTAGAGCTAGTTCTGTGTCACCCTATGTTATAGCTATTACATGAGGAATCGCATCCGACATAATTATCCATCACTGATCCAATGCCTACGAACTTTTCACATCTTGTGCTTCGCTTATTTACTTTTCCGTTGCTACTGTTACAATTACCACAAAACTATTATCTTTACTTTTGCCAGTGTTACCATTACTATCATACTACTTTGCTACTAAATACTTTGCTGCAGATACTAAGTTATCCAGGTGTGGTTGAATTGACAATTCAACTGCTAATACTTAAGAATATTCTTTGGCTCCCCTTGTGTCGAATCAATAAATTTGGGTTGAATACTTTACCCTCGAAAGCTGTCGTGATCCTCTACACTTGTGGGTTATCAGCGGCGTCATAACAGTTAATGGCAAGGCTGAACGCTCCCTCTGTGCCGAAGAGTGCGCCGCCACATTAATAGTAGAAGCAACGAGTGGCACCTTTCAATCGAACCTTGAGTCAACGGCCAAGCTTCCAGACACCGTCAACGGAGTCCAAACTACTACGCGGCAGGACATCCCGGCTCGTCAGGAGCTCAATTAAACCCTTCGCCAGTAAAATGGAGGCAAATCTAGGATAGGCCACACAATGCGGCTTAACCGCTTCACGGCACACAAACGTTTTTTGCATTTTCTTTGCATGTCCACTTTTGCATAGGCCAGGGCTGGCGACATGGAGACCAGACCCATGAATGGATGAATATACCAAAAAGGGAAACAACTTGAACGCGTAAGGGAATCCTAAGATATTCCCCTCGATGACCATCCGATTACAATCCGGATCCGCAAACAACGTCCCACCGCCTGGTCTCAGCAGGTTCCGAAGTCATGTTTATTTTTATCACATTACCTGTACTCATACGCATTGACATGTTATTCAATTACAACATGTGGCTTTATATGATGCTTATCTGCTGTTGTTTCTTATTGACATTTTTTCCAAATGACATTCGTACACCGCGACATGCCTTAATATGCTAGGGGCCTCGTTGTATCCATAATACGACAATAAAGTCCGAACACCTTCACGGTCGTTCGGCACCCTGAACTTATAGCATTACATGCATTGGCTCCGGATCATGTCTTGGGTCAATAGTTGGGTTGCCCGGCTCCTGTGCTTGCTAACCTACGTTCCGCTATATCGGCTAGGGTAGTAAAGGGAGAACTACTGCGATTGCGTTATGGTTCTTCCGGACGAGTGCCTCAGTAGAGAAAGCCGAAAACTGACTGTCATGATACGGCGAGAGCTGGTCAGCTGTTCGAGAGGTTGCAAAATCTTTAAGGATTTCTTCCGCATTATGCGATAACTAATGCAGCGTGCTATGGATCGGCTTTTCCTCCGATCAGGTGCTTATAGAGCCCCTAGTGCGGTCTTCCGAACACCAGGGGCTGCGCCTACCTTTCTTTTGTCAAGCTCCTATGGCTAAGTGAGAGCGATAAAGCCTTATAGTCTGATTGCCTAGTTCATTGCACTGGACACCTCCTTCAAGGACCCAAAATTGGGGTAAAGAGTGCTCAGATTTATCCCGAACACCCCCGTACTTCCTATGTGGGGGCAAAAGCCGACGACTGGCCAACTGTCAAGATTAACATATAAAATGGCCGCACAGGAGGAAAAACTTTAGAATAATAGGCAATAAATAATAGAAATGGCCTTGTTTAATATTACATCGGAGAACATGATTGTATTCATGGGAAATAATGTCTTTGGTGCATTGCTCCGCCACAAGGCGGGATCCTTTCAGGAAACTATCATAATATAACTCGGGCTTGTGGTGCTCCTTCCCCTCCGGCGGTCCTTCGCTCATCAGCTTTTCAGCATCCATCTTCGCCTAGTGCACCATCGCGCAGGCGAAGGCCATTCGCGCACCCTCCATACAGACCGGCCGCTTGATGACTTCAAGTCGAGGGCAGGCACTCACAAGCCGCTTCACGAGCCAAAGTAGGTGCTTGGAAGCGGCTCGGCAGGCCATAGCCGGATAATTAAATCCTTCATGGCTAGCTCGGCCGCCTTATGCAGTTCGATCAACTATTTCAGCTGATCGACAAAAGGCACCGGATACTTTGGCGCCAGATATTGCGACCAGAATAGCTTCTCCGCAGTGCCCCTTTCTTCGGCCCGATAGAATTGAGCGGCATCAGAAATGTTGCGTGGCAGCACTGCAAATACCCTTGGAGAAATCCGAATTCAAATTAGTAAACGTGATTTTCTCCCTACAAATACCTGCTTTGCATAGAAAAATCCTTACCCGCCACGATCTTCCTCGCCTCCTGGATTTCCTGCAGGGTGCCTTGGGCTTCCCCTCGGGCATCACATGCGGCCTTACGAGCTTGGGAGAGTTCGGATTCTTTCTCCGTTGAAATCTGCTCCAAGGTCTCGCATTTCTTCACGACCTCTTGGAGCTCTCGTTCGGCTTCAATAACCTTGGCCTCGTGCTTTTCACGAAGAGCCTGCTCTGCGGCTGCCTTCTTCTCAGCTTCGGCCACAGCCTTCTTCACAGCCTCGACTTCGGTCATCGCCCCTAGAGCACACCATAAAAATATTTTCATCATACTAACTTCTTCATTCGCGCTGAATGCGAACAAGGTTTTTGCATACCTTGGTTATCCTCCAACTGCTTCTTCACTCGACCGAGTTCTTCTTTGGCCCGCTCCAGACGTTGCTTTAGTCTGGAGACTTCCGTAGTATGAGAGGCGGCAGTCGCTACAGACGCCTGCTTAAAAAAAGAGGGAGAGATGCCATAAAGTGAGTCTCCTACGAACGTATATTTGATCCTCTGTCCGGTTCTTTCTTTCACCGAACAGTGTATCAGGGGCTACTACCTATACTATGACATACCTTGAACCCTCACAAAACATACCTCAAAGCCCGTTATAAGGCTGGTGCAGGCTTCATTCAGCCCACTCTCAGCGGACTGAATCTTCTCAATCACTGCACCCATAAGGGCACGGTGTTCTTCAATGATGGAGGCGCTTTTCAGCGCCGCCGATAAAGTATTCGGCATCTCTGGCTGGACAGAGGTTGCCGGTGGAACAGGCACACCCCTTCCAGCCGAGGGAGGCTGCCTGCTTGATTCCGGAGCCGTATTGGTCTCCGGAATTGTGTCTGGCTGGGGGCCGAATTCGAGATAGCCCCCGCCGTCGACTTCCATGGGAGCCTTTTCTCCTGTGTATCCGGCCCCTGATGTTTGACCTCCTGGCGCCGCCTTGATGATCTCCCCTCCTCCTTGCCCTGGGTCCTTCTGGGACGACCTCAGTGTCGTTCACGTGTTTTGGGGAAGGGGCCTTCGGGGGTGTCCCGCTGTCCATAGCATCCGAGCCTAGTAAATCCTCCGATGAGGATCATTCGGTGCGGGACCTGGCCGGACGGCAAAAACGTATGGCTCAGTGATTAAAACATCATGCCATAGTGAGTCTGGATGCGCAAACGTGTTCGGATTTTATATACTCACGAGTTCACCAGGGGCTGGGCCCTGGGAACCCACTCTAAGCTGCTGTCGGTAGCGGCAGTGGACTCCTCCGGAAGGGGAGCTTTTCCCTTCTTAGGCGACTCGGCCTCCAAGGATGCGGAGGCCATCCTTTTCTTTCTTACCCTCGCTAGGGATTGATGTTCCACCTCTTCCTCGTCCTCTCCGGAGGAAGAGCAAGCCTTGGAGTCTTCGGATATTGCGTCAGAAGTGCCGCGGCGACGAAGGCCGCCCCTGGTCTCTTTGGCCTCCTTCTCGGCCTTCTTCTTCAGTGCCTTGTAAGCCGCCGGGTGAGGGAGTCCTAGATTAGGGGGTCCTCGGACAGCCAGACTATATACTTTGGCCGAACTGTTGGACTATGAAGATACAAGATTGAAGACTTCGTCCCGTGTCTGGGTGGGACTCTCCTTTGCGTGGAAGGCAAGCTTGGCAATTCGGATATGTAGATCTCCTTCTCTGTAACCGACTCTGTGTAACCCTAGCCCCCTCCGTGTCTATATAAACCGGAGGGTTTAGTCCGTAGAACAAGGACAATCGTAATCATAGGCTAGATTCTAGGGTTTAGCCTCTACGATCTTGTGGTAGATCAACTCTTGTAATACTCATATCATCAAGATCAATCAAGCACGAAGTAGGGTATTACCTCCATCGAGAAGGCCCGAACCTGGGTAAACATTGTGTCCCCCGCCTCCTGTTACCATTAGCCTTAGACGCACAGTTCGGGACCCCCTACCCGAGATCTGGCAGTTTTAACACTGACATTTGTGCTTTCCTCCGTGGAGCTCCCTTCTTCGGCCCGGTAGAACTCCGCGGCATCCGATATGCTGCGCAGCAGATCTGCGAACGCTCCTGGAGAGCTCCGAATTCGGGTAATTAAAAGGAAAGTCTCCTTCACATGCTTGTTTTGCATAATGAATGCCTTACCCGCCGCTATCTTTTTGGCCGCATGAATCTCCTGAAGGGCCTTTTGGGCTTCGGCCTTGGCATCTTGTGTGCTCTGGAGGGCCTTTGCAAGCTCAGACTCTTGCGTCTTCGAGTCACACTCTAAGGACTCATATTTCCTAACAAAATCCTAGAGCTCTTGCTGGACCTCGTCGACTCGGGCCTCTTGCTTTTCGCGCTCGATGCACTCCTTGGCCGCTTTGTCTTTGGCCTCGGATAGCGCCTTTTTCAGGGCCGCCACTTCGCTCATGGCCCCTATTAAAGTTTGTGATGATTCTATGAGCTAAAACCATTTTTTCTTTATCAATATACAGACGGGGTATCACTTACCTTTGTTCTCCTCGAGCTACCTCTTCGTGAGGCCGAGATCTTCCTCGGACCACTCCAGGTCCCGCTTCAGTCCGGAGACCTCCGCAGTACGAGCGACAATGGCCAGAAGTGATGCCTGCTTATTCACATAGACATACTATGATTAGACTCCGGTGGACGTTATTTGATCCTCTGTTCGGACTTTCTTTCTGAACACCAAACAGAGCATCAGGGGATATTGTCTATACTATGATAATTTGATTACTTACCTCAAAGCCTATTAGGAGGCTGGCGCAGGCTTCGGTCAATCCGCTTTTGGCAGACCGAACCTTCTCAATCACCGCACTCATGACGGTGCGGTGCTCTTCGTCAATAGAAGCGTCGTGAAGTGCTTCCAGCAGATTGTCTAATGCCTCTAGATGGACAGAGGTCTTCGGCACAGGCGGCTCGCCCTCCTTAGTGATGGGATGCCTGCCTGAATCCGGAACCGCTGGAGGTTCCGGCGTAGTATCCGGCTGGGGGCCAGACTTGCTGCGGCCCCCGTCATTAGAATCCATGGGGGTCTTCCCCCCCATGTGCCCGGCGTCTGGGATTTCACCTTGGGGCGTCTCCAGAATCATCTCCCCCTGGTCCGGTATCATCTGGGACAACAACTCGGTGTCGTCCGCTGGCCGGGGGGTGGTGGCCGTCGGGAGTGAATAGTTGTTCATCGCCGACTGACTCAAAGACCCATCCGAGGAGGATACGTCGATGTGGGCTTTGGACGGACTGCACAATCATATTTGACATGATAAGAAGCAATAAAGCAAAATATATCGGAAGTATTATAGTGTCCGGATACTTACGACTTCGCCAGGGGCTTGTCCCTGGGTAACCACTCCTCGGCGCTGTAGGCGGCTGTTGTGGAATGGACTAGAGGGAGGGTCCTTCCTTTCTTGGACCCTTCGGCCTCCCCGGACAGGGCGGCCTTCCTTTTCTTTCCCCCCCCCCCGGTTGGGGGGGGGGTTTCCTCTTCCTCCTCCTCGCTTTCGTTGGAGGAGTGCGCCTCGGTGTCTTCGGACGATGAGTCTGACACAACCTTGCGCCGGAGACCTTTCCTGGTCCCCTTGGCTTTCTTCTTGGCCTTCTTCTCCAGCACCTCGTAGGGCGTCGGAAACAACATCTCCGTTAAGAGAGCCGTTGCTGGATCTTCAGGTAGTGGAGCTGGACAGTAGATCCGCTCCGCTGTCGCTACCCAGTCCTGTTAAATTGGCATGGAGGCTTAGATTCCTCCCACGAATATACTGGGGAAAGGCACACCTTGTGAAATATAAAGAGCTTACCGGATTAGTGGGGCGCTTTGTGTTGAGTCCGCGATCCTCGGTAATGGGAGGAGGTACTTCGGCGGCCTTGAACATCACCTTCCAGACGTCTTTGTGCGTCGTGTCGAAGAGCTCTCGCAGCGTCTGGTGTTTGGCCGGATCGAACTCCCACATATTGAATGCCCGTCTTT
The DNA here is from genome assembly GCF_018294505.1 of Triticum aestivum. Lineage (NCBI taxonomy): Eukaryota > Viridiplantae > Streptophyta > Magnoliopsida > Poales > Poaceae > Triticum > Triticum aestivum. The sequence continues at coordinate 180,785,966 of NC_057813.1, forward strand.
GACACACGAGGATCTGGCAGAAGAGCATGACCTGGACCACGTTGACAAGCTTGATTTTCTTGCTTGTCATGTTTTTGACACAGGTCTGGAGTCCGGTCAGCTCCACCGGTGAACCCCAGGCTAAGCCCTTCTCTTTCCAGGAGGTGAACCGCATGGGGATGCCAGATCGAAATTCGGGGGCAGCCGCCCATTTGGCGTCACGCGGCTCGGTGATATAGAACCACCCCGATTGACACCCCTTCACGGTCTCCACATAGGAGCCTTCGAGCCATGTAACGTTGGGCATCTTGCCCACCATAACGCCTCCGCACTCCGCTTACTGGCTGACCACCACCTTCGGCTTCACGTTGAAGGTCTTCGTCCACAGGCCAAAGTGGGGCTTGATGCGGAGGAAGGCCTCGCACACAACAATAAACGCCGATATGTTGAGGATGAAATTGGGGGCTAGGTCATGAAAGTCCAGCCCATAGTAAAACATGAGCCCGCTGATTAATGGGTGGAGGGGGAATCCCAGTCCGCAGATGAAGTGGGCAAGGAATACAACCCTCTCGTGGGGTTCCGGAGTAGGGACGATCTTCCCTGCGTCCGGGAGCCGATGCGCGATGTCTGCGGCCAGGTATCCGGCCTCCCGGAGCTTCGTGATGTCCTCCTCCATAGCAGAGGAGACCATCCACTTGCCTCCCGCTCCGGACATGTTTGGAATGGCTTTATGGAGAAGGTGAGAACTTGGGCGCTGGAGCTCGAGCGTGCGAGAATTGATGAGCGAAGGAAGAAGAAGGAGTGGGGTGAAAAAGGGTAATCCCTATCTCTTTATAAAGGCGGTAGAAACTGTGCACCTCCCCACTTGCCTGGTAAAATTGCTTATTCCCCAAGCGCCACGATTGATGGCACGGTTGGGTTACCCATACCCGTATTGATGAGAATCTCGTGATAAGGGGGCACGATCTCTGCTTCGACAAGACGTGCCAAGGAAACCGCCTCGCAATATGTGCAGCAGCTGGTTGAGAAAAATGGTTCGAATAATGAATGGACCGTGGCGTGATGTCAGGCTATGAAAAGTTGTCAGCAGATTAGATTTGTGGAATATTGTACTCTCTACGGTGGTATGTGGAATTTGTTTTGCAGAGCCGGACACGATCCTTGTGTTCAAAATCTTCTATGGAGTATTCGGAAAAGGAACCCGCCTTGCAATGCCGAAGACAATTTGCACGTCGGATTCATCATCATTGAAGCCTGGTTCAGGGCCTACAGAGGGAGTCCTGGATTAGGAGGTCCTTGTACAGTCGGACTATATACTGTGGCCGGACTGTTGGACTATGAAGATACAAGATTGAAGACTTCGTCCCGTGTCCGGGTGGGACTCTCCTTTGCGTGGAAGGCAATCTTGGCAATTCGGATATGTAGATCTCCTTCTCTTTAACCGACTCTGTGTAACCCTAGCCCCCTCCGGTGTCTATATAAGCCGGAGGGTTTAGTCCATAGGACAACAATAGTCATAATCATAGGCTAGCTTTTAGGGTTTAGCCTCTATGATCTCGTGGTAGATCAACTCTTGTAATACTCATATCATCAAGATCAATCAAGCAGGAAGTAGGGTGTTACCTCTATCGAGAGGGCCTGAACCTGGGTAAACATTGTGTCCCCCGCCTCCTGTTACAATTAGCCTTAAACGCATAGTTTGGGACCCCCTACCCGAGATCCGTCGGTTTTGACACCGACACCAGGACCAGCATCTTCATCAGAAGTGGGCTGGCCGGTCCTTCTGGCAGTGCGGCCGGACAGTAGATCCACCCCACCTTCTTCGTCCAGCCCTAGGAGAGTTGTGTAAAACACACTAAGCATTTCCCTTGGATTATGCAAATAAAACGTATGACTTGTCAACATACAATGACTTACCGAGCTTGCAGGACCGGACAGTTGGTACCCGCGGTCCTCGGCTGAGTCCGGCCACGATTTGCCGGACTGAAAGAGGACCTTATAGATGTCTATGTCGAGGAACCAAAGAACTCTAGCAGGGTCTGGTGCTTGGTCGGGTCGAATTCCCATAAATTGCAGGCCCTGTGTTGACAAGGAAGAATCCAGCGAACTAACATCACCTGGACTACATTGACAAGTTTGATATTCTTGTCTTCCATATCCTTGACGCAGGTCTGGAGCACCGACGACTCATCGGGCGAAGACCAGTTCAGGCCCTTATTGGGATAGGACGTAATCCGCAGGGGGGCTCCGGATCGGAATTTGGGAGCTGCGGCCCATTTCATGCCGCGCGGCTCAGTGACATAGAGCCACTGTTTGTTGCCACCCTTTGATAGAATCATTGAAAGTACCTGATGGCCATGTGACGTTGGGCATCTTGCTCACCATGGCACCTCCGCACTCTGCATGCTCGCCGCTCACTACCTTGGGCTTCACGTTAAAAATCTCCAGCCATAAGCCGAAGTGTGGCGAGATGCGGAGAAAGGCCTGGCACATGACGATGAATGTCGAGATGTTGAGGAAGGAATTTGGGGATAGATCATGAAAATCGATCCCGTAGTAATACATGATACCGCGCACGAATGGGTGGAGGGGAAACCCTAGCCCGCGGACAAAGTGAGGGAGGAATACAACCCTCTCGTCGGGTTCCGGGGTACGGACGATCTGTCCCGCCGTTGGGAGACAATGGTTGATTTTCTTGGCTAGATACCCGGCCTCCCGAAGCTTTTTGATATCCTTCTCCCGGACGATAGAGGCCATCCACTTGCCTCCCGCTTCGGATCTGGACATTTTCGGAGGGCCTTTGTGGGCGGAGAAGACGAACGCTTGGGTGCTGGAGCTCGAGTGAGAGAGAATGGATGAGCAGAGGAAGGAGAAGGCGTGGGTCAAAAAAGGGAGTCCTTATCTCCTTATAAAGGCGGCGGGGATCCTGCGCCTCCCCACTTGGCCGGTAAACTCGCTTATTCCCCAAGCACCATGTTGACGGTGCGGTTGGGTTACCCACACCCGTATTGATGAGAATCCCGTGATAAGGGGACACGATCTCTGCTTCGACAAGACGTGCTAGTAAAACTGCCTTGCAAGATGTGCAGTAGCAGGTTGAGGAAAACGGTTCGAATAATGACCGGGCCGCGGCGTGATGTCACGCTATAAAAAGTTGTCAGCAGATTAGATTTGTGGAATATTGTGCTCTCTACGGTGGTATGTGGAATTTATTTTGCAGAGCCAGACACGGTCCTTCTGTTCAAGATCTTCTATGGAGTATTCGGAGGAGGAACCCGCCTTGCAATGCCGAAGACAATCTGTGCACCGGACTCATCGTCATTGAAGCCTGTTTCAGGGGCTACTAAGGGAGTCATGGATTAGTTGTTCCTTGGACAGACGGATTATGTACTTATGCCGGACAGTTGGACTATGAAGATACAAGATTGAAGACTTCGTCCCGTGTCCGGATGGGACTCTCCTTTCCATGGAAGGCAAGCTTGGCGATTCGGATATGTAGATTTCCTTCTCTGTAACCGACTCTGTGTAACCCTAGCCCCCTCCGATGTCTATATAAACCGGAGGGTTTAGTCCATAGGATAGCAACAATCATAATCATAGGCTAGCTTCTAGGGTTTAGCCTCTACGATCTCGTGGTAGATCAACTCTTGTAATACTCATATCATCAAGATCAATCAAGCAGGAAGTAGGGTATTACCTCCATAGAGAGGGCCCGAACCTAGGTAAACATCGTGTCCCCCGCCTCCTGTTACCATTAGCCTTAGACGCACAGTTCGGGACCCCCTACCCGAGATCCGCCGGTTTTGACACCGACACTAGGTTCCATCCGTAGGGAGTCTGGCCGAGGTTCCACGTACGGCCCCGAACAATGTGTGCAGGGTTCCCGAGACACCAAACGGGCGTCCGGTACACCGTGCCACGTACCTACCACATCACAACCCACCCCGAGGGTCCACGCTACCCACGGCCTCCAGCATGCTACAAACACCAGAAACTACTTGCAACTCCTGGATAGAGGACTAGGGTGGTTAATAAGCCGAGAGGGTCCATTGGTTTTAGGCCCAATGCATGGTAGTAGCTGAATCTTAAATCACACATACAGATCTCAGTGCTTAAGGACGGTTCGAATGAAACAACCCACCATGTACTCCTACATGGCCTCTCATCGTTACCTTTACCAAATCGTGTTCAACACATCACTCTCATTGCCGAAACGATCATTTCACTCTAGCTCATCACCCAGATGAACTAGACCTAACACGACTCTAGGCATAGCAGGCATAGCAAGGTAGGCAACACATACATGGCTCAATCAACTCCTACACATGCTAGTGGGTTTCATCTAGTTACTGTGGCAATGACAGGTCATGCAGAGGAAATGGGTTCAACTACCGCAGCACACAGTAGTTTGAAACACAATTGTCTTAAATGCAATAAATGAGAGCAGGAGCGAGAACATGGGATTTTATCGATATGATCAAATGGGTGGTTGCTTGCTTGGCAGGTCCGTAATCTCATACTGTTCTTCATTCGGGTACTCGCGGTATTCCTCCGGGGCAGAACCTACCGCAGAGAGCACCGATAACACGATCAATACCAAACAATATGCAACAATATGATGCATGCATGCGACATGGCAAAATGAGTGTGTTGGGCTAATGCAACTATAACCAGATGGGTTTGAGCTACTTTGAACCAAAGATTCAAAGTTCAAACTCATTTGTGATATTAAATAGTGACTTATCATGTTTTTCACTAAACAACAAATTAACTTGTTTACATGCATGAAACCAGTACAGATGGATAGATTGGATTTTTCTGATCATTTTTCATATATAACACTTTGCATTTGGAGTTACAAATTAATTTCTATGAATTTTTGAAGTTAGCACTATTTTCTGAAATTTCCTGAATAAGAATAAATCCAGAAAATGAGTTCCTGCATCAACATTGCGTCAGCAGGTCAACTGGGACGGTCCAGGTCAAACCTAACCAATGGGACCCACTGGTTAGTGTCACTGTTAGTTAAATAACTTAATTAGGATTATTTTAACACTAACCTAGGTTTGACTAACGGGAAGGGCCCACATGTCAGAGACCCAGGGGTGTCAAAATCCCTGGTCAAACTGGGCTGACTCGCCGGTGTTTAGCCGCCGACGACGTCTAGACGCGGCGGAGGCTGCGGGTTTCACCCTCCAGTGACCAAATGGACATCGGAGGCCACCTACGAGTAGCTGGGAGCGAGCCGCATCAAGGGGTGGTGGTGGTTGAGCTCAAGGTCACCGGAAATGACACCAGCGATGAGCTTTGCGGCTGCCGGAGTTTGGGCAAGGACGAACTCATTGGTGCAGTGGTTCTGGAGGCACGAGGCTAGCTCCGACGTGGCCTACGAGGTGTGGTGAGGTCAGTGGACAAGGTAGCATGGCCGTTGGGTGGCTGGAGCTACGTCGGCGATGAGCTCAGGCGGCGGCGCGTGCGGTGGTGCTTGTTGCAATCGCTGGAGAGGACGGTAGCGAGAACAGAGAGGATGGGGAGAGGCAGAAGCTCATGGTAGTCACGGCAAGCTAGATGGCGAGGTCGGGGATGAGCTGGAGCAGTGGTGACGGCGAAGGGGATCTCCGGTGACGGCGAGGTCGAGCGAGGTCGTTGCAGTGGCTCCAGGGCGAACGAGCGCTCGGGGCTCGGTCTGCTCAATGGAGACGAGGGTGGCGAAGCTGCTGGACACGGCGAGACGGCATGGAGATGACGGTGGCCGCGGCTACGACGGTGGTGCGGCTGCGGCTGCCTTGGCCATGGTGGAAGAGAGCAAGGGAGAGGCACTGGGGGAGAAGTGAGGTGTCCAGGGGGTCGGGGCGACGACGTGGAGGTCGTCCAGGCGTCTAGGGGCGCGGGCGGCAAGCAGCTGGCACCGTGGCGAGATTGCGCGCACCGGCGCTACCTCCCTGCCTGCCTGGCGGGGATGAAGCAGCTGGCTGGCACGGGCTAGCACTGTGCTGGGCCGCCAGGTGGGCCGGCTGGTGGGTTCGGCCAGGTAAGCTCGTTTCTCTTTTATTTTTGTTTTTCTTTTCTTTCTGTAGGTTTGTGGCTTTTCTAAAAATACCTAGGCACTTTCAAAAATCACCAAACTACTCATGCCCACTTTATAGAATATATCCAACAGGAAACATTTTAGTTTATGATTATTTGGACATTTAAAATATTTTATAGCATTTAAATGTCCAAATACAATTTACATACGATTTAATCCAGTGACCTTAGGATGTCCTAGAAAATTGTCCACCATTTTTGTCAAAGGTTTTAGACCAAGGCAAAGATGATGAACATTTTAGAAGGGCATTTTAGGTTCATTGAAAATGATTTTAGTAAACCCTAGTTGGGTTAAGGGGGTGCTGGGGGTTGTGTCATCCCCATTTCCAAGTTTATGATCAAAGTAAACATGATGCAAACACTCTAATGCATGAACTAGCTAAGGTGTGACAACTCACCCCCACTCAAAAAAATCTTGTCCCGAGATTTAGGATCCTTCGGGAAGAAGGTGGGGTACTCAAGTTGAAGACAATCCTCCCTTTCCTAAGTGGCTTCTTTCTTGGAATGGTGTGACCATTAAACCTTGAGAAACTTGATGTTATGGCGTCAAGTGGTACGCTCGGCTTGATAAAGGATACGAGCGGGATATTCTCGATATGTGAGATTATCTTGGAGATCAAGCATTTCGTGGTCCACTCCACGGATAGGATCGAGAAGCAATGCCTGCTTTGAGAAACGTGGAAGACATCGTGGACTATGGAGAGGTGCAGAGGTAGTTCTAATTGGTAGGCAACTTCTCCTCATTTGGCAAGAATGCGAAAAGGTCCAATGTAGCGAGGAGCCAATTTTCCTTTGATACCAAAGCAATGGGTCCCCTTCAGAGGAGTAACCCGAAGGTAAGCCTTCTCGTCAATTTCGAAAGTCATAGCTTTTGATGAGATTGGGCTATTTTGACGAGATTGGGCTATTTTTAGCTTTTCACGAATGATGCAAACTTGCTCTTCTGCTTCCTGGATCATATCTGGGCCAAAGAATTGTCTCTCCCTGGTTTCTGACCAATTAAGAGGCGTTCGACACCGTCATCCATAGAGAACTTCAAAAGGTGCTTTGCCCAAGCTAGATTGATAGCTATTGTTATAAGCAAATTCGGAAAATGGAAGGCATTTCTCCCAATCCATTTCGAATGGGATAACAGAAGCTCGAAGCTTATCTTCCAAAATTTGATTGACGCGTTCTACTTGACCACTTGATTGAGGGTGGAAGGCGGTGCTAAAGGAGAGACGAGTTCCCATAGCATTTTGGAAACTTTCCCAAAATCGAGAGGTGAAGAGACTTCCACGATCCGAGTTAATTTCCAATGGGACACCATGGAGAGACACTATTCGGGAGATATACAAATCTGCTAGCTGACTAGCGGTTCTACTCTCATGAACAGGAAGAAAATGGGCTACTTTGGAAAGACGATCGATGACCACAAAGATACCATTATTCCCTCTCTTGGTCCTGGGAAAACCGGTGATGAAATCCATTCCAACTTTATCCCATTTCAGTTCAGGAATAGCTAAAGGTTGAAGGGTGCCAGCAGGCCATTGATGCTCTCCTTTAACACGACGTCAGACGTCGCAATTAGCAATATACTGAGCAATTTCTCTCTTCATCCTAGTCCACCAGAACCTCGGGCGTAGGTCCTGATACATCTTAGTACTACCGGGATGAATGGTGAGAGGAGATTCATGAGCTTCCTTAAGGATCAATCACCTCAGGTTTCGTACCTTGGGAACCACTAGGCGGTTTCCGAAGTATATGACTCCTTGATCATCAATGCAGAAACAATCCGCAACTCCTTTCTTAATGTTTCTCCTGATACGAGAGATTCCCGGATCTACCTTCTAAGCTTTGATGATCTGATCTGTAAGGGCAGGTTTCGCCACCAAGGTGGAGAGGAATCCTTGAGGAACAATGTGAAGGTTAAGCTTCCGAAATTCCTCATGGAGAAGTGGTTGACTTTGTTGTAACATCAGATTGTTACAATAAGATTTATGACTTAGTGCATCAGCCATGACATTAGCTTTTCCCGGGGTGTAAGTTATTCGTAAGTCAAAATCTGTGATCAACTCGACCCAACGTCTTTGCCTGAGATTCAAATCCGGTTGGGTGAATATATATTTCAGACTTTGGTGATCGGTGAAGATTTCACAACGATTACCGAGAAGGTAATGCCGCCAGGTTTTGACTGCATGGACTACAGCTGCAAACTCTAGATCATGTGTAGGATAATTTTACTCATGTGGATGTAACTGTCATGAAGCATAGGCAATTATATGACGATCTTGCATGAGTATGCAACCTAGTCCTTGTCGTGAGGCGTCGCAATAGATAACAAAGTCCTTGGAGAAATCTGGTGGTACCAGTACGAGAGCAGATGTTAGGCGTCTTTTCAGTTCCTGAAAACTATGCTCGCACTGTGGGGTCCACTCAAACTTTTTATCTTTCTTGAGGAGTTCAGTTAGAGGTTTAGCAACTTTGGAGAAGTTCTCGACAAAGTGGCGACATTAGCTCGCTAAGCCAAGGAAACTCCGAACTTGCTTGATCGATTCAGGTGGAGTCCAATTAAGAATGGCTTGAACTCACTCGGGATTGACAACAATACCCTTACTAGAGATTACATGGCCTAGATAGGTCACTTCTGGCAACCAAAATTCACATTTAGAGAATTTGGCATAAAGGCGATGCTCTCAAAGTTTCATCAACACTAGCCTTAGATGCTCGGCATGTTCTTCCTCATTCTTGGAGTAGATGAGTATATCATCGAGGTATACCACGATGAATTTATCCAAATACTCCATGAAGATCGAGTTCATTAACCGAGAGAAAGTGGCTGGGGCATTGGTTAAACCGAAGGACATGACGGTGTACTCGTATTGGCCATAACGAGTAAAAAAGGTCGTTTTAGGAATGTCCCCATTCTTGATTTTGATTTGATGGTATCCCAACCTCAAATCCATCTTAGAAAAGACTGAGGATCCAGCGTGCTGATCATACAAGTCATTGATCCTCGGGAGTGGATACTTGTTCTTTATTGTGACCAAGTTGATGGGTCGATAATCTACAACCATCTGATCCGTACCATCCTTCTTCTTGACGAAGAGGACGAGACAATCCCATGGAGAAGAACTAGGAAGGATGAAACCCTTTTTCAAGGACTCATCAAGTTGTTTCTTGAGCTCAGCTAGTTCTAGTGGTGCCATCTTATAGGGTCTCCTAGAGATTGGAACAGTTCCTGGGATAAGATCTATCAGGAGCTCGACATCCCTGTTAGGTGGAACACCTAGCAGTTCTTTTGGAAAGACATCCGGAAAATCACGAACTACCGGGACGTCTTCGAGGTCTGGCAAAGGACTGGCATTAAGAGAGTAGAGCTGTCGCTTAGCTACTTTGGTCAAGACATTAACTACCTTGCCCGATGGATGTGTAAGTTAAATAGTCCTAGAGAAGCAATCAATCTTAGCATGATGGGCTGACATCCAGTCCATACCCAAGATGATATTGATGTCCGAGGATTTGAGAGCTATCAAAGATGCAAGGAAAACAAGTCTATTGACATGGATTTCATTTCCATGGCTTACTCTAGAAGTTTGCCATTTGGATCCCGGGGTTTGAATTACCATGGAAGTGGGCATATCACAAAATGCGGTGTTATGCAAACGAGCATAGCTCTCGGATATAAATGAATGAGATGCTCCAGTATCGAAAAAAACTGATCTGGACTGCAGTTAATAAGGCGCGTACCAAGAACGACGTTGGGATCATCCTGAGCCTCTTCAGCTGAGACACAGTTCACATGGCCACGTCCAGCGGTGGCCAGCTTGGCGTAGTACACCGTCCCTATTGGCTTGCCACGGCCAACAGCCTTTCCTGACTGGTTGGGATTGGGGTTGTACTAGGGACACTCTTGCATGTAGTGACCCGGTTCTCCGCACTTGAAGCATGTCACAATGTTGGTGCGTGGGGGAGCATTGGTGGTTGACCCACCGTAAGACTTGGGCGGTGCATACTGCTGGGTTGGGCGAGGCGCCTGATAGGATGCCATCGGTGTGAACCTGGGTGGCAGAGCTGTGTTAGGCACCCACACCCGGCGCTTCTGAGAGCCAGAACCGGATGAGGAACCAGTGTCACGGCCGTGCTTGCGTGTAGCTTCGAAGTTAGTCTGACCTGTCTCAGCACTGATAGACTTGTTCACTAGCTTCTAGAAGGAAGTGCACTCGTGCAGTCGGAGATCATGGTGAAGCTCGGGGCTAAGTCCCTTGCGGAACCTCGCCTGCTTCTTAGCATCGGTGGATACTTCCTTAGTTGCATAACGTGCCCAAACTCTCTGCTGTATGCATCCACAGTGAGTCTACCCTGGGTGAAGTTGCAGAACTCCTCCCGCTTGTGATCCATAAGACCTTCCGGAATGTGATGCTCACGGAAAGCCTCACAGAACTATGCCCAAGTGGTAACCTGGCCATCTGGGCGCATGGCCTCATAGTTCCCCCACCAAAGGCTGGCGGGGCCTTCAAGATGATAAGCAGTGTAAGTGACCTTGTCAGCTTCGACTATGTGTCCAGTGCGTAGCTTGTGGGTGATGTTGCAGAGCCAATCATTTGCGTCGAGGGGCTCGACGGAATGATGGAAGGTGGGTGGGTGCAACTTGATGAAGTCACTTAGAGACACCAAGTCGTTCCTCTGGTGTAGTGTTGTGTTCTGCTCAATGCATTCCAGCAAACGGTTGGTCTCACGTTTGTTCCTTTCGGTCTCTAGCATGACCTCAGCCAAGGAAGGAGGTCGAGGCAGATTCGCATCTCTATCCCCACTGCCTTCAGCCTGCTCCGGGGCAGCAGGGTTGTTTCGGGTGTTGACCATCCTAGGAAAAAAACAATGGTTTAGAGAAGGATGACAAAATTCTGACATAGAAGTGCAGAATGTAATGGATGACTCGGAACGCATGATGTTCATCCGTATGACATGGTAATACTGAAACTGCCATATTTATAGGGAGAATTACATTTTTACCCCTAGTTGGTTCCTACCCACGGGTTTTGCCCTTACTTTTCGAGCTTGCTCAGTTTTGCCCTTACTTTTTCCATCGAGGTCCCTCGAATGCCCTTTGACCGTTTGACCAAAACTTTGAAAATTCATAACTAATTCATATGAACTCAGAAAAATGCAAATAAGATATCAAAATGTTCAGATAAACATTACCTTTCTGGGCATATCATTTGCATTCAGGATAAAAGCATCGTTTCAACTACACGAGGTAATTAATGTTATTAACATTATTAAAAATAAATAGGTATAAACAATATTTTTTTTGTGAATAAAAATTATATGCAAATGTAGGTGATGTTTTCTGAGCATCCTGATACCTTATTTGCATTTTCCTCGGCACTCTGGCAAATGTAGGGACCTCGATGAAAAATGCAATCGCCCCGTGGGTAGGAACCAACTAGGGGTAAAAATGCAATTGTCCCATATTTATACCATTGGTCATACAGACCATACACGGTGTAGTACAAGACCAAACTGAGGTACAACTGCAGTGAAAGGAAGATTACATCTCATTGGAGGCATCCCAAGCTCCTATACATTATTTTTCTACACCTCCGGAATCTAGTACACACTAAGTCATATTCAAAAAGACGCGTAGGATTGTGGAAATACAACTGCTACATATTACTAGTGTTGTGATCCAGCTCACTCGTCTCCGGCTTCGTAGTAGTCCTCATAGAGAACCCCCGAATAGCCTGGAAGCGGAACATGTGGATCCGGAAACTCACAGTCACGTCAGGCCTGTGGAGCATATGGACTCGGATGAGGCCTCGACCCCACGAAGGGTGGAAGACGGCACCCACGTGGAGGCGTGATACCTCCAACATCTGGATAATCAATGCGAGCTGGAAGACGTGTGCGGACGGGGTACAAATCCCGCATATCCAGGTAACCGGTTTGCACGGCTGGTGCGAGCCGTTTCAGGGTAGCCCAGTGGTCCTGGCGGGTGTTGTACAACTCCATGCGTAAGGCACGGTTCTCTCGGTCTCTCTCCTGCAACATCCCAGTGGTGGTGCGGAGTCGTGGCTCCTCATGAGAAGCATCGGCATAAAGCACAGTGTAATGTCCCTCCTATCCAGTGTGTGCCACCGGCAGATAGCGGAACTCGGTATCCTGAAGTGAAGCATACCCGGCTCGAACGATAGACTTCATAGAGTCGGCAGCATCCTGCACGGACATCTCCACGGTGATACCAAGCCCATAGGACCAGTGCAGAGGCTCGATAGCTCCGGGATAAGAAGGGAAGATCCTCACGGTGCAGATAAACTGACTCTGATTGAAGTCATGAAACTGCTCTTCGACGGTATATTCAGGATACCATCTGCAGCCTATCTCAGTCATCACTCGAACTAACATGGCCGTGTGCCTAGGCACGTCAATGCATTGGGTCAGTCGTACCACCTTCTGTGCAAGCACAAGCAAAGAAGGAGAAGGCAAGGACAGAGAAGGCTAAGAAGGCTGCCAAGATGCCAACAATTGATGAGGCATCTGAGTACTTCCTGAAGAGAAAGCAAGATCAGCTTGGCTACTTGATTGCATCCACTCTAAGGATTGAGAAGGGGTTGGCCACCCTATCTCAAAACCAAGAGAGCTTGGAGAGGATCATGGAGCAGAAGTTCTATGACTTGGATGTGAAGGTAACTGAGATCCAGTCTATTGTTGAGCAACTCCAAGATGACATGCAGGAGAGGAAGGGCAAGACAACTACTGATGCTTTTGCCAGAGTGCCCAGGAGCCAGAGATCAGCTGTAGTGCCTGTTGCTGACACAAGAGCAACTTCATCTGCACCAGCTACAGCTTCAGTGCCACCAGCTCTAGCATCTACTCCACCAGCTCCAACTTCCTCCACTGAAGTCTTCGTCCAAGGAGCCATCTTAACACCACCACCTGAAGATCAAGCCCGAGAGTCGATTTAGTACTATGCATTTTCTAGGAACTTTTTGGTAACTTGTTGCCAAAGGGGGAGAAAAATGTATAGATCATAGGCTTCGAGAGATAGTGTTTGCTTTTATTCTCTCTTGTTTTGGTGGTTGAACTTTGTTTCCTTTCGCTTGTTTGAGATACTTTATGTCTGTGTGATACTTGAATGATAATGTGATTGATCATATGCTACCTTAATGCTTGCTAGATTACATTATCCTTTTATCTCTATATGATCATTCACTTTGCTTGCTGATGAGTGCATGTATTTAATTATTATCATTTTGAGCGCTCCACCAAGATGTATGTGACATGGAAGAGTAACCCATGAGCCTAACTCTTTGTCCATTTGAAGTTCAAAGCAAATCTTAAACTATGCACAAATTTAGGGGGAGCTCTTGCTTATCACATACTTCTCAAAGCGACGATGTTTTTCACTCTTATTATCATTTGTCGAAGCTTTGATCTATATGTTGTCATCAATTACCAAAAAGGTGGAGATTGAAAGTGCAACTATCCCTAGGTGGTTTTGGTAATTCCTAACAACATATAGCTCATTGAGCTAATGCTACTTCAAGTTAAATATTTCAGGAAAGCTCAATGATTGGCATGGCATGGATGTGAAAAGTGGACCCCTCAAAATGCTAAGGACAAAAGGATTGGCTCAAGCTCAAAGCTCAAGACTCTACATTTTATATTTTAGTGATCCAAGATCACATTGAGTCTATAGGAAAATCCAATACTATCAAGGAGGGATGGGGTGTTGCTTAGTGAGGTTCTTGCTTCATAGTGCTTAGTGATATGCTCCAAAACCCTCAACTACTTTCCCACATCCACATATGACCTAAACCTAAAGTCAAACTCGGCCCCACCGATTCTTTCTATCCGGCACCACCAAGTTCAGATGTCATAGCCACTGCCACAAACCCTAGGCAAATCGGTCTCACCGATAGGGATCTTAGTCTCACCGAGATGGGATTGTAATCTCTCTGTTTCCCTTCGTAACGTTTCGGTACCACCGAGATGAGCGATCGGTCCCACCGAGATTGCAATGTAAACTCTCTGTTTCCCTTTCGTAACATTTTGGTCCCACCGAAATGAGCAAACCGGTCCCACCGAGTTTACCTGACCAACTCTCTGGTTAGCTAATTACCAAAATCGGTCTCACCGAGTTTGTGTAATCAGTCTCACCGAGATTACGTTATGCCCTAACCCTAACCATATCGGTCCTACCGAGTTGCATGTCGGTTCCGGTGAAAATCCTAAAGGTCACTAGATTTTCTGAATTGGTCAGACCGAGTTTCTCAATTCGGTCCCACCGAGATTGTTAAATTGTGTGTAACGGTTAGTTTTTTGTGTGGAGGCTATATATACCCCTCCACCTCATCTTCATTCGTGGAGAGAGCCATCAGAACGAACCTACACTTCCAACTTACATTTTCTGAGAGAGAACCACCTACTCATGTGTTGAGACCAAGATATTCCATTCCTACCATATGAATCTTGATCTCTAGCCTTCCCCAAGTTGCTTTCCACTCAAATATTCTTTCCAACAAATCCTAATCCTGTGAGAGAGAGAGTTGAGTGTTCGGGAGACTATCATTCGAAGTACAAGAGCAAGGAGTTCATCATCAACACACCATTTGTTACTTCTTGGAGAGTGGTGTCTCCTAGATTGGCTAGGTGTCACTTGGGAGCTTCCGACAAGATTGTGGAGTTGAACCAAGGAGTTTGTAAGGGCAAGGAGATCGCCTACTTTGTGAAGATCTACCGCTAGTCTGGCAAGTCCTTCGTGGGCGACGGCCATGGTGGGATAGACAAGGTTGCTTCTTCGTGGACCCTTCTTGGGTGGAGCCCTCCGTGGACTCGCGCAACCGTTACCCTTCATGGGTTGAAGTCTCCATCAACGTGGATGTACGATAGCACCACCTATCGGAACCACGACAAAACATCCGTGTCTCCAATTGCGTTTGAATTCTCCAAACCCTTCCCTTTACATTGTTGCAAGTTGCATGCTTTACTTTCCGCTGCTCATATACTCTTTGCATGCTTGCTTGAATTGTGTTAAGATTGCTTGAACCATGCTAAGATAGCTAAAATCTGCCAAGACTAAAATTGGGAAAATGATAAGTTTTTATTTGGTCAAGTAGTCTAATCACCCCCCCTCTAGACATACTTCCGATCCTACAAGTGGTATAAGAGCTTTGGTCTCCATTTGTTTTGATTTCCATAGCTTTTGGTGGTCATAGCCTTGTTTTCACACCTAGGAGAGTATGGCGTCTAGCGAGGGAAACTATCACCGTAGAGGTCCTTACTTTGATGGTACTAATTTTGCTAGTTGGAAGCATAAGATGAAAATGCATATTCTCGGACGTAACCCCGCCGTTTGGGATATTGTGTGTATTGGCTTGCAATGTGAATTCTTTGATTGGAGAGAACTAAACCGTGAAGCTAGCGCGAATGAGTTGAAGATGCTGCAATACAACGCTCAAGCTTGTGATATCCTCTTCAACGGATTGTGCCCCGAAGAATTCAACAAAATCAGCCGTCTTGAGAATGCAAAGGAAATTTGGGATACTTTGATTGATATGCACGAAGGTACCAACTCCGTCAAGGAATCCAAGTTGGATGTGCTTCAAAGTCAACTTGACAAGTTCAAAATGAAGGATGGTGAAGGCATCGCTGAAATGTACTCTAGGCTTGCTCTCATTAAAAACGAGATTGCCGGCTTAGGAAGTGAAGAGATGATCGACAAATTCATCATCAAGAAGATCCTAAGAGCATTGGATGGAAAATATGATACCGTGTGCACATTGATCCAAATGATGCCCAATTACAAGAATCTCAAGCCAACGGAGGTCATTGGAAGAATTGTTGCTCATGAGATGTCACTCAAGGATAATGAGGAGCTCCACAACAAGTCAAGTGGTGCTTACAAAGCCTCATGTGAAGCTCCCACATCATCCAGTGAGAAACAAACCTTCAATGAAGAATTGAGCCTAATGGTGAAGAACTTCAACAAGTTCTACAAGAGTAGGAGCAAAGAGAAAAGCTCCAAGTCAAGGTCCTACAATGACAAAAGATCTTCTAGTCGAGAGCGAAATTGCTACAACTGTGGAAGACCCGGACACTATTCCAATGA
The DNA here is from genome assembly GCF_018294505.1 of Triticum aestivum. NCBI lineage: Eukaryota > Viridiplantae > Streptophyta > Magnoliopsida > Poales > Poaceae > Triticum > Triticum aestivum. The sequence goes on from NC_057813.1 coordinate 180,802,122, forward strand.
GTGTACGGCTCCCTACAAAAGAAGAGAAGAATCACCTAAAAGGAGAAGTAGACACTACAAAAAAAAGACACATCCGTGACATTTTGGGCCGAACTAATTTTTTTCCTGTCATACATATGACACTTCTATGACGATAATTGTGATAAAACCCGGTATCATCATAAATGTGGTGGGTTCCTACTTCTATGACAAAAAATCATGACAGAAAATGGGCTTTTCGTCCTGGGCGGTCCGGAGACGCAGCTGCATGACATTCTTTGGGCCGTCCATGACAGAAAAAACCATGGTAGAAGCAAGGGGGAGGAAAATTTCGGGGAGTTGCCGGTTACGGTGGGAGGTCGGGGGGCCGAGCGATGCGCGTTTCTCTCGTACACGTACACGCATGTGTGTGAGGCGTTGGCTCTAACTGAACCCGAGCGAGGCGTTGGGCTCTAACTGAACCCGAGCGATTGCAGTGCAGGCTACGCGTTAGTGAACCTGAGCGATTGATCGATGGCTGTAACTTAACCCGATCGAGCGATTCCTTCGCTACTGCTGCTAACTGAAGCTGATCGATTGGATGAACTGTCAGCATTGCGGGGGCGTTAACTGAAGCCGATCAATTTGAGGCTGGATGAACAGGAGCCCGTGGATGAACAGTCGCAGGTGGAGGGTGGAGGAGGTCGACGGTAGCCCGTGGAGGCTGGAGGAGGTCGACGGTGGAGATGAACAGTATCCCGTGGAGTCCCGTTTTGCGGTACGCTACACCCCTCCCGATGAACAGGACCCCCGTTTCGACCGTAGCACTCCAACACAAGTCCGTTTCGCCCGTTTTGCGGCACGCCACACCCCTCCCGATCAACAGGACCCCCGTTTCCACCGTAGGAGGTCCGTTTCCTCCGTTTTGCAGTATGCCACACCCCTCCCGATCAACAGGACCCCCGCTTCAACCATAGGAGGTCCGTTTCCTCCGTTTTGCGGTACGCCACACCCCTCCCGATCAATAGGACCCCGTTCCGAACGTAGGAGGTCCATTTCCTCCATTGTGCGGTATGCCAGGCCTCGTTTCCATCACCTGTTCCGTCCAAGCCCTCCCGATGAACACGACCACGCATTCCGTTCCGACAGCCGGTTGGCTCCGCATCAACATGACGACGACGTTGTTTCTCCCTTCCGACCCAGCCATGTACACGAGACCTGGCCGTACGTATGCGCGAGTAGGCGTTCGAGACCCTGCCCGTATGTATGTACATGGTCGTATTTTCTTTCTTGCACCCTAGCCGATGTACATACATGTACATGCTACGTGCACGCCTCTACTACGACACGTGCGCGCCTCTAGAACGACCAGTACGTATGTACACGTTCGCGACCAGAATGACAACGCTACGTACGCTTCGACCAGGTGGGTCCCGACTGTCAGGCACTTCTTTGCGTGCGAAAATGTAGTTGGTGGGTCCTAGCAGTCAGAGGGGCGAATCGTTTTTTTGCCCGGATGCACTTACTTTTCGTGCGAAGATGTAGCTGGTTGGTCCCAGTAGTCAGGTGGGCAAATCGTCTTTTTTTGCCCGGACGCACTTCCTTGCGTGCAAAGATGTAGCTGGTGGGTCCCAGCACTCAGGGGGGCGAATCGTTTTTTTTTGCCCGAACGCACTTCCTTACGTGCGAAGATGTAGCTGGTGGGTCCCATCAGTCAGGGGAAACGTTTTTTTCACGAAATACAGTGGCCCATCTGACGGGTCCCCGCTGTCAGGTGGAGGAATCATTATTTTGCGCGTAATAAGGAGGCACTTCCTTGCTGCGGCCGTGGACCCAACTGTCTGCCTCTCCACGTACATTCCACGTCCGATGGAAGTCATTCCTTGACCACGTTGACCACACCGCGCTGAGAGCACCACGGCGATGGACGACGGCGAGGCCTAGGAAGGGGATGACTCGGAGCCGGGGAAGACGCAGCAGTGGATGCCCACGTGAAGAGGAGTACGAGGGTTCATTGGTTCGGCTGCGGTGTGAGGCTGCTGTCGCCGCAGAATAACAGGGGGTGTGGGTGAGTAGAGGGATGGCCTGGCCAGCGGTGGGAGTAGTAGGGGGCGGTGAGGCCTCCGCGACATCACAGCCGGCCACGGCAGGCAGGAGCACGCGGCACGACCGGCACTGGTTTGGGCGGCTGGAGCAAGAAGACCAGAGGTTGAAGAAGCACTACGACCGTTGGATGAACATCGTATGGTAACAGGAGCTAGAATCGTTCATATTGACTAAGTTGACAAAGTCCTCCGTCCCCGTCAACTTGGTGGGCCCACAAGTTAGCCTCCCAGTATGCAGGGTTCCAGCTGGCAGGGGGAGTATTCATTTTTTTGTGCGTAATAAGGAGGCACTTCCTTGCATGCGAAGATAGCTGGTGGGTCTGACAAGTCAGCGGGGGGCACGTTTTTTTCGTGAAATACAGAGGCCCTTCCGCTGGGTCCCAGATGTCAGGTGGAGGAATCATTATTTTGCGCGTAATAAGGAGGCATTTCCTTGTGTGTTGCCGTGGACCCAGGTGTCAGCCTCTCCACGCACAGTCTACTTCCGATGGTGTCATTTGTTGACCATGTTGACCACGCCGTGCCGAGCGCATCCAAGGTGGTGGATGACGGCGAGGCCCCGGACAGCGACGAGCCGGAGATGGGAAGACGCAGTAGTAGAGTCACAGACGGAGAGGTGTACGAGGGTGAACTGGTTCTAGTGCAGTGTGGTTCGGCAGTCGGTGGAGAAGAACATGAGGTTTGGAGGGGTGGAGGGATGGCCTGGATAACAATGGAGTAGCGCTTCATAGCGAAGCGTGCTAAGCAGAGCTGCTAGCAGCAGGACGCGGGAGGTGGTCCCGGCGGCGCTGGAGGAAGAAGACGAGAGATTGAAGATGGATGCCGGTCGTTGGATGTAAATCCAACGGCTAACATGTCAGAATCATTTGTTGACTAAATTGACAATGACTTGCATTTGCTCCGACCTATTGGCCCACATTTCAGCCTCCAAAAATGTGGCACGTATTCAACCCATTTTTTCAGAATTTACAGTCTTTTTTTTGCACGGTAGAATTTATAGTCAATTTGATATTTTTTTTGAATTACAGCCATTAGCTGGGCGGGGTGAACAAATAATGTAGCGTCCATGTGGCCCATTTATTTTATTTCCTAAAAAATTACAGGCCATTTGCACTTTCTCGAAATACACGATTTTGCTGGGCTGATTCTAATTATAATGTTGGGTTGGGCCAGCAATGTTATCAAAAAATAAAAAGGGGTTGAGCATTTTGTTATAAATATATTTAAATAATAAGTGATTTTATTACATTCGTCCTTAAATCTTACCAAGCTTTTGTACACAATCACTAGGATTTTCGTGCCAAAACAATCCAGGATTTTATTTGTTAAGAAATTATTTTTATAAGTTAATAAGATGTGGGATATTGTTTTCTTACATATGTAAGTATCTGTTAAATATATGATGACAATAAAAATAATACATAATAACATATAAAATAATTTAAATATATATAATATAGTTAGAAAGGAAACATAAGTTGGAGCTGGCGTTCCTATTCTTATATAGAAAAATAGAACAGACCTCTACGTTTTCTTCAAAAAAATACATAAATTGGGCTGCCAAAAATAAAACCTCGGATGGGAGGTCCATAGGCCAGTTGATACATGACAGCCCTAAGAAAATACAAGTAGGCCCTCCCATCCGAGGTCGTGGGCTGCGCATGTTCAAAATGAAAGCCTAGATGGGGCAGCCCAAAACCACGTCCAACACTTGCCAAAACTTCATCCCTCGTTTTCTCTGTATTTCGCACACTCGACATTGTGTGGGCATTTTGACTGTGAATCATATGAAGATGTGCTATGCATGAATGTTGATCAGCATGATGTTAACTGGCTGGTAGTTCCATTTTTGACCATGAATAAACCTTCCAACATGATGTTAACCCTGTTTGAAAAGGTCGTGTTAATATAAATGCTCTGCCTCTGAAAGTTGTAGTTTCTTATCTGAAACTGAACTTGCAGTTTCTTATCTGAAACTGAAACTTGCAGTTTCTTCTCTAAGAATCACATTGTCTGCACTTTTATACTCCTATGAAACTACATTTTTTTAAGTGCTAAAAATAGATCTCTAGAATTCATAAAATTCTTCATATGCTCAATACTGCAAATCTGAAATTCAAAAGACATTCATATCTAAAAGTACTCTCAAAATACACAACACAAAACACAATTCACAACCTGAAAAGACTGACAACCCTAAGCTCCTCCTGACAATTCACAACCTGCCCGACTACTGGGCTGGGGGGGGGGGGCAGCCCCCTCCTATTCCTTGGCGACAGACAGCCACCCCGTGAGACGATGTGAACGACAAGGGAGACGATGGCGGGGAAGCGTCGTTGGGCCAACTGCTTTTCTCCTCTTACAGTTGGATTAGGTCGACGAAGACTCCACCGGCTCGCTCTGGCAGGACACCCTCACAAATGGCACCTTGTAGATGCTCGATCCTTCAATCTCTGGTGGATGCTCCATCTGGGATCGATACTCCACCACCTCTCCCTCACGATCGGATTCGGTGAATCTGTTTGCTCCATGGCCCAGAGGAGCAACTCTATGTTCTCCGGCGCGACTCCCTCCGGGAGTATCGCCGCCTTTTCGCTCTGTTGCAGATATTTGGCCATGGATGTCGCCGTCCCCGCTAGTTGGTCCTTGTTGTCAAACCAAGACTATATCTCCAACATCGTAGCTAGCTTTACAGGGTCGCCGTCTGCGATCCTCACGTATCAATTGTACTCCTCCATCGATCTACTTCTCCACAGCACCTTCACTCGCTAGTAGTGGTTTTTGAATGGAAGAGGAGAGGAGCATCGCTGGTTTTGGATTAGAACGGGAGAGGAGCGACGCTAGTTTTGGACTGGAACAGGAGAGGAGGGGCGGTGGTTTTGAAATGGAAGAGGAGAGGAGCGGCGCTGGATTTAGATTGGAACAGGAGAGGAGTGGCGGTGGTTTAAGAGGAGAAGAGCGGAAGAGCGGCGCTGGTCTTGGAAGTATGTTTTTGTTGTTTTGCGTATTTTGGGTCAAAGTTTCACCACGTACTGTATTTGACAAGCAAAATGTGAATGCATGTCACCAAAAATTGTATCGTTTGGTTCGTATCTGAATGTACTTTCAAATTATATTATTTTTGCAACGTATAACATATATTTCATGTGCGAAAATCATGGTCAATTATGACCTAGAATAAAAGGGAGACTAGTTAATGTGGGGTCGCTTTCTTAATTGAAGGATAAATTGATTTTGATTTTGATCCAGTCACAGCGCGTCGGCCCTCTCGCCCAATCCTAAATCGCTGCCGCACGCTCCTCTCCCTCTTCTCCATTGCAAAACCACCTCCTCTCCTCTCCATCATCTCCATTCCAAAACCACCGTCTCGCCTCTCCCTCTTCTGATCTTCTCCATTGCAAAACCACCTCCTCTCCTCTCCATCATCTCCATTCCAAAACCACCTCCTCTCCTCTCCATCATCGCCATTCCAAAACCACTGTCTCGCCTCTCCCTCTTCTGATCTTCTCCATTGCAAAACCACCTCCTCTCCTCTCCATCATCTCCATTCCAAAACCACCGTCTCGCCTCTCCCTCTTCTCTATTGCAAGACCACCGTCTCTCCTCCCATCTTCCAAAGCTAGCACCGGACCACTCAGAAGGACATCTATGGAGAGGATGCAGCAGCGAATCAGGCAGATAGCCGGTGGCGACCAGGCAAAGTTAGCCAGGTTGAAGGAGATCCTTAGTTGGTTTGACAATGAGTGGGAGATTTCGAGGAAGGTGCGGGCCACGTGGCAATGTATGCGAAAGAGCGAGACGGCGACGATGAGGGCGGCGATGTACATGTACTCCTCGGTGGCAGTCACGCTGCAGTCCTCCGAGTTCATCGAGTATCTCCTATGGGCGATGGAGCAGACAGATTCGCCCGAGGCGACAGTCAGGCGGAGGTGGTGGGCGTACAGGTCGACGATCGAGCACCCAGAGGATAACAAATCGATCGAGTATGGTGTGTCGTTCGTGAGGGTGCAGAGCGAGCCAGAGCCACAGGAGTATTCGTTCTCCCACCGCAAGAGGAGGCCGGATGGCGCAACGTCGCTTCCCTGCCGCTCTCCATGGTTCCCTCGACACTCGCCTCGTTTCAACGGCGACAGTAGGGTTTAAGGTAAGCTTCGTACTAACCTAATCTTCCACCTGCTCATGCTTACAATCAGTGTGACAGCTAATGAAAATCATGCTTACAATCAGTCTCCGAGTACTACGTGAATCACCCTAAAATAGCTCTGGACCTTTGGGTCAAAGTTGTGACATAGTATACAAATAAAGAAAAATAGATTGGTGCTTCTTTCAGAAAAGAGTAATCCCTAGAAAACTGCCAATATAAGCTACTAGTATTTGGTTAGAGGATTTGCTGTCGAGAAAGATCTGTCCACAGAGAGCGCCACACATCCCACTGGTGGTGGTGGATGCCAATGCGTGCATGCAGCATGGTTGGTGTCGGTAATTTTTACATGGCACACCTCGCACTCTGCATATATGTCGGTTCCATATGTACATTTGTGCAGTTCCACCAAAATGCAGCTGAATAACCCTGTTTGCACAGATAATGAAAAAGTGTGATTACATTATAGTGGCACTAGTTGATGAAACACACAAAATAAATAGAAGAAAATATTGCGATGGTATCATAGTATGCCATGCTGCGAGGGCGAGATGGGCCCTGCGACGCCTCATACGGTACGCCTCATACTAGACATTGTCCCAAGTCTCCCAGATACACCTTCTGCCAGTGATGAACATCACTGTACGGCGGTAGTACAAGGAGGCGCCTTGAGACATTCAAATCTCTATTTTTGTACATATCAACTAAAATTAAGCACCCCAGTTTGCAGAAACGCTTAAACATTAACAATGGGACTAGTTGATGAAACATACTTTAACAAAGAGAAGCACTTTAATTATCTACATTGGAAATGAAATGATAGAGATGACACTCGCTCTATTTTAACTTTATTATTACTTCATTTTATCAGTGACACTAGGGTCGAGCAGGTGGCACGACGAGGTGTACCGTGCGTTGCAATGATGGTGGCCAGGGGTGCTTAGACTGGGATGCTGAAGCTGGCTCTTTCAGTCACCAACATGGATGATTCAATTCATGGGACCTTTTGGTGTAGTTCACCTAAAATGAAGCAATGTCCCGTGAGCTAGCAACTTCTTCTTCAATTTTTTTAAGAAAAGGGCTCCAGCCCCGGTTCCATTTCCATCAGAAAACGAAACCCACAGAGCTTCTTCTTCATTAGTTGCAATAAAATGAGCAACATCAAGGTTGGTTGTGAAGCTCCTGGAATGCTCAACTATAATTTGGATATCATTTGTGCAGTTCAACTAAGATCGAGCGTGAAATGTATATCTCTGTTTGCACAAAAAAGGTGGAAAGGAGGGTGACTAACAAGTGATGAAACATGCATCAAATGAAAAGAAGCATGTTCCTTATCTGAATGGCAATCCTACAAGGACAGTAGCAATTTCTAAAGCAGTGGCATTGCTAGATATTAGTGTGGGCATTAGGATTAACTATGACAACAGTTAAATACGATATTACTTTGGGCACGGGAGAGTAGGCGGACCAGGACAGTTGCATTTCTAACGAAAAGAACCAACTTATCTTAATGGGAAATTTTAGCAAGACATGTAAAGAAGTGCCATTGATTCATATTACTGGAGGCATTAGATTGAAAACAACATTGGTTTAACGTGTCCTTACTTTTAACAGTGCGAATGCTACATTTTACCAGTGGCATTACATAAGAGTGGCTCGGGGCAACAAACATCAGAACATGATATCTGGGTTGGTCCCATTTTTGTTCGGTATAGACTATGTGAGGCTAGCAAATGTAGTGCTGGACTTACTCTTTTGACTTGTCCCCCAGTCCCCACTTCCTTTCCTTTTTCAACCAATAGATTGGGTTTATATTGAGTTTGTACTGCGTTTCCCTTTATTTCCCTATTAGACCTAGAGACCAGCTGGATAGCCAGTCTCTGCTACTTTTCGCCCCCATTATTTCCTCTTTCGACCAAGTCCTAGATTCAGGTAACAAATCCTCCCCCATCGCCACCCCCTTTCTTCCTTGTTTGAACCAAGTAGTACTACCTCCGTCCTGGTTTATAGGTCCCCTTTGTAGTTTGTGCCAAATTTTGACTAAAAATTTAACTAAGAAAATGTTAATGCATGTCAAGAAAAATTATTTCACTGGATTTGTATTTGAACATAGTCTTCAAAAATATAATGTTTGGTGACATGCATGAACATTTTGTTAGTTTAATCTATGGTCAAAATTTGGCACGAAATACAATGGGGACCAATAAACCCGGACGGAGGTAGTACTATATTCGTGTGCATGAACTAGTTTTACCTCTTAAACGTAAAAAAATTAGGTGGTTTTCGAACAGCCGATCGATCCTATCTACGAGGGGGCCTGAGAAATAGTAAAAGATACAAATGCAGCGGCATCAGGAGCTCGGGAAGTAGAGAAAGGCCGGTTTCAAAGGAATTTATACGTGATGGTCGTCGGGATGTCGCTAGGTGGGCGGCGGGAGGCCGGATCTGCCCACACTACGGCAGTGAGGAAGAAGTGGTCGGAGGCCCTCCCTCGCCAGCAGTGCTTGGGAGAGAATGGCAAGGCAGGCTGATCGGGACGCGCCCAGTAGTGGGTAAGAGCCGTCGCCGAGGACAACCGCGTGAACATTGCACCTTCTCACCTTCCCCTACGTAGAGGACCCGGCTGGATCTGTGACCAGCGGTGAGCAGAGAGAGAGTGTGTGTGGCCACCGCTGTCGTGTTTAGATCTGGAGAGGCCGAGACAGTGTGAAGAGAGCAACACTAGCAAGCAAGCGCGGAGGCTCCTGCCTATATAGTGGAGTAGTACTAGTTTTCTTTTGTCTACCGCAGCCGGCTTGACCTCGTCAATGACTATCGAGAAGTCTTGATGCACGTGGCCCGGAGGCGCAGTTGTCGTCATTTTGCTCTGAAGCGCCGGATTATAACATATAACACGAAAAAATGCCACATGATAAGAAATCATAACATTAACCTCACTGCCGAAAGGAGACAACATGAATCTCGACGGACAAACTAGACGAGGAACAAAGCTCAAATTAAAGATAAACTCGTAGAAAAGGGGTCCGTCGATAGATGTCCTAATTAACATAGCCGGCTTGACCTAGATGGCAGCGAGTAGTCACTGTTTGTGCATGTGCCCCCAATGACTAGCCCAACTCAGTTGTTGCTATTTAACCCTCGCAGTGATCCGAAGCACATGACACCTAATTTTGCAAGATGACAAGAAACCGTTTTTAGATTTCTCACCACAACTACAGCCATGTACAACACAGCCTACACGATATGTAGACGATAGCCAATCCAGGCGTGTCTGCTGGAGTCTGGTCACATGCATGGACGAACTGATCTTCCGTGTCTTGCAAGGATCGTCGAGGCACCAACGTAGTACAACACTTCTCTAGTACTATCGCTCATCTCCCTCTTCTATTAAGTCACCCGACTTGCGGGGCTGGGGAGTGTGCCTATGGCCGGTTCTCAATTGCCGTCCCACATGTGTGTGCGAACGCAACATGACGCGCGTTCCATTCAAAGAGCAGCGTGCCAGACCGACCGACCGTCTGGGGTGCGACGCGAATGCGACGGGCGTGCTGTATACTCCGTACATGTGTACCGCCGTTTTCTAGACGCTTTGCTCCATGGCGTGGGTGCAATCCATGGATACAAAATTAGTATACTGTATACTATTTAAAAGTCGAGGGCGGGGCTTTTCCTGCGCGGTAGGCGGCGGGGCAGTTCCGCCTAGTCGGTTCGGCAGAGATGGGAGAAGACGAGGGAGTAGGCTGCTGCAAATGTAGGGCTGTGTGATTTGACAGTGAGTTACTGCTGGATAGGTGGGGCACCGTGATTTGACTTGCCATAATCATTTTAACCGTGGCGCTACGACCGGCGTGAGTCTCCCGATTCCTGACCACCTCCATACAGGTGCCTCTCCCAATGCTCCACCATGTAGTAGAGGCTGGCTCTTGCATGAGAGCCCACTTCTCCACTTTTTCCTTGCCTCTCTTTCCTCCACATATGAAAAAATGCCATGTAAAGTGCACTATTGTACTCACTTTTACTTGCTCCTACAGGTGCTAAGCTTGCCACATAGGCATAAAGTCTGATGTGGTAAGTTAATCAAGAAGAGAGAGACTAGTTTGGTGACCCAAGGAAGAAATGGTGCTAAGCGCGTGTACCTAGGTGAAAAGACAATTTTGAGTCTATAGCTAATTAAATGAAGCAAACTTACCAACATCATTTCATTGGAAGATGTCACTCCTTGGCAAATGCAATAAATACTAGTACTCCATGTGTCCCATAATATAAGAACGTTCTTGGCACTACACTAGTGTCAAAAACGTTCTTATATTATGGGACGGAGGGAGTATGAAGAAATAGATAGAGAGGAGTAAAAAAATACACTTATAGCCAACCTTATAGCCAACCTTGTTGTAGTATGAGTGACTAAGTGATGACTATGTATGACATGCCAACATCAGATAGCCTAACGCACTGTGTTAAATCTCCAAGGGCGCGACCGCGCGAGCGACGCGGCGGTCGTGGTAGGCGCGACCATGATACGGGCTGCTGGCAGCCCTTGGATGTGAGATCAAATGGTCGCATGCTAAGTTGCTAAAAAATTGCAAAATAACCCTCCAGGATAGGATATTCACCCATAGGTCTAGAATCACGCCATGCAACCGTTCGATCTCAGATCCAAGGGCTCTCGGAAGCCCGTATCATGGGAGAATGGAAAGCCACTACCCTGTCGTTCGCACGCTGGCAGATCGCTATTACTCGTCCCCGCACGTCCTTTAATACTATGGCGGTTCGCTCCTAGTCGTCCCGTCCATTCACATTACGGCAGTTCCACTAATCCTAACCCTCCTCCCAAATCCATGGCATCCCAAATCTCCCCGGTCGGCGGTGAGTACAAGGTTAGAACCATCACCGGCGATGAGTTTGACGTCATCTACACCCGTTCTTCCGTGACGGTGAAAGGATGCCTTTCTTGCTTCAGACGCATGTTCGAAGACTCAGATGATGAGTGGGTCGCTGGGCTAGATGTTGAGTACACCATAGTCGTGGGACGAGAGAAGGATCTAAAGGACGAAGAGAGGAAGAAGCCCGCTGTGATCCAGGTTTGCGTGCATGACTTATGCTTGGTCTACCACATATGCCATGCCGACGTTGAGTGCCAGGATTTTAAGGACTTCCTAGAGAGCAACCTAGTCAAATTCGTTACTGTAGACTTTGGTAACAACAAAGAAGTCCTGCGTCGGATATGCCTCGTTGTAGGCAACACCTTCGACCTCCAAAAGAATCGGCTGGTGCCCTCTCGGCAGCCTTCAATGCTGACCCTGGCAGGAGCCATGGTTCATCCTTCATACGGTAAACTGAAGAAACCTCCATACACGTTTCATCATCATGCATGGCAGCGGAATGTACTAGATATAGACCACATCCACTACGCTACAATGGATGGCTACCTTTGTTTCAATATCTACAAGGGTTGGATGAAGAGCAACAGCCAAGTTGGTGGTTCAAGCAAAGAAGTATCGGCCAAGAGAAAGAGGGCCAAGGACGAAGTCGAGGATGTGGACGAGGACTCCGAGTAAGGTGGCAGTGTCGTTGCTCATGGTGGTTCTAATGCAGCGTCTACCAGAATTGTTGCAAAGTTTAATTTCAGGTGTGCTTAATTTAATTTGAGGGGTGTGTTGTGCTGAGCCCCCAGCAGAACTATGTTATGTTTCTTCTTGTTACTTTAACTCTTCAGTACGTACATACTAGTATTTCTTACATTTCATCTTTTAGTTGGTATAGTACTACAACTTGTTTCTTCACATTATATACGTACAATATATATGGCCAACATCATATAGCCAACAGTTTAGTTGTCAAAGAGTTTCAGGGTGCTTAGTTTGGTCAAAGAATTCCAGGGTGCTTAGTTTTATTTGAGGGGTGGGTTGTGCTGGACACCATTATTGTGACTAGCCTTTTTAATAGTACTATATGCATAATTTGGCGACGAGCGCTCTCTATATGTACCACCTTTTTTTCAATTTCAAGTTTTGCTCCATGGCGCAATCCATCGATACTACTGCTGTACAAAAGTATACATTTTTTAAAAGGCTAGAGGGTCGGGCACTCTAGCTTGGTTGGTTTCACGAGAGGCGAGGGCCTTTATGATTTGACGGCTCATTACTGCTAGAAGGCGGGGCCTTGTGATTTGACTGCTCGTATAAATGCGCCGACGACCTGATCGAGGAGGAGCAAAGAACCGTGCGGTATACTCAAGTTTTCCACTGGAGTAGTACTATGACGGAGGAGCACGAAACACGGCAGCCCAGTGCCATATGGCGATAAAAAATGATCTAATTTGCTAGTCATCTCATTGTTAGCATTGTTCTATTCATTCCCTCAAAAAAACATTGTTTTATTCATGCCTCGTAGAGAACATGACACGGGCGGCGAAACACCCGAAGCAAAAGATGAAACACAACAGCAAAAGAAGAAGGAAGATTATCACCCCAAATGATCTAATTCGCCGCGGAGTCGTAACTGCTTCTTCATCGCCTCCACGACCTCCATCTCCTTGCGCGTCTCCTCCGCCATCTTCTTCATTCTGTCCATGATGCGGGATTTCTCGACGCGAGCCTTCATCATCTGTTCCACGGCCGCATTACGTACCTTGACAGCAGCCGGGTGCTCGATGCGGAGCTTCGCCAACTCCTCCTTCTGTTCCATGACGAGGGCCTGCAGCATCTTCGTCGAGGAACTACTATTCTCATGCAGCTTCTTCTAGCCGGCGTTCTTCTCCTTCAACAGGTCGATCTCGTGGCAGAGCTTCGCCTTGTCCTCCTGAAGTCGCAGGATTTCGCCGGTTGCCTTCTTCTACGAGGCAATGCTCTTCTTCAGCAGCATCACCAAGCCGGCGGTCAACTCCCCCTGCTGATTTAGCTCAACGGGCATGTCGTCGAGGCTCTCCTTCAGCAACTCCATCAAGCCTTGGATGAACTCCTTCTGCTTATTGAGGTGCTTATTAAGCTGATCGGGCATGCCGTCGAGGGATAACGACTCCAGCTCCGTTGGCTCGGCATGTTCGCCTCCGTGGCTAGGGCGCTCCTGGGAGCCATCGCCAGAGATCTTTCGAGGTCTCTGCATGGCGGTGAGCCCTCTTTTTTTTGCAGCCTTGGTTGCCGCTCCCTTGTTACGAGTAGTTCTCGACCTAGATCTCTGCTCACTGGCCATGGCAACGACGGACGAAGAAGAAGCACTTATGAGGAGGAAAGGTAGACTAATTTCGGTTGGGTAGTTCCCCTTTTTATAACCTAAGTACTAGCACTAGTTCTAATACCTGCATAGTGGGAACACGTTCAGGTTTGGTATGTACTAGTAGGTGTGAGCAGGCGTTCGAATGTGATGGGAACAAGGTAAAGATTAATTGATGGTTTTGTTTTTGAGGCCCGAAACTGCCCCCGATGAGTTTAGCGGAACATAAATTTCAAGTACTACACTGCTCAAATGCGTAAATATTATGTTATTGTCAAAAATTGGCACAAAATATGAAGGAGACCAATGGAAGTACTACTAGCAACCCACGATTTAACTACTCACATGCGCGTAGTGGAGTAATAATGTGTTTCTTCCGCCCTCACGTCCACTCCATTTGCATGCGCTGTATTAATTGACCATCAATGAAGTGAATGACTTTACACGCGTCAAATTATCACATGGGGTGGATCTTGGTACAAAATTGCGTCCGCCTGTGTAACCGTGTGTGCGTGCGAGGGAATGAGTGTGTGCGTGGCGTGCGTGCATATCTTCGCTTCGTGCATGTACCGCCAATATGGCTCAGGGAGGACGAGTAAATTCTTCTGGAACTAGCAGCACGTCACTGTGATCAATCCATGCAAGGAGGTCACGACAACGCCTCCACATGTGCCACGTGTCTTCATGAACTGTAAGAGAGACACTGTGTAGCGTGCCATTGGTATTCTAATTTATGTGTTTTGCACATACTCGAAGTACTAGTAAGGTACACATGCATTGCATGCATCAGATTTTGCAACCAAATTATGAATAAATACCACACTATAGCATGTAAGCTCTTAGTCATATATGCCTGATGTAGCCCTTCGTTTAATTCTTATAGTTCATCTCATTCAAAATCAATTAGAGGGTGCTTGGATACGTTTTAGTCCCATGACTAAAAGTAGTGAGACTAAAACATGCTATCCTCATCCATGCTTGGATCCAAATACTAAGGAGACTAAAATCAAGTTAATGAGCATTTATTATCCTCCAAACCCTCCAATCCAGAACTCGCCCGTGTTAAAGGAGAGGAGTTAAATGAGGAGAGAGAGGACTAATCCACATTTTAGTAGGGGTACCCCTGACTAAAAAAATTATACTGAAGACTAGTTTTAGCCCCTCTTTAGTCAGGGGTGCATGGAACTTTAGTCTCTTAAAGAGACTATTTTTAGTCAGACTAAAATAAGTCCCTTGGATCCAAGCACCCTCTTAGTTTTTATAAAAAAAGCTAAGAACGCGGGAATAGGAAAAACATGGGATTATAGTGGAATGTGGTCTTGAATCCTACAGGATTGTACGAGTGTTTGATTGTGCATGGAAAAAACGCAGAATTCTTTCAAAGAGGTTTGAGTGGATGGGATGTTTCCTATGAAATCTAGTGCAAATGAATCATATGGAAAAATTCCTATGGTTTACAATCCTACGAATCAAACAACCAAGATAGAAAAAATTCCTAATGATTAGAATCCTCCAAAATTTCTTTGAGAATCCTTTGAATCAAAGAAGCCCTTAATCTATTTTATGATTCATGGAATTGTGCATTGTAAAGCATAAAGTAAAAACACATAATGGCAATTCAACTAGAAAAAAAGTTTGGGCAGTTATGATACGGAAGATTCTAGAACAAAAGAGAACCACTGTTGTTTTAAGGTTTGTGCATTATGCTTAAGTTCAACCATGGAGTCTGCTAGATTGTACATGTGGCAAAATCCGGTGGGGGGCTAGAAGATGGTGCGAGGGGCCGAGTGGAGGGAGACTATGAAGGAATGCACAAGTGCGAGATCGATATTTAGAGAGAGGGGGCGAACATGTGCGCTGTTGCACGTAGTGGTGGAGCCATGAAAAATAAATGAGCTAGGGGGCCAAGCATTGCTAATCCTTTACGAGGAGGGTCAATTCATGAAATTAAACCTTGTTTAGCAGCAATTGTCTAATGATCACATTCATATTAGCCTCGATATATAGTGATGTTAGGGGGGGCAGGGCCCTTACTGCCCCTTGTCTTCGCCATTGTGCACGCGTCTGAGAGATGAAGCGGAAGGCATGGATGATGAGAGGGGGACGTTGGATATATAATTAATGTGGGTGTATTAGCTATATATGTTAATCCTATATATAGAGGTATAGATTGATCGGTGTGGACGTGGGAAAGAGGGTGAGACCTCACTGGATATATCGATTGATCGGTTTGTGTGTAAAACTATGAAAGACCTAGATATATACACACATACATAGAGGAACATCGATCGTTGCGCATGCACACGTGAGATATAAAGAATGCCCGATATGATGGAGAGAGGGATGTGTGTGGGTGTGTGCCTTCATGGGAGACCGACCTGAAGAAAAAGATTGCATGCGTGCGATGGATAATGCCGACTGGTAGTGTGTGTGCATGCATGCACGAGAGAAAGTTAGTGGTACAATTATAAAGAGAAGACTACTGTGTGGGTGTAAAAGAATAGGTGAGGTCATAGTCAATGTAAAGTTGTATTCAAATATTTGAATAAGAGATCCTCATGTTTGAAACCCATGCATGCATGAATATAACAGAGATCTGTGTGGTGTGATTTGGAAACGAGCATGTTGTAATGTATACACATTGAACAAGGTCAGACTGATTTGAATTTGAGATACCGATGGCAGGCATCATTTGGCCACGTCGCATCCGTGCATGGACACACTATTCTAATTGGAGATGATGGGCGGCTTTCGCATCACATATATATATCTATACCCCGATATATATATATTATATTATATATATTTTTATATTGTGTGCGGGTAACTTTAACTTTGAAAGATGGTCATTGGATGAGGCGAATCCGATGGTCCAAAGATGGCAAATTTGAGCACTATTGGCCGTTGGATATCATCTAGATTCCACCAGATTTCGCCACATGTATAATCTAGAAGACTCCATGGTTAAACTTAAGCATAATGCACAAACATAAAAACACAAGCACTTCTTATTTGTTCTAGAATCTTCCGTATCAGAATTGCCCAAATGTTTTTCTACATGATTTGCCATTATTTGTTTTTACTTTATGTCTTACAACACACAATTCCATGAATCTTAAAATAGATTAGCTTTCTTATAAAAACTAGATGATTTTGAATGAAATGAACTATAAGAATTAAACAAACATCTACATCATGCATATATGACTCGAAGCTTGCATGCTATAATGTGGTATTTATTCATAAATTGGTTGCCAAATCTCATGCGTGCAATGCACGTGTACCTTACTC
The DNA here is from genome assembly GCF_018294505.1 of Triticum aestivum. Taxonomy (NCBI): domain Eukaryota; kingdom Viridiplantae; phylum Streptophyta; class Magnoliopsida; order Poales; family Poaceae; genus Triticum; species Triticum aestivum. The sequence goes on from NC_057813.1 coordinate 180,818,829, forward strand.
TAGTCTAAATGGTGTTTGTGTGTGTGTTGTGCGTGTTGAGCTGCAAATTGTCTTTTGGTACACGTTAAGCTTGTTCTTCCGAAATTTCAAGCCGCGCCTTGTTATGCCGAAAATTGAAGCTAGCGTCTCTGTCTATCGTGCTGCGAAACTCCCGCCTCTTCAACCCGCGCCTTGTTAGCCCGAAATATTTAAGATATATCTTTGTCTCGTTGTGCTCCGACAACTCCCTCCATCTCAACCCGTGCCTTGCTATTCCGAAATTACAATGCGTGCGAAAACTCCCACCTCCTGTGAAATCCCGACACGCGAAATTCCCGTGGCACCCCTGAACCGAAAGAACCGCCTCAAATCGGTGCGGGGTACTTTCATAACTTACCCCACATTTCGGACAAGCGCGTCTCTAAGCCATGGCTCCCCACTGCCATCCCATCTGCCCACCCATTCGTACACCGAGGCCGCGGAAACCCGCGATGAAACCCCACACCCTGCTCCGTCCGCCACCCAGCCGGAGCCTCTTCCTCGACGACATCGTCCACAGCAACACCTCAACGTCCCTCATTCACCGTACTGGATGAGGATCCGCCGTCGATCTCATCGTCCCGCTGGTTCAGCCACCACGTCCTCTACCTCCAAGGAGCCGCCCTGATGTTCCCCTCGTCTTTCGCGCCACCTCCATTCCCACACCGCTGTCTTCACCTGCACCACCGGAAGAGCATCATCATCACCGTTTTCTCGGATGAAGCTGCGGCCTAATTGGCTCCACCAAAGTGGTTGTACACTAATCGCCGCATTTTCTTCTTGATTCGATCTCACGGTGCTGCCGGCGCTCGGTCCCGAGCCGACATGGCGCAGCTCCATCCATGGCAGCGTCGCCGGCCACTTCCTCCATGGCGTCGCTCCCTCGGCGGCGATGTCCACATCAGTAGGAGATGCTGCTGCTTTAGCTCTCGCTCACACTGCTACTCTGCTCTTGCTCTCGATCCCCTGCCTGGTCTGCTCTTGCTATTGCTCTTTCTCGCGCTGCTGCTCTCGCTCTTGCTCTTGCTCTTGCTTGCGACGCTGATCCGATTTGGCTAGACTACAGTCGACTGAATCGACTTTTGGGTCAGTCAATTTTCAAGGGGTGGGCTCGCAAGGGTGAAGGAAGAATGAGCCGCAGCGGGGAGGGGGGCTCGCCGGAGACGTACCCACTATCTATCTTAGGGTTCAGGATGGGGCAGGTGGTCGCCGGAGGTGGCGGGGCGTTGGCGGGGCGGTGGCGTGGGGATCGCC